>NW_022984630.1:3351253-4021504 GCF_003426965.1 Aspergillus tanneri
GTCATTCATGGACGAGCTATTGACAAGGTCAACGAACATGTCCAGGACGCCACGTCCAAGGGCGCCAAGCTAGTTGTTGGAGGCCGGAAGGTCCCCGAGATGGGACCCAACTTCTACGACCTCACCGTCTTGACTGAAATGACCAAGGACATGTTGATTGCGTCCGAGGAGACATTCGGTCCGGTAGCGGGGTTGTTTCCCTTCGAGACGGAGAAGGAAGTGGTCGATTTGGCGAACAGCGCGGAAGTCGGTCTGGCAGGCTATTTCTTCAGCGGCAATATCAAGCGTATCTTCCGGGTTGCGGAGGCTTTGGAAGTGGGTATGGTTGGTGTGAACACCGGCTTGATCAGTGATGTTGCATCTCCGTAAGTATACCTTGTGACTCAGAGAATACCAGCAGTAACTGACGATTCGCAGGTTCGGGGGTGTCAAACAGAGCGGATTTGGCCGGGAGGGCAGCAAGTATGGAATTGACGAGTTCCTTGTGATCAAGAGTGTCACGTTCGGCGGCATGGGCGGACCTCTGCAGTCGTAAAGGGGAGCAGATAAGAATGTATCTGGTATGCGCAATTTGGATATAGACTTGATTATTTAATGGAAGTATTTCAGGAAGAGCTTGTTTGACCGTAGATGAAAATGAATAGACCTAATATACATACAATACAACATAAGCGCCTTATAACCCAGTCACAATAGAAAAATGCAGATTCCCGTTGTCGAGAAGAGACCATGTATCCGACGTAAGCACAGAATATCCCTCTAGTATCAACAATCATATTTCATCGTCGTTCGCTGTCCTCTCAGAGTGGTTCAATCCTTTCTGCTCATTCCATGACTGTTTATTTTCCTTGACGTTGTTTGTGCTTGGGATTTTTAGAACTATATCAAATCCGGTGAGCTTTTACATCGAAGAAATACCCAAATTCCCCCCAAAGATGGACTTACCAGATAATATAAACCCTATTCTTTCTCCGGACAGGCTGTTCCAAAATCCACGTTAGCTATACTAGTACCGTCGCGGTCAACCACTCCCAATTGGAACATATATCCATACCTTGCACCCATCACACAGTCTCTTCACAGACGACCGAGTCTTCATTCCCCGAACCTGCTCGACCTGACGAGCCGTCGACACGATGACACCCACGGTACCCGATTGCTGCGCCGACCTGGAACGCAAAGCCCGTAATCCATTCGTAAACGAAAGCCTTGCTAGTTGTGAAAACGACCGTGACAAAAGGCCGCTAGTCCATGACTGGTGCGACAGGGAAGGGAGAAATCGTCGGAGGGTACCGGTCGAATGGCCGATGATGGAGCGAAGAGGCGACATGGTGTAGGATTTGTGCAGTCGTCCCCTACAGAGAGAGACTGGGGTGGTTTTTTGGGCTTTCTCGAGCGTCTTGTCGGGATCGTGGTTTCCGCTGCGGTGTTGAAGTCGGAGATTTTGTATGGCCGTCCCGGAAACACTCTGATTGGTTTACAGGGGCAGCCAATCACAGGTCTGAATTTACTTATTAGTGCTACTAAGTATTTCATGGATTCATGTTAATTTCTCGATAATACCACTACTGTGGACGAGTTTACAGAATAACTGCGTCGTTGCGCGTTAACAATTCAATTGTATAATTATGCGACCAGAGGCAATTATATCTATCGTTTAATGCTCCGATCCGAACGCCCGAAATCAACGCCGAGACGAAGTTTTGCACAACAGTAAGAGTCATAAGTAATAGATAGAGAGAGAGAGAATCATCCGTTCGTTTATTGCGAGCGTAGAAACGTGCGATATGTCGGGGAATCGGTCTGCTCACTGAATGGATAGCCCAAATCATTCAAGAAAGCTTCCAATTCCTCCTTCTCGGGACTAGGACATTGGATTCCTGCAAGTACCTTGCCGACATCCCCACCATAGTTACGGTAGTGGAACAGGGAGATGTTCTGGTTCGGACGGAGCGTAGTCAGGAATTTCGCGAGGGCGCCGGGGCGTTCTGGGAACTCGAACATGAACAAGCGCTCGTCCGACACGTTGCTGCGTCCACCGACAAGGAAGCGAACGTGTCGTTTGGCCAGCTCGTCGTCACTTAGGTCCTTCGTGCTCATACCACCTCTCTCCAGCTCCTTCATGAGCTTGGCCAAGTCTTCCCGACCAGTCACCGCTGACAGGGAAACGCCCATCAGGACATCGGCGGACTCGGCCTGCGCAGAGCGGTAGTTGAACGCAGTCACCGCATGAGGAAGAACGACCTCCACCAATTTGGCAAACGCACCCGGTTTCTCCGGTATATTGACACTCAGGAGCGCTTCCTTGCGCTCTCCTAGAGCGGCACGCTCGGCAACAAATCGCAGTCGGTCAAAGTCCATGTTCGCGCCAGAGGTGATGGCCACCAGTTCCCTCTTGGTGTCCGGGCTCGGGTGCAGAGAAACATATTTCTTAAGACCGGCGAGAGCCAAGGCACCCGCGGGCTCGATAATAGACCGAGTGTCCTCAAAAGCATCCTTGATCGCAGCGCACGTCTCGTCGGTGCTGACTTGGACGATTTCATCGACAACTTCACGGGCCAGCCGGTAATTCTCCTCCCCGACATTCTTGACTGCGGCACCATCGGCAAAGAGCCCGACTTCCTTGAGCTGCACACGTGAGCCGGAACCCAAAGACTGGGCCATGGCATTAGCATCATTGGCCTCCACCCCGACCACCTTTACATGAGGTGCAATGCGTTTGAGATAAACCCCAATGCCTGTAATCAGCCCTCCTCCACCAACCGCACAAAATACCGCCTCTAGATTTTGCAGATTTGCCTGGCGTAGGATCTCCATTCCGATGGTTCCCTGGCCCGCGATCACGTAAGGGTCGTCGAAAGGAGGAATGTCCGTTAACCCATGCTGCTGCTCCAGGCGCTTGGCCTCTTCCTTGGCCGCATCGAAGTCGTTTCCATGAAGAATAACGCTACCGCCGAGGCGGGCAACATTCAAATGTTTGATGGCGGGAGTACCAGAGGGCATAACGATGGTGGCGGGGATCTGCAATTTGCGTGCAGAGAAGGCAACACCCTGCGCATGGTTGCCTTTACCACGTATTAACGCAATCATCGACAATCAGGCCTAAGGAAGGGACTCACCTGCGGAGCACGCAATGACGCCTTTCCACCGCTGCTCTTGAGTCAAATGAGCCATTTTATTATAGGCGCCACGAAGCTTGAAACTGAAGACAGGGAGTAAATCCTCCCGCTTCAACAGTACCCGACATTCTAGACGATTGCTGAGGTTGACGGCATGGTGGAGGGGAGTTTCCTCGATCACATCGTAGACTCGGGAGGTTAAGATGAGCCGAAGATACTATGCGCAGAAGGATTAATCATATTAGAGACCGCAACCTCTTCAGAGGGTGTAGATCAACAATCTCACATCTGGATATCCGTTGGGGAGTAAGAATGCATCTGGAATTCCCCAGTTGAGCCCAAACAGCTTGCGGTCGTCCCGCTCCGACTGGGGGGAATATTCATTCAGGTGCAGGGCTAAGTTGCTCATCTGTGCAGACACCGGAGTCGCGACGCCAGTGGTGGATGAGTCCTCGGACATTGTGCAGGGCTGTCGCGGACGAAATCGAGACAGCGATAGTGAAGTCAAAAGAATCAGTGACTCTTCCAGAAGTTTTCCGTGATCGGAGCGGAATGGGTTATGTCATCAACCCTGACCCTGAGCCCTAACTAAGAATGCAATGGGTCTTGCCAGTAACCTTAGATTCATAGAAAGTCCTCAAATTAGTGCTCCATATTGTATGGGGATTTATTGGATGACTGTCATATCATCAGCAAAACTTGGGCCATCGGTCTTGTTTGGGACGATATACGTAGTGGTTTGCCCAAAATCGGAGCCAATGCGGCCTGTAGCCAGCCTAGAATTGAGCCTGCCATAACTTAGTCCAGTGTACAGTATACTCCCAGCATTCGACAGCTGTAGACCACTAGAGAGTTCCTCGTATTCCTTCCAGCCCAAGGGAGAAGAGCTACAGGATCGTACGATCAATCCATCAATCGTCAGCGCTAACAGATACTAACAAATACCGTATGGTATGGTATGGTACGGAATGGTTCCGAAATATGCAATCCGAATATTCTTCGTCGCGACGTCATGTCTACAAAGCCTTTTCTCCTGCATCTTTGCAAAAGTGGAGAAGAGTTCTGAAAAGGTTAGTGTCATTCGTACTGCTAATTCGTACAGAGATTATTGAGCTGATATGTTGGGAAGATACTGACTAGAGCTCGGCTGGCCGCGGCATTCAACATCATACCACCTCTCTCCAATTCGCTCCTCTCCAAGTCAGTATTCACTGCCCCAGAGCTGAATTGGCATCAACGATACGTCTGGCTTGCATCATGTCTAGCGAACCTCTCCCGTCATCTTTGGATGATAATCCGTATGTACCTAGACCCTGTTGGTTTAGCTAGAAGGAGCGACAAGTGTGGGGATGCTAACGCTCAGGTGGAAATTTTACCAGTCAATTCCAAGAAGAAACTTCACTTCAGAAGTTCCGCAGACGACTCAAAGAAGAACCTTTGATTCCACTAGGTAATCCAATAAAGTTCCGAATTATGTCATGTGCCTTTCAGGATCAATGCTGACGTTTTCATCGGACGACAGGATGTGCCGCCACCTGTTATGCCCTGTACCGAGCCTACCGGTCCATGAAGGCCGGCGATTCGGCTGAGATGAACAAGATGTTTCGGGCCCGTATCTACGCCCAGTTTTTCACGCTTATTGCCGTGGTTGCAGGAGGCATGTATTACAAGACGGAAAGACAGCAGCGGCGAGAGTTCGATCAAATGGTGGAGGAGCGCAAGAGTCAAGAGAAGCGGGATGCATGGCTGCGTGAGCTGGAGATTCGTGATAAAGAGGATCAGGGCTGGCGGGAGCGTCATGCTACCATCGAGGCGGCGGCCAAAGAGGTAGGCAAGATGCCTGCTGCAAAATCGATGCCAGAGCAGGATGCTGCTCGGTCGGTGGTTGAGTCCTCGGATCGGAAGTCGATCGGAGTGTTGGATGCCGTCAAGGAGTTGATGTCGCGGCAAAAATAAGGGTTCAAGAAACGATTGAAAGTAGCTGGTATTGTGTCATTCCTCTTTGCATTTGGGTATCATATTGTACATATACTATATACATTGAAGGGTTATTTTGCATGGGATCATCTCATCTCAAGGTCTTTTCCAATGTCATCTTGACGATCATCTGCAACGCAACCATATCTCTCATCTTAATAGTGCCATCAGCCGACAGCCTGTTCGTCAATATATCGTCTCATGGTATCGAATTCTGATTTTCCTGTCTGTATGACATTAGCGAATCGCCGAAGATGTAAGGATATTGACCTACCGAGAGCAAGTACCGAATATGTTGCTATCGAGAAAATGTTAGTCATAAAACCACAGATTGCAAGGTCTCAACTAACTATGTCTGTTACATTGCGATGCCTCTCAAACTCATGGCGAGCGTACGTGCGCAATTCATCCCGTGTGGACGACGGCGGAATTTCTTTGACGTCAATGAATTAGCCTGTGCGAGATTCCATAATTGGAGAGACAAACTGTTCAACGATCGAATAATATCACGCCAGAGCCCGAGCACTCGCTGTCTTTGGATGAACTGAATATCCTTAGTGACATGTTAGATCAGGCTGGAAGATTTACTAACATGATCCAAGCTCACTGCCGGCTTTCTCAGCTTCGATGGCTGTCCGCGGGAAACGGCTGCGAGTAATTGGACAGAAGGCCGCATTTCAGGCGACAAATGCCACAAACTCCATAGACAAGGGACTGTTCCTCAGAAATTGGCAAGCTGAGCGCCGGAGGACAGGATGAAGATACTGGGAGGCACAAGGCGGAACCAAAGGCGGTGAGATCTGCTTTGTTGTACCGTCTTGAAATATTTCCGTACCATACACTACCAGAACAGGGGAAATACGCAGGAACATGCATGGAAAATGAAGATGAGCATCATGGTATTATGGAGTGGGTATAGCGAATGGAATCAAGACCTAGTAGCCTGTATGTTTGCGTCCCCTTCCATCGCGGACCTTGACACCCTAGCAAACCTGCTTAACATTCAGGAGACAATAAATGGTCCACCATCTATCACGTGATGCGTTCCTGATTCCCCAAACTTTTTTTTCTCTTTTCGGCTGCAGAAAAAGTCGGGGATTTCCATCAGCACTCGATCAATTCCCGGTGTGGGTGGACGATAGTCATGAGGTGTCCTTCTCTTACACGGCTGCAATGCCATACTGTCCCTGGAATTGTCAGATCTCCCGTCCGTCTCCAGTCTCAGAACTTCCTGTCGCAACGGTTGCGATGCGCGTCAACGGCAACTCTGCGGACACCCACTGCTGCTCAAGCTTATCAGTCTGTGCTGAACAGGCGGTTACAACAGAGAAGGAATGCCTCGTCTTCTTCCGCCGCTGCTGTGTACGTCTCTTTTACTCTATCTTGACGTGCTTTGCCAGTCCCTCGAAAAAAATAAATACCTGCATAAATAAATTTTAAAAATGCCAAATTGCTAATTTGTCGTTATGTAAACAGTCTTGAAGCCGCCGCCGCGACCCCGGAAACCTTGTCCCAAGAGGCTATCATTGAAAACCTCAATCCTGTTGAGGCGGAGCGTCTGTCCAGAGTTCGGAATATTGGTATTGCTGTAAGGAACCTGGTGGGAGCTCTCTATTATGGCAACCCGCAATCTGACTTGGCCAATGATAGGCACACATTGATAGCGGCAAGACCACATGTACGGAGCGAGTCCTCTTCTATACAGGTCGTATCAAGGCCATCCATGAAGTCCGTGGTGGCGATAAGGTTGGCGCAAAAATGGATTCCATGGATCTGGAGCGTGAAAAGGGTATCACTATTCAATCCGCTGCTACATTTTGTGACTGGGTGAAGAAGGACGATGAAGGCAAAGAGCACAAGTATCACTTTAACTTGATTGATACACCTGGACACATTGATTTCACAATCGAAGTGGAAAGGGCGCTGCGTGTCCTCGATGGCGCGGTCATGATTCTGTGCTCTGTTTCTGGTGTTCAGTCCCAGACGATCACCGTCGACCGTCAGATGAGACGTTACAATGTTCCTCGAATCTCCTTCATCAACAAGATGGACCGCATGGGTGCCAATCCTTTCAAGGCTATTGACCAAATCAACAGCAAGCTCAAGATGCCCGCCGCAGCAGTCCAAGTGCCTATCGGGGCTGAAGACGAATTCGAAGGTGTTGTCGATTTAATCCGAATGAAATCCCTGTACAACGTTGGTCCTAGCGGTGAAGAGATTGCGGTGAAGGATGAAATCCCCGAGAAAGTCAAGAGTATCGTAGAAGAGAGGAGGCGAATGCTCATCGAAACTCTCGCCGATGTTGATGATGAAATGGCAGAGCTTTTCCTGAGTGAAATTGAGCCCACTGAACAGCAGATCAAGGAAGCCATTCGCCGCGCGACTATCGGCTTGAAGTTCACTCCAGTATTTATGGGCTCTGCTCTGGCAAACAAGTCTGTACAGCCCATGCTGGATGGTGTCGTTGACTATCTTCCTAATCCAGCCGAAGTGCAAAATCTCGCCCTCGATAAGAAGCGTGACGAAGCCTCGGTGAAGCTCGTCCCTTACAATTCTCTCCCACTGGTCGGACTTGCCTTTAAGCTCGAGGAAAGCAACTTCGGCCAGTTGACCTACATTCGTGTCTACCAGGGAACCCTGCGCAAAGGCATGAACGTGTTCAATGCGCGAAACGATAAGAAGGTCAAGATCCCTCGGATTGTGCGAATGCACTCGAATGAAATGGAAGAAGTCTCTGAAATCGGAGCCGGTGAAATCTGTGCCGTCTTTGGTGTTGATTGTGCCTCCGGTGATACCTTCACGGACGGGCAGCTGGGCTACACTATGTCGTCTATGTTCGTTCCTGAGCCTGTCATTTCGCTATCTATCAAACCCAAGAGCTCTAAGGATGGTGCCAAGTTTTCTAAGGCCATGTCCCGTTTTCAGAGAGAAGATCCTACCTTCCGAGTGAGCTACGAAGCCGAAAGTGAACAGACTCTCATCTCTGGAATGGGTGAATTGCACCTTGACATCTACGTCGAGCGTATGCGCCGTGAGTACAATGTTGACTGCGAGACCGGGCCTCCCCAGGTTGCTTACCGCGAGACCATTGGCCACCGTGTCGAGTTCGACCACCTTCTCAAGAAGCAGTCGGGAGGTCCTGGTGACTATGCCCGTGTGGTTGGCTGGTTGGAGCCTTCGGAGAAGCTTGAGGAGAACAACTTCGAAGAACAGATCGTCGGTGGCAGCATCTCTGAGAAGTTCCTCTTCGCGTGTGAAAAGGGTTTCCATCTCTCTTGCGAAAAGGGTCCCCTCATCGGACACAAGGTGCTTGGAACTAGGATGGTCATCAACGACGGTGCCACCCACATGACGGATTCATCAGAAATGTCTTTCAAGAACGCCACCCAACAGGCCTTCCGCAAGGCATTCGTGGAGAGCAACCCGTCGGTTCTCGAACCCATGATGAAGACCGTAGTGACCGCGCCTGCTGAGTTCCAGGGTGATGTGATCTCACTCCTGAACAAGCGCAATGCCACCATCAACGACTCCGAAGTGGGCGTCGACGAGTTCACCGTGTATGCTGACTGCAGCTTGAACGGCATGTTCGGCTTCAGCAGCCACCTGCGTGCTGCCACCCAGGGTAAGGGTGAATTCACCATGGAGTTCAGTCACTATGAGAAGACGCAGCCTCAACTCCAGTATGTTGCCCCGCTGTCTTTCTGTTTCGTGCATCATACTAACCATATCTTCTACTTACAGGAAGGAACTCATCCAGAAATACCTGAAGGCCCAGGCTGACCGACACAAGAAATAAACAAGACTACCTGGTCGCCTAATGTTTGGCTAACACGTCTTTATTTCAACGTTGCAGGGCACGTACTCATCCACAGGATTACACTCTACACCAAATGACTGAATAGCAGATAATGGAGTATGAGCGTCTCACTTTTGTCCCATTTTCTCCTTTTTGGTGCAGATTTTTACTATTACTATTTTCGGCTCGAAAGACATGAGAGCGATGTATTATTTGCCAATATAGAGAGTCTAGACAGGATCACGAAGATATTATTCTCTGTCAATTGGTTATTTTTGGGCTTTCGGTTCGTTGCGAAGGATACTGTATGATTGGAAGCGGGATAAAAGCAGTTTGATATCTGGGAAATAGGCTGCAAAAATGTACATAATATCAGTCTCTTGTTGATTTAGCATCTCCTCTCATTACATCTACGTACAAGATAAGGATGGGTTTTATTCCTGTTATTCCCACTTCTGTCTTGGTGCAAAAGCAATCTTCAGTGGATTCTAGCGTTCGATTCTTACCTGAATAATGATGCAGCATGATTCATTAAATTCATCTCGGTGTTGGCCTTTGTAATTATGTCCTGGGCATGATTTGGCGAAATCTTCTATATGGAGAGCCACTTATATATTCAAACCCTATTCTTCAAAAGCCCTGAGGACGGCAAGAGCCGCAGTAGAGTATGTGGCGACGTGATTATGCCCTAAATCATGTCAGTGAATTCAGGGGGCTTGTCACCAAGGTTGTTAATAGTTGAGTCTTTTAACTCACCCCCGAAGTTGACGCGTTCCCACCTGACCCTTTTGACAGCTCCGGTTCCCTTCGGAGACCTATTTTCCCAGAGGAATACTTCATTAGGGCCGTTGACGTCCTTTTTCTGCAGCACAATAGTACCCGGGGCATCCCTTTTATCTTCCCCCGTCGCAGCAGTCCAAACGCGACGACCTTCGTACCAGGGGATTTCGACATCGTTCCAGGCATGTACAATGGTGAGGTCCAACTCTTTGCTCGCATATCCGGTGGAGGAGTCGTTCTGCGCGGTCGGCCCAACCCCTGTCAAGCGCGCGACTCGCGCCGTCGTGTCCCAACGGTCGACAATATGACGTCGGGCCCAGTTTTGAACGCGAGGGTAGCCCATGAGCGGCGAGAGAATTGGCGGCGTAATGCCCTTGAAACTGTACGACTCGACCAGGTTGGTCAAATTGCTGAAGGACGCCACCAGGATCACTCCTGCAAAGGGCTCGGGATCCTTGAGGGCCGGCTGGATGGCACTGGGGTCCAGCGACCCAAAAGCAAAGCGTTCTGCCACGGCTGCACTCACGGCTGTTCCCAGACTCTGGCCTAGAATGACAATCCGGGATGGGGAGATCTTCAAGGGGCCAGCGGTCAGGAAGTTGATCAAGGACACGCCATCCGTAATCAGGCCCTCCTCCGTTGGTGAGCCCGTGGACACGCCGAATCCGCGGTAGTCGATAGCGAATACATGGATCGGATGAGAAGGCTCAGACAAACCCAACAGCATACGGTAGGTATCCGGTCGTTGGGCCGAGGCGAGGTGAGCTGCGTTGCCGTGGACTGCCGGAGAGGAGATCGGAGATCAGCGTCACATTTTCGAGGTTGTTTTCTCCCACGCAGGATTGTTTACTTACAGCTGACGACCACCCTCGCGTTAGGGTCATTTGCCAGGAGCTTAAATGCGGGTGTTTTGGTATAGTCCTTGGCAGGACCAGACGGCTCGTTCGCTTCCAATTCTTCTTCATGATCTCGACACAGATGCGGAGGGATCAGGTGCCATCCGTAGAGCGTTTCATTGTCCGGGGTTACCAGATTGAACGGCTGAACCTGGGTTTCTAGGAGGGTGCCATTAACGACTGTTGTCCGAGTAGCTCGTGTTCATGCATTCTACCAGCCACGTACTCAAGAACCCAAAAGACTCGACACGATTGACATCCTGCCATGCCGTGGGATTGATTTTATTTGCGTAGAGAGCACTAGACAGACGGTCAGCGCCAGGATGCATTCAGCATGCGTCTATACATACAAGCGTTGAACCCCGGGAAAAGTCAAGGAACAGACCAGGCCCACGTAAACGAGACCGGCTGCGGCTAGAGTCCAATAGGCCTTTTTGAAAATGGGAAGGAGCTCGACCATGGTTGGGGAATGGAATGAGATACAGAAGAGAAAAGGAAAGACCCGAGAAGATGATAGACTTCACCATGTGATGTCAGTGTCAGTGCCCGATCGGGAAGACTAGCCGCTTTTCTCTCCTTCCGCGTTTCTTTTCTTTTCATCTTTTCATCCTCTCCCATCATCATCATCCGTCGCCATGTTGGCCTCGTTCCCCTCAATCGCTCGCTGTTAATCACTCTTCATCATGGCTCAGAAACGCCGCCTGTCTGCGCGCGAGCGTCGCGAACCTGCGGCAAAGCGACGAGTCTCCGAGGCTACGCCTCAATCCCAACCCCCGTCCTCGAGGAGAAAGGCCTCGACACCTACAGCGCCTCCATTGCCAGCTCCAGCTCCCGAGATTGTCGAAAAACCTCTTCCGACGAAAATTAAAGATGGGGAAGGGCTTCCCATCTTGTCCTCACCGCAGCCGGCGACCCTGTCCCCCAAGGAATACCAGTCTATAGCCGAAAGGTAAGGCACTGAATGGACTCGTCTAGTAGGCTTTCAAATGGAGGAGAGGAACTAACTTTGGGCGAATCAGTGCGGTTCTCTTCGCCTCGTTGGAACGATCGAAGAAGAAATGGCTGAGTGACGGCATCCTGGTGCGATATTGGACCAAACCTAAGAAGACCAAAAGGGACCAAATCGAAGGGAAAAATCCGCCCAAGGAGTCCATGTCCAAGGTCGGTCCCTGCAATATCGTGGTCGGCCCTCACCTCTTCGACGCCATGATTTATACTGTCAAGGATCCCAATGCGCCTCCGCCGATCCAATACACTCCCCCCCAGCGGCCCATGGTACACTATGGGCATCCGAATAACTTCCAGCAATACCATCCCTATCCGTCTCCGGCACCCCCCCCAAATGGACGACAACATCCTTCTCAGACTCCTCCCTCACATGCGCCTTCTCCTCAACCAGCCCATCATCTTATCGGCCATCCGCCACCTCCTACTCCGGGAAGAACCCCAACTCATCCTCCTTCCCGGCCGCCTCCCAGCCCTCAGCCTGCACAGAGACCATCCCCGTCGCAACATCCACAGCCCCCCCAGCCGCCGAAACCAAGCCCAGATCCGGTCATTCAGATGCTTGCCACCCGCGCAGCTTCAGACCCCGACCTCAAGGCTTTGATGAGAGTGGTGGCTTCGAGTAAGGCGTCACAGGAGCAACTGCGGGCCTTCCAGGCCCACATCGATGAGCTCAATGCCATCATCCGTGCGAGGGAGCAACAACAGCAGAGGCAGCAGCAACAACTGCAAGCGTCCCATGCTTCCACTCCTGGCCAGTCTCAACCATCGCCTCGGACACCGCAGCAGACCCCGCAACCTGCGCAGCAGTCTGGGAAACAGTCCGCTCAGCAGCAACAGCAGCAAGCGCAGTCGTCGGCTCCATCACGGCCGCGGGAGCAGCCGCTTCCACGAGTCGAAGTACAGACTCCAAAAGCGCCAGCATCTGTCACTTCCCAAGCCACCTCGAGCTCGACCGGTCCGCCTCCAACCCCCTCGTCACAGAAACCGGATGCCACCCCTAAAGTGAAACAAGAACCTACGGCTGTAACGAGCCAACCGCCTCTTGCTCATCCATCCTCAAGTGCTAAGCCGACGAGTCCGACGGCTCGACCGATGCCACCGTTGCCACAACATCAAGGAGCGGGCCCGCGGCCAGGGCCCCCATACCAGCAGCAGCCGTACCCAAACCACCCGGCTGCAATCCAGTCCCGACCGCAGCAATACGGATCTCCAGCTCCTTATTATCGCCCTGCACCTCCTCCCCCGCCGCGGCAGAACTACAAGTCGGTGGTCTTTGAATTCACATCACCACTCACGCCATATGGAAGCAGCACTTCTGGCCATGCCGGCTCCGGGGATCGGTACCTTTTTCCCGAATTTACGATCTTGGAATGGCTTCCAGGAGGGAATACAGTCCTTGCATCGTTCTTGCTTGTGAAGAAAGTGGACCCGAACGCGCCGTTTCCCATAGAGACCGCGTCAGACATGGGAAACTCCCGCAGCAAGGGAAAGTCAGCACCCAGGTCGAAAAAGTCGGAGAAGAATAAAGGCAAGGCTACTGCCACCGAACATGGAAAAGAAACGCAAAAAGAAGACGGAAAGGCAGGCGAAGAGAAAGACGCCGTCAACCCGCCATCTACGCAAGATCCATCTGCGACCACGGAGTCCAAAGAGCCTACCGTCGACGGGGGCAAAACAGCAAGTGAACCGAGCGAACAAAAAGGCCAAACAACAGCGACTCCCAGCAAAGCGGATTCTGATAAACAGCCGGCCAAAGACAAACCGGATGATACGAAAAACACTTCTAATCTGAAAGAGTACTACCAACCAGTTACCTTCCGCATCCACAGTACCAACCCCAAGGTTCTAGAACCTTTGACTCGCGTCGTGAAACCTCCAGAAGAGGTCCGCAAATACATGAATGAGGTTATGGATCGCGCTGAGCGCGCTCCTGACGGGTTCCTTGCATTTCGTCTTCCCCGGGAAGAACCTGGCGAAGGTCCTGAAGTGGAGGAGAGCAAGAAGGGCGGGACTCCTGTTCCAACAGGCCAGAATCGGGTATCCCGGGGCAAAGCTGCTGTTGTTGCTGATGATTCGGAAGCGGAGAATAGCGAGATTGTCGAGGAAGTGGAAGAGGAAGAGGAGGAAGAACTCAGAGATTTCTATGGCCCTCCAATGGGCCTTATCTCAGTCAGACCCTAATGCCATTGCTGGCAGATGGATAGCTGTAATTTTCTTGGACTCTGCCTAGCACCGTCCTGCAGCTGTGCTTCCGGGGTCACTATTTTAAACCACGCCCATATATACAGCATACTCGCTCAAATAAGGAATATAGTGACCTTCCCATCTTTCCATGCATCGTAGGAGTTGTTCAGTACTGAGAAAGGGTACTGAGAAAGCATTAAATAAGTTCAAAAGAAAAGCATTCCACACTACAAAACTCCCTAAAAAACTCTCCCAAAACCTAAAGAACGCCACAAGTCAGGCCAGACAACTGAGGTCATTCAACCAATGCGACACCAACACCTCATCTTCTAAGCACTTTGCCTGGGTCGCCCAGTACTATCACCAATCAACCCAGCTGTCTCCAGAAGCCATCTAGCGCTCTCAGCGGCGCTATCTCCCGCGCCCGCTTTCAGATTCAAATTCCGTCTTCTCTCAGCTTCTCTGGCTTCGAACTCCCATCTCGCTTGCTGTAATTCGGCAGCGCTCTGACCCGGCTCCGACGCGGTCGAGGTCGACGGATCAGGCACAAGACCCCAGATTTCGAGATTGTAGATGTCAATATGGGTGCGAGTGGTCGAGGTGTCCGAGGGTCCGCCGGTAGCAGGGGGTAGGAATACGCCATTCTGACCAATAGGGGAGACGTGGAAATTCGCGGTTTCGAGACCAACGTCGATGGTCAGACTGCCTGCACCGAGAGGCGAAGGGCGTAATTGCTGGGTGCGAGACGAAGGAGGGATCTGACACCCAATGGAGATGCCGGAGTGGGTTGAGAAATATGCCGTAGGCATGTTGGGTTTCTGTACAGAGGGGGATGAATTTCCCTGTAGGACGAGATGTTTTCGCGATAGTTGGAATAGACACGGAAGTGTGGACGGTTCTGTTGGCTTGGTGGAATGCGTCGTCAAGGTTCCGGATTTCCAGGGCTGGGGTAGAAAGGCGCCTATTGTGATTGGGGTTTCCTGATCCCGGGATGACCCGGAAATGTAGCCTTCGAGAAGGAGTAGAGTGCCTGATTGCCAGGTGAGCACGTTGTGGGAGAAGGATGTCAAGGAAGTGCCATGTCCCGCGGTTGAAAATACCGGGTGCAGGCGCGTGTTTCCACGGAGGAGGTTCTGGTTGGAGGTGGTCGAGGGAAGGAAGAATGAAAGATGAGATATAATGCTGGGGTTCAGAATCACGGATTTGAAGCTACCAGGGAGCATGACAGATTCCGGAAGTGGTAGAAGTAAAGTCTCTGACGCTTCCTTGGATGATGATGCTGCTGCTCTAGGGTCATCTGGAGACCGCTTTTGGGATAAATCTAGGTTTTTACTGAAGAGGAGATGCTCAAACAAAGGCGTCAAAGGATCAAAAATAAACGGCAAGGAGGTTGATATGGTCTTAGCAAATGTCACGTAGCTGATGCCTCCGGATTTCTCCTGTGGGAAAGCCGCCAGGAGGTTATCAGCTTCTTTCCGAACACTCTCCATGCGGTCTTTGGACAAATCCGTTGTATATATCTCCACAGACTGGGTCGATTCCAGAGGCGAGATAACAAGCAGCAGCATCAAGAGACGGCGGAATGTAGCAATCGAGATCCGAGCTTCGTAGACAGCCTTGTCAATGCGAGAGTCGTGTCTAAACACCTCGATGGCATCCAAGGATTCCAACGCAGCAAGAGCAAGATCGTCGTCCTCGTCGTCTTCGTAGCTGTCATTAGCCGGCTCATCAATTGAGAAACCCATAGCATGGGACTTGACAACCGGAGAATCACCACTCCCATATTCCTCGACAGTTTTGTTAGGCGTTGGGTGACGGTCGACATCCTTCCGGCCAACATCGGCAAGACTACCAAATAATAGTCTAATCCGGTCTTTACTTGCTCGTCTCAATACTTTCCCATATCGTTCCGTCAGCAGCACAACCACTTTCACCATGGCCTCAAACGTCAGAACGCTCGGAGCCAACGTGTTTTGAAACGGAAATGCGCCAAGATACGAAACCATGCGAAAGATCACGGGCCCAGCATCCAATGGACAGTCAGCATCACTGCTATCTGGAATACCCAGGAAGTCAGAAAGAGTTTTCTCGTTCCAATACTTCATGCCACCCTGGTCCGTTGCGCGGCTGAAGAAATTGTCCTTGAAATGTGCGAGTTCCAAGGGGGTGAAGCATTTAGTTGCGAAACGTTCAGCGAGCGCAACGCTCAGCTCTTCTACACCTTTTGTTAGTTCCATTTGGTCCCTTCTGGTCAGATATTTCCCGAAGGTCCTATCCCTTGACATCCCTTGATAACACCGCGTACGACGAGGTGACGAAGTACTAACCTGGCGAGAACGCTTTGCCGGGATATTCAGACGATGGACCTACACCCATCTTGGTACTATCAACAACTGCAATTCTAGTGTATAAAATTTCAAGAAATGGCACAAGCCGTCTAAAATATATAGGGTCGGTATGGTAGGCAAATCAACCTCCAAGTAATCGAGATCAATAAACACTCAGACCCAGTGCTAAACGGAGACCGTTCTAGGAGCCTATGAAGAGGAAAGGATCCGCTGATGAAGCGTATCACCCACGATAAAGGATCTTGATCTATAGAATCGGGGTCCCTCAAGTTGGCCAAGCATTCTGAGGAGGTGTTGATGCAAGACATAGTGGACGAGGCGACAACGACGTCACGGATGCGGATACATGGCGGCCTTGGCGCTCGGGGCATGTCGGCTATTTTAGGCAGTCGTTCGGTCATCGTCTTCTCCCACTTATGAATGAAATTAAGACATCATTATCTTACAACTACATATTGATAACTATCCCAGCCAGACCAAGTTTTCATTTCGTAACTTCTTGACCACCCCTTGTAGCGTAATAGATACAGCATCACTACTAGATACAATGCGAGAAACACGACACTACAGCATAACAATACCAACCCCTCCAGTCCTTTTCTCATCAGGCAAATTCTTCTCATTCACTCCCCCGGGAACTGGCGCAGTCCGGTAATTATAGAGATAGAAATGCAGCTGGCCGTCACCGGCGCCGAATTTGAGCTGCTCCAGGAACAGCGGGTTGTCCAGGAGGGTGAGTGCGTTGAACACGTCGAATTGAGCCTAGAATGATGCCAACATCGATTAGTCTTTTCCGAAAGAAAAAGAGAAAGGAACCCAGCAGGTATGTACCTTCTTGGCCAGAATGAGCGCATCATTTATCAACAGCAGGAGCCGCTCCTTCAGAATCTTAGGGTCGTCGGTGAACGCGGCCTCGGTGGCATAGTAATACAGGTAGGCCGCACGCACGCACTGGTGCTTTGGGTGCTGGATCACGGTGGACTCTAGGTTGTAGAAGGAGAAAAAGTCGGTGATCTTGTGTGTCTCGGAATCCTCAACGACATACGACCACACCACCTGCTCTTTGTCCGCGTTATCTTTATGTACCAACCAGTGCTTGATTTCTTCTCGGGAGAAGGCTTGGTTCATGGCCAAGCGCCGTAGATAGCGCTCCAGCAGATCATGAACGGCATCGACGTCCTTCAGCTCCATCGGCCGGAGACCTGGGGTGGACGTGTTACTGGGAAGATGATTTTTGGTGATCTGACGGGCCTTTGTGGAACCGTGAGGCAGGGGCGAAAAGCCCACTTCGTAAAGCTTCAACCAGTCCAGGGGACGGTGGTAGTATCGGCAGGAGCTTATCGGAGTGGGCAACACCACACCAGCAGTATAGATAGCCTGGTAGATTCCATTCAGATAGCACCGACGGGTGATCTCTTTGATCAGAACCGGGGTCAACCGCTTCGACCGGAGTTTCTTGTGGATGCAAAGGAAGTTGATCTCCGTCACCTTGATCTTCTGGTCACGAACACGGATTTCTGTCGGCACACCGCAAATGGAGGCGACCAGTTTCCGGGACTTGGTAGCGCGAACACCCACATGCCATTCCTTCCGCCAACCGGGGGACATTAGAGCCCTAGATCACGACGATTGTTAGCATTTTGAATCCAGGGTATCAATGCGTGTCCTTGCGCAGAAGGGGGGTAAGGGCATATTCCGATGTCCATACCAATGTAGAAACGATTCCGAATATCTGAACCGGAACATTGCATTGTCATCCTCCACGTAATGGTACGTCAGCAAATCCCACAGCTCCCGCAGCTCCGTCTCGTTCGTCAGATCAAGGGTCGTCCATTCAAACCCTTCAATCAACGGATCCGGTTCTTTGGACACCTTCTCCGGGTCGATCATCTTGATAGGACCTCCGGTGGCGCTACTGGTGTCCTCGAAATGAGGCACCGGCTGCGTCTGCCAGAACTTGTACGAAGCAATGTCCTTCTGGTTCTTTCCGGTGACGGAGAGACCCGTCAACAGCTGGGCGATATCCATCTTGCGCAAGGCCTCTGCCGCTTTTTCTCTGTCCATTCCGACCATCTCATTCTTCAAAGCGGGGTTGTTTTCTAGAAGGGTTTCCGCCATCTGAGGGGTGATCTTTCCCAGGGGAGTGGCATCGTTGGAATTGTTGTTGGAAGGGTTGGGGCTAGGAGCTGCGTCGCCCTCAGATGTAGAATCTTGGGGCGCCTTGCCCTTGGTATCCTTGGAGTCAGGCATGGCGTGGGCGCGATGGTGAGGAGAAGGAGAGAATGGCGTTCCGTGCGGGAAGGAAAGCGTGTGGAGCTTTTGTCCGCCCCACGTCACTTTACTCCCTCATGTATTTCCTCCACCACCTTCTATATAGGTGTCCACCCCGAAATGAATCGTTTCTCATTGGGGGGACGGTGGCCATCACCGTCAGACGCTGATTCGAGTATCTCAACGATTAATCCTGAATCGCTTGGTGTGGCGCATACAGTGGGTGGTGTCGCCCACAGTCTTACCTCGGCAGTGAGCAATGGGTAATACAGGTACATGTTGGTCTATATGCTAGAAGATAATGGCAATTCTCGGCTCGAATTGGAGTCCCAATGTGTATCTGTATTTTTAAACCAAAAAAAAAAAAAAAAAAAAAAAAAAAATTTGAGAAGTTGTTGAAGTCCAAAACAAACGCCTTGCAATATACCCAAGTCATTCCTCACAGGTCTAACAAGGCGCATATATATATATGACCAGATCAGCCTTGCTGGGTATCGTTAAACATGTTGTTGAGAACACCACCAGTTGGTAAATCAAGAGATTGTAGAGAGTCCAGTCGATCACGGGGACCGGTGTACATTCGATGAAAATCGGAAGAGTCGCTTTTTATTCCTGGCTGGGCTTGGTTTCAATCACGTCTAGGAACCCACCGACCAGGTGTAGACTGCCAGTGACAAAAGTCATAACGGGGGCTTCGTCACTATCCATGCGGTTCTTTTCTTGCCGTGCTAACTCTCGCGTAAAGTCCACGGCCTCTTCGATTGTGCTGTATACTTTGGTCTCCGCACTCGGGTCGATGCAGCGCCATTTCTCAGCAAGGCCCTTCTGAACTTGCAACTTATCCACGACCGACGCATTGGTGTTCATGCTTACAAGGTCAGGTCGATAGCCCGCATCTTTATAAGTGACGTTGGTGCAAAAGATGACGTGAGAGAACGGTTGTTCAGTACCAAGCGACACAGCAAGAGTGTCGTGAAGAGCTTGAGCTAGGGCGTTGCTGTCGCGTTTCTGTTGGTTGAAGATTAAAACTCGCGGCTTCTTGTTGGCTGCAGCGGTGGAGGACGAGTTGATCTGGATCTGGGAAGCGAACCATTGACCAGCCAGCTTAATGCTCTCAAGGGTATGGCCACCGTCGACGTACCAAGTAATATTCCTTTCTTGTCGAGTTTCGCATCGGCCTCCCAACTGAGCCAACTCCAATCCCTTGCGGAATTTAGCTGGCAGAGGTTTCCTCAGAAAATCATGCGTGACATTATCAATCCCAACGTTCTTGAGGAATTCCGCAGCCGTTGCAACAGCCAAAGCTGCATTTGCATACTGGAAATCACCGGCCAGACCAAGCTTCACACGACTGTTGCCGGCTAGATCGGGATGGCTCGTCACTATTTCTAGCTCCGTATTCTTCTCCGCTGCACGATCATACAAAACCTTTTCCGCGCTGGCTATCTGCGGGGTACTGAATGTTTTAGTCCCCAGCTTGATGATACCACCCTTATGCCAGGCGATCTCCTCAATTGTGTTCCCAAGCATGTTCGTATGATCGATAGCCAAACTCGTAATTGCCGCCGCAGCTGGGTGCTCAATCACATTTGTACAATCATACTCTCCACCGATTCCACACTCAATTACTGCAGCATCTACACCTTCACTCATATATGCATGAAATGCCATCAGGGTAAGATACCGAAAGTATTGTGGTTTCCCTTGTAAGCTGGTCCGGGTGTCACGCTCCGCCAGAGCGGCTGCCTCAAGTCGGTCCCATATTTCGAAAAAGTACTGAGCAAACTTCTCCTCGGAGAGCGGGGCATTGTTGATTTGGATGCGTTCCCGAGCAAAGCGCAAGTGCGGGGAGGTATAAAGGCCGACTTTCCGAAGCTTTGGCGAGGAATCCCCCGATTCCGAGATCGTGTACTGATTAAGAATGGAAGAGATAAAGGCAGATGTCGAACCTTTGCCCTTTGTACCAGCAACATGAATAGGATTGAGGCGATTTAAATCTGAAGGCTATGCCAGTAAAATAGAAGAGAGGTCAATCCGAGCCGTGTCCATTGCAGCTAATGAAGAAAAATGCATGTTCACAACATAAGCAAGGAATGCGAACCTGATAACCAATGCGTCGAAGCCATTCAACAGTCTCCGGCAATGACTGTAAATTCATAGCATGCCTCGTTTCTGGCACATTTAGGAGCTGGACAGTCGTGAAATTGGATTGGAGAGAATTGAGAGCCGCGACCGCAGCCTGGAGTTTGCATGACATCAGAGCATTGTTTTGGCAATCCGAAGGGAGGCTTCACGTACCTCATAATTGCGAGCCATGGCGGTGGGGTAACCCGACGAGAACCGACGGAACTGACTGACTGCAAGCCTAAGAAGTATACGGGGGCCTCTCATCAGGGACAAGCAAGAAAACAGCTGGCTTCACAACGCCATCTGGGGCCCGAAAAGTTGTGTGTTCCCTTCCGTAACTGCTTCCGCCGTCTGAATCATATCGCTATCACGTGAACGGCATCGGCGTGGGGATAGCATGTGGAGAGGACGCCAAGTTTACAGAGCGGCATGTAAAGTAAATGAAACAAGATATTCTCTATACATTCAAAAGCTAATCATACTGAAGTTTGAAGAGGCTATATTGAAAACAAAAGAGACAAGAAAGGAAGGAACAAGAGACAAGTAAATACAGTAGAAAGGTCACCAGAGCCGTACACTAGACCAGGTGCCGACTGAGCCCTGGGACAAACGAAAAGAATGATGATGATTCCATGAAAATGAGTAGCCGGTCTTTATTCGATCCTTTTTTTGCCCTCTTCCAGAAAACCCAACCGAGCACTGCTATAGCCTCTCTGGTGTCTGTTCGAGGGGAGAAACCGTCCAATAACGGGGTCCGTATGAGCCTTAAGAAGCGCATCCTGATAACCTTCGGAGCCAGCCGTAGGAGTGTTTAATTTGGGCCAATTTACCTAATTTCACCATGTTAGCGGACGGCCATGTAAAAAAAAAAAAAAAGAAAAAATCAATAGGAAGAAACGTACATAAAGCATCCCATGCCCAAAGACGAAGCGCGCGCACCAGGCGGAAACTACGAGGCACACAATAACGAATAAGCGTAGTGGCCACACTGCAGCATCAGGTAACCGCTTTGATAGCATAGAAACCACGACGAAAAACACGCCCGCAGCCAGGATGTAAGGGATGGCTTGGATAGTAAGCGGCCGCCGGTCAGTAAAGACCTGCAAGCTTCCAAGGGTTGAATCCGGCGGAAGGTACGTGCCCAGGAAGACATCGAATGCATCTTGCCTGGGTCCGTCCATGAAGTTGTTGCGCACATATCGGGTGATAGAATTGTTCAGATCCTGCAGCATTCCCGCCCGAGTGCGTTCGCCAGTGCGAGTGAAATCGGTTTTCAATGCTCCGGTCCCAGAGTACGATTTGGAAACGACATCTGCATTGTCAGCCCAGATGTTCCGGAATAAGTTCTCGAAGCCCCGATCGTCGTTCGCCGCCTCCCCGGCTCGAAGAACCCCGGCATCGGTGAGTTGCCGCGTGATGGCCCAGCGCCCCAGCATACTCTGCACCACATTCGTTCTATCCAAGCAGTCCATGCAGTTGGTGCGGACAACACTGCTCTGCGAAGATCGAATATCCAACCGCCCGTCAGGGACACCGGGGTCTTCCACACCACGGAAATAACCACCCCGCGTGAGTCCCTCCAGCAATCGGTCCATCAGAAGCTCCGCACGATGCCACTTGAGGCCCTTGGTTTCGTTGTGGAAGTCAAAGTACACATAATGCAGTCGGTCGAGCTCTTTCTGCTTCTGGCTTGACTCCAAAATGTGTACTTTCTCGGGGGATTGTGCGTCAGCCTCGGTACTTTCGGTTGAGGACGATACCAAAGTGCGTACTAGCTGCTCGTATGCCGACTTCACACGCTCTTCTCTTCCTTTCTGATTGACCAGGTTGACTAGATAATTTTCCCCGTATAATCGGATCTGCTCGGTAAAATGCTTCCGAGCAGCCTCGACGGCCGTTTCCACTCCACGAACCTGAAGCTTGGGGGTATACTTGAGGTTATTGACCTCGGCCCAATACACCGGCACACTTCCTCTGGTTTGGACAAAAGCCATCACTTGTAGGTCCTGGCCCGGTGCATTCGATTTCTCCTTCATCGACTGGCCGCCCGCAAAACCCGCTAGGCCCCCGGCTGCATCGTTTAAGATGACGACCTGCTCGGTCTCATTATAATTGGAGACGTGGCCATGTTCATCTATGCCGCGTGAGAAGTATCTCGTTCCACCACGATGACGGCATCTCCTAGTGATGAGTGCGAATGTGAACGTAGTCGACTTGACCCTTGCTGGAGTGATACGTAGCATTCCGTACATCACCGGCAGAATATAGGGATCGACCCCGGGCTGGGCTCCATAGCGCAGATTTGTTGTGTCCTGCCCGCCTAGGCTGAAGTCGATCAAGTCCGACTGGATAAATCGATTCCAAAAGAAACGGTCGTCCGTCCGCTTCCACATCGGGAGGCTCGCATCGCTTTGCGACTGGCGCTGGAAACTGCTCGTAAGATCTAACGCATACGAGAAATACATCGGGCCCGTTCGTAGTAATTCCTTCAATAGCGCCAGATAGGTATCTTCATCGTTATCATGCAACGGACGTTCACGAAGGGGTAAGAACTCGGTTCCAGCGACTTTGTACACCATATGGCCGCGCAGCCGGCCCATGGGCTGAGCCTTGGTGATCACTATGATATATTTATCTGCAGCCATTAGTACTGCAACGTGGGGCTTGCGTAGCCAACGGACATACCCAGTTTCAACTTGATAATACCCAAGATACCAGCAATACTGGATATGCGTTTCGCACCAGAAAGAGGACCATTGTGGAGACGCAAGTCACCGGTCGGACGGTCAACTACCAGCGCAGGAGCATTGGGTGACGACGGGGACGTAAAGGCGTAATGAGCGGCAGAGGCATGGAGGTTGATGTCCCGAAACGGGAGGATAGAAGTGGCCATTGTTGGTGCCACCCACTATGTACCAGCTATCGGGGGCAGGGGAAGAGTAGACTCGATCGAACAAAGAAGTGGAAAACAATGATAACTGCAAACGACAAAAATGAAGAAACCGAAGGATCAAGGAACGTGGAAATTCAATGCATGACTCTTTCAATAAGAGAAACTGAGGGGAATGGAAGGAGAGTCGAGCAGGCAGAAGCAGAGGACAAGAAGTTAGGAACCCGTAACTCAGTAACCAATGCTGGCGATTGAGGCCGAACGCTTGAGCATGTGGAAGGAAAGCACGGGAAAGACATAAGCCACACACCGCCCCGCCGTAGCAGCCAAACGGTGGCTAATCACCTTCGTCATCTACAACTGACCACTGCCGGCAGGCCGCCGTCAAACCTCCCAGCATCTTCTACCCCCGAAACCACAGCGTCTTCACTTCCTCCCCTCCCCTTTGGCTTCCTAGCCCCGTTTTATCAACTTCAAAACATTCACAGCTGTGTATATTGATCACCTCTGAGATCTTCTTTTTCCAGTTGCTCTCTTGACCCCATACAAACTATGGCATCCAGAGCAGCAGCAAGCGCCCGACCCGGTGCGAGATTCGCTCAGTTTAAACTGGTCTTACTTGGTGAGCTTCGACTAGCCCTGCCACTCCGTATTTGGTACGGTTTAAATGCTGACCTGTTTCTCTCATCCGGATAGGGGAGTCGGCTGTTGGAAAGGTTAGGGTTCCTGTTATGTGGTTCTTGCCTGTCGGGCGGTCGCTGACTTCATTGCTACTACTAGAGTTCGCTAGTGCTACGATTTGTCAAGGTATACCTTGATTCCTTCTTCCCTTTGAATCTGGAGAGGACTGTAGCATAGTTGCTGGACGTGTACCGAGGCTCACATACCGTAGGATCAATTCGATGACTACCGCGAGTCGACGATCGGCGCTGCCTTCCTAACTCAGACGATTTCTCTGGACGAAAGTACAACGGTCAAATTTGAAATATGGGATACTGCTGGTCAGGAGAGATACAAGTCCTTGGCTCCGATGTACTACCGGAATGCCAACTGTGCCGTCGTTGTCTACGACATCACACAAGCGGTATGGTCCCGGGTTCCAACTTCAGGTCTTTCTCGTGAAGTGCTAATCTCACACGCTGTAAAATAGTCGTCATTGGATAAAGCCAAGTCATGGGTGAAGGAACTACAGCGTCAAGCAAACGAAAATATTGTCATTGCTCTCGCGGGTAACAAGCTCGATTTGGTCACCGATAGTCCCGACAAGAGAGCTATCCCGACGGCGGATGCCGAGGCATATGCCCGTGAAGCTGGATTGCTCTTCTTTGAGACTTCGGCGAAGACCTCCGAGAATGTGCGGGAACTATTCACAGCGATCGCAAAGAAACTTCCTCTTGATCAAGCCGGACCTCGGAACCTACGGACAACCCCCCGTCCCGGTGTTGACTTGCGCCCGGAGGCCCCTGGTACCCAAGGCGCTGGCTCCTGCAATTGCTAGTTTTTCTAACGTTGGCCAAGCCGTGTGAAGACTCGTATCTTCCTTTCCCGCCCTAATCTATCCCATCGTTTCCATTTTGTCTCCTAGATACGGAAGGTACACGTCTTCAAGTGTAGCTACGGATCAGTATGCCGAGCAGAATCGGTGGCACCATCAATCACCTTTTAACCAGACTGTTCCGCGTTTTCATGGTGCTTTGATGTTGGCGAAATCGGCTGCTGGAATCAAGTGGTCTGTGCTTGCTTGCTTGCTAAGAGATTCCAAGGCTCATCGTCATGGACTCTGGTTTTCGGACTCCATGGCCCGTTGATTTCCCGTTGCTTACGTTCTCGTCCGAGATATTTGTTTCAGTTGTTGTTATTGGGAGTGGGGATTCGGATGCCGTGCAATGTCCTATTTGGATCCGGTTTTCTAGACCTCATGTGGCAGGGCTATCTATCCCTGCGGCATAGTTATTTACTTAACCTCGTTCTTACCTGCTTCTGTTTTCCTTGCTACCGGCGTCTGCATCCATCTTCTCTGTTGGGCTGAATCCATGTTACATTTCCTTTATTCTTCGATGTCTAGTGTTGTCTGATTTTTCTCTTTTTCTTTTCCCCGTATGCTAGGCCTATATAATACTTCTTCAATTTCTCTAGTGGAGAATCAGTACCAATTTTATTTGCAGGTTTGAGGTTTTCTCGTAGTAGTTCATCTCGATAATGTGATAGAGCTGAGGTGGTGGCCGAGGCGGTGCAAAGACAGCCGAGCTAAGCCACCGAACGGCGGTGCAGGATCGGAGCGGATCGTAAAGCATCAATCCATTCAATTCCGGTCCGCGTTTTGTCTCGCCAACACCATCCGCTCCAATACACCCGCCTTCAGCGCTTATTTCCACAGTAGGGCAGCCCGTCATGCTGCGCTCATCTGCTGCACATGGTCGACAGCTGCTGTTGTCCTCGACTCGTCAACGGACGGCACCCCAATGGCTGTCCAAAGCCGGAGCCAGCACCCGGCTCTCCGGTCAGGTATGGTGATGATGTACTAAGCTCCTTCTGTGTTATCTACTAACTGGCTTTTCTCTCTGAATCAGAGGTTCTTTGCCGATTCTAAACCTCCTACCGCCGGTACGCCCACTCCAGCTACCCCATCCTCCGACTCCGTCCCCCCCTCGGAGACCGTCCTCAAGGCGTCACCCAGTGAGCAAGGTTCGACAGCATTTGCCAATTGAAACAATCCAGGTCTCCAATGCTAAGCCAGTTACAGGTTCACAGGCTCCTCCACCCCCACCGCCCGCTTCGGTTCCCAAAACAGGACGTTTCCGCCGATTTCTGTTCTATTTGGCCCTCACATCGGGCCTTGCATACGGTGGAGGTATCTTCTTGGCCCTGAAGTCCGACAATTTCCATGATTTCTTCACGGAGTACGTCCCTTATGGTGAAGAGGCCGTTCTCTATTTCGAAGAACGCGATTTTTACCGCCGATTCCCGAACACTCTCGGAGCTCCCAAGCGCAGTGCTTCCAAGGATGAGGGCAGCAAGATCACAATTCCGAGCAAGAGCGGACTCTCTTCTAAGGTCGCAGAGGAAGAGCCTTCCGGCAGTGATGTTTCACAGAAAGGTCCACATATGAGCGCTGTCGAAGCCCGCCGTAAGGGTAACGAAGCGCAAACTATGACCGACACTGCTAAGATGGGGCATAAGACAAGCGCTGTGGAAAAGGCAAAGAGCGACAAAGCGGCTAAGGAACCGGCCGCTGAGAAGACGAGTGAAGAGCCCAGACAACCAGCCATCCCTGTTGTGACACCTCTTGAATTCGCCCAGGTCAACGAGGGGGATGAGGCTATTGTGCAAGAGCTGGTGAAGACTTTTAACGACATCATCACTGTTATCAGTGCTGATGAGAACTCATCCAAGTATGCTGGTTCTATCGACAAGGCTAAAGAGGAACTTCAAAAGGTTGGAGAGAAGATTATCGCTGTTCGGGAGGAGGCACGTCACGCTGCCCAGGAAGAGATTAAGCAGGCCCATTCGACTTTCGACGAGTCTGCTCGTGAACTCATCCGTCGCTTTGAGGAAGCACGCGCCAACGATGCTGCTCAGTACCGGGAGGAGTTCGAGGCAGAGCGTGAAAAGTTGGTTTCTGCGTACCAGATGAAGATCCAGACGGAACTGCAGAGGGCGCAGGAATTGGCCGAACAGCGCCTTCAAAATGAATTGGTTGAGCAAGCCATTGAACTTAACCGCAAGTATCTTCACGACGTGAAGGATCTTGTCGAGCGGGAGCGCGAGGGCCGTCTGAGCAAGCTCAATGAGCTCACCACCAATGTGAGTGAATTGGAGAAGCTCACCTCTGGCTGGAGGGATGTGATCGACACAAACCTCAAGACCCAGCAGCTTCAGGTCGCCGTGGATGCGGTGCGCTCTGTCCTGGAACGCTCTACCGTTCCTCGGCCATTTATTCGTGAGCTTGTCGCTGTGAAGGAGCTGGCCGCGGACGACGCAGTCGTAGAGGCCGCCATTGCTTCCATCAACCCTACTGCTTACCAACGCGGGATTCCATCTACCCCTCAAGTCATCGAGCGTTTCCGCCGCGTCGCTGATGAGGTCCGCAAGGCAAGCCTTTTGCCCGAGGACGCCGGTATTGCCAGTCACGCCGCCAGCTTTGTTCTGAGCAAGGTTATGTTCAAGAAGGACGCGGCTGCTGGCAGTGATGATGTGGAGAGTGTCCTTGTCCGGACCGAGAACCTTTTGGAAGAGGGCAACCTCGACGCCGCCGCTCGTGAGATGAATGGTCTTAATGGCTGGGCCAAGATCCTGAGCAAGGATTGGCTCAACGAAGTGCGCAGGGTTTTGGAAGTGAGACAAGCACTTGAGGTATTCCCCCACTTCCACTTATGAGGCTGTTAACTAGAATCTTCTATGAATGAGTAACTAACATATTTTCCCTCTCCAGGTGATCGAAGCCGAAGCGCGCCTTCAGTGCCTGCGGGTTGAATAAACCGAAAAACACAGCGCTTCCTTGGTTTCCTTTGCAGTTCTTTTATCCTTTCTACAGGACTTGTACCTCTAGTTGTAGATTCAATGCTAGAAATGTTTCATTTGTCCTGAGACCTGTGGTATAGTAGTCATTACGTACAATGGTACTTATTGTATGCGATGTAAATGCACATAGATATGTTTGTTCGGTTTGCATCTGCATGTATGGACTATGGTGCTTCCCCCGACATCTGCTGATTGCTGATCTCCATGTGTCAACCATACAATACCAACAACAACGGACCTGCGTCCGCTGTAAATTCCTTAAGTTCTCATGTGTCTGCGCTGAATGGCTATTTCCTGCCGCTTCGGTTGCCGGCACTCATGAGTTCGTTCTTTCACTGTCAAACGCCCCTTATCTATCGGACGGGACGGAAGATCTTATGTCGCCAGGGACCGATGAATCGCATACGGCGTTACACCCTCGGTCCAGGGCGTTTGAGAAAGAGATGAGATCTGCTACATGGCAACCGACGCTCCAGTTCGAGTCGAATGATAGATCCGATAAGCGCAGAGGGATACAAACGAAGGATGGACGGGGGAGCTCGCTAGAGGGCAGCACGCTCAGTGGCAGCTCCCGCGACGCAGACAGAGGTGGTCGAGCCCAACGGCGAGTGCACAGTTCCGGTGGCTTCTTAGTCGATTCATCATTTCTACCGAAATCGATAAGTCTCCGAACCAGTCATCATCAAGCCCGTCGCTCAGAACCGGACCAAAGAGAGAAGCGTGGAGCTCCCGAAAGCGATATCACGGTGTCAAAGAAGCGGTCGCGTTTTCCCTGGAGTCGCCAGAAAGAGACTGCGAAAGAAACACCGCCCGTATCGATAGAAGGTGAATCTTCCCGGGAACCGCCTGCTCCTCAACAACATGTGCAACAGGATGCGACAACTCATGCGTTATATCCAATGCCAGCTGAACACCGGGCTTCTATGGGCCTTGATAAGGACTCGCTACAAATTGTAAATCTGGCCTTGAACTTGAGTGAATCAAGGAAATTCAATACTCTCGGTCGTTCCGCCTCGAATCGTCTCTCAGGAGGTCGATGGTCCACATCGGCTGGTCAAGCCACTGTACCTTTTGCTGAAAGTCATGCACCAGTGGCGGCGAGTGGTTTCGGGCAAGATAATTCTCACGTACATCGCAACCTCCCACAACCGTTTGAAGGTCAGAGCAAGCCAGTGGGATTATGGCACGAGGGCCCCATGGCAAATGCGACACCCTCTGTATTGAGTCTCTTACCCCCATCAGCAGGTTCAAATTATTCCCCCCATACAGCCTCAGACAGCACCCTAGCTCGGGCAGAAAACGCCAAACGGCATTTTGAACTGTTCACCGAGTATCTACGTCTACTTCCATCTCTGCCTCCTCTCCAGTTGCATGACACACGTTCTACAACTGATTCCAACCCAGCCAATGATGACAGACCATCCTCCGGTCGAGTCTACAATCCTCTCCAGGTTATCCGTAATCGGAAGGTTAGATTCCGGGAGCGATGCCCGATTGACCCGGAGGCAGAAGGATGGCATGATGTCGAAAATGTTCGTGATTGGGTTACCTCCATTGAGACCAAGTACAGCCATCAAGATCATAACACTTCACAATGCCTGAGGTTGCCTCCTTTTCGGCACAGGGCGCTTGATGTGCCTCAGAAAGAGCGGAATGAAAAGGAACCTTGGGCCGCTTCCCCACCGTCAAGTTTGAAGCAAATCAGCCGTACGAGCAGTACCAAGGCCTACAGGCCGAGGTTTGACTGGATACTCTCTCCAGCCGAGCTACTGGCGGATGCTGCTTGGGTTGAACACGTCGCAAATAAGAGTAGGATTGTCGATCGGGAAGGAAATAATCTGTACCCAGATGCCACCGTGTTGGTTGATCACGATACTTATCAGCATATCCCAGAATCTGAAGAACAGCTTCCAGCCACAGGGAGGCCTATGGAAGCAGAGGTTGCTTCTCGTACTTCTCTCTCCGACTCTCATCCCGGTTTGGCCGAGTTTAAAAGGATTGGTCGTGGAAGGAGACGGCATAGATTCAAAAGCCCTTCGCGTGTCGTTCACAGCCAAAGTATCTCGAAGAAAGGTTCAAGTTCCCGAAGGCGCAAGTTAGGAATAGGATCAAGCAGCTCTTCAAGTATATCTACCCTGGATGAAAGACCCTCTTGGGCTTCTCGTATGGATGATGTACTACAATCTGGACGATCGATCTCCCCAACGTACAGTATGTCCATACAGAAAGAGCCTGCAGCGCCACACGACGAAGGCTCTGCAGATGAGACTTCTGTACCGACTCAGGGTTTTGCTGGCGCGGGCAAGGTCGAGGGGAAAACCGGCTCCGTATCCTCAGCTCCAAGTCGTGATGATCGATACGGCCCTCTGGCATCCTCCACCATAGTAGACCCAAAAGTTCCTACTACGCCTCTTCATATGGGCTTTTTCCCTGGCATTGCGTCCAATTTATCGTCTCCATCAAGTCGTTCTCCATCACCATCCAAGGCGCGCCTCCAGCGGTCTATCACGTCCCGGCATGACCGGAGCAAAAGCAATACTCAGCCTGTTGCAGAGGACAACTCATTCGATTCTGAGGCTTTGCGTAAATACAGTACCCCAGGACGCACAGATGCCTGGCCTCGGCCAGGTAAAGTCGAATCAAGTCCTCTACCAGACCGAATTCCCCATGTTCATCACAGCGACCAAACAAAAGTTGGCGTACATGCACGGAAAGGATCTTCCGGACAACACGAGTCCAAACTACGTGGTATCTTCCGAGGTCCAGGGAAGCTTGCAGAGAAAGTCAGCAACGAAGTGTCGAAAATGGGCGGTCTCATTTTGAAGAAAGACAGTACCGTACACTCTCGGCAGTCATCCTTTGCGACCAGTGCTGGTGCAGACGAAGGGGACGTTTCTGACAGCATAGAGCCGTTTGACAAGAACAAAGTTACACAGCTTGAGGACACCAATAAGGACAACAATCTCGGTGCCATGACCCCTTCACACCAAGCCCCCACGTCGTCAGATGACGTGAGCCGCCCTACTCGCAGAGGGCCGGAGAACGCAGGTGCGGAGGGTTCTGTGCGATTACCATCACGGTTATCCTCTCCCATCCGACAAGGGGACCTCGATGAAGATCGTGGAGTATCTGAACTTGGTCGCCGTTCCAAAGATGACCTCAAATCGCAAAACTATGGCATGATAAAATCGCAGAGAAAAGACAGAGGTATATCGACTTCAATGCTCCACCACCATCACCCGACTTGTGGCCCCGAGAAATCATTTGGCTTTGGGCCTGAGCTGCACACCATCAGGGAAGAAATACGGAAAGGCCGAATTAAGGATCCATCTGTCCCGTTCAGCATGACTCGCCCCCCTGTCACGGGTCTTGCGCAAGCAAAAGTGACTCCTGCGTCGTCTTCTCAAGAAAGACAGCCTATAAGCTCAGATCAGTCACAGAGCTGGAGTATTTCTGAGCGCAGTATACCTACGGAAGTAGATATCGGGTTGCCTGGAAAACGGGAGGTTGCACGCACGCGAGCTCTCCTGCTTTCTTCGGGGATTAAGGCGCGTGAGATTACTCGTCGGGCTGAGAGCGTGCAAGATCCACCCGAGTTCCTTCAACAAGCATTTGAGCCAAATACTCCGGTTCCTCGAGTTCCTCGCTGCCATGAGTACGAACTAGCTGTGCAGACCCTGCTGCACAGAGTCGAAGCATCGCATAACCGGTTCCAGCGGTCAATCGATAACTACCCCGGAGAGGATTCGTCGGCATTAAAGTCTCAACTCCACGACCTTGAAAATCTGGTCCAGAACGCGTTGAATCCGCGTGTCAGAGCCGCAGCTCAGGATGCTGAAGATTTAAGTATCCAGCTTAACACCACCAGCACCCTGGCGGTCAAACAGCTCAGTGACGTACTTGACAAAGGGATCCGGAAGCGCCATCGCCGGCTGCGTTGGCTTCGCCGAACGGGGTTTGGAATGCTGGAATGGGCGCTCGTGGGAGTTTTATGGTGGGTGTGGTTGATTGTCATGGCCTTTAAGCTCCTTCGAGGTGTTCTTCGGGGCCTGGTTTCGGCTGCTAGATGGGTTCTATGGCTGTGATTGCTATTTACTACTGCTCCTTGCAAGCCTCGGATGCCTGGCTTGTATTTTCTTTTAATATACCCCTTGTTTTTCACTCCTACAATTCTTTATTTAGTTGCTCTCTTTACTCTTTACTTTTCGTCACTATGTTAGGTTAAACCATTTGCTGGTTCAATTGGGCTCTCTGTATATATATCTTGGAATTTGTATTATTGATGATGATACTCTGCCGCCATATGGAAATCGAAGCTTTCCGCCATTTATGTCCACTTAAAACAAGCCATTTTGGAATGCCTCTTAAGGCTTTGACAGGGTCAAAGTAACCGTGCTCGGATACCCTGCATGCTCCATCATCTAAAGGAAAATACTTCCAACGATGAAGTGGTCTTGCGGAAAACAGCGTCCAGATCAAAAACGATCTCGGAAATTATCATATTTCACACATCTAATATCGGAAGGGGCGTAGTAAACACTCTGACGCCCGGAAAGACTCTGGTAGGGCTCGCATGATAACCCCTATCGCCTTTTCGCTCACGCTGATGGCATGTCAAGTCCCATACAATCCCACTGTTTAAAGGATCCGTGTCAGAACACCATGGTGTGTCGTCTTTGTACCCTTATCATGAACCATTCCTTTGTTCCTGAAGGTCTATACAAGGCAGGACGATGACTGCACAATAGGCTGTCCTTCTGTCAGAGACTCATTCTGAGTACACAACTCTACCTTCTCTCTCTCTCTCTCTCTCCGGTTCCAAACCGAACTTCCCTTGAGACAAACTCTCGCCTCAGAACCCAGCTTCAGTCAGTTTGCCTCTGGCAATTCCAACCAAAATGGACAACCAGCAGGCCAACGAGTTTACCTCTCGCGCGACGGAGCCGTAGAGCTCTAGCTCCGGTTCGACCTCAGCGTCCACGACCACTTCCATGCCCGACGCGCCACGCCTGCCAGGTGGCATGACCTGGGACGAAATCCGCCGCCTGCCCCATGATTGCCCCATGATCTGGAAGAGTGGGTGAATTCCGGTATGACGGCGAGCGCCATTGGTGAGCTTCTACGCCAGACAGTCTACGGTAGAGACTTCTCTCTTTCATAGATGGTCACCACCATGGTTTCGGAGGGTAGACCCCACTATGAGATCGGGTACACGGTTCTTCGCATTCTGGACGTGCGCAGTGATACCGGCGAACCCTTGTATCGGGCCATCGAGGCCGGTGATACCGAGATAGTTCCTCCGGTGCGTTGTCATAAGGTTGAGTTGAAGGGCCTCATCGTAAGATTAAAGTGGTTCATGACAACCCTAGATACAGCACTCCCTCTTGTAATGGGTCTATTTGCGGACTTTCTGATGAAACAGTGCTGGTTCTGTTTTCTTTTCTTTTCTTTTCTTTTCGTTTTTTTAGAGGATTACATCAGTTGAATCTGTCTAGGCTTTGGGTAGAGAAACTGACTATCAGATTGCAGTGTGATTCTCTTACTTTTTGGCATGTTTATTAGGCATTAGTTATGTTCCTCTCCCCTCTCTCTTTTTCCCCATATCTCTGTTTTTTATTTATTTAATACAGTTCATTTCTTATCAGTGATGATTAGTTTAGTCAATGTTAAGTGTTGAAACCTGAAATTATACCAGTAGTATCCGTACTGTTATGTAGTAGCATTCGTAGTTGCAAATGACACGTAGGAAGTAACAGTTCAGTAATCCTTCACTATGGTCTTGTTCATAGTTCAGAGCCATAAAGTTATTGATTGCTAAGGACATATGTGGAAATATCTTGACTCTCATTGGCAAATGACTCTCCCCGCCTTTCGAGTACCGGATTAAATTCTGCCGGCAAGAAAAGGGCGGCCAGAACAAGCTCGACCAATCACGAGACAGCGATTGGTGACCTTATGGCTGCCTTCAATGGGACAACCGAAATTTAGGACCTGGAAGGATACGCAATAATTAAGTTTGGAGAGGCAAAGATGAAATCCGGGTCACAAAGCTTATTGAAAGACAAGCATATGCAAGAAAGCTAAGTAGATGCCATGTGAGGCAGTGATTCCCGCTGTTGACAGACCATCTGCAGACAGATCAGGCTCTGAGACTAGCTAGCACTGCAAATTATGAGGATAGTCAGTTCCAAACCGATGGCTCGAAAATGATCAACGCCCGAAAACAAGATCTACCGGATGATCAGGGGTGGATGGGTTCCAAGGAATGTGAGAGGAACACGTCAACCAAGCAAGAACGACGAGAGAGAGAGAGTTTGCTTGACGAGTGCTGCAAAAGGTTCGTCGTGTGTAACGCCAAAGCGGTGAAGACAGCAAACAGATACTTCGGAGGTACAATTTGGAGCATGCCGTAAGCAACGACCCCACAGGAACCAGACTTCCGCACTTTCTCAGCTTTGCCATTTCTCGCCTCTCTCTCTCTCTCTCTCTCACACATTTCCATCATATCAACATCAATAGGTGAGTCATTTTCTCTCCCCTCTGTCCTGCAGGAATCCTTGCATTATCTCTTTCTCTCTCCCAAATAAGATTCGTCTCGTATCCCCTCCTCAATTGGTCCAGGGGTCTGGTTTCTGCCTGATCAATGTGCCCTTTGCCCTAAATTCGTTTGGCCGTCGTTAAAAACTCTGCACCCACCCTCGCTGCGCCATCGACCGCCAACCCCCTAATTCCATAAATCTCTCATACTATCCTCGAACACTCCTGGTTCCTTACCTGTTGCTCAAGGTGACTGACCGCAGCTCTTTTGCTATTTAGATCCTCTATTTTAGGGCAATCCCTCGTGATTTGTCCATTTTTATTCCCGCTTCGTTCCATACTTCAACCCCTCGGCCTTTGGAATCTCCCCCGTTCCAAAGGCTCCCCCCCCCACCAAAAAAAACACCACGGCTCTCGTAGCCTCCAATTTCTCTCTCCGTCAAATTGTATCGCATCGACGTTCCCGTAACACTCTTAACAACATTCCACCTCCTGCTGATCTCGACTCCCGTCTCGTCCGGTGCGCCATTTGTTAACCATTTGACCCCCTCCCAAATTATTCCCTCGCCCCCTGAGCTGCCGCATAGGACTTCTCTGAAGGTTCTTCCTCTTAAAGAGGAAGGGTCTAGGAGGCTTGGTCCAGTCAACTTCGGTTGCGAAAGTTTTCGCCCTCCTTAACACGCAGTCGCGTATCTTTCTCTTTTTCTACATTTTTTTTCTTTTCCCCACAAAGTCCTATCCCGTGTGCTTCGTCGCAGCGCACATGGTTATGGCACCGACTGCATGTGTACCTGCTGAAGTATGCGTGACCAAACACGCATATGACAAACAAGACTATGATTTCAGTTTGAATCATAGTCAACCACAATTCAGTAGTTATGGAGGGGACGACCTGCCGCAATCCAGGTTGGCTGCCAAGGCTCTCGTCTTGGATGTATTGAAGAAGCGCGCCGCCGAAGTTGATGTGGACCGTTGCGGTCCTGGTGATGAGGATGCGTTCTATGTGGCAGACATGGGCGAGGTCTACCGCCAGCATTTACGCTGGAAAATGAACTTGGGTCGTGTCAAGCCTTTTTACGGTACGTTCAACGGGATGTTCTTACATCTTTGTCTTTCTTGCTTCGACTGACCCCGGCAAATAGCTGTCAAGTGCAATCCCGACCCGGAGATCCTCCGCCTCATGGCGAAACTGGGAAACGGCTTCGACTGCGCGTCCAAGGCGGAGATCGATCTAGCTCTCGAAACGGGCATCGATCCCAGCCGCATCATCTACGCACAGCCTTGCAAGACCAAGTCATACCTGCGCTATGCGGCCCAAAGGGGGGTCAAGCAGATGACTTTTGACAATGCCGACGAGCTGTACAAGATCAAGGCCTGCTACCCCGAAGCCGAATTGTACCTACGCATCCTCACCGATGATTCCACCAGCCTCTGCCGCCTGAGCATGAAGTTCGGTGCGTCGTTGGATGTGGCTCGTGAGCTCCTCGAGCTCGCCCACGAGCTTGAGCTGAAGGTTGTCGGCGTGAGCTTCCATGTCGGATCCGGAGCCGAGGATCCTACTGCGTTCCTCAAGGCTGTCCAGGACGCCCGACTGATCTTCGACCAGGCGTCCGACGTGGGCCATGAGCTGCACACGTTGGATGTGGGCGGCGGCTTCAGTCACGAGACCTTTGAGAAGTTTGCCGGTGTCTTGAGTGAGGCCCTCGAGACATACTTCCCGCCCCATATTCGCGTCATCGCCGAGCCGGGGCGCTATTATGTCGGCAGTGCGTTCACCCTGGCGGCCAACGTGATTGCCCGTCGCGACGTGCGGGACCCTACTACACCGGCAAACGATACCTTTATGATCTACCTGAACGACGGAGTGTACGGCAATTTCTCCAACATCATCTTCGATCACCAGCACCCGGTCGCTCAGATCTTGAGCTGTGCGGCGGGCTCCATGGCGAATTCCCCTATTGCTGCGACTTCGGAGGGAATCGCCTATTCCATCTGGGGGCCCACGTGCGATGGCATTGACAACATCACCCAGCGGATCGTTTTGCCCGGCCTGCTGGATGTAGGCGACTGGTTGTTCTTTGAGGACATGGGCGCCTACACCAAATGCAGCGCAACGCGTTTCAACGGCTTCTCGGACAACCACGAGGTGATCTACATCTCGAGCGAAGCCGGTGCCTCGGCGCTCCTGGAATACTAGAATTCCGATTATTTTATCCTGTACCGGTTGTGTGTATTTGTTCACTGCATTTTCTGTATTTGACGTACATTGATTTCGGGCATATCTATATCCTGTTCTTCCGTTGGCCTTGTGGTTATTGTTACCGATAGAATAGATTCGGGATTTTAATTCAATTGTGCATATTTGTCCTGTTATATGTTAAATGATTGGCCCAGTATGGTGGCTTAACGTCTCTTTCTCTATCAAGCTATGTTTCGTCTTTACGTATCTATGTACAGGTCATGGTCTATCCTCTATTGTATATAATCCACATCCTCTTTTGGCCTCGTTGGAGCCCGCTCCACTCTCCTTGGTCGGCGAGGTGCCTTAAACCAGTCGATCCACCACCAGCTCCATGTCGTCATTCACTGCGGCTGCCTGCAGGAGTCCTCCTGCTTCCAGCTTCTTTTTCCATTTCGCCGACTCGTACCGTGCCAGGATGAACGTCAGGCGCGCGACCACCGTGACGTCGGCAGTCTCCGCGACCGTGTCGGATGGGGTGAACGTCCACCGACCAAAGGCCCAATTGAGAATGTAATACCGGGTCGCTCCATTCCGGTCCGTTGCAGGCCTCCTCTCCTCGAGATAGTCTGACGATTCCGCCGGCGGCGACCGTGCCGAACAGCGCAGGACTCCCTTGATTCGGTAGACTTCGTCTCTTGAAGCGTTGAGGAGTAATTGCTCCAACGCGGCGATATCGACGGTTTGCTCAGGCTGGGCCGTTTTCAGCGAGACGGAAAGTACCTCCACCTCGGACTGATGGTCTGTACGATGGTCATGATGATGACCATCATCGTGACTAGTCAACCGCAATGCCTCCGCACTGTCATCATGTTTGGTAAACAGCGCCCCGTCAATACCCAGAAGGACATCCTTATCGACTTTTCCCTTATCCGACTTCACCCAGGGCGTCTGCACCTCAAGATCACCAACCCGGTCGAGACAAATATCGAACCGCATCTCCGAGACAATCTCCCACTTATTAAAGACGATCAGATCCGTATACTTGGCCTGCAGCTTAGCAGTGTACGAGGTATCCTCGTAGCCCTGCCAATTCTCGACGTCAATGACACTGATCACCCCATCCAGAACCAGACTGCCCGGCTCTTCACGAGCCAGACGGTTGACTTCCATGGCCAGGGTTGCGGGGAATGCGCTCCCGCTGGTCTCAATGACGATACGGTCCGGCTGGACCTCGGAGCGCAACTGATGCAGCGCATCGCTGAGCTGGCCGACTAGATTGCAGCAGATGCAGCCATTGAGGAGCTCGCGCACGCCGGAGATGGACTGCGTCGAGGCGAGTTGGGAGTCGATGGCGACGTCGCCGAATTCGTTCTTCAGGAGCGCTAGGCGGTACGATGGTGGTAGTTGTGGGATTAGATTCAGTAGGAGAGTGGTTTTGCCGGAGCCGAGGAAGCCCGTGACGATGGTGATGGGGACGGGGGGCATTCTGGTGTCTATGCCGTAGGTGAAGTACGGAGGGGTATTTGAGGTTGAATGGAAGATGAAGAACGAATGGATGGTGGGGAGACACTATTCCACATTGAGACTGTCGATGGATTTCTTTGACAGACAGAATAGGAGATTTATCAGGCATAAATTCATCATATAAAATATCGACAAGAAATCCAGGACATAAATTCAAACATAAATAAAGAGGGAAAAAAAAAAAAATCGGGAAAGAAATCGGGAAAGAAATCGGGAAAGAAAAAAAGGTCGTGCTCGGGATCGAACCGGGATTACCAGAATCAGAATCTGATGTGCTAACCATTACACTACACAACCGATATTGTGTTTGGCGGTTTGGCTTTTTGTTATTTGAGTCCTTCTATCATATTGAGCTTATAATGTCCATCGATTGAAGAAATCCAGAATCAATGGCGTCGCATCTAAATACGTGCCATTTGGATTATCGCTATTTGGCCCCCTGCTAGGCCAGTCATGTCCCAACCCCCCAATCCGATAGTGCGTCACCGTGCCTGGACCAACGCCGCTCGGATACTCGTATCGTTGCACATGGCCATCGTACAGATCCGTCGTCTTGTTGTGCAGTCCGAATCCATCGCGCTCTGACCATTCGCTCACAAAATGCGGAATCGAAGGGAGGCATTTACCCCGTCGGTTTCCTCCAGTGTAGGGGATCGTGTGATCGTCAGCGCCGTGGAACTCGATGATCGGAATGGGAGACCTGCCGGGACTGCACTGAATCGGCACCGTGGTTGGATCACAGTCACTATCATCGTCCTTGGGTTCGTCTTGGTAGAAGGCGCCCGAGACCGGAGCAAAGGCAGCGATGCGAGTGGACGCGGTGGTGTCACAGGCGAGAAGGTTGGTGAATCCGCCTCCGTTGGACTTCCCAGCGGCATAGACACGCGATGTATCGAGGCAATATCGGTCCTCGAAGTGCTCGAGCATTTCTATGGTGAACATGATATCGTCCACCCCTTCAGAGTCAGGGTCTCCCTGCCATTGTTTCTAGGAGTACGGTTAGGGAGGATTCGGAAATCAGTTCAGACGAAAGGTGAAATGACATACGTCCAGCCCCTGAGGATACACGGCGATCGCATCCGGGTTCCAATCTTCGTTGCTGAATTGTGAAAGAGCTTCTTGGCTTTCGGCGGTCTTATGTCTCCCGTGGAATGAAAAAATCAACGGTACCGGTCGATTCACATTGTAGTTGGACGGGATGTGAATTAAATAAGTCCGTGGAGTACCGTCCGACGTGATGAAGTCTGTTGGATGGCTGTTCCCTCCAGGGCTTTGATCTTTGGGTAATGGCTTCCCACAGCCCGCAGAACCAGCCGCATGGGCGAAGCCAGGGAGAAGTACTGTGACAGCAGCGTTGGAGAGCTTCATCGTTGACGTGTGTTTTCATATCCCTCCAAGGGGAACGTGCAGTGTTTTATGTGCGTGACTCCCAGACACCACGTCCGACGCCTCCGACATTTTCAACCTTAAATCCGATCTCCATGTTTCACCCCCCTGGGGTGATTGAGGAGAAGGGAACCGATGCTCGAGTCGTCGTGGGATTCGACTTTCGGCTACATTAGGAAAATGATGAGCCTGATAGAGATCTACAGTCGTCCGATTGGACCTGAAAATGCCTCTAGATTCATCTGCATTCCGGCTAGTAAGTTCTATTGCGTTAGTATTACGTGGAACAAGCTTTACTGCATGCGCTTTGATTGGGCGCTGGTCTATAATTAATTACATTGCATCTGAGACACGGCTGGGATGATTATGGGAGTACGTTGGCGAGATCCTCGAATGACGCCCGACGTTGACAATATCGTAAAACCTCTCTTGCTCCCCAATGCTGTCTACAATAACGTGGTCCGAGCCATACAATGCTGCCTTGGCAGCAGAATAAGCTGACATCGGGGTCGCAGGCACAAGCGCCAGGTTGGTCCCAGTACTGGGGAGTCTCCGAGTTAAGTGAGATTCATGAAAGAACGCATGAACTGATCGAGACTTACAAGAGAAAGCTCGTCAGTGTCGTTTTGGCCTTCAAAAATGGCAAGAAGGCATGTGTAAGGGCCACGACGCTGGTGAAATCCACTTGGATCTCGTACTGAAAGTCTTCCAAGTTTAAGCCCTCCTAACAGGTCAAGTCGTAGCGATGCTGGACTCTCGCATTGAGAAAGACGCAGTCAATCTCCGGGGAATTTAGTCGTGACTTCCGTGACAAAGTGAGGAATCTGGGCCGCTTGGCTGATGTCGAATACGATGCTGCTGGCCTTGTGCGGACCTTGTTGGCTCACGAACTCGTCCAGTCGATCCTGTCGTCATCTGACTGTCATTACTTTGGCGCCATTTTCGACCAGCCGATCTGCCACGGCTTTGCCGATGCCTGAAGTGGCGCCCACGACTAGGAATGCTTGTATGGGAAGGCCATTATTAGTTTGACCTGTTCGGGCAATATAATATATTCCCAAGAATCCAACGGAGATTAGTTTCTTCGGTATAGGATTTGACTGATTGGAAGGTCAGGAGCCTGATTTATATAAATCCACAGGACCTCTACTTCATGCCCACCTATCTAACTAGGGGGCATGAGAAACCCTGATAAATGTGTCTTCCACGCGGGTATCGGCTTTAGCCCACATTAGACTGATCACTTCTCCACCCACAATGCAGTGGTTCAAGACAGGCTTTTTACTGGATCGATTTATTCCCTGCTAAAACCAGACCTGAATATTCTGTGAATGAAATGGTACAATTCCGGCCTCTTCCATGTTCAATGATGCGCATGATATCGTCGCTCGGTTGACGCAATCAGCCAGACCTCAACTAACAACTAATATCTCCATAGCTTGTCTTCCCCCTTGACCTTCGTCCTCTAGGTTTTCTTATTTCGCATCTGCATTGTTGAACGCACTATAAGTTGGAACTTCACTAATCGGGTCCCTCCGTGTCCGGGGACCTGTGTTCGACGCGTCGAAATTCATCGAATTTGACTTCATTCCTCCTCAACCACCACCACCATCCAACATGCCTCCCAATAAAATAATACAGCTCTAGCCATTAAAGATTATGAAAATGGCAATTATGCTTCTGTTAAGGCTCCTGATAAAGCCTATTAAATCCCCCGAACTACCCTTCAGCGAAGACTAGTTGGTCATCAAAGCAGGTAGAAAGTCACCACCACCACCACCAGAGATGAAGTCCTATACCAAGAAGAATTCCTTGCTCAATGGGTGATTGAGCAAGGCCAGCAAGGACTTCCTCCCTCCTATACCCGTGTACGAGAAATGGCCCATCGAATTCTACACATGCTTGGAGATAATACGTTAAGGGCTGGGGCCCGTTTAACTTCTCTGGCCTATGGTCCCTGTTGTCCCCTTGGTCCCCGTAGACCCTACTGTCCCTGTTGGCCCCATTGATCCTCGAAGACCTATATCACGTGGTTTCTTCCTATTTGTTCACCCGTCCTTTCCTTTCCTTCATAATAGCCTATCTTGTAGGTTCTATGGGTTCAGCCCGTGACACCTAGAATAATCCTTTAAAGATATTGCTTTATATTAGTTACAATTATCCTTTCTACCTAAAACGAGACTAGATAATGGATATCGGATATTACTTCTAGATAGCCACAGAAGTTATGAAAACATAGATTTTTTTTTTTAGGAATACTATCAGAACCAAGTCTATGTGGTTTTTTGCTTTTTACTCTTTTTAACTTCTTCAAGCACTGGATTTGGTTCTCTTTAATTAAGGCTTATTATCAGGAGACAGAAATCTATCTCATTAGGTAATATCTTGCTAATTAAGAAAGATTTACTTAATGCTGTTAGAAGCCAAGAATAGAGTTATTTACTCCGGCTGTGTTAAAAAGTAGGTAGAAAGCAACTAGATTATATTTTTGGAATCCGTCTAAGGGCCTACAATCTCCCACTCCGAATACAATGAAAATATTAAGATGCTCCTAAAATGCCTAGCCCAAAGCAGTCTAAAATAGATCCTACTCTGTTATATATAATCCCTTGATGTCACCGGCATATCTATATTAATATAGAGCTGCTTAGGCAGAAGCAGGAGCTCACTAAGAACGTCCGACTAGTCCTTTATAAAGCAGGCAGAAGATGAAAAGGTTCAGGCAGAGAGTACATTAAAGGATACCACTATTTATAGGTGAAAGGGAAATAATAAGAGATTATCTACTTAAAAGAGAAGAAGGAAGGTGTCTACGGATCCAAACACCACGGCTTTTAATATAGACAGTATTAGAAAGGCCTTGGTGGAGGCAGAAGAGCAAAGATGGGTATATAAGGCTAGTCATGGATTGGAGAAATTAGAAAAGACTTTAAAAGAGGCGTCCAAGGTACCTCTAGAGGATCATCTATTTCCTAGATAGTTGGGGGTGAAATATAACTTCAAATGTTCAATTTGGTGCCAAATTCGGACGTCAGCGGGGTGCCCGGTTAAGGGGTCTCATCTTAATACTAATACTAGTACAGTATACAGTATAATAGTATACACGAATGTGCTCTGGTCGATAAATAATCACGAAGAATATCCGCCGTGAACGATCCCCTTCCAGAGCAAAGCTCCCATATCCAGCAGGACTCTCCGACGCCGGAATACTCCATCTCAAATGTTGGAAATAGCATTGCCAACATCGCAGGGTCTTCGGCCAGTGGGATGAAGAGCAAATTCAACGCCATTTATGCCTCCAATTTGGTGCAGAGTATTTGGGGGCACGCACGGTCTCTTGTTACGGCAGAGGGAATTCACGAATGATAGACATCTAGGTTGTCTGGTGTATCTTAATCTGTGCGGTGGAACTGACATGTGTACATTGAAGATGAACCTGACGCAGAGGAAATTCAACGAATCAATAATTTAGAAAAGGAGAGGATTATTGGATTCCTACAGGACAGACACAAGGGCAGTCGTAGGTGGAGTGGAAAATTACGATAACCCTATTCTACGTATATACATATCATTCTAGGGTTCCCGTACACGGCTGGAGAAAGGATGATGAGAATGCCAACATCGACTTTCCGGGGTTCCATATTCTGTTCCCCTCTCCTTACAGTAACGATCTAAAGCCCCTATCCGAATTCCGACTCAATTCCAAAAAGTCCGCTACCTGGCCTAAATGATCGACGCCCCAGAAGCCTTCCGTGTGGCCCTTGGCGTTAGTGCACTCAAACCAAGGGAGACCAAAGGCACCGGACTTGAAGGCTTGGTCAGTTCGGGATGTCAAGAGTGACTTGATTTCCGGCTGGTTCATCTGCCACCGCGTATTAGCATGCATGATTGAATATATAAACGTTGATTTGGCTATGGACATCGTACAGCCTCAAAGACATCCTGGGAGCCGGCTTTCCCTAGCTGCTTCTCCAGGACGGGACCGAATGCCTCGGGTTGTCCGATCTTAGCATTTCCCTTAACCCAGAATTCATGAAAGAGAGCCTCGAAGGCCGGAACCAGTTGAGCTGGATACTTCTGAGAAATTGCAGTGAGGGCGCGCTGCGGTCCCAAGGTCAATGGTGGGAAGCCCTCGGGTCGGTGTTCCAAAATAGGAACGGAAAAGGCGCGTGCCCAACGGGTCCGTTCTTGGTCAATCCATACGTCCTTGTCTGGGGAAAGATGCCGTGTCAGTTCCTTTTCCCCCGAGGCTTGAATTCTATAGCATCATACTCCTGATCTTGATGGGTGGGGTGTTGCCACAGGCATTCATCAATCCACCCAGGAAGATGGGAACGTAGGTAATATTGCAGCCGGAGAACACGGGGGAGTGCTTTATACATGGTCAGTTGCATATTCATAGAGAGAATGCAGATACGGCTAACCCTCAGCACATAGAATGCGATGTATGCAAATGGGCTGACGATGTCCAGGTACAGGGTAATGCGGGGAGCGGCCATCCTCTCTATCAGAATGTCGGAGATCGTCTAGATCTATTGTATCAGAATGTCTTCCAGGTGCCAGCCGTGATGGGAATGATGGAAATGATGCCAGGAATGACTCCAATATATCTAGTTAGATACGACCCCCGCAGGCTGACTCAGCAACAGCCATTGCCGAGTGTAGCCTCGGGTTGTCCATCCTCTCTTTCTCTTCTTCCATGGTACTCCTACTACTAGCTATCTGGTTCAAAGATGGCTGATAATAGGGATGGTTGACAGGTATGGTGAGGTTGATGGATGCACCTTCCCTTCCATCGTCTGTCCAGCCTTCACGGCAAGAACGATGCATGAATATCTAGCGTTTATCACCCCCAGAGAATCTAGACTGCAACCATGTCTCTCTCAATCCATCAGTTTTGACTGTTACCTTGAACAGCATCATAAGCTTTGCATCACTTGCTCATAAAGCCCCACGACTTACTGAACAAAACATACACTAGCGACCCATCCATAACGATGACTGGCTTATGGACAGACTCGTCTAGGCACCACATAGGGAAACCAGATGACGCCGGTTTCGAGACATTTCTGAGCTGCTCACAGAACTCGGCGTTCTCGTCGGAGATCCATTTTGCTTCAACCGAAGGGTCGGCTGCCGAAAGTTCTCAGGACTCCGTGACCGGAAGGCGTCGACATGCCGTCTACTTCCATCGTCCTCCAGTCTGGCAGTCCAATCCCAACCCAAGGGTGAGCCCGTCAATGGCACCCGGCATCTGCACCCCTTGTCGATATAGTGGTTAGTGTGTAGTCACGGTGGCTCGGAGCGAGTACTCAATGTAATAGATGCACAATCCGACTCATACTCGTCGATCCTCGATCGGGAACAGCAACTATGTCAGGAAGCCGGAGCTGCGAATGCAAGTGTCCCAGCGGATTTAGATGCCTCTGCGTCGGAGTCGGATCAGGGGATCCCTCTACTCGTAAGATCCCTCATTTTGGCCAGTGAGAAGTATGTTTCGCTAACTGAGGGTGGAGGATGATTGGGAAGATTGTGACCTGAACAGCTGGCACAATCTGCCTTTGAAGGACATACGCCCCAGGTCCGAATTTCAAAATTTCTCAAATGCGCACTGGCTAAATATCCCACCGTTGCAAGTTTCTTATCGCCAGGTGAAACCAGGGCTCTGTACGCGTTTGAGATCCTATCGAGACATACGGCTAGGACGGGGGGAGAGGTGGGCCATCCAAGAAGGGTCACTGGTGATTTGCATTGATCCATCGCATACCATCACTGGCAACAAGTCTCTCCGACCGGATGAATTTGAAATGGTCAATGGCGATGTGTACATTGTTTGTCGCATTTATGCGGATCTGTGGGCGCTCTGTGCCAAAGCATCTTTTATGGATCTGTCTGAGAGCCATTTTTGCGGAACCACAACTACAGCCCCCTTTCATCTGGGTTTCATTCCTCTCTGTGCCGTGACGTTGGCGGCGAACTTCAGTGCTTTTGCCCAACGAAGTTCAATGTATTGCGACTGTCACTCCACTGAGACGAGGTATCCCGGGAATGGCTTGCCTGTCCTACCCCCGATGCGCTCGCATAGTCTCAACGGCAGCAAGCAGGTTTTTCAAGGTGATAGGGCTCGGGTTGCATTACCAACAACGGCCTTGACCCCCTTGAAAAGCTCATATTTGGAGCACGATACGGACTTCGTACCCCTAGACTCTACGTTGGAGCAAATTCTTTCTAGACTAGAAACCCGGAGAGGCTGGTTCGGACGGTGGAGAAGCCACCCAGTGCTTCCAAACATCTGGAGTAGCATCAAATCCTCGGAAATTTGGAAATATCCGCACAAGGGCCAGTGGCACCCTTTACCACGTGCTCCATGCCCAAAACTAGGGTTGTCCAAGGATGGATATGAACCCCTGCACAAGGCATCCAGGTCATTTTCTCCAGCCAGCCAGCTATTGAAAGATCTGCTCGGACTCTCTCACTAAAACACCTTGCCAGGCACGGAAAATGTTCCATCTCTTGAAATGAGATAGGAGCGTTGTTAGAGCCCACAGGACTCCATTATAGTGGTAACCTGTCGCATTGGGGTAGGGCTATAACCGAAGCCTTATCTCTAGATTGTATGGTCACGAATGACTCGATATGTTGTCAGCATAGGGCTACGCACAAGGTGTATGGCTATAAGTAGAATAGATTGAGAGCGTGCTACTCGTACTTGAATTGATCTAGCTCTAGACATATTTCTTAGATGCCTTGGCCAACTAGGCATTCGCCCGTTTGTAAATGCGCGCCAAGTTCCTGATAGTGCCTCGCCTTTTAGGGTAGTTTCGTTAAGAGATTCTTTCAACAATCTCTATGACTGAGAAATACTTTATACAAGAGACTTCACACCAGCCTGCCCATGGGTGACAGGGAAGTGTAGATGAAGCATGAACAATTACAAATGCTTGGCCTTCCTTGGCACTTCCAGTTCTTTGATCTTCTGCCCTACCACATCCAATCCCACCATGCTCTTCATTGAGCCGTCCAAGGATCCAACCTGCAGGTGTGAGGCTATGCGCCTGGAAACTTGCCGCGCCACACACAATGGGATGAGTTGTGTTTGCTGATATCCTGAACGACCTGGTCTGCCCACTATTCCGGATCGGTGCTGTCATTCGCGCCGGATATGGTACCCTCCACCCTCTCTTTAGCCTCGCTGTACAGCGAGGTCGGCGGTAGCGTGGCGGCGGAGGCATTGTTATGCACCCGATCATGTCAATCATCTTGATCCTGAACGGTTGGAGCTCCAATCGCAAGTCTTCGGTCAGACTTGCCGCTGCGACCTTGGAGGCGTTATACGCCCCAGAGAAGGGCATCGTGCCGGCCGTCAGCGACGTACAGGCCGTGTTATTCACTGCCATACCGTGCGGTTGGATCAGCTCCAGGAGCGGCAGAAACGCCCGGGTCACGCTAATCAGCAACCACACGTTCAGGTCGAACAGCTCGCGCGACTTGGCAATATCCATATCCATCAGCAGCATGGAGTATTCCGCACCGGCGTTATTCAGAAGAACGTCGAGGGATCCACCACAACCATTACTATTTCCGCCATCGCTTGCGAGCTTCTGGGCGCGGGACGTGCACGCAGTGGACGATGGACTCGTCGGACAGGGTGTTCTGCTGCACTGTCTCAGTGCTTGCATCTTCGACTTTTTCAACTTGGGCATGTTACGCACGGACGCGACTTGGCCTTGTGGAAACTGACCCCAAGAGCGGAGCCCAGACTACCGCCTGAACAACCAGTGACCAGGATGGTTCGTCGCGAGGAGGTCATGGTGAGGTAAACAGTTCACATGTTAATCAACAGACCCCTGCGTATGGTTGTTATATATGTCTGAACGCCACTACTTGACTCTGGCCAAACAGCACTGCAGCCGGACTCTGTGATCTGGTCGAATAGGCATGTTTGAATGGACCGTCTGTTTTTCCTGTTGTAGCAGTCGGCGATCCCATGGTACTCCCGCCTGAGGCCGTCAGAGAGTTTCTTCCCGATGAAGGAATCCCTCCGTCGGCGTTCGAGTCTATCAATCCCGGTGCACGCCAAAACTAGGCGCCAGAAGAATGAGCACCGAGGTCCGTTGAATCAGAAAACTGCAGGATTCGCCTCTAATTAAATATAGGTGAAACGGGTCATTAGGCCATTGCGCTGGGCGGGTCACATTGTACGGGGAGTCAACCCGGTCGTCCAAAACAATACAATTCGATCCCATCCATCTCATTGTGCTGCGATGGGAGGTGAATGCTGTCTTGATGAAGAGTCGAGAGCCGTGCTGAGTGCATTAGGTCGAAGAAGACGGTCTCGCTTTCGTGTCGCCGTTTGAGTGCCACCAAGACGATTGCATCCGGTGCCATCTGGACCAACTGGTGCAACATTGAAACGAGGGAGGGTAGACTATCTGCATTATAAGTACAATCTGATACAAGGATCAGGTCGATTGAGCCATCCAAGAGGTTATCTGGGGGTTTCTCGTCCCAGTCCAGAGTCCGGAACTGGACTGCAGACGAAGAAGGAACCTGTTTGGCGCTCGCTACGTTCTGAGTTACTATTTCCTCAACCTCAGGGAGATCCGTGAGAAGTACAGTGCACTGAGGAAGTAGTTGTGCCAGAGCAATCCCAACAATGCCGCAGCCTGACCCCAATTCAATGACATGAAGCGGGGTACTACGCTGTCCTTGTAGCAGATCCTGTAATGGTGGTGCCGTCCCTACACGGTCTCCGGCGACTATTCGCTGGAGATATATCACCGAAGCAATGGCAGCATCCCTGTAAATATAAACATCCTGTCTTAGAATCGAGGACAGGATCTGCGGGGAAGAGACCTCACCAGATATGCCTAGCAATACTGTTTCCGGTTTCTTCCCATATCCGTAGGTCTAGGGTCTCAATTGGGCCAAACCTCCTCTCCACAAGTTTGTCTGCCACCAGCGATTCCGAACCACCAAAAGGGGCGCTCCAGCAAGACAGAACTAGAGGGACACCGGGCTTTCCTAGGAGGCGGTTCGGGGTGGGTGGTCCGGGCTTGTCGGAATTTGTTGCGGCCACATTGAGAATAATTGTCTGCTGGGAGAGGTGCGCAGGGAAAGGACCCATTGATATAGGCAGCTCACGCTTGCCAGCCTTCCATTTGAGAGGTTCTTGATACAGCACTCGTTCGGTACGACTAGCAATCAGTGACACTAGTAGATCCACATCTTGGGCCAGAAAGGCATCTCCTAAATCTGTAGTGATGCAGATGAGTGCCGAGACAATGGGTAAGCCTGCTTTTTGCTTCTGGATCCTGGGAGTCTTGAGAAAGCGAATATAGTAGACCATGGTGGAATATGAGAAGCGTCTTCTCCGGTAGTTGTCGGGGAATGTTGAAAGATGCCCAGCATGTGCGGGCTGACTAAGGCTTTGGTGTTTATTCCTGAGGCTCTCCATCTCCGTCCTGTCTGCACCTTCTCCAATGAAGGCTCGATGATATCACTGCACCACCTGTATTACCCCAAATCCACATCACTCCGCCCATCCTGTGCACTTCAATGGGATCTCTCTGGCCAGGCTGAAGTGACGTGCGCACATCTCCGTATTGTTGCGTGGCCAGAAACCACGTCTACATCGTCTCCCAGCCCCCTCTATTCAGAATGATGCGGCCTAGAGACCCGCGAGTCCGCCGGACGATCAACCAAATCTCCCATAACCTCGAGGCCGCGAATGAGACGGCCCAGGAAGGTCTCTATACTTTCTCCCATGAGTACATCTTGCCATGCTTTGCGACCATTGGGAACTGCATCTCCGCATGCACGGGGCCCTGCATTCCGAGCCGCGAGGATCAGCTCCGTCGCCGTAGAAGGGGCCGAGCAGAATCCATCTTTGACTTCTATGATGACTGGGATAACGACGACACAAACGACAGCCTATTAGGGTGGGGCACCGACGAGCTCGATCGGTTGCTGGCAGGGAGTGGCCTGACGCGTGCAAGCTCCGAGCAGCCTCGCCGACCGCGGAGAATGAGCTATGGTGCTCGGCGTACTCGAAGGAAAAGCGGTCTTCTTGTTCCCGATGATGGTAATGATCCAACGGTTATCCCAAGCTCGTCGTTCCTGGGTTTTCTCGAGCGGTTCCCATGGAGGTGGGGAGCGCGAGGATTGAAGTATCGACCGTCTGCCGCAGATCTCCAGGAGCATCCTCAGGGGTTGCGGTGGGACGCATATGAGGAAGAGCCTCTGATTGAGGCAGCCGAGGAAGCTGAGGGACCGAGCTCCGCAGCGGGCAAGAATGGAAGATACCGTAGTTCGACCCAGTCGTCGCAGGAGACAGCGACCTCGCTGAGTTCACGTGGGGATCTGATCCCTAGCGATGAGGAAGAAGATGCGGTACCATTGGACGACGAGTTTGCCATGGGACTGCATAGTCGTCGAGGAACTGGAGTAGAGTCGGATGACCAACTAGGGGACAAACCTGCGAGCATACGGTCGACCTCCGGAACATTCAGTTTAGCGACGACGGACTCAAAGGACTCCAGGAAGAACAAAAATAAAAAAAAGCGAAACAGTCGGCTTCGATCTTCCCACGGCTCATACGTCGACATCGCACAAGTTGCCACGCTTTCTCTGGCAGATCTGCAAAAGGAAGACGAACGCGCTGCATTCGAAGAAGAGTCGGAGGTTCTACGGAAACGACATGCGGCGCACCAGCTGGCATCCAGTCACGGCCTAGAAAAAGGAAAAGAATGGGTACGTGACGACCAATTGCTCTAGTTTCAGCAATCTATGCTAATCTTCAATTCATCTAGGCCACCTCTTGCTCCCTATCCCCACGCTCCCCGGCTGTCTCGTCCGATGTCGTCAACGAATCATCTCTGAACACTCCTCTCGAGCCAACAGGGAGACACGATCCATCTAATGATGCTGCCAGCATTTCTCAACCCGTCGATCAGTCTGAATTGGAGCCTTTTCCCTCTCTTCCTCAGACTCCTTCTACGACAGATACACCAAGCCAAACATACTATTCGGAACATGAACCCCAGGTAGATTCTATGGAAGGCCATTCGCATAAGCCCACCAACGATGGGCCCCATAATGACTAAGTCCCCAGTCGAGGTAGAAAGCAATCAGCCATGCAAAACTAGCCTGGTTTGCAGGTCAAGCCTCTTCAAGTCACGCTTTCTTGCAATATACAGAAGCCTTTTGGCAGGAACAGCTGCAACGTACAACATTGTACAGTAATGACATGACTCATGATTTAATACTATATACCCAATATAATGAAGACATGAAATTTGCCCAAACTTGGTGTTTCCCGTCATTGAGATCTGGCGTTGTGCTACCATTGGAAGTATCCCTGGTCGTAGTTAAACCACTTACTCCATGGATAAATCATTTAGTATTCCACGAAGTACCAAAGGACAACGCAATGCTCTCATAAGTCTCGCCAAGCCTGTGCATAGATCATCACATCATATAGTTGCTACTATCCCTCGTTACATTCTCATGACTAAACATTCGATTGAAACCCGCGGGCCGCACCGACGATACCTGCGCTGTATGATCCCACTGCTCGCTAGCAGGGAAATTATTGGGGTGACCAGCCGCCGCCATATTACTGTTATAAGCCACGGACTGAATTGGCGATTGTTGTGAAAGTTGTGGCGGGACCGACGCGAGCGAAGCGCCCTCAAAAAGCCAAGGTGGGTTTGCAAGGGACATTATTTCTTGATCGAATATGGTCCAGGAATAGTCTCCATGCGGCCCTGGGAAGGACAATTCGGGCCCCATATCAGGTGGGGTGTTCATGCTTTGGATCCCTGATTGTAGTCGGTCTGCCAGAACAGCATGAATGCTCAGTGCAGATGGATGGCTTAGTCTTAGGCTTTGGAGGTGAGATTGAATCAGACGAAGGTCTAGAGACAGTAAAGTAAAGTATAGGTTAGTGTGCTGCTTTCACTCTCTATTTTCAGGAACAGTAAGCATACCATCTTGATGCGTTACCCCATCCTCGACTCCACGCAGGAGGAGCAGCGCAGCCCAAGTTATCATCTGTGTTGTTAGGGATTGACCCGGATAGGCGGTGGGCTGAGAATGAATGCTTACTATAAGATCCCAGTTGGACCATATGCTGGCGTCGTCCTGACGAAGTCGTAACACGGCACGAGCTGACACCAACAACTCATGTCTTTCCGCAGGAGTAATGTTTGCAGAAGAAAGATCAAATCCTCGTGCAGGATGATATATTGATAGGACGTATAATTTGTGGAGGTGATATTGTAAAAGAATGACAATTCCTTGTCGGTCTGATGGAGACGGTTCTGAAGCAAGAAACGAAATTAACATAATACTTAGGTAACTACTAGTAAAAAAAAAAAAAAAAGGCTCACGAGAAGTTCCGTTGTACCGAACCAGCCAGTCATCCAGTTTCTTTGCCCAAAGCCTTATGACTTGGGAGTCTTCGTCCGTGAAAGGTGCGCGCACCGAAGATAAGGTGTCGGGTTCCCGGGCGCTCACGAAGGACCAAATGGTGGGTAGACCTCGTCTAACAAAATGGCTGAGACCATGATGCATGATCTGTGTGAGACCACGATAAGCATCCCCTTCGTGGCCGTTCAATTGCTGGAGGGCTGACGTGGGTGGCTGCCTAGGAAGAAGAGGGTGGCACATATGCATCGACGCATGCTCAATATCAATCACCTTTACCGCAATTAGCATTATACCATCAAGCAGAACACATCGGCCTAAGACTAAATACCTGGATCCCCGAGAACAGACCGGGCCAATCTTGAGTCGTACTATCTGCAGCGGTGGGACAATGATCAAGCAACAGTCGATAGGCAATGGCGATCCACTTGTCGGTGGTCTCTACGAAAGCCTCTGAGCATAGACTAGCCATTATTAAGCCAAGGATGTTTTGGAAAACTCGAGACTCTTCTGCAGTACCAGACTCGTGATCCCTTGGGTTAGTGTTAGACAGGCTAAGAAGGTTAGGCAAAGGGTTCGGGATGACAAGCTCGGCGATCGCACTGCAAATGGCTACAAAATACCCACCGGCCATCGACGTTAGTTCGGGCGATGGACTATGCAGCGCGGATATATAGAGAACAGAAGCGAGCAATAATGGTGAAGGTGAGGAAAAAGCGTTTTGATCTTTCAAAAAATGTAAAAGCGGCAGATTATCCAAAAAACTGGGCTAACGTTAGGCCTCATACATTGGGAGTAGGCATTCAATGGCACTGGGCAAAAGGTACATACGAAGCCCATAATCTTCTGATGCTAGATCGCGACCAGATGCCCTCGTTTTGGGGTGGGCGAGTAATAGATCGTAGGTTCTTCGCAGCTGCCCACAGCTCTGGGAGAGGCGCCTCAACAACCTCGTCATCCGGGTCTGATCCGATCACTGAGGCGGTGGTAGGTCTCTCTTTATTGATACCTAGGACCGCCTCGATCCGATCTAGTCGGCTCAGAATTGACTGCGCATCTTGATCAGGCGTAGATAGGTGATGATAAAAGGCAGTGTTTTGGGCACTCGGTGGCACGGTTACCACCTCGTGGGCAGCTGCGGCCTAGAATCTCGTCAGCATCAATTGAATTTTGGCCAGAGCAAAAGAAGATAGCAACACCGACATTGGATCTAGGTTTAAACAAACAGGCGGTGTTGGTGTGGCGGCATCGACGACATGGGGGGGTTCCATCCACCTCGCATTTCATCTAGATCGCAATCAGCATTGAAGCAGTCAGGTCAAGCCCATGCCCAAAGTCAGACCTTCAGCCTGCGGCAATTAACTGCATTGAGGGCGCATTAGTCTGGACAATTCACAGCACAGCATACATCGCAGCGGTCATGCAACCGATCGATCCCCGATCCACTTACCGCATGCTTTAGTCGGCTTCGGCCCCAACACGATAGTGTCAGTCTTCTTCATAATGATGAGCACAATTGGTGTTGTCGTGCATGACTTGCGGGGGATTCACTCAAGCGATGAGGCTCTATGACAAATTATCGGGCAGATCTTCAAGTTCAGTTCATTGGCATGAATCAATGAAAAGACCCGAGCATCCGCCGAGTTGAGTTGAAGTTGCTTTCTGTCGCTGCCCACGTGAGAGGCGGCTTAATGGATTCGGCACTAAGTACCTAGGCTTTTTAGTATTATTTTAATGCGACATGGTTAGAGAAAGGGAGAAATCATGATGAAGAAAATGGTTTGGCTGAAGAACAAAAAAAATAAAATATATTCATATCCACCCAAGGGGTCCTGCGAAGGTGACACAGGACAACTGTGCTGTGTTCACATCGGCTATATACCTACTTTCTTTCCTTCGTTGATGCGTATTATTAACGTAGGGGAACAAACCAAAAAAATATATCTACACATGATGTTCTCGCGTTTTTAGTCCGTCCTGCGTAGGCTGAAAGAAAGTCCAGGAAGGGTCTGAAAAACGGAGATGAGAAGTGTACCACGGCGGGTTCACATTCCGATCGATCTTGCGCTTGTTCCGAGTCCCTCGAAGGACGGGGAAAACCAGCCATCTCCCGACCATGGATCCAAGGGTCGGCGACTGGGTAATTTTCTGCTCTTGAGACGCGCGTAGACGAGGTAAACTCGATTTAGGAAATGGCAAATCCAACAGAAGAGAAGAGTGCGAATGAGGTATTGTACAAACAGGGGGGTCTATATACAGGTCTATCATGCGTATCCACATCAATAGAAATACAGGGGACATATATGGTACATGGCTTTACCTGGGGGGAAATGGTATAGAACAACGTGGGAAGAAAGAACTTAGGCAGAACCAGCAGCATTTTCCGCATCGACGCCATTCGCTTCACCCTCAGAAGGATTCATGGAAAGCTTCCGCACCTCCCAGTCTTCCGATTCTACCCAGTCTTTCTTCTCACCAAGTAAACAAACGGATCGCCGAGTGCCGTTGACCAGGAAGGTTTCTGCCGCCTCATTGACGTCCTTTGCAGTGACGTCCAGCAGTTGTTCTCTCCAGCGTTGGTCCATCTCATGCGTAACGCCACTCATAAAATACCTGCTACCCTCCTCATCAACACTCATGGGGGCATCAAGGCCTTGGAATATGCCAAGCTTCGCTTCGTTGAGCTCTCGGTTGGACCAAGAGCGATCCCGGGCAAAAAGGCCACAGTTCTGGAAAACCTTCAGAGTGTTATTGGGATTGGGGTCCCGATAACTCGTCAAGGCGAAAATTCCCTTGATAGGGCCATTGCTAGCTGCTGCGCCGTATGCACCGCCCTTCTCCCTAATCTCAGGGTGCAGATAATTATGGGTAAGGAGTTGAGACAAGACACTGAGCGGTGCACTGGACGAATGGACAAATGGGACCGTTTGCATAGCTAGTCCGGAGTAGTATACTTTGAACGGCATGTCATAAAATGTCTTCTTGATCGCTCGGCTCATGAAGGAGCTTCCCGGAGCAGATGTGGGTGAGGGAGTTCGAGGTAGGCCGGCGAGCCATTTTTGTAGGACAGACTCATTTTGGTAGGCGCTGTCTCGCTCACAGACCATGCGAACACGGAGCCCAGGCGTCTTTGAGATAGCGAAAGACTGGATGAGACGTAGCTTCTCGATCAACTCGGCAAGGCGTTCAGGTGAAGTCTCCGCATCGTGGAGGAGGTTGGCTGTGGCCTGTAATTGCGCTAGGCCGGACTGCTGCTCCTGAACCCACAAGCCGCGGGAAAGGCTCGCTGCGGCTGCATTTAGAGCAAAACGGTGGCCTGACCCAGCAACAGCGTCGAGTGCACCGTTGGTAGTGAGTCGCAACAGCTCCTGGATCATGCCAGGGGCATTAGGACTAGTAAAATCAGTCTCCGTAATGAGGATGGTAAGGATCTCAAGCATCTCTGGGATGTTCTGGTCCAAAGCATATCCAGAGAAGTGAAGTCCCTCCTTGAACTTCCCGAGCTCGGTTGGAGAAGACGTATGGAAAGCGGACGATGAGATACCGCCGGTTCTCAGTTTGATCAGATCTTCCCATTCCTCCATCGATTTGTTGGCAGTGCCCAGTCTCATAACACAATCGTTAAACAGTGGCATGAGCAGTCGGAGGTCATCCGGAAGGCCATCAAAATTATTCAGAGCTTGGAAATAGGTTAATCCATTGGTAGGAGCTTCCCGCCAGACGACTTCTACATCGTCAACACGAGTCTCACGCACTGGCTTCCGCTCCTTCTCCCGTGAAATATCTTCAACCCGCAGAGAGGGTAAGCATCCCAGGTCGGCATTATGGGCATCCTCCTGTGTCTTAAGCAATTGAAGCTCTTCCTCCCGAAGATGAACAACAACCTTTTCTACAGAGCCATGCTGCTCAACAAGCTGAGCAAGTTTCTTCTCTTTGCGCACCGACTCCTGGTCGTCTAGGTCCTTGTTGAAAGTAGGCGTGCCTACCATGGTAAACGTCAGACAGTGATCATTCATGAGGTACTTCTGCATCAATGATTCAAGGTATCCCCCTTCCTGGTATCTCCGCTTGAACTCATCAATGACTTCATTCCAGGCAAGCTCCTTCATAGGGTTGGTGCCATTGAACCATGAAGAGATAGTCTTCTCCATAACACCGATGCCGAAGTTCGCCGTCTTGTGTCTCAAGGCCAGTTCCAGCTGGTGGAGTAATCCTTGGACCTTCTCGCTATTGAAACCGCTCGAAAGAGACTCCTGAAACACTCGCTGAATGGCTTCTTTCACCTTAGGAACTTCTTCTTCACTGACGCCGTTAACGCCAACCGAAAAAACAGGCACCTTTCCCGATGAATCAAGTCCGGTGTTTGGGGTGAACGAGGAGCCTAGGCCATTTTCGATCAAGGTTCGATACATGGGTGAGCCGTATCCATCCAGAAGCAAGGAGGATAAGATCCCAGCAGAGAATGTTTCAACAACATCATTCGTGTCTCCCATGTACCACGAGGTTGAGGTCTTGAACTGCTTGTCTTCGCCAGAGAAGGTGTCAATAGGCCCTGGAACTCTAACGTCCAGGGGGCCGCGACTAAGATCAATGGGCTGTTTGATGGAAGCGTCGGCCTCTCCCTTGCTGAAGCCATCCAACACTTCGCCAATCTGCTTCAGATGGCCGGCCAAAGGCATATCTCCATAGGTTAAAATTTTGGCATTGGTGGGATGGTAATTCCGCTTGGAGAAATCCACGAGTTGTTTATGCGTCAGGTCGGTGATGTACTGAGGGTCACCCCCCGAGTTATTGATAGCAGGAAAGATGTTCTCCTTGTACCGGATATAGTACAGATAGTTTGCATCCGATATCTGGCCTTTCATTTCGTTATATACCACACCCTTAAATAGGACGTCTTCTGGCTTTCCGCCGTTAGACCCCACGGCACGTGCATCTTCCGGCCCCAAGCGCCATCCCTCTTGTCTAAAGTCTTCCTCCTTGAGTAAAGGGTGGAATGTCGCATCCAAGTAGACCGAAAGAAGATTTTGAAAATCTTGCTGGTTCGTCGTGGCGAACGGGTAGGTTGTGTGGTCCGCGGAAGTGAAAGCATTCATGAAGTTTGAAAGAGATCGAGGAAGCATCTTGAAGAAGGGGTCACGGATTGGGTATCTTCATGAAGATAGGCTGGTTAGTTTCTCGACTCTAAGTAGAACACAACCAAGGAATTATTCTCACTTTTCACTGCCACATAACGTCGTGTGTTCCAGAATGTGAGGCACGCCAGTAGCATCTGGCGGATTGGTCTTGAATCCGATACCAAAAACATTATTTTTGTCCTCCCTTGCCACATGGAGGTAATCCGCATCTGTCTTGTCATGTTTTAGCCGTACTGCCGTTAGGTGTAACTCTGGAACATGTTTCTTTTCCTGGACAGTAAATCCGTGAAGTCTCTCTCCTACACTCGGATAGCTGTCAAGGCTAGTCACAGTAGAAGCTGATCTTCTGGTCTGACTCCACCGAGGTATGGTGTTCCTGGAGCTTAGGATTGTAGGTTGCCGCAAGACAGGTAGTCGGCCTTTGCCTATCTCTAGAGACGAACGGAACATAGCGTCGGCAGAAAGGATGTTCAACAGCAAAAAAAAAAAAAAAAAAAAAAAAAAAAAAAAAAAAAAAAAAAAAAAGAGAGAGAGAGAAGGAAAGCGACGCTATGTTTCACAGTCACCTTCCGTCAAACCACAACCTTGTACAGCTCTCCGCGCGTTGTTTTAGCGAGGCCGTTTCTAGGGTACCGATCGGGCGGACCGGTATGAAGTGGCGATGGAGGAAAAGCACAACCAAACCACCTATAATCAGAAGGACCCGGAGAGAAAGAGAGGAGTAGGATCAACAAAAAAGTGACCCGGATGAGATGGAGGAGAGAGGGAAGAAGGACGACAAGGGACTTATTGATGGGTAGAACGTTGGATGTATCAGTTCAGTGGAAGCGAACAATTCTCGATGCCAAGGCCGGCTGCCGATTTGGGCTAGTGCTAGTCCACTGCGCATACCCCCTCTTACGGATTCGATCCTCTCCCCCCAGCAAGTTCTTCGATACATCTCGATTCTCGCGACCTCTCACGGACCCGATTCCAGTCTCCAAATCTCAACCGCTGTGAACATCCGCCTGTGCGGCTTTCGTTGACTCTGCAGAACTTGGTTGCATAGGGTTCTACGTGATCCCATTACCTCCGAGTTCTGCAAGTCTGGCAATAGGCCACCCAGGTTCTCCGCTAGTGTCGACCGTCGATTCGAGAGTTACCGTCGATCACACACTCTCCCCTGTCATTTCATTTCTTTGGCTTCGGTGTAGCCGTGGCTGGGGATTGACTGTGGTGGTGGGATTGCGTCAGAACAACTGATTGGTCTCTACCAAGCCTCACCCACAGTTCCGTCTTCGCATTTTTCGTTTCCGAGAACCAGCCTCGCGACAACCGCCAACGAGGCCTTAAACCGCACAACGGGGTCCATTTCAGCGACTAAGGAACCATCAATCATGTCATCAGCTGCTATGTCCAAAAAGAACAAGGGGAAGAAGATGGCAGACCCCAATGAGACATCGAAGCTCTTGGCGGCCAAGATTTCTCAGCTGGAACAAGATGCCGCTGGTGAAAAGGATCAAGAGCAGGAAATTGGTGCGTGATATGCCTCACTCCCGTCCGGAACTGGCTTCATGCCTTCTACTAGTTTCTTGTTGTGGAGCCGAGATGCTGACGGTGATTTCACTATAGAGCGTGAAGTGAAGAAGGCTACTCGAGATTTGAACCAACTCCTCAGTAACATTGAATCACCGATGACTCGTTTGGAGACCGTGCACAAGAAGTACACGGAGCTTTTGGCCGATATGAAAAAGCTGGATCGCGATTATTCAAAGAGCAAAAAGCGGGCGGATCAACTGCAGAAGGACCAGGATAAGGGAAAATCAGAGTTGAACAAAACCGTTACCATGAAAGACAAACTTGAAAAGCTGTGCAGAGAGCTCACTAAAGAAAATAAAAAGGTCAAGGTGTGTCAATTTCGAACTTTTCAACGTTACTTGCCTACCCAATGCCATTACTAATGTTCATCCGAATCTACAGGATGAAAACAAAAAACTTGAAGATACAGAGAAGAAGGCAAGACTGATTGTCAACGAACGCTTGGACTCTCTCTTGTATGATATTCAAGACGTCATGGCTGCCAAGGGCAATCCACGGAGCGAAAAAGTGGATATTGACCTAGACGAAGCGTATGTGGCAACCCGCCTGTACAGTAGACGGCCGTCACTAAATATTGATATTGTAGTCTGCGTGCAAAAATCAAGACGATTGGCGAGAAGTTTGAAATGCGCGAGGGACACTATAAGTCACTCCTACGCAGCAAGGATTCAGAAATCCAATGTCTTACCGCCAAGTACGAGGAACAACGCCGTACCGCCGAGAATGAAGCCGCTCGTTGTCGCGCCCTGAGCTCCCAAGTCTCTACGTTCTCACATACCGAAGCCGAACTGCGTAGCCAGCTAAACATATATGTGGAGAAGTTCAAACAGGTAAGCTCTTGCCCACCCGGGATTCAAAGTGCCGGTAATAATAATATCACAGGTGGAGGATACGCTAAACAACAGCAATGAACTCTTCCTTACTTTCCGTAAAGAGATGGAAGAAATGTCGAAGAAGACAAAGCGTTTGGAAAAGGAGAATCTCACCCTCACCCGCAAACACGACCAGACGAATCGCAACATATTAGAGATGGCAGAAGAGCGCACAAGGAACCACGAGGAGTTAGACAAGTGGCGAAAGAAGAGCCATCACCTCGAAGCTCTTTGCCGACGAATGCAAGCCCAAGGCCGAGGCCAAGGTCTTGCGGCCGATCTAGACGGGGACGACGAGGGCACAGAGAGCGAATACGATGAGGACTATGAGGATGAGGGAATCAGTGACGATGAATACGAGCTTGAAACCGCAGACCGCGACGTAAATGGGGACCGCAACGTACCGCAGCAAGCAGAGAAGCCTGTATTCGGACCACCCCCTCCACCCAACCTTCTGGAAGCACGGGCCAACGGAAACAAGGCCATGATCAATGGATGTCATTAGTGAAATTTTTCTGGTAGACAGACCGGTCGTTTCGAGCATGCGGTTCTCTGTTCTCAGACCGGGCCAACAGGGAGGGAAAGGCTCTATTCATTCTACGTATGTGAGTGAGAGTACTTCCTCGTATCGGTTGTTCTTTGGCCTTGGGGGTTCAGCATCTCTGAGAGGTAGCTGTACCGGTAAACCATTAGCGTAACTCTGGGATATTTGGTGGTGTCAGATGTCTCTCTGCAAATCTTGTAACAACGAGGCTTTCAAAAGGCGGTTATAAGCACACCGCTTTTATGGTCTGATACAGTCCCCACTGAGGGTTCTTGCGATTCGTGGTCATTTTCTTTCTTTCTTTTAGTTTGGTTCAATTCATTCCTGTACTTGTACATGCTAGATCACAACATCTAAACGTATTTATCATGGTTTCATGAAAAGAATATATTGCAGGTTTCAGATCCAATCAAGCAGACAGCTGTACAGAGAGGGTAGAAGGAAGAGAGAAGCAAATTTCAAACATCCAAGCTCGATCGTCGACTTCATAGTTTACTGGTTCCAGCGTCGATAATATAGCTTCTTCCTTTCTTCAATTCTTCCACAGCCTGCTGCACCATGTCCTGCACGATGACACCAGCGGGCTTGATCTCCTTGATACTGGCCGAGACATCGCCCATCAAGAAAGGAATGTCAACCTCCTTATCGTTATTGAAGTCATGCTCGATAGGGACAATGCCTTTAGCCGTTAACCTGGCAATCTCCTCCGGACGCTTCTCCCATTCCTTAATATAGTCATTTGGCAGCATCCGCAGTGGTCGACCGGAAAGAACCAGCGTGCGCCGGGTTTCCCCATACTGGGCTCCAACCACTGCCTCCTTGTGCAATTGACTAGCGCCGCTTTCCTCTGAGGCCACGAATCGAGTACCTACCCAGACACCAGACGCTCCTAGCATCAGGGACGCAGCCAGACTTCGCCCATCGTTCACACCACCAGCGGCCACCACCAATGCCGGCTGCCCCGTAAGTGGACTCTTGTATTTCTTCGCCACATCCACGATCGCAGGCACCAACACGGAGAACGGGATTTCACCCGTGTGGCCGCCCCCTTCGCCGCCCTGCGCGCAGACGATGTCCACGCCCAATTTGAACGCCTTCTCCGCGTGCTTGGGCGCCCCCACCATGTTCATGATGAGGATACCCGCGTCGTGCAGGCGCTTGATGACGTGCGCCGGGGGTACTCCGACGGCGGAGACGAACAGTTTGGCGCCGTGGGAGATGACGACGTCGATTAGTTGATCCAGTTGTCCGTGGGTATAGTCGTGGTTTGTCGCGCGTGCTCCACCACCGACCTGCGGTAGCGCCAGATCAACACCAAAGGGGAGAGATGGATCCCGCAGGAGGGATTTGAGCTCCGTCAACATGTCCGACAATTGCTCCGGGGTGTAGCCCAGGCCGCCGATGGTCCCGAGACCACCTGCATTAGACACAGCGGCCGCGAGACGCGCCCCAGAAGCCCGTGCCATGCCCGCTAGCATGACAGGGTGTTTGATTTTGAGCAATGAGCACAGCGGTGTTTGAAGGGACATGATATCGGACGGTACTATATTACGAGTAGTGCTATTTGGGACTTGAATCGTCTGAGGTCTTGTGGGAAAATCAAAAGGGAATAACAGCAGATCCAGGGGCAAATTGGGACCAATCGAGCAACCACTGTTGAGGATCAGGAGACGGCTGCTATCGACCTCATAGCCAGGTTGAAATAGAAATGTAGAAAGCATAAAACGTGTATTAAATGCACGTGCCGCAATGCGGGGAAGGTGGAGGCGTTTTGTTGATCCCCCGGACCGAGGCAGTTGAAGGGAATGGGACAAGCTGGAATTCGGTTCTGCATACATTCCTATATATATACACATAGTGGTTCGTCCCGGCTTCTGGTCTTGTATTGGACTCGGGTATGTTTCTACACAAACATAGCCGGACAAGCTCACGCCGGATTCATGACACCTCGGAGACAAGCGGCAAGGATCTGTGCATGACTATTGACCAGGATCAAACAATGGAAAAGCTCCCTAACAATACCGCATATACCCACTAAATCAGTACCGCTGCAAAGAAAACAGAGAGCGCTAGACTAGCTGACGTCACAACTATGTCTCTCCCTGCCATGGCTGTCTGGGTCGCAGCCATTATGGCCTGTGTCTTCGTCACGGTGCCCGTTAGAATGGCAATGTTCTTCCGCGGGCTGTGTATACAAAGCAAACGAAGTTTAGTTACCTCATGTCTGGTCCGAGATGTGGTTTAGACTTACGCATTGGTCCCCAGCTTGCCATCGGATTTCACCACTTCTGGCTCATGGGAGATATCCTGAGTTGTAGTGGGAGTGGATGTAGTACCCACAGTACCCGCCACTGGCCACGTCTGCATTGGCAGAGGATTGTAGGTGACAGGCCCCGGTGGAGGTTGATAATCCCCCACTGCACCTTCGGGAGCGATCACAAGAGACCCGGGTAGACTGCGTCTAAAAAATGATTGGCAGTCGCGCCGGAAAAGATCATATCGAAATGCAGTGACGAGAGTACATAGAATGATGCTTGTTGTAAAGAGTTTGCCCATTAGGCCGTTAAACGAATTAAAAATCCTCATCTTCGAGGCTGATTAGGAGAGCAAGTGCGACTTCCAAAATCGTTCCTTGCTGTGCAGGAGGGAGGACATTTGCGAAGCCCTGGGAAAGCAACGAAGAGAAGGTAGAAGAGGGCTCTCAAGAGTTATGAAGGGTTCAATCTAGCAATGTATGACTTGAATCAATAATACATAAATGCAACTGCAAATGCAAATCCAGGGCACTTCCAAGACATTGTGTCTGGGCCCATTCTTGTTACAGCGACGTCAAATGCTCCTTCTCGATTCCGGACAAAAGCATGTCGACCATTATCCAGGAACACGTTCAATCAAAACTGTATAATGCAGTGTTTAGGAAGAAAATATTCAACATACCATGAATAGGAGACAGGCATGTGGGCTGAGGGGAGGTGCGGTATGCATAATTGCCCCCTGGCACGCCAATTTGTAACGGTGAATCATAGCATGTCGAGGTCTCTGATTCTAGGTAGTCTGGTCAGAGCAGGTTACCAAGGACTGAAATCAGCTATTGCCAGATGTGCTATACTGAGATAGCGAAAGAGCCTCCAATTGCTGCAGTCCAAGTGCGTAGTATAAAGTCGTGGACAAGCATTCAATGCATGTCACTGACCCATAAGCCACCAGGTTCTTATGTGAGTTATTTCAGATGCTATATTTTATGCCTACTACGTATTTTCACGACCTCCAGCGTGAACCTTTATTCAAAGCAAAACATAGCATAGAGCAAGTAGCTGATAGAGGAAGGGCGCAGGCAAAGGCGGAGGCCCAAAGCGGGACTGTAATTACAAAACGCCAAAAGACGCGTGATTCGCGTCTCCCGAAAGGAAGAAGCAACTTCAACGCTCGTCCACTACCACGATTCATTCACTTGCTCCCTACAGACTCCCCCTCTCCTTCTTCCTGCTGGATTATTCTAGTTCATGAAGTCAAGGACTGTGCGACAAAATGTCCTCAAGCGCGGCAGAAAACGAGTTTCTGCGGCCTCCAAGGTATGCTCCCTGGTCTGATTTGACTCGATCACTCGATCCAGATTGTACCTTGTGTATTTTCTAAATTAGTCGATTCCTCTACTAATCATAGACGGCCGGTTGCAGTGAGATGGAACCGACGCTGGTATACCGGGAAACCTCCCATTACAACCCCTTCCACACCTTCCGCCTCCCTCCAGGTCAAGGACGACATTACAAACAACAATATGGCGACATGTATTTCCTACGGCTTGCAAAATTGAAGCCCGCGGCGGAAGAGATTGCGGTCCAAGCATGGGAAGGATTCAGTGTAAGCGTCACCCAACCATTGTGCCTTTCGCGAACAATGTGTACATAAACTCGCGGAGAGGGTAAATGGTGATGATATCCGTACGGGCCACATGCAGGTGCGCTAATAGCTCTGGAACCGAGAATAGATCGCAGGAGAACATGCACGTCGTGTGGACAGAGTACTAGATGTGAGACAGGGAGAGCTTTGCTGGGTGGCAGGGACAATCTATATGGACATGCCGTTAAAACCGAACATTCTAGATGACCTAACCAAGGAAGTGAGAATTGACCTAATCAAGCCCATGGGTATCTAGCTGCTAATGTTTGACCGGCAGAACTTTACATCGGCCCCTGCGCCATGTCGCACATACCGGGATTCTTCAGATCCTGAATCGACTCAAATTATGCTCGAAGACGAATCAGGTCGCCTACGGCTAACAGGGAGTATGCTTAGGTCATATCAGCTGGCAACTGGAGCTGTAGTTGCCGTGCTAGGGACAGAAAATGCGAACGGGGACTTCGAAATCATTGATATGAAGGTCCCCGACTTGCCTCGACAGCCTCGTCGGTGGGAGGGTAAATCGCCCGAGAAAATGGGCAAAGGCAAGATTGCTTTCGTGAGTGGTCTTGGGATTACGGGGACGTCGGGCGACACCCTTGCCTTGGAGATTTTGACAGACTATCTACTCGGCTATACCGGCTTCTCGTCGGCCGGGAACGAAGATAGCGCGCTGTCGGATGCGTCTACGATTACGAGACTGGTCATTGCTGGAAACTCGCTGGGAGCCAGTACGACCGTGGATGCCACCGATCTTGCTTATCCAAAAAAAAAGAGCGGTGCGAAAAAGTACGGATATGACTCCACTACTTACAATGCGTCGCCCATTACACAATTGGATTCATTTCTCGCGGAAATACTACCCAGCATACCTGTTACTCTTATGCCGGGCGAAAGTGATCCCGCGAATTTCTCACTTCCCCAACAAGGGATCCACCGCGCTATGTTTCCCCGGGCTAGGGCATATTGCGCGGCATCTCCATCTGGCGAGGAGACCCCTGAGCCAGGCTGGTTCGATAGTGTCACGAATCCATGGGAGGGTGATATCGAAGGATGGCGTCTGTGGGGATCTAGTGGTCAGAATGTGGACGATGTTCTCCGCTACCTGGACTTTGCTGATGATGATGACGAATCCATTCACACCAATGGAGATAGCGAGGCCAGGCTACGGATCATGGAGGCCATGCTGCGCTGGCGATGTGGAGCCCCTACAGCGCCTGATACGATCTGTAAGTGGTCCCGTTTGCTTTGGATGAATGTTATGATGATTAATGTCTTGCAACAGGGTCTTATCCTTTCCAAACCCATGATCCATTTGTGATGGAATCCTGCCCGCACATTTTCTTTGCTGGCAATCAGCCCTGCTTCAAAACCGCCGTCATCGAAGGGGAGACCCCATGGAGGCTAAATGGAGCCGATACAGAGATGACCGGATCGAACGATGACACAGACATTCAGCGAGTCCGTCTCCTGTCGATTCCCAAGTTCCACGAAAGCGGAGAACTGATACTGGTCGATACGGAGACATTGGAGGTGGAGGTGATCAAATTTGGCACGTTTTCCGGAAAGGAGGAGGAGCAATAATTCCCGCTATATATAGATATCCCAGCGAGTGTAATGTAGCTATTGCGAGAGTCCCCAAAATGAAAGCATGTATATTCCATGTATGGTGTATACCTCAGGCCGCACGACCCGACACTCGCGCGCCAAGACCCGCGCAGGCAATCGACCTTCTTTTCGCTTGGCGTTCTTCTACTTCGTTCCCTCATTCTCGCTCTACATTCCGCCCATTGCTCGGTCATACATAGTCAGGATGCTTCTCAATGCGAAAACCGGTCTGTTGACACACTCTCTTGGCGTGGTGAGCGTGCTAACTGGAGTTCGAGGCAGCAATTTCCACCTCCACGGTGCTTCTTGTTCCATACTCTAAATGGCATGTCCCTCGATACCATGAATGGATGAAAGACACTGTATGTTTTTTTTTTTTTTTTTTTAACAAAACCAAAGACATGCCATAGAAATCTCTAGATAAGAACCATAAGACGTAGATATATTTTAACCCTGAACTAACTAACAAACAACCTTAGGAAATTCAAGAAGCCACCGCTTCGGAACCACTCTCTCTGGAAGAAGAATACACCATGCAACAAAGCTGGCGGCAAGATCCCGACAAACTCACCTTTATTGTCTGTCTCCCCGTAGCTATGTCAAGATCTATATCTACATCTACATCTACATGCACCCCCATCACAGAACCAGACGATACCCCCGCGCGCATGATCGGAGACATAAATCTCTTTCTCCGGGTAGATGACGGCGAAGAAGGTGTCTCGGCGCCGCAGATCCTCGGGGAGATCGAGCTGATGATTGCAGAGAAGACGAACCAGCGTAAAGGGTTCGGGAGGGCGACTCTGCTTACTTTCCTTCGGTATATCGCCGAGCATGAATCGGAGATTCTGGATGAATTTGTGCGTGGTGATCGTGCTGCGTCAGAAGCGATGAAAAGAGCAGGGATGGAGATGGGGATGACTGAAGATGCGTCGTGGAAGTTTGCCGGTCTGAGTGTGAAGATTGGACAGACGAATGGACGCAGTCTGGCTTTGTTTGAGGGCGCGAGGTTCAGGAAGGTGGCGGCGGAGCCGAATTATTTTGGGGAGTTTGAGTTGAGACGGACGGAGTTGGAAAGGGAAACGGTGGATGAGGAGTTGGAGAGGGCTGGAGTGCGTGGGTACGTGGAGTTGGCTTATGCAAGGAATGAATTGTGATTTGGTTGTTTATGATATATTGGAATGGTTTCTTAGATCTTCGTTATGTCGCTATACAACGTAGGAATCGTTAATATGTAGCCTCAGTCGAGTTTTGTATATGAAGTTTACAGTTAGCGGAACTAGAAGGGAAATCTAGAAAGAGTCGTTACTACAAGCCATGAGCTGACTATTCAATATTCACATCTGAACTCCCAGATACACGTTAAGACTATCACAGATAGCCAGAGCACTCAAAGTATTCTCCATTCTAGTATCCAGGAAGACTTCTCAACCCATGAACAAATCCCCCTGGGGAAAGGTATGGGTAGAATCACGCATCAAAATACCCCACATCTAGCCATTGAACTTAGCAGGACCAGGGATGGGATATCCACCGCTCAGATCGGAGTAGATGTTAAACTTGATTCCTTTGTCGGTATTCTTATACAGGAACTCTCCTGGAGTTCCCTCAGGTTTGGCATCGCTGCCCCCCGTGACCTTGATATTGATGCACTGGGGGTAATTCTGAGCACCGTTCTCCTGGCCAGCAGAGTGAAGACCGATGATCTCATGGCGCACAACGTAATTGCCGCTGGAGACGGAAGAGGGAATAGTGGTGGTCCACGAGTTGTTATTACTGATCAAGTCATCAGAGGCCCAATGGCCGGGAGGACTGCTGCCATCGATAAGGCCCTTGGCGTCAATCTTGAAGAACTTCAAGGAGACGGGGTCCACCGACGAGCAGTCACCGTTGCATGAGGCAAGATATGTGATGACAGGGCCGTGGTGGCTCTCGGGCCATTCAGTCCACTGGAACTCGATGTCCGAACCGGCCATTACGGACGCAGACAAATATCCGGGCTTTCCGTCCTTGTGGCAGATGATGTCCGCTGTCTGGTATGCAGTGCCGTCCACGAAGCCGAGATTAGTGGCACTGGTAGACCAGCCGACAGTGTCGGGGGGATTTTCCATGTAGGGGTACTTGTTGACAATGTATCCGCCGTAGCTGTGGGTTGTCAGCTCCAGGTTGTCATAGATATGCATAAACTAGGACCGCTTATTCCCATGACAGATATATGGATGGGACATACTATTTGCCATCGGCAACAATACCAGAGACATAACCGTGACCAGCGACGAGGGAAGCAAATTCCAGAAGACCGGTGAGGGAAGCAACCTTGGACACAGACATTGCAACAGCTCAGAATCAGGGAGAGAAGGATGTCAAATCCGAAGCCGATGATTGAAGAGCCTGCTCGACCAAAGGCTAGAAAGAGAAAGGTGTAGCGTGCAATAAGATGGAGAGTGGATGGAACAGAGGCATGGCACAAGGGTATTCGGAGGCCTTTTATATCTCATCCCATGGACATTGACCCCTGTAGTTGTTACTGGCATGAGAGATAGGATTTTACTCCACCCCTAGCTCTGAATTGTCTGTAGCACCAGATCAGTGAGTGGAATTATCCGGTAATCCAACAGTGCAGGGGTGCTTCAACAACTCGTCTTAAGAAACCAATAGGGCCTTGGTAATCAATCTGAGCGCTTGCGAGGTTACAATATCTATCGATCGAGTTACATTCGCCTTCGGACCTCCTTTCCTCAACTTCTGGTAGTATGAAAGTGCAATGCGCTCCGCCATAAATCTGTAGGACATCTCTCAATGCTGGAAAGGAGGAAATTTTTTTTTTTTTCCTTAGCAGACCAGCCAGAATTGTTCAAACAGTTTATCGACTATAATGTAGAATACTCGGCGCGACAATGGAGCTCATGGAGGACTGATGCGGTTTCTATTGATGACGAGATAGAGTAATCTCTGGGAGGACTGTGATGCCTCCAGCATTGCATTGTCCATCCAGCCCTGAAAGGTATCACGCCGGGCCTTGCCGTGACCTGAAGAGAAATGATTAGCATCCAAGCGCTCGCCTGCAGCTATGATTTGAGGAGATTTACTCCCGACCACCGAAGTATGGGGCATCTTGATATAATAAAACTCCGTCATGGTACACACTGGGGCCTGTCAGCGCAACGCCCCCCCTCTTAACTTTATGCCAAAAATATATTTTCTACACCATTCGAGGGACCAGTCAGTTTGCGACAGGGTGGAATTGGAGGGAAGCTGGCACGCGTTTCAGCGTGAGTCCGCCAAGCTGCAACATAGCCTATTCTGCTGGTTGAAGTCAGCATGAATCATCAATCAACGACGGAATTGACCGTCTAGACTACGGCAGATGTTCAATGTCATCTGACCTCGAACCTGGCATGTTCCATCTTGTCTCAAATCGGCACTTGACGATAGCATTTAGACCGCCCCACAGTACGCCAAGCTGGCTGGGGTCTGATTCTGACGGCTCTACCGACAACCGATGCACCAGAATAATTATTTACTCAGCTGTATGTGATCCTTACAAGCAAACGCTCCGTCTGAAGGATCGGCAACGACTATCAAGTACTGAATCATGCCCATTGATCTACACGATCAACACCATTCCCGGATCAAATAAACAGAATGCCGAAAAGCTGTATGGAATTTTCAACTGTTTTTTCTTGATCTTCATTATATTGTAGAGTCCCAAGCGCCCCGACAAAGCACACCCTGGCGATTTATTCAGATTTGTAGGTCGTCTGGCAGGTGAGAACAGGTGCAGCTTGAGCTGACTGATCTCACACAGCATCCGCTGACAGACGCGAGAATGTCCAATCCATACATCATCTAAGGTGAAGATCGATCATTCCATTCACGCCCATACGCCAATTCTTATTTGACAGTTTGACTATGCTTCGACGAACGTCCTCCAAGCTCCCATCACCCTAGTTCCCGCCACGGAAGGTATTTACAGAGCCTTCTTCTTGTCACCCTTGGACACGTCGACAACCTTGAGAGCTGTTGGTGCAAATCACAAATTAGCGCAAAATCCTTCCTCTTTTATGGGCAACGTAAATGCCTCTCGTCCCATGATACACACCAACCAGGTGGCATGCGAATTGAACTAGTCGGCTGCCTCGTCTGGAAATATCTCGGATAGTTCGGGAAAGGAACGCACCTGGGGGCAAGCTCTGCTTCAGCTTGTCGGCCTTGTCGGAGTCCTTCAGGACAAGGGTGTAGATGAAACGCTGGCAGCGGACCTTGAACTTGATCTGCTGGGACTTGCGGTTGCGCTTGATGCGGGCAGCTATAGACAGACGGACGGATGGTTAGCACCGAGAGCTTCGCAACATCCAGCCGGAGCTCCTGCCTGGAGCTCTGGTCCCTCGAGACGTGTACGGATAGAGGCATGGAAAAACGTACAGGAGGCATCCTTGCGCCGACAGATCTCGATGAACTGCTTAATGTCGGAGACTTCACGAGGCATGGTGGGCAGAAATTGGAGACGTGAGTTTGTCGTGATGAGAGGCGGAATCGGGCGTTCTCGAGTCGATCTCGATGTCGTCTTTGACCGAGGCGGTTGTGTGGGATTCTGCCGCTTTAGGGTTGTGCGGCCCGAGCCCTGAGTGCTGCGCCATGTGGCTGCAGTGGCTGCAGTGGCTGCAATGTCTGGTGCCTGAGGCAGATGATGCGGGGACTAGGCGCCACTATTCATTTGAATGGGTATCTAGATCGGGAACATGAGCATGTCTAAGGTGTCTACATCGACGGACGGTTTCAAAGATTTATTTATTCATACATAGGATCATACTAAGCTATCTTCCAAATATGCCAACTATGTTAGATCGAGCAATGCACTCCAAGGTTAATCTCCAGATGTAGGACCAAATCACATGCACTAGCTGACATGTTTCCCAGAACCTTTTCCTAGGTACCATATATCATACCTCGACAAAAGTCCACGAAACTCCAATCTAATCATATTCTAGGGTTTGCCGGAATGGTCGCAGCTGCGGCTGCCTGGTCCATCTGGGGTAGCGACATGTTCCCTACAGAATCAGATCCAACAGGGGGTAAGCTCCAACCCATTTGACCCGGGGCGTATAGAACTGACCCAAAGAAAGATCCTGCCAACTGGACTATCGATGAAATGCGAAGATGGCTTCATGTTGTATGTTCCCTTCAGTTCAAATTCCAAAAATAAAAACAAGGCGCATAGCAATGGGTAATCCTGACAATGACAACAACCTCATAGAGAGGGTTCTTGCCGAATGAAAATGCCTCGCGTGAAGAGCTGCTCGAACGGGTCAAGGCGAACTTGCGTGTACCACCGAAGACCGGAAGCTCATAGTCCTAGTCGATCCGCAAGTTGCTCTTCGTTTATTTCCATCCTCACGCATGCTCCGTGCGTTTCTGGCGCTCTTGAAATCTCCTGTCCTTTCTGGCCGTACGGCCAACCAAATTGAGTCCACTGGTTTTTGAGCCCCATACCCAAAAATCATCCCCGTTTCATAGTGCTAGGGTGTATAATGACCACCTCCACCTCCATAATAAACATATTTGTTCTTCTTAAATACCGCGTCTGTTCAAACCACAAGTCGGAAGTTTTGTGTTTGAATAAGCCATTCTTTCCGACGCCTTCCCTTAGGCCCATCAGCTGAAGGATTCGGTACGAGTACGAAGGTTTCACTGAACCCTCGTTGTGGTAGGTCTCTCGATTCTCCAAAGCGCACAAAGCCACTCACAACCACCAGAATGGACATGTCCTTCACTGTCGTCTGGCTGGGTAGTTTCAGACCACCTGTCGTAGGAGTAGGATATGTGGGGTTGATGATCTGGCAGTCAAATGACTGTACCTCGTAATGTGTTGGAGGCATTTGATTGACGAAGATCTCCTGGACTGCGCTACCATCGGCGACAGTATTTCCATTGAACAAGATCGTTCCGGTGGGCTGGTTATAGAACGAGGATATTGCGGCGCGGTTGGACTGGAGTGCAGGGTAGAAGGACTGGACAAATTCGGTCGCCGCTAAAGAGGAACCACATGTTAGGGAGGAGGAATAGGAGATATCAAGTCAAGTTCGCATACCATCCGTGGACACTTTCGTCAGTACATCTTCACCTGCAGGAGCCATTTTGTAAGGGTAAGATTTCACCACGGCCGAGGCGATGAAGGGAGAGTATTATATAGTAGATAGGATCCAAACAGAAGCTGACAGTGTAAATAAATCAATAATAATATTAACAATATCCGTGTTGATAGCAATAATAACCTGAAGTTCAAAAAAGAACAGCGGAGGTGAAGGTAGAAAAGAAAGGAGCCAAACTGAGCGGCGGAAAAAAAGCACGGCGAGAGCTTGGACCACTCGGTGATTCACGTCCGAAGGGTGTCATTTAATCCTCCCAACGTCTTCTCATGCGACCTCAGTAATCCTCATCCCAATGGCTCTATGTAAAGACCGTTTCCGTGCTCTATCATGGGCCGGTCAATTTCTGGCCTATACACGCCCTTCTTGGAAATGTGCTTCCTGCAGAACCGTTCGCCCAACTTCCACAGTTCCTCCACGCATGTACGCTACAACGGCATCTGAAAGAACAAAGAAACCCTACTACGTGACGACTCCTATTTTCTATGTTAATGCAGGTGAGTTGCTAAGCCACTGGCTATCAGCTACTCGGTCGTTGTACTGTTGTTGTACTAACGGAACTTCCATTCCTCAGCCCCCCATGTCGGTCATTTGTATACGATGGTCCTCGCCGATATAATTAAGCGATGGAGGACTCTGAGCGGTGAACAAGATGCTCAGTTTTTGACTGGAACTGATGAGCATGGAATGAAGGTACTTCTGAGCTTGTGGTAGGCGTGGGTCTTTCATAGTATTGACCATACGCGATAGATTCAGCAGGCAGCACTCGCCGCCGGCATGGACACTCAAGCTTTCTGTGACAAGAACTACAAAACATTCGAGGTCGGTTGCTTCGTGCCATCTCTCTCAAGGACTATATGTATTTGCCAATGGCTTTATTGACACCCGGTCTGTAGGATTTGGCAAAAGCTGCGAATTTGGATAATAACTATTTCATTCGAACCACCGAGCCGGCGCACAAGGAGGCAGTTCAGTACTTCTGGGTATGTAGTGAGGGATATCTCGAATTCTCGAACGGTAAATCTGATGGGGTGCCTAGGAAATGTTAAGCCATCGGGGCTACATCTACACTGCCAAGCATGAAGGATGGTACTCGGTCAGCGACGAAACATTTTATCCCAAATCACAGGTGCAATTATCTTTGGACCCAACCACTGGACGGAAAAGGATGGTAACGTGTTCAAGATTTTATCTATTACACTTCGTACAGCACGTTGACTTACCATGTACAGGTGTCAGTTGAGACTGGGAAAGAAGTAGAGTGGTCCTCGGAAACGAACTATCACTTCCGCTTGTCTTCCTTTCAGGATCGTCTGCTGGATTTGTATAAGACGGGTTTTATCACTCCTTCGAACTACGCAACTGATGTGGTCAAGTCGGTCTCCTCGGGGCTCCAGGACTTGTCAATCTCTAGACCTGTGGAGAGGCTCAATTGGGGCATCCCTGTCCCGGGGGACAGGACGCAGACAATCTATGTTTGGCTTGACGCGCTCATCAATTACCTGACCAGGGCGGGATATCCGTTTCCCCCGGGCCAAGAAGGACGACTTGGATGGCCGGCAAATGTGCACGTTGTCGGCAAGGACATTGTTCGGTAGGCTTTCCCGCCTCTGCTTTGGCAGTGGGGTATGTGCGAGACTGACGATCGTACCAGTTTCCACTGCGTGTATTGGCCCGCATTTCTCATGGCGTTGGATCTTCCCTTGCCTCACAATGTCCTCGTTCACGGACATTGGACCATGAACCGTGAAAAGATGTCGAAATCGACGGGAAACGTGGTGAACCCATTTTTTGCTATCGACCGTTTCGGGGTTGATACCATGCGCTTCTTCCTTGCTTATCAAGGAGGTCTAGCGGGGGATTCCGACTATGAAAATGGGTACATTATTCGCGATTATAAGAAACTGCTCCAGTGGGGGATAGGAAATCTTGCTTCAAGATTGGTCGGCTGTTCGAAAGGAAAACTCCGGATGCACATTATCAATGGGACCTCCGATGGTCTTCCACCGGCGAATCAGGATGATCTTACGTATCAGGCGCTGCTGGAGAAGACTCCAGTCGATGCGGCGAAGCATATGGAACAACTCAATCCTCGTGCCGCGCTGCAAGATATCGTGGGATTAATTGACCAGGTAAAAAAAAAAAAAAAATTCCCTTGGGTATTCGCTATCAACGCGCTCTATACTAACAAGCGTATTCACCAGGCGAACAAGTATATCCACTCCTCGGAGCCATGGAAGGGCGCAGAGAACGCCCCTCGTTGTTTGTACAATATCGCTGAGACGTTCCGGATTTCCGGAATCCTGCTGCAGCCATTTATGCCCTCCAAGGCCAAGGAGATCCTAGACTTCCTTTGTGTAGACAGCACGGATCCTTCAAAGCGGAGGCTCTCGGCTGCAACAGTAGGTTCGGATCCAAACTATGGGGAAGGTGTCAGGAAGTCAATTCTGTTCCCCCCTCTTCTGTCTGAGGAGTAAGGTTCGCGATATGCCCACCCGTTGGCACAAAAAGGGGTGGCCAGACTCAACCACAACATGTAGACTAGAAAATCTTACTGAGTGGTATGTAAGACGGCTATCGTTCTCCGCCTACGCTAGATGGGGTTGGGAACGGTGAGCCGCTTTTCCGATCCTCGTCGATGGAGTTAGTCTGCCTACCAGTGAGAGCTCAAATGAGCAAGTTTATGTTATGTCATGACCCACGGGGTTAAATTTTCGACTGTCCACAAGGTCATCAGCGGAAAATGGTCCAGATCCACGGTGATGAAACCTATTTGATATCGGGGCGGGAAACCGGGGGACTTTCCCGCGGCAAACTTTGGATGTTCGCCTTCGGGAAGAGGTCAAGTTGGATATCAGAACTATACGCGGTTCAGTGTGTGTGTGTTCATATAATCCAAGGGTTTGTTTTGGCTAGTACATTTTTCTATTCTTGGTCCATCGGATTTCTGATTGTTGGTTCTGGCGCTGATTCCCCAACTCCTTATTTCTCTCATATACTTCCCTGCGTCTTTCAACAAGCCTACGTCTGCAAAGCGTGTACAATACCACCAGCCTCTCCCGCAATTTCCAATTAACATTTCCTCTCTGAAAACTTACTTCTTTCCCGGACACAAAATACAACATTCGTGACCTCTCCCCTTTCTCACAATGGGCAGCATTGCGCCAGAAGAGGCGGTGCCTACCTTCAAAACACCATGGATACAGACACCGCTGGTGGAATCTGCATCACTTTCGCGTGCTGCCGGATGTCGAGTTTTCCTGAAATTGGAGAACGTGCAGCCAAGTGGCTCCTTCAAGTCCCGTGCCATGGGCAACCAGATCCTCTCCCACCTCATCAAGCCGGAAAACATCAATCGACCCGTTCATTTCTTCGCGTCGTCGGGAGGCAACGCCGGCCTCGCGGCTGTCTGTGCTGCCCGTAGCCTGGGCTACCCATGTACTGTAGTGGTGCCAGTATCCACCAAACCGTTGATGGTGCAGAAGCTGCGCTCTGCGGGCGCCGCCGACGTGATACAATACGGTGAGACCTTCTCCGAGGCCGGCGAGTACATGCGAGACGTGATCATGAAGAACGGAGATGCCAATGAGAGCGCCGACGTGGTCAAGGTGGCCCTCCATCCGTTCGACAACGAACCCATCTGGGAAGGCAACAGCACCATTGTCGACGAGCTCGTCACGCAGCTACCCCCCGCCGTTGGGGAGGAGGAAGAGGCCGCACATCGGGGTCGGCCTCTACCGGTTGACGCTGTTCTCTGCAGCGTGGGAGGTGGCGGACTTCTGAACGGACTGGTCATGGGCATTGAACGACACCGTCGGACCCAGAAAAAGAACCAACTTGTCACAGTGACACAATCGAAACCCATTCATCTCCTCGCCATCGAAACAAAGGGCACAGATTCTCTGGCTACCGCTGTGGCTCAGAATTCCCTTGTCTCGCTCCCTAAAATTACCTCCCAGGCCACCTCGCTCGGCGCCATTCGGGTCTCCGAGAAGACGTTCCAGTATGCGGTCTCCCCGCCGGCGGGCATCGCCGTGCACAGTGCTGTACTCTCTGACGCCGACGCGGCGAGGGGCGTGCTCCGTCTCGTCGATGACGAGAGGGTTCTGGTAGAGTTGGCGTGCGGAGTATGCGTAGAGGCTGCCGTCGGGGACGCGGCGAAGGCGTCCGTCTCCGCAGGCTCGGGCTCCCTGGTCCCTGGCCAGAATAAGAAGCGAAAGAGAGAAGCAGAGGATTACCTCACGCAGCGAGATGAGGGATATGGGGATGATCGGTCGTCGGAGGCGGACGAGGCTGCTTCCCCATGTCCACCACTGCAGTCGAAACTAAAGCAAATGGTCCCTAACTTGTGTCCAGACAGCCGGGTGGTCATCATCGTGTGCGGTGGGAGCAATATCACGATCGATACGGCAGCGGAATGGCGGAAAATGCTCCAGGAAGGTTGGGTCAACTAAGATTTAATAATAGACTTTTGCATTCTGTTTTGTTCATGATGCTTATGGCGGGCCATTGCGGTTTGATTCGTTTTTGTCCACTGTTGTCTGCTACGAATGTTTATGACCTTGTTTCTTTTCGTCTTACCAGTATACAAGCGGGGTTTTAATAAAGAATGGGATAAGTCGTTAAAGACCGTTGGGTACCAGAATTCACACATGAAGTCTCATTAAATAGTATCTTTCATGCCGAAGCAACAGCCTCTGGATTCGATGCTACAGAAGTCGTGATCGTCCGGATTCGATAATCCCAGTAATTTTTCCGGATGGGATCGTACTTCTCCTTCAGGAGCGTGAGCATACGGACGGCTGCAGTAGATGAATGGTCACCTTCCTCTGCATACACATCCGCCAGCCATTCAAGGGCATGGCTACTCTTCACCTCCACATCCACCAACTGGTCATTTTCCACCTTCTCCGTGACGAGTTTCTGTGCGAACTCTCTCCACTCGGAGAGGAGTCGCCCGGATACCCGGAGGACGCCACGCGCATACGACCAGGGACTGCGGTTCTCAGGGGCACAGATGATCTTCGACTTCGCGTACTCCAATTCAGCATCAACAAGGTCCTCGTCCACGATGGCCAGCTTGCCTTTCTCGGACGGCGGGCCGTTGCTATTGGGTACCCCGGCATCCGGCTCGTCATCACCGCGCGGTCCAAACCGAAGCATAAATCGGTGATTCCAGGCGGAGTTGTTGCGGACATCGGACGTCAATAGGCTCTCGACGTCTTGGATCTCCCGGGGAGCGTCCCAGAGCTTGAAATGTCGGACTAGCCAGTGTCGATAGGTCCAAACATGGTAGTTCTTTGAGTCTTGGGCAAACATTTTCATCAAAAAATCAAACTCCTTTGGTGGAGGAGTTGGGAAATGAATTGTAGATGACATCAACACCTGACGATGTTGCCTGGGGTTGGTAGTTAGAGAGGTATGGCTTTGGAGATGGTCCTTCGTACGTACCAAATCTGATAGTTTTTAAGATACTTAAATGATACCCGATTCAACCACTCGAGTTCTTCATTGAGGTCCTTTTCAAGGGCAAAAAGAATTTTGGCCCGGTAGATCCTACACAGTCCACCAGATTAGTCGTTCTGTCCAAGAGACGCCGAGGGACCTCAACAAAAAGGGCATCACGTACCATACAGTATAGTGAGCTGGGTTCATCGAGATGATATCTTCTGTTAGCTTCAGTGCCCTCTCCGACATCTCGTTGGCTGCCATTACAGCTCGTAAATACGAAGTAGCTTCCAGATATTCGGGTGGATAGGCTATGGTCGCCAGTGGCAAAGCTCCTGATTCTGACCCTTCGTCCAGTTGGATTGGTTGAATCGACGCCCATTCAGGGTCTGTCGAATACGACACGGACATTTTTAAAGGATACTGGGTGTTTCGACGTGATGTCTACCGAGGAACAATAACAAATTGCGGCGCAGAAATGGCGGCGGCCTCGTGGCCACTGGTGGCCTGAGGCAGCAACAGGACAATTGGGCGGCGGTCACTTGACCTGGGACAACAATGGGATGACTGTCCATTGACCGACCATTCTGCTGTCCAATTCCAGGATTGCAGTCTCATCCTCATCCTTCTCCTCTCCTCTCCTGCTGATCCGGTCTATCTCGTCGTGCCAAGCATTCAGAAATCCCAATAAGGCAAAACTTCCCCAATGGTCGCCAATGCCTGCTGATTGCGGCCTGAGGCGCATCCCCCGCATTAATCCTGCTGACTAAACCCTCTCCCCTCTCTCCTCTTCCAGTCATTCGTTCCAATGATGGGCGATGCATCTAACCCGACCCAGGCTGACCATGGGTCTACGCTCTTCCCCGATCCTCACCGTCTCAATCTCCGCACCAGTGGGTGAGTCGATAAATGCACAGGGTGAAGAAATGCCGTAACGGCTGTGCAAGATGCAAGAGCAAGCGAGTTAGTCCCGCCCATAAATCTACTACTACTGCTACTTTAAGCAACGACTCGCGGGAGGCCCATAGAAACCACCGTTCTAGGTTAAATATGGTGAAGAGAAACCGCGGTGTAATCTGTGTACCCGTTTGGGAGTGAAATGCCCGGTTATGTTCAATCTCTAAGTGTCCTACCGATGAGAGTCCAGAGAGTAATGATACCGGCAAACCTCATGATACTACATCGTTGGACTTCAGTCATGTTGCTCTGGACCAGAGGGCTCTGGGTTTTGTGGATCATCGACTACCGCAGTCCCCTCAAGTCGCAGACAGCGGTGATAACAATCTCAACCCCGACAGTTCCCCCCATCTCACCGGGTTTTGCGGTGGACGAGACAATCGCTCTTTGTGACGATCTACGGAGTTTTCCGCAAACAGGCTCACTTCCAGAACTGACCAATCTATGCGCTCAGTCTCCGACATCAGTGACCTCTATGCCAATATCGCAGCAGGGCAACTCGATCTTTGATTTCGGAACATCCAGCCAAATCGACAATAACAATCCATTGGGTTTATTTTCCTTGGCAGCACCAGCACTTCAGAATGAAACGCAAGCTTTTCCGGATTTCTCTCCATCGGCCATCGTACGCTAGTACCTTTCTTCATCATCCAGTTCCCCTCACCGACCTTCCTCTCAATTCCCCAACCGTTGAACAACTCATCCAGGTCCTTGATCGAGTACTACCTTAAAGAGGTGGCAGTGCTGTTCTCAAGCTACGACAGCCAGATGAACCCTTTCCGGACAACCGTCTCCCATCTCTGGAGCTCGTCGCTAGCCATATGTAAAGCCATGCAGAGTATGGCGGCAGCCACCCTGGTAAAATGACTTCCCCCCCCCACAGTTCAGCCCCAGGGGCCGCAAATTACGCAACGAAGCCATTGAAATGATCACCAAAGAGGCCACCATGTTCGACAAGTCTCTTTTGGCGTTGCTTATGCTCGGCCAGACTGCCAGTTAGCATGATTCAGCAGACTTGGGGTTTTCATTCTTTAACCTGCTGCGGAACCACTTTGATACCAACCCGTCGAAGGAATCAGGGACTGACCACGGCAACAACCACCAGTTTTTCGAAGAGGATCTACTGGGAAATGCTCCTATCATTTGTAGCGGACGACGTGACAGTCCTGTCAGGGACTACGTCCACAAACACAGAAGAATCACTCGTGCTCTGCGAGCGCAAACGGCTTCACACCAGAGCCTTCACCTCCCATGAGGACGTCGCCCGGCACAGAGAACAATTGACAGAGCCAGAGAATTAGAAGAACAACTGCTCGGCCTGGCCCACCCCGCAGAGACTGGTATCGTCAGCCCCGGTGACGTTGAGACCCAGTCTGGCACCTCACTATGGCCGAGCCAGGCTTAAACAACCGCCCTGGTTCTGCGATCCTCCATATATACATCCGAATCGCGCCGACTCAACCGACACGGCTGCAACAACCACAGACGCTTACTACAACGAGTGGCTGATTGAATTTATCCTCACCATACTCTATCCTCTAAAGACAATTCCTATAGAATCCCGCACCCGATGCCTTCAACCTATCCGACGCCAGACCTCCCGCACCAGCAGCAGACAGATCTCGATCGGTTTCGGTGGCTGCTGGAAGCCAGGGAGCCTAGGGTCTACTGGATGGATGTCATGATTGAAAATGTTGGGAGACGACCATGGGATAGATAGGAGACGGGCGGGTTCGGCCTTTTCCCCTATGAATGCAATGAGATGTATATTGCCATTTGTGACCTGTAAATATTTTTGGACATGGACGATATACCCTGGCCACGGTTGGATCTTAAACAGAAGAAGATATTGGGCAAGAATAGAAACAATGTATTGGGAGCAAAACACGGCCTCATGCGAGCCTGACTCTTGTTTAAAAGGATTATGCATTCGATTGATGGCGGCCACCTTCACATCACGTAGGAATATGAACATTACGTGAGTACCTGCGAGAGACGGAGATCAATTCAACCATTTCATGCTGATCCTATCTGCCTGCCCCTTCCATGCTAACCAAGCCCTACACACCCATACATGGAGATTCATTCCCTTAACATGAAAAAGAGAAGAGTGGGAAATACAGTGGACCCGAATGTGGTAGAATCGCACAATGATGCAAAAGTATGGAACGGCCCTATACTCGTCAAAGGGAAATAAAACGAAAGAAAGAAAAAGGAAAGAAAAATGGCGGGAAAATAAGACAACGAAAATAGAAATAGAAATGAATATGAATTATTTATACAGAGAATTTGGAGAAATAATACTAGAGAAAGGGGAAATAAGAAAAGATCTGAACATGTCGATTAAATGCATATCGTGAGGAACCCCCGTTTTCTTCGGGCCATGAATGATAGATAACTTTGAGCCCAACACAGGAGGGATGAAGGAAATAACGGTCGTAACAGACGAGCAGAACCGACAAGAATCGCCATCTAGATGCACCGCAACGATTCGGAATAGGGTGCCTGCGACAAGGGTATCGGGTGACAGTCTACCATAGAGATGGAGCATCCCTTCAGTGCGTGGCTCGTTTCCAAAACTTCCAGCCCTCTCGTTTTTCCTGCATTCCGACGCCGACAAGCCGTTCAATTCCTTCGGGGCCATCAGCGTTTTCGAACTTCTGCTGGTCAATCTCCTCGCCCCCTTCTTCATCGGTTCCATTGTGGAGCACAGCAGGCCACAACACACCTACCCCATCCCCTCCCAACATCGTCTCATACTTCTGAAACCCTTCCGCGGAGAGCTTGTCATCCAGCTCGCCGACGGCGGCTTGGTCCACATCCGGGTGTAGGAGTGTTATAGCGCATCCACCGCCACCCGCGCCGGTCAATTTTGTCCAGCCAATGTCGGCATGATCAACGAGTTCACGAATCCGTTCCAGTCTGGGATGAGAGACTCCCAGGGAGACCAGGAAGCCATGGTTCACCCGGATCAACGCTCCTAGGCGCTGGAGCGTCTCCTCGGAAACCCCCTTCGGGTCACAGTCCCGTATGAGCTCCTCCGCGGACGTGTTGACTTTATCTATCGCGTCAAGGATGGCCTCCGTCACCACAGGATGTTCCTGTTTCAATCTCCCGACTTTGGCGACCTCGACGGCTGTGGAACGGGCTTGGCGGGTGTCCACCAGAAGTAAGGGCAGTTCGGGGAAATTGGGTAGCGAAGATACCGACGGAGGCTTGGAGTAATCCTCACGCCTGAAAATCACGGCCTTGCCGCCCGCGGACACCGTGTTGTCCACCCCGCTCGGATTCCCATGAGTACACAGCTCTCCCACAAACGCCCAGCGATTGATCCGCTCGATTTGCGTCTCAGCTTCGTCGGGAGGCTGATCGGGGTGGGGGCCGGCCAGGGTGCGGATTTGGAGAAGCAGCGCAGCACTCATACAGACACAAACACTAGCACTGCTGCCTAGACCTGCGCCAATGGGGATAGTGGACCGAAGAGTGTAAATGGCCCCGGGATGCTGGGGCGAACCCAGAGAGCAGAAGAGGTAGAGGAATGCCAGCGCAGAACGTCGATGGGTTTTCCGTTGCTCTTCTGGCAATCCTGGAGAGACGCTCTCCGCGTGGGGTGTGATTGCATCGAGCAGCTCAGGGTCGAGGGAGGTGACGAGGTCATAGTAGTATTTCTTTTTTGATGGGTGATGGAAGACGTCCCAGGGCAATTCATCGATATTCCAAGTATGGTCCAAGCCCGTGTCTCGGAAGTTCAAGGTAATGGTGCGGTGCGATTTGGAGAGGGTGGTAACGAGGAAATAGGATCGGAGTGAAATCGCGGCGGCCATGGCAGCCTTGCCGTACACGACCGCATGTTCTCCGAACACGATCACCTTGCCCGGCGCAGACACCATGAAAGGGGGCGCCATCGGCGATGATGTTTTCCTAGACATGGCCTTTGCTTGGGGGGGAGGACTGCCGGCTGTGGTGGTATCAGTGGAGGTGGACAGGGCAACAGAGGCAGCGTCGGAGTTGTCTACACTGTTATCGCTGGCAAAGGAGGCTTTCGGTCGGGCTGTCAGAGGTTGCTGGGATACAAGAGGAGCGATTGAGCCACGCTGACTACCCTTGCAGGCCTTGACGCTGCCGTTCTTGTGGCGTCCACGGCCGTTCTGCATTGCGGCCTGTGGCTCTCAACCAGTAAGCAGATTCTAGTAAGGGGGAGAGTGGAGGATAGTCGGGTTTAGTCCAGACTGGCTGCGTACATGGCAGAGATCACGCGAGGGCTGTGTAAGACTGACTGATAAGAGAGAGCGAGAAAGAGGGGGAGAGAGAGAAGAGGAGGGGGCGAAATCAGGAGAAGGAAGAGAGCTGAAGTTGCAGTGCTTCTTTCAGTACAGTATAGTACCTATTAGTACGATACTCGTCGTACCATACAGACGAACCGGACCCTGGGACCAATCACCGTGCCCCAATTGTGCATTAGCCCTCCCATGTCAACGGCCTGCTTTAGGCTAAGAGCAATACTAGGCACGGAAGGTATCTAAAGGTATTCTCGAACGATCCAGTGCATATTAAGGTACATATTAAGGTACTTCCTGCGTATACGCGAAATACCATGTTTGACACTAATCCGTTTCGAGGTCACAGCCTCATACTGTCTACTTTGGGAAATATTTACTGGAGCAGAGAAAGTACGCAGTAGAGGTTAGTTCAGACAATCAGACAACTTCTTCAGGCATCATCCTGTGTATCACAATACCCTTTAGTGGAACCACACGAGATGTAAATCCACACGCATTTAAGCTATCTATAGTTATATTATCAAAGCATGTAAACTCTACCTAATCCACACAAATCTAGTTTACGTTGTCATAACATCGTCACAGGTTCATCGTCACAGTCATACTGTTACTGTGAACCAGCAGGCATGGCGGCAGCCCTTGCCAGAGGACTTCCAAATCACTCAAATACGATTCACTGGTCGCCTCACTTTGCGCCGTGGCTTCGAATGGAGAAGGGAGCGTCGTAAAGATGACCGCCGTATCACCGCTGTGCTGAGCCATCAGCTCGTTCAAAATTAGATGCTGCGCCCGACTGGGGAGATCATTAAATGACAACGGGATAGACGCCTGTCGGGGATACCCCGATGCCATTCGTTGGTTGGACGTCCCTGAAGATGAACGGCGCGTATAAATAGACTGCGATTCCGTCATTTTGTTTCCAGCCCGCGGAGGTGATGAGCTCGGCGCAAACATGATTGATGGGCCCGCATCTTCATTCGTATTGACCCGAGCTTCGGGAATTGGTGAAGAGGTGAATCGGTTACTGGAAGGCGAACGGGCCGCAGGTGGCCGGGCAGTCTTCGTTTGACTTTTGGGAGAACCATCTTCGTCCGGGACGACGATGGCTGGAATATCCTGTCGAGCGACAGGCGTACCTTTAGACTCCCTCCGTTTTGTTTTGTGTAATGCTGCAGGCCCAGGCAAACTGTCCTGAGTTTCATCGCCCGATTCCTCGCCAACATCATCTTCCCCGCTGTCATCGCAGTAAGGCTCGAACTCACCATCGTCACTACAATTGCTCGAAGAAGTATCCGATTTATCGTAATCAACGAAGGCATCAAGTAAGCGTTGGGTCTGCATGCCGAGGCTGACACCTCCAAACCCCCTGACGCTGGAAATGGAGCGTCGTCGCTTAGAGGACTGAACGAATTTCCTCAACCCGCCAACCAATTGGCTCGACTGTTTTGACTGATGGTCGTGGCTTGAAGCACCATGCCAGCTGGGGACACTCTCCCGGCTTGGAGACTCTCCTACGGTCCGGCGTGCTGTCTGAAGGTCTTGCCACCACTCTTCATCCTTCAGGGTGGTGTGGACTCTTTCTTGAAAGTCCTCAGTCTCAGGCGAAGTATCACCATTCACTATGATTCGATAAGCATGCAGGTCACCACATGCGAGCCAGAAGACCAAAACTTCCGCTTCAATCCTCAATTTCTCGAGGAGTGCTTCAACCCTTCCGCGCTCATCCTCAACATCTGTTTCGTACTCCACAAACACCGCCACCCGAACCCTATAGGTCTTTTTCCACGATGGGACAGTGTTAAGGATGCAACCCAGCTGAAGTATCAGCGTGTACGTGTCAAAGTTGCTGGTCAGGACATTCTGCTTGCTCTCACTGTCGGCCCCAAGCTCGGCAGACATTTGAATGGGCCAAAGGTCGATATATTGCTTCGTGTGCTGGCCTTGGGGGCCAGGAAGCTCAAGGTCCTCAAACCCTTTAGCCACAGCAACATTGATTCGCAGTTTGAACAGAAGATCTTCCAGTATCGTCACGTAGCTCTGGCATTTCATTGGCGGGCTTTGTACGTCATTCTCCGAAGCTTCTGCTAGCAAGTCGCGAGAGTTACGTCGGCTGTTGGGATCCCTCTTATAGATGGAAGGCTGTAGGATCTCAGCCAACGACCGATCCCTTCGAAATTGGTCAATAATCACGATATTTGGTCGCATGCCCCCAAGGCCAGAGTTCAACACAACGTTTCGGACGCCCCATTCCGCAGAAGGAGATACCGCAATATTGACAAACGCTTTTACCTTTGAGTTTTCCACGAATTTTGTCCACACACTCTGCTGGCGGCGAGCTTCCGGTACTGCAGAAGTAAAGTCATCGGTCACAAGAACGTGGCCCAGCACGAATAAGGCTCCCTTCTTAAGGGAGTTGCAAAACGAGACCATTTTGAACTGATCGTCCAGATTAGTCACAAAAAGAAGGATCTGGGGTCTCCAGAATTTGACGTGCTCTTGCCGAAGGCGCAGTAAGTACTTGCGCACTTGATGGTAGATCAGACTTTGGCTGACGTCGCCCCAGGGCTTTGGTGGGGAAGTATAGTGGATCAGCAGAAACAGCACGACTAAGATGCCTACACAACCAGTAGCATACACGCCGTCGACAAAGAACATACTGGCCCCGCTCACCAACGTGCCAGTTGCAGCCGTCTGCCAATTGAAGTAATGGAAGGACGGCCGAAAATTGGGTGCAGACCCGATCTTCAGGAGGAAGCATGCAAGGTTCATTACCAAGAAAGTCATAAGGTATGTCATGGTGACGAAGGACGCAATCTGATTAATATCAAAAAGCATGGTGAGCTGAGCGACTGCAAAAGTCATAAAAATCGCATGGACTGGCTCGTCACTTGTCATGGTGCCTTTGCTAAAGAAGTTTAGTCCAGGAAGCAAACTGTCTCGTGCGATTGCCTGTAGAAGCTTTGCAGAGCCAATGACTCCCATTAATGAGGAGAAAAAAGACGTAGCGAATTCACCCAGAAGGATAACCACGCCCGAGAGACTTGTCTGGAACACTTGGTTTTAGCAATAGTAATAAATGAACCAACCCCCTGTCTCCCTGAGTACCTACAGCTTGAACAATGTTCGTATTTTTATAGAATGATTCCCTTGTTATCGACGACGCCATCGCCAGAATTACGACGGTATAAGTGATAAACGTCAGAGCCAAGCCCGAGAGCGTGCCCTTGGGGATAGATCGGCTGGGGTTTCTCAAGTCACCGGACATACTTGCACCACTGTAGCCGCATGAGTCTTATGTCCTTATCTTAAGCAGCAAGGTACTTACGCGAATATACCTCCAGTTGCTGGGAACAGGATTCCGAAGAGGTCCTGGAAATTTTCTCTTCCCTTGAGTTGACTCCCAGCAGCTCCTTTGGTGAGCCTAGGCTTAAGGTTCTCCAGGAGCGTTTGAAGCCGGACACCGGTGAAATTTACTCCAAGGTCCGGGATGCTGAATGGTTTCATGAATAATGCGGAGACGGGAATGCTGAAAATAGCCAGCAGTAAAATGACAAGTAATCCATTACTCGCTCTAGAGAAGATCGAGCTCCCGGCCAAACAAATGGTAGTGCAAAGCACCAGGACAACGGTTCCCCAGAGATACTGCCACCAGAACCCTTCTTCAAGAAAATTGGCCCAGGTGCCGGACTTGGTCCCAAAATTCTGAGTGAAGCAGTCAACTAGACCGACAGCATTCATACCCGTATTCAGCACATAGCCCAGGTAGAATACTATTCCGATCGAGCCACCGAACTCTGGCCCCAGCGATCGAGATATCAGGTAGTACGCACCACCCCCCTTGACCGTTCCATTGGTCGCAATGGCAGAAAGGGACATTGTAGTCACCAGGTTAATTGTATACGATACAACAAGCAAACCTTCAGGCCGAGTCAGTATCTGTCTAGTTGAAATCCTTGCAAAAGAGAGAGATTGGGTGACAGTACCTAACATTCCTAATACGCCAGCTTGTCCAAGAATGAATCCAAACCGAAGAAACATAAGAATACTCAAGACATTGAGTGTTGTGGGGACGAACACCCCAGAGAACGTTCCAAACTTTTCACTACCATCGACGGAGCGATTTTTCTGATCATTCTTCTCCTTTGGATTCACGCTTGATTCTCGGAGTGGACCAGGAGGCAGAGAGACATTTGGACGCATCCTTTCCTCCGGCGACGCATCTTGTTCTCCATCATCTCGAGGTTGACTCCGCCACCGATAGATATCCCCAAAGAAATTCCAAGGCATTGAGTGACGCTGTCGTCCGGAGGAGCAAGACGATGAATTCAGCGGTTCGTAAGGACGAAAAGAAAGCGCAGCTCTCAGGTCGGTAAACCTGGACTCCTCAGGAGATGCATGTGTTGAATCACCAGGAGCCAATCTAGAAACATCTTCTTCTGCCGTTCGTGTGGAGAAGTTCGGCCTTCCCCGAGGCATAGGCTCTGAGGCGATTTGGTTCCGCCCGCTCTGCATCGAAGATGGCTTCCAAACTGGTAGAAGTGGGAAAATAAGAGCAGTGGAGGAGTGAATGGCGTACACATTCGACCCTGTCTAACAGGGGGCACTCCCACACAGCCAAGACTATGGTGGATCGGAACCAACAATCAAATCCAAACACAGAGTCAAGTGTAATGGATGGAGGCGGTCGTCCATCGCCGTGATTTGCCTGGGCGAGGGTCGATGACTTCATGCGGTGCAAACAGTGCAAAGTCCCGGTCCAGTGACTTCTCGGGGCGTCTATACAGAACTCGACGATTGTCTCTTGTTTGTCCACATCCGGGAGAAGGGATTCGACCAGCTCTCTACCTCTCTTGTTTGTTTTTTCTTGTGGATCTACTGCTCCCGATCTAAGGTATCGATCCAACCCAACCATTCCCATCTCTTCCTCCCATCTCCGCTTTTTTACATCTGGGCACCAAAGCGAGGATTTGAAATCAGATGAGAAGTCGTGTTTGGCAAGCGATATCCAGGTATATAAATTCCTTGTCAACCCGCTTAAATTACGTCCTATATGGCCTGTTCCGACATCCCAGGCAATGGGGAGGGTTCCTCATCCCAACAGGGTTATCATTCCACGCCCATCTCTACGGCCGACGTGCGTACCGGGTCTCCTGGTCTAGACGCTTTGAGACAAGCTTCCATAGCACGCCTTGCCTCACCAGTCCCTTCTCTATCCACCTCCTTCTCGTCCCGACAAGTGCCAGTGCCGATCAGTGCGGCACCCAACACCGAGCATGATTACCGGAAAGTCGACAACCCGTCCTCGCTACCGGGCCCTGGGCAGTCCATGATCGCTTCTGGCCTTCAAGAAAGCCTTGGATGCTCACCTCCAAGGCTTGGGACACCACCCAGGCGCACCGCGTCCCCTTTCTTGCAACAACCCCAGCCAATCAAATCCAATTATGGTTCATTCGACAACAAGCCAACCTCAGAGTACTCGGCAGGACCGTACGAAGACCCCGAAGTTATTCGAAGGCACCTGGTGAACCCGCAAAACGTCATTGAGAACCGCGATATTCACTCTTCTGGCGACGTTACGAGCAACGCCGACGATGAATTCTCTAGTTTACAGCTGCAAGGAGGTGACATTACGAGACAGGTCTACAGGTGGGCGGAGGATGCAGAATCGAGCAACTCTGCGAAACGACCCCACCGAAGCAAGAGTTTTAGCCTCAATCGGCCCACACCAGAAGATGAGACGACGAACATCAATAGCATCCGAGTACCAGGAGGATTTCGACGTGACTATATACGAAGGGCAGCAGGGCCTCTTCCTGGAGAAGGGGATAACTCGGAGCTGCAAACGGCCGCCTTCCAACCTCAGCTTCCAACCAGTAGTTTCCTAGAGTTCCTAACCCTTTACGGCCATTTCGCAGGCGAAGAGCTGGAGGAAGATGATGAGGTCTTAGGACCTGATGAGTACTTTTCCTCCGGGACGTGGGATGAGGAAGTCTGGGAACCCGGAGAAGAGTCCGCCCTTCTTCGTCCGGAGGCTCATGGTAGGAGGAAGCGGAAACCGCGTGGAGGAACCGGTACCAACACGAGGACGGGAGCGGCTCTACTTTTACTGAAATCTTTCGTCGGTACAGGGGTCTTATTCTTGCCTAGGGCTTTTCTCAATGGCGGCATGCTCTTCAGCAGTATCGTATTGCTTGGGGTATCTTTGCTTAGCTTTTATGCCTTCATCTTGCTGGTAAACACGCGGCTGAAAGTGGACGGGTCATTTGGTGACATTGGTGGCGCTTTGTATGGAAAGAACATGCGACGTATTATCCTTGGCTCGATCGTGCTGAGCCAGCTTGGATTTGTGTCTGCATACATTGTGTTTACAGCGGAGAACCTGCAGGCATTTGTTCTTGCCGTTAGCAACTGCAAGTCTTTCATTGACATCAAATTCATGGTGCTGATGCAGTTGGTCATTTTTCTGCCTCTTTCGCTGATTCGTGATATCAGCAAGCTGGGTTTTACTGCGTTGATTGCGGATGTGTTTATTCTGATGGGATTGATATATCTTTACTACTACGACATCTTGACTATCACTGCGCAGAACGGCGTTTCCGACATCGTCTCCTTCAACCCTTCCACATGGACGCTCTTCATAGGCACCGCTATCTTTACCTATGAGGGAATCGGGCTCATCATCCCTATCCAAGAGTCCATGAAGCGGCCGCGGCAATTTCCGGGTGTCCTCGCTGGAGTCATGGTCATCATTACAATCATTTTTCTTTCTGCAGGTGCTCTCAGTTACGCAGCATATGGATCTGCAACGAAGACGGTGGTCATTCTCAACCTTCCTCAGGACGACAAGTTCGTCAACGCCGTGCAATTCCTCTATTCTCTGGCGATTCTGCTGAGTACACCACTGCAGCTCTTCCCTGCCATTCGGATCATGGAAAATGAGCTGTTCACGCGCAGCGGCAAGTATAACCCCAAGATTAAATGGGAGAAGAATTGCTTTCGCTTTCTCCTTGTTATGGTCTGCGCATTTGTAGCTTGGGGCGGGGCAGATGATCTTGACAAATTTGTGTCACTCGTGGGCAGCTTTGCCTGTGTCCCTTTGATTTACGTGTATCCGGTATGTCATCCATTGCGGAATCTTCTTCGTACGGACAACGCATCACTAACTAATTGTATGTAGCCTCTATTGCACCTAAAGGCCTGTGCTCAGTCAAGACGTCAGCAGATCGCTGACATCGTTCTTTCCTGCTTTGGAGTGGTTTCTTGTATCTATACGACCGCGTTGACGATGTCCAACTGGGTGGGAGGAGGAGACGATAAGGCCCCTGGATACTGCGACTCGCGCTCGGTATAGACTTATGTCTGTCATCGTGGAATATTCAACATTTCTGTGCTAAAGCACTGGTCGCTTTGGAATAGGCGTCCAATCATGTGAATGTCTGCTGCCATGTTGCAAAACTCTTCTGCAATCCAAATGCCCGTTCTTAAGCACATTTCTCTCTCTTTGTTTCTCGGCTTGGTTGTGTCATCGTGTATGTACCCTGAATAGACATTGTACTTAAATTGGTCAATATAGATATAGCCTGCTTCCTACGAAGAAATTTTCTGTCCATCAGCCCCGACCCAAGTACTCTATAGATGCATTGAAAAATATGAGATTGACCAGTACATTCTAGTGTTAGCATAACGATATATACAAAAAAAGAGGAAGAAAAAAAAATAACTAAAGACAAATGAAGACCTTGCTATGAGAACAGCCACATCATACACAGCCCTCAACTCACAACAAGAACATACACTGATCATTCATCTTTTTCGTTTTTTTTTTAGCATGTCCTAGTGTCAATGTCTAAGCCAACCAGAATGCCAATGGCTAACGCCGCATGAACTATTTCACCATTGCCAAAAGGAATTCTTTGATCCTCCAGTTCAACACCATGATCAGAGTAGATAAGAAGATATCTATACATCCCCATAGGCACTGCAGAATTGTCCATCTTTCAGGCGGTCATTTCCAAATCTTCGTATTGTCTAGAAACTAAAGCTGATATATAAGAATGGGATTCCTTCCAGTCAGGCAGTTCACCAGAAAAGGAACAAAAAATAAAGAAGGGAATCAAACCCACATCGGACTTATGCGGTGGCCTCGGTGGCCTCCTTGCCTTTTTGCGCGGCCTCAGCAGCGAGCTTAGCATCACGACCTCCCCAGCTGACAAACGGTACCATATTAGCATCGTGAATTCAAGGAGTGGGTATGGATTGAAAGGAAAAAAGTTCGAGTGCCAACATACTACCAGTAGTTCATATAACGGTATCCTTGAGTAAGCTGGGCGCCTAAGTTTGTCGTGTGACAGGCGAAAAGGAGGTAGTTCTTGGGTGTAACGGCAAGAGAGTAGCGCATGAATGTCGCGGCATAAATGGTCAGAGCACCGGTCATCTGGCCAGAGATACTATTCGATTGTTGGTGGCAAGGTCAGTTCTTCTTATTCTTCCCATTCTTTTTCCCTCCCCGCTAGATACAGTGTCATCAGGGACATCAGGGCCAATATAGTATCTCAACAAATTTCAGGGAAATAATGTCAATTTCAGTCAGACGTACATTTCAGGATCCTTCTGCGTGTCCATAACAGCTGCAATAGGGATACCGAAGTTGGACGCGGGGCCCCAGAAATCTATTCACAGATCCAGTCAGCTACTCGCTCTTCGTCCTCAACAAAAAACAAAAACAAGTCAACCAGGGCCTTTTGTCTTTCCCTAGCGACTCATTATTGACGGCACCGCCGTGACTCCGCCCATTGTTTTTGTACCATTGCAGTTCTCGCTGCCAGCCGATCTCGGTGACAACGAATATGGAAGTGGAAGCGCACAGAGTGTACGTACGTGTTGAGCAGAAATAATCCAGGACCTTGTTGGAACGGATCTTCGCATTTATTGCCTTGATCGCAGCGGCCATTTTGACGGATATAGGAGTTTGCTAGGAGAGGGGAAAATGAACGCGAGCTGATTCAGGAACACAAAGCTATTTTGCCATCACCGACTGCGGAGTCAGCCGGGGATGTCACGTGCACATGTCCCAGGTACTTTTACAGAGCGAAGAGAGAGGGATAAAAATCTCCCAGGAAAATCCATACGAGTATTATGATTCCACTAGTAGAATAAGTGCATGCAGCATAAACTAGCATTACTCCCGCCGGTCCTCGAATGCCTTCTCGACTCGACCTTTTCTTTTCTCGGCATTTCCCAGCATCCGCACACGCCTCAACGCCTTTGCCTGATTCAAATAGGGGTGCTGGGCCTATTCCGTGAACAGGCGTGTGTATATGATAGGGGTTTTTTGTATTTTATTTCTTGATCCGACCCATGTACGCTGCCATACTTCGCCCATGGCCGGAAATACAAGAATCAATCATACCTAGTCCGCCAGACAATCAAATCACCTTCCTCCAAATCCCGGCGGAGGGAATCCCCGACCCTGACCGGGGGGCTGGAATCCTGGTGGAGGTTGGAATGAGCCCGCTAGATTAAGATATATTAGTGGGATTACTGTAGCAAAGACAAGATAGAGACTTACGTGGACCACCCTGGGGTGCAAATCCTGGAGGCGGAGCAAAGCCCGCTTTAAATCACACGGATTAGCATCTTCATAGGAATACTGAAAGAGGGGCTATCAAGGCACTTACGAGGTCCTCCTGGGGGTCCTCCACGGCCAGCAAATCCTGGAGGCGGAGCGCCTGGGAAACCACCTGGAGGGAAACCGGGGAAACCACCTGGTGGAGGAGGAGGTCCTCCAACACCGGCAGCCGGGCCACCAAGGCCAACTGGAAGACCACGTCCAGCGGGTTTGCTAATTCCAGGGCCAGCAGAGAGAGTGGCAGCGGCGCCAGGGGCGCTCGCTCCAAGTCGTGCGGAAGGATCGGCGGGGGGTGGTCCATCAACCGAACAAGAGACGACATGAGTCCCACGCACAATCGTAAGGCCAAGGGTTCTCTTTTCTTCCGATTCCACTAAGGGAGCATTCGAGAGCCCAGCGGCAGGCTTGGATTTCCGCTTAACGCGACGGAACTCTTCTGTATCGGCGAGGACAAGGTTCATATGCTAAAGGGGCATACATGTCAGTGATGCGACACAAAAAGGAAAAGGAAGCAAACGAAGCCCATGCAGGTGATTAAAGTTGATTTTACCTTGTCGAATGCGAGCATCTGTCCCGTCATCTGTCGGCCATCGTTCAGGGTCACTCTCATCCGATAGTTGATCTGAAAGACGTTAAGCTTCTAGTCGCCACCACACAACAAGGCTCTTCATTTACTTACAAGGTTTTGCTAAAAGAAAAGCCCAGTTAGCACACCCGACCTAGATAGCAGACGACAGAATGGACTGAGGCAGTTGAAGTTGGACAGACTTACCATCTTGCCCTGTTTGTTGGCCGCCATGGTGGCTACAAAGGTGCGCACGAATGCGACTCCCAAATTTTAAAACCAAAGAATAGACGTGAGACAATGTAGAAGAGAGGCCTTCTACTAGATCTGCACGATACGCCTGTGGGGAAACTGAGGTTCAGGCAGGCTGGAGCTCGGAGTGTTAAGTCGCTCACTGAAGCTGCGGCAAACGTGATCCAGACGCGGCTCTGCGTTTAGCGCCAGTCGACAGCGCCAAGACGCTAAGGGTTCTCGCTTCCTTTCCCAACCCACACACTCCCTTTTGCACACTTTTCGATCTTTCGAATCTTGCATCCAACGAGTCGACCAGTTCACGCCAAAGCCGTCGCCATGGTATGTCACTGCCCCATCTCACCACCACCGTTCCCGCAACAACCTTCAAATCAATCACCTGCTAGAATTTTGACTCTAACGTTTTAATCGCCATGCAGTCGGAAGGAAAGGACAAGAGCGCAAACCCCATGCGCGAGCTGCGCATCCAGAAGCTCGTGCTGAACATCAGTGTCGGAGAGTCTGGTGACAGACTTACTCGTGCTGCTAAGGTTCTTGAGCAGCTGAGCGGTCAGACTCCAGTCTACAGTAAGGACGCCCAACTTCAATAGAATCGAATCCGATTAAAAATATCGAAATGCTTGAGAAGGGACGGTGTGACTGACGGGGGATATTTTATTGTGATCTATAGGCAAGGCCCGCTACACCGTCCGTACGTTCGGTATTCGTCGTAACGAAAAGATCGCCGTTCACGTTACCGTCCGTGGCCCCAAGGCTGAGGAGATTCTCGAGCGTGGCCTCAAGGTTAAGGAGTACGAGTTGAAGAAGCGCAACTTCTCCGAGACCGGTAACTTCGGCTTCGGCATCAGCGAGCACATTGATCTGGGTATCAAGTACGACCCCGGCATCGGTATCTACGGCATGGACTTCTTTTGCTGCATGTGAGTGTTCCCCCCAATTATGGAAACAACTCGGAGAAAATCTGACCTAAAATTTGTAGGACTCGCCCTGGCGAGCGTGTTGCTAAGCGCCGCCGCTGCAAGGCCCGCATTGGCACCAACCACCGCATCACCCAAACCGAGACCATCAAGTGGTTCAAGAACCGCTTCGACGGTATCGTGCGGTAAATGGTTTTATCCGATTGGGGTCTTCAGAAGGGGGAAAGCCTTGGGCTTGTGTTTATGATGAATCAATAAAAAAAAAGGCAGATGGGGGCGGTCTGCTTGAAAATGCTCTTTTCTATCACGACATGAGGAATAACCGTGTTAGATATCAAATTACCAATATTCAAACGCATCCACTTTTCACAATGAAGGCTTCACAAAGGGTGATGATTTCCGCATAACCATTGATGAAAAGTATTACATGATGCTTCCCGTGCATAATCGCCTAGATGGTGCTGCATGGATTACTTCCTGGCCTTTGGGACTCGTCCTTAGCTCAGATCCGCGGGTCATTCTTCTCCCTGTAATCCTAGCAACGTTGCTCGAGACCAGCACTTGCTTTGAGGGTAAGAATTGCCCACCCTGACTGAGATGGCACCATTCGGCGTCCAGTTCCCTGTCTGGTTCTTTTTCGGCCGACGATCCTGCCGAACACATAGTCCCTTGTCCAGCAGGTAGGCCCACATATGGCCTCTGTAGTTGTATTAGTCGTAGACGACCTATTCAGCTATGCGGCTGGCACACCCCTGACGGTGGGGTATCTTGTACCTTCCCATGAAAGCCATGCTCAAAGTAAGAGCATCGTACCTCTTAAGCAGATTTACCTGACGCGTTGACTTGCACCTCCAGGTCAGTTGCAAATACTTTGCATTACAGAAAGCCAACACAGCATCACAGATCCAGCAGGAGAAAGAAAGTGCGTCAGAAGACAATGCGATCGTCCGTTCTGAGATAATATGGATGTATTCCACACAAGAATCAATCTCCCTGAATTCCTCCCATCCTGTTCCAGCCAGCAGAATAAGCTACCACATCATTCACGAAACCAAATATACCAATGCAGCAATACAACAGAGAAATGACAGTTATATTTGTAGATGCAACCGGTGACATTTACTCTCCATACTCTTATTGAACTTTTCGACATCGGAGCATTCAGGCTAGGCTACTTGCCGCGTGTATACCCTTCCCACCATTTGGAGAAGAAACCTCCTTGTTGAGACTGGTCATGGAAGCTCGCTCGGCGGGCAGCATCAGTTGAATTTCGCTTCTGGCTGGTCAAACTCTCGAAGAGGGTCGACGGTCCATGACCGCTGGAGCGTCTCCTGTCCGGAGCCACGGGTGGACTGTTGCCTGTGTTATTAGTCGCAGGCCTCGCGGAAGACGCAGAGTCCTGGATGGGATTGATTCCCAATAGTCAGCATGCAGTCGACACTAGGTACTATCTGCTATGCAGAGGACTATCCAGACATACACGCCTGTCAGCCATAGCATTGGCAGTCTCGCTCATAGAAGGTCGGTGGCCGACGTAGGTCTGTGGAGGACCACCTACTACCCAGACGTTGTGATGCTCATGTCGATCACCAATGGAACCGTGCCAGTGACGAGGAGACTGCGGATCCTGGTTGCTCATGTTGGATTGAAGTAATGGGGTGTACGTCTTTTGAATTAATCAGTGAGCGCCTGCTGCAGGGGTGAGACAGCTGAGAGGCAAGTAATGCATCAAACACAGAACCTAAAGCACCCCTCTTGATGGTGGTTAAAGTGGTCGATCATAAAAATACAGACGTCATCCAGCAGATAAAACGCCGAAAGTGGAAATTGTCCAGATGCCAGAGGAATACGCGGGACAGTCACTTACTGGTTTCAAGGGCTAGTAATAATTTCTATCTGTCAAACTTCTGACCAAGGAGTCAAATAACTAGTCGAGTGGTACATATATAGCAGACGATTGTCCACAAAGAGGGGTCGGGCGGTCAGCCTTGGGATAATAAAGGGATTGCTGCTACTGCTGCATCATCCTGGTACTAGCTTCCCAGTCATTCATCCCGGATCTCGATGGCAAAAGGTCGAGAGTCAGGATGATCCAATAATGGGACAGAGTTCACGAGGGATCGAGCCTTGACCATGGATGCAGTGCTGAATCATGAACGCTCGACCAGACAATTATTCATTCCAGCTCATTCCAGCCGGATTGGAGCCACTGAAAAACATGGCAGGGAGACCAGCTGACGTCAGGGTGGATTGCCCATTCCATAACTATGCGGGGGACAGAATGATCCATACCGTACCCGATCACCTGACGCTTGATTTTCGGGTCAACTACTCTAGTAGAAATGAAGCTATACAGCCACAACGAAAACATTAAATGATTGGATTTCTTGTAGAGTCAAATGCAAGATATAGTGAAGCTATTTAACTAGTTTTTAGAGTCATAGAATTGCTGTGGAAGCCCTATTTGTCTTCCTCGACTGTTTATTGTAATAGGTACCTCTTCCACTTCCTTACTTTCTCATGAGCATCTTCCTTTTTTATTACTACAATTAGCTCTATAACATTTTTCTTACCTCTATTAGCCTATTTGATATCATTCCGAAGCTGTACAGCAGCTTGTTTTGCGGGTTCTTCCTCCCTCCGCTTCCTGCATCCACAAGCTCTTATATATGATGACGTTCGTTGCTGATCAAGGAGAGTAAATTAAACTTTAATATAAGGTTGGATTTGTTCTGCTACGTGTTCTACCACGCTTGAGCGTCAAAATTGAAAATTACACTAAAACGTTTATGTATATCACCAAAAGAAAACGGGACCTAGTAGGAAAAGTAAAGTCACAAATCCGGTATACAGATGAGTCTGATACATCAATGTAGTGGTTATGTAAAGTCATCTCGGAAGTCCATTCATCAACCGTTTCTTTTTCTAGTTCGTGAAATCTTTGCATTTCCTTGGTCAATTCCAGATCAGGCGTAAAAATTGGAGATCCTTCATGTCCAGCCTATGCGAAAGATGGAGTCCTTTGGAAGATTTCAGCCTGGATAGTTGGGCGTGCATAGAACAGTATTTCCTGTGTCTATCCTGGCCACGCCTTCTGGGGTCATCTTTGAGGTCGAGGGTGACCGTTCTGACGGTTGAGCCCCGGTCCTTGTAGTCGGTGAGACAAAACGCCGGACACATTGGCACTTGTTTTCGCTACCAAGAGACCTTTAATGATGACAGATCGTTCCAAAGGGAAAATTGGGACAATTGACGGTTCCAGGCGTCAAATTCTAGCCTAGCAGATCTCACCTGTCTATATAGAAAACAAGATGGGGCCAGTTGCACATGATAAAAAAGGTCATTGATGCGGGAAAATTGTGCTTGATTGGAGAGCATTAGGCCTATGTACACAGCTGATATAAAGCAGACTTACCAGTTGGATCTATTACGATGCCTACAGCCGTGCCTAGTGCACCATTAATTAGGCCGAGTCGAGTACACATGTTGGTCAGGATCATGAACGGCATGTTCCGAGTGAACAGAAAGAGTCCCGCGAAGGGGATCTTTGCGCCCTGGTCTGGTTGGATTTTGATTTTCTAAGTTGCATTGACATGGGTTTTCCCCTACTATGTTAGGTTTTCCTATATCTTTTATGCGAATGCAAAGGTGGGACTCGCAAGTAAAGATAATGATTTAAAGTTGCGAAAATACTGAGGGTAGTTAGTGATATACTGTACTCTGTACACAAAGCGCGGCATTATCTGAATGGCATATAATGGCTGCGGACATAGAAACCATATTTATGCATCTGACCAACTTCCTATGCTGTCTATGGATATGACGGGTCTCCAGTTAATAGTCTCAGGCTTTTATCTATCTATAAACTATATTTGTCTATGGAATGTATCTATCTGCCTCTGGACAGGTATGATGGGTAAGAAGAAATTGAACCCTTTTGTTAGTCCAGTTTACAGTATTAACATATATTAGCGTAACCCGTAACAAGAACTTCGATGCATGCGTCAGTCCAGGTAACTTTATCTAGGTATGTTGGCCTAGAACCCAGAAGAGGTATATAATGTGACACGTTTGCTACTATATCTCAGCATGTGAAGATGTCATATCAAAGTCATAGACTTGTTATAGAGCCGTATACTTCCGTAGTAACCCAAACTTCCTTAATAACAGGGTGTTTATAGTTAACCTTCCCTGTACATTGTAAACTCAAAAAATAGTGTTTAATTCTTATAGATCTGTTCCCTCCTCAATTCATGCATAAAGCCTACCCCGTCTCAATGGTCCACAGGTTCGGCATTCGGCTACGGACAATCTTAATGTAATCTAGAACTAACTTGCTGTTTTAAATACACGGAATTCCAAGGATCTTTGTATCATGACTGTCGACCAAAGTGGGCTAATATATTACCCTTTATTCAGTATCCGCTCGGTCCGACTTTATTCCTTCGTTTTTTTCACCTTTTTATTCAATTTTCCAAGATAGATTCAGCTAGTTAGAGACCTTAGAGACCTTAGAAACCTTATCCTCCTCAATGCAGATCCATATTCTTATATGATCGGCGATACTAGCTCATACATGTATTCAGCTGACTGACAATAACATATACACATCGCATGTACCTGGTTGAGGGGAGGGAGATGAAAGCCGCATTAACTTTCTTAAGCAGTCTTAAGCAGCCCAAGGTAATAAAAGTCCGCAGTTGCCGAACTAGGCCAACTAGCAAAATTAGTATGTTGTCAATGATTCATCAAATGCTAATTACATAAAATTCACAAACAGAAAATTGAGAATGCTGAGAACCTTTACAAAGTGCTGATTATCTTGGTATAATCTAGAACCTATTAGCATCCACTTGTAGTACATTACTGTCATGACCTTAATTAGATTGGCATTTATCGTATCTAGAAGGCTATTTAACAAAGGTTTTAAGCACAGAGAGAATAAAAAGGAGGAGCGAGAGGGACTTAGGTGTTGACTCAGGTGTTTGTGCGACGAAGTACACAAGTTTTGTCACATAATGCCACTAACCTATTCGGGAAATGGGTTTTGGTACAGGGTCAAGTATATGTTGTCACAGTTACACCCTGAGGATCCTGATGTAAATATGATGCGGGCACATAGCATGCAGATTAGTTAGGAGTTGGTAAGGTGAATAAGTGCTTACCCCAGAGAGATGATAAATATCACTGTCCCCTATTATTCGACCGCTCATTTTCTTCTTCGGCCTTAAACAAAGCCGGTACAAACATTTTTAATCCTTACCCTCAGTGACAGTGTCCTTCACTATGCAGTTAATGCACCTTGTTTTAATAGCTGCCGCTCTGGCACCAACTGCTTTCTCCAGAAAATGCACAGATGGTCTTCTGTATTGTGGACATACCCTGGAAACCGTTGGTATTAGACAACCCAGCACAAATTTTATATCCCTCAGAATACTTGCTCTAGCTAACACTCCTGACCTTATTAAGGAAATCAATACCATAATATAATTAAATACCGCCTTTACGACGAGGGCTATGATGGAGATGATAAATCTAATATAGCGAACTCCTTCTTCAAGTGCGATCATAGACATCCTGATGACATTAGGTTTATCAAGCTCTGCGGGTATTGTAAGTATACAGGAGTAGGCATAGATGATTGGTGTTACTATTGGTATGTAAGAAACCTACTAAAAGAAATATACTGTCTATGCTAATAATATAAACTAGACTCCAGGGGTTACACAAGTATCACAATGGCGAAGTTATAGAGAGACGTTGAATATGTGTCCGTTGTATTCGGGAGACTCTGTTATGGGTTTTTGCCCCAGTGTTCTGGGTTTTTCCCATTTCCTTCTGCAAATGCAAGGGTAGCTCCATTCTCATTTTATTGCTTTTGACTGGGTTTGTGTACAACTTTATTGCATTAATAATCTAGTTTTTCTTAGTATCGTAGTACTTCTCCATACAGGATGTGCCTCCATCTATGGCTTGATATAGCAATTTCACCCAGCTAATTCGTGTTTATTGAATTGATAAATTCACCATTTCCTTCGCTCTAGTTTAATAGCAGAGAACCAGATATGCTTTGATAAACGTGCCGAATAGTATGTTTACTGTTGTATGCATTGCCCTCGTTAAAATAGTATATAACAAGATAACCAGAAACAATACTGTACAGATTATCACTCCATGATTTATGTACTGGGGCAACTTATGTATCTGATCTTGGGGATAGTAGATTATATTATATTAATTTTTCGAGTGAACAATCCTTCTATTATCATAGCGATTACTATATGCTGGTATACTCTAGCAAGTTAAAGGCCCATATTCTTTGATCAGCAGAAAGCAACACAGCTAAAATAGCCCACATTATTATAATATGGACAATGAATCATGCTAGGCATGAAGAATTCAAATTCACAAATCTTCCGACCACTCTTTATATAACGGAGGCTCCAGTAAATAAAGGAGTCGTTGAAATTTTACTGCGAAGTCCACGGGAGATTCAACACACTATCTTAAACTAACATAATCAATATTCTTCTGCAGCTCCTGCGCATATTCTAAGGGAACCTGAAAGCCCTGTCTAGATTGATCGTTCTAGATGTGCCATGCTAAAAGAATTACTAGCTCTACTATTATAATTGTCTTAGAGGACCAGAGCGTTCGCACCCGAAGGGGCATTACGGATCTTCTAGAACGGTTGATGGATATGCCCAGGGAAGTATGATAAGTATTCCCGCCAACGTTGTCCGCAGCAGCGCCGGTTGGCCCCATGACAGTAACTTTACGTTTGCGTTGGAGCATATCCATGCCAGCAATGATACCCTTGATGATCTGGCTCTTGCCGGTACCACCCTCTCCTCTAACATACAACAGAGCCTGCTTCCGATCGACTTTAATCGTAGCTCCGAGGGCTTCAACCGCAGTCCGAGCTTCTCCCCTGTCAATGACATGAGTTAAGCAAGATGAAGCCCTATATCTTGGCTGTGATAGAGGTAAAAGGCGTGCATCTCGATCTAAAGGCCTCCGAATTTCAAAATGTTTTTAATCGCTGCATTTAATGTTTAATAATCATTGAATGCTATGTTGCACTTATATATGGGAAATTACGTGAAAAAGCATTTGTATTATTTATTGTGGTTAGTCACATCTGTGTAAATACCCCGATGAGCGTCTACCAGACAATAGTTACCTATGAGAGCACGATCTTTACTTGTGTATTAGAGCCACCCTGCACCGATACCTATGCCTGGCGTGATTGATCGGCACATGATCATTCTCTTTCTTCAGTCCCTACTGTGTAGTCTCCTGATATTGAGATTTATATTAAGACATACGAGTGGCAAGTAATTGAATAGTACGTAGCTCTCGTCTCACTCTTTGGTACTTATACCTCAGGCAGACACCGGCGCCCAGATTTGGCGCCGATGGAGAACGTGACACCCCGCAACAGTGGACTACTTTTTTGGTGTCTTCCTCGCCGCGACGACTCCAATTCCGCTCCTTTGCCGACCTGTTTGCCCTGTCTGCTCGTGAGATTCGTCCAATTCCATGTCCATCCCCACCCAGATGACTATAAGCTCGGCTATCGTGGCCAGGCAGAGCTCAACAGCCTAGGGCCTGCTTTGTTTGGAGCGGAGATAAACTTGGATACTTATATATAAGCACTATGTCTGAATCTATCTGTCTTGAGACGACGGTCGTCGTACTTCTCATCCACCACTGTTTAACTTAGTCTGCATTTCTCCTCGGATTCTCTGATCAATCATTTGCAAAACCTGGACATGCACCGACATCCATGCGTGAAGTCCCTCTCCCATCGGGGCTTTATTCAAGGTATCACCCTCTTCGATCAATCAACCGATACTGCCCTTTGTCATTATTTCGGCGGCCTCCGCTATGCTCTCCCTCCCTCCAGGCGGTGGCGAAAGGCTCAGAAGCTCCCGTCGAATTTTACCTATGGCACCAAAGACAAACCGTGTCCCTGTACGGGGACCTCGGGAGTTTGCCCGCAGCCCAGCTTCTTGAATCTCTCTGTTGAAAGCATCTGGTCGGAAGATTGCTTCCAGTGCAATGTTTGGGTGCCAGCCGGCGAGCCCCCCAAGGACGGTATGTTGTACATCACTTCATTCCCCATCTCGAACCCTAGCTAACGCGCTGGTGGTCAACTAGGGTGGCCGGTGCTCATTTTCATTCGTATGTCTTTCCTTACATGTCCTCGAGTAGTATCAGGCCAGGTTGGACTAACCATATATTAGATGGCGGTTTCCTCCAGTTCGGAACCCCAAACACCTTCTCCGCCACTAACCTATTAGGTGAGGCGGGCTTAGACGCGATCATTGTTATGCCTGCCTATCGTCTAGGCGTCTTCGGCTTTCTCTACTCATCGGAGCTCCAGAACGATGCCGCATCTGTCGGTGAGCCGGTTGGGAACCAAGGCTTCTGGGATCAGCGTCTCGCCCTGGAATGGACCAAGGACAACGTCTCCCTTTTTGGAGGCAACCCATCACAGATCACCATTTCCGGGTATTCTGCGGGTAAGGCGCCTTAAGAGTCCTTTTTTACTCCCCCAATACCCATACGAGTGCGTAGCCCTAACCACGTAACACTAGGTGCATACTCTGTCTTCTATCAGCTAGCCTATGATGTCCATCTCCCAGACGACAAGGCCATTGTCAAACAAGCCTGCATCTGGTCGAATGGGCCTGCGACTCAGCCCAAAAGCCCAGCCGCTGCCCAGGTCCAATTCAACCAGATTCTTTCTGCGCTGAACATCCCCGTGGCTCTTCCTTGGGCGGAGAAGCTGTTTCGACTCCGTTCTGTCACCAGTCAAGACCTTATCTCCGCGGCAGTAGGCGTGGACCTCAATCAATTCCGTCCCACCTCGGACTCTGTCTTCATCCCAAACTCCCTCTTCAAGTCATTCGACAATGGCAACTTCGGCCGTCGGGTTGCCGCACGCAGCATCCGCATCATGCTGGGTGAATGTCAGGACGAGAGGTTTCTATATGCCACCTGGTTCCCTCCTCACAAGGGCCTCTTGTCCCTGCACAAACGTCTCCTGGCGGACTACCCCCGTCCGATCGTGGACACTTTGATGAAGCTCTATTACCCGGAGGGAAAGCTTCCCTCCGACTGCCAAGACTGGCACAACGACGCCTTCGGTCGTGTGTACGCTGACATGCAAGTCCACAATACACAACGAGGACTCGTCCACTCGCTAGCTCTGGGTGGCGCCGCCCATCTCCTCTACCGGTACCGCATCGAATATCGTCTTAAGTGCGCGGATAAATCCATCCCACCTGACTGGGGCGTCACCCACGCCACGGACCAGTACATTTGGTTCTGGGGGAATGGAGAGACTATTGAGCCTCGAGAAAAGCTCATTATTAAGCGCGGTTTGATTGACCCATGGATCAAATTCGTGCATGGTGAACCGGACATTGACTGGGGCACTCGGAACCATTGGGAAATAAGGACACTCAAGCCAGACGGGTCGGTTCAAATTTGGCAGGATGGATTCTGGGAGGAAGCCATGCGGGTCTGGAAGGCACTGCGAGAGGTGGGAGAGTCGGATGAAATTGTGGAAGAGGCAAAACTGTAGATCTCTCCGGTATATAACAAGACCTCGGGGTGGATATAATGTACATATACGGACTTGCTTCCTCTCCTAGAACTGTCATCTGTCTTTTTTATTCCTCTCAGTTCCTTTCTGTGACTACTACTTCTGACAATAGACATCAAACAAAGTCCTGGAAATTATGCCATTGGACACACACACACACACACCAGTCTGTTTCTCTGTGTCCTTCTACTGTCAGTGACCCAAGGTCAAGGACCATGTCAGTTTCCCCGTAAACCCCTCGACCAGGAAGCATCGCGAAAAGCATCGTTAGATATATTTCGCTGGTTCGTAGTCAATGGCGGGAGTTTCCCTCCGGAGAAGCTCTACAAAGATAAGTGGCTAGAGGGTCTTGAAAGTGATGAGGATAGCGACAAGGACAAGCACATGACAATATAAATCTAAACACCACACAAGGAGAGAGACCCAGCGGTTTGGAACAGATACAGCTCAATAAACTATCCCACCCAGCAATTTTCAACGGTTCTACTTCTCTTTCCGCGTGGATATGACCATCTCAACAATAATTGAAAGATTTCTCTAAACTTTCCAGAACCTTACTTCATGTTACTGATTATCAGTTGGCGTACGCAGTGGAGCTTTGGGCGATCTTTGAAGCGTACAGCCTGTTGGACAGCTCAGTTTAATCACACTTGTGGACTGAGTACACCGTGCTAGGAGCAGCCCAACGACCTTCCTGCGTCCTCGATATAACTACTCGGGAAATAGTGGTGTGAAACCCAGGGAGCATAATGAGAGAGCGCAAAATCCTCGACAGGTTTCCAACGCTTCCAATATTGCTCTGATTATAAAAGTACTGTGCTTTGCATTTGCTCTGGGGTACGACTCTACATGCATCACAGATAACACGGACTCGTTCAGTCTCTAACACATGCACAGGCATACCTGTATTTCCGGCAACGAATGCAAGAGGACAAGGTTGACAATAACTTCAAGAATAGAAACTGGTTCTACGGTCTGAACGTAAAATACGATATTAAAATAAAAGGAAACATAGGTGACAGGGAGCTACTGTAGAAAGTTGAGCACTAAAATGGTAAAGAAAAGCGATCTATGTGCCTAGAAAATCCGGCCCATATATACGGCGTGTTCATCATGAGAAGGGTGTTCACAGGTACAATCAACTCCCTAGGCTCGCAATAGACAACTAGATTTCTAAAGAACCAATCTGAAGTGAAGGAGCAACTCAATTGATTGCACTATGGCTGCGAGACCGTTCCTTGCGTGTCTTCGCCGGTACCAAAAAAAAATCCTAAACCCAGCCCAAATACAAAACATTTAACCAACAAACAACGCTCTAGTCTAACATCAATTCGTTCAAGGTTTTTAATTGCACGTAGCACTCGGCACGTGTCTTTCTGTTGTTGTTCTATATGCATGAGATCTCGGGATGTCCGCTTACGCCTTAACGATCTTGCAGATGAGATCCTGGCCATCCACGGAGTCACCTTCCTTGACCAATAAGCCAGAAACCAGACCGCTGTGGGGAGCCGAGATCACCATTTCCTAAAGTGGCCAGTTAGCAGGGTGTGGGCAAGAAACAACCGAGAGATGAGGGGAAAGGCAAGCCCCTTAGGGGCAGGTTCAACATACCATCTTCATGGCGCTCAGAACAGCAAGTGGGTCACCCTTCTTGACCTCCAAACCGTCGTGGACACGGATCTCAACCACCACACCACTCATGGGAGCACCCACCTGGCTGCTGTCTCCCAGCTCGGCCTTGGGGCGGGCCGCGTTGTCAACGGAGGCCTTGTTATCGTCAACGCTGACCTGACGGACCTCGCCGTTGACCTCATAGAAGACCTCACGTTGGCCAGTCTGCTCAGACAAGGGCCCAATAGCTAGCAACTTGAGAATCAGCACCTTGCCCTTCTCCAGCTCAACGTGGAACTCCTCGCCAATCTCGGGCTTGGCCAAGAAGTACTTCGTGGGCAACACAGACAAATCGCCGTATTTCTGGACGAACTTCTTGTAGTCCTCGAAAACCTTGGGGTACATGGCATAACTGGCGACATCGTACTCGGTGGCGCCGCCGAATTTCTCGCGGATCTGGTTCTTGATTCCAACCAGATCCAAGGGATCCAGGTAGAGACCGGGGCGCTTTTCGAGCTTTCGGCGGTTCCGCAGGGCCCGCGAGCGCAAAGGCTCGGGGAACCCGCCGAAAGGCTGACCCATGAGACCCTCGAGGAACTCGAGCACGGAGGCAGGGAAGTCCAGCTCGCCTGCGCGCTCCACCACATCCGCAGGGGACAGCTTGTTAGAGACCATGAACTGCGCCAGGTCACCAACTACCTTCGAGGTCGGCGTGACCTTGACAATATCACCAAGCAGGTCGTTGGCGGCCTCGTAAGTCTTCTTGGTCTCAGCCCACTGCTGGCCCAGCCCAAGCTGGCTAGCTTGGAAGATGAGGTTGGTCAACTGACCACCAGGAATCTCGTGCTCGTAGACCTCGGGGTCGGGGCCAGTCAGGCCGGCCTCGAATGGGGAGTACAGCAACCGCAGCTGCGCCCAGTAGGTATCGAGAGCCCGCAGGTGAGTCGAGTTGAGGCCAGGGTCGTGCTCGGTGCCCTCGAGGGAGGCAAGGATGGCACCAATGCTAGGTTGTGAAGTCATACCGGACAAGCTATCCGTTGCTGCATCTACGGCATCGGCGCCAGCCTGGGCACAAGCAATCATCGACGCCACACCGGTTCCAGCAGAGTCGTGAGTATGAACGTGGATTGGAAGGTCGGGGTAACGTTGGCGAATCGAGCCCACCAGCAGGCGGGCGGCCTGCGGCTTCAGGACACCAGCCATATCCTTAATCCCGAGCACGTGGGGCTTGAAGGAGACGATCTTGTCAACCAGCGCCATGTAGTATTCAAGGTTGTACTTCTTTTTGGGGTTGAGCATGTCACCGCTGTAGCAAACGGTGGCCTCAACGACACCCTCGGCAGCATGGACCGCCTTAATACCAACCTCGAGCTGGTTTACGTCGTTCAGAGCGTCAAAGACACGGAAGATGTCGACACCACACTTCTTGGCCTGTTTACAGAAGTGGTAAATGGCATTATCCGGGAGCGAGGAGTATGCCACACCGTTGGCACCGCGAAGTAGCATCTGGAAGGGGATGTTGGGCACTGCCTTGCGCATCTTGCGCAGGCGATCCCAGGGGTCCTCGTAAAGGAATCGCATGGCAACATCGAAGGTGGCACCACCCCAGCATTCCAGACTGTAGGCATTGGCCAAGGCATGGCTGGTTTCGTGGGCAATGTTCAGCAGATCAATGGTACGCACGCGGGTTGCCAACAATGACTGGTGGGCATCACGCCAAGTGGTGTCCATGATCAAACAGCCCTTATTAGCACGCACGGCGCGAGCAAACGCTGCCGGGCCCTCCTGATCCAGGATCTGCTTCCAACCCTTAGTGCAGGGGGCTGACATATCGATAGGTTGGCCCTGCACATCGAGGAGCTTGGGTTTGATAATGTTGCCCTTGAGCTTAGGTTCACCGATCTGACCTTTGATGCTGCTCCCGTTGACGGCCACATCTCCCAGATATGCAAGAAGTTTCTGGGCACGGTTCTGGCTGCCGACAAGGGAGAAAAGCTCGGGGGTATCATCAATGAAGGTAGTCCAACAGTTTCCATCCACGAAGGTGGGGTGGCTCAGCAGCGAGGTCAAGAATGGGATATTGGTCTTGACGCCACGGATGCGGAATTCAACCAGGGCACGCACCACCTTACGTCTGGCAATCTCGTAGGTTGAGCCACGGCAAGTACACTTGACCAACATGGAATCATAATGGGGAGAGATGATGGAGCCTGCAAATCCGTTACCACCGTCCAATCGAACACCGTTACCACCGGCGGAGCGATAGACTTCAATCTTTCCCGTGTCAGGAGAGAACCCCTTAGAGGGATCCTCGGTGGTGATACGGCACTGGATAGCAAAGCCACGAATGGAGATGCGATCCTGAGTCAGGCCCAGCTGCTCTAATGTGGCGCCAGCAGCGATCTGAATCTGGGCAGCGACAATGTCGATACCAGTAATTTCTTCTGTGATAGTGTGTTCGACCTGAATACGGGGGTTGATCTCGATGAAGTAGTGACGGTTCTGCTGATCCACCAGAAACTCGGCGGTACCGGCATTGCGGTAATTGACGGATTTGGCCAGGGTCACGGCATCAGCCAGGATGCGGTCCCGCACGTCGATGGGGAGATCCTTGGCGGGGGCGACCTCGACAACCTTCTGGTGCCGGCGCTGAACGGAACAATCACGCTCGAAGAGATGGACGACATTGCCATGATTATCACCGAGAAGCTGAACCTCGATGTGCTTAGGCTTGTCGAGGAAACGCTCGACGAAGACGGTGCCATTGCCGAAGGCGGAGCGGGCCTCGGAGGTGGCCCGCTCGAAGGAGTCGCGCAGCTCCATTTGGTCGCGGACCACACGCATACCACGGCCACCACCGCCAAAGGCCGCCTTGATAATGATGGGGAACCCATACGTATCGGTGAAGGCCTTCACCTCCTCGTAGCGCTCAACCGGTCCCTCGGTACCGGGGACAACGGGGACATTGCAGCCGATGGCCAGCCGACGGGCAGAGACCTTGTCACCCAGGCTATCAATGGTGCTCGGAGTGGGACCTACGAAGACCATACCGGCCTCCTCAACCTTGCGGGCAAAATCGGCGTTCTCCGACAAGAAGCCGTAACCGGGGTGGATCAGATGCACGCCATGCTCGAGGGCAATCTTGATGATCTCATCGCCTGCCAAGTAGGCACCGACGGGAGTATACTGGCCACGCCTGCCAATCATGTAGGCCTCATCGGCCTTTTGGCGATGCATGGAGAGGCGGTCCTCGTAGGAGAAGACCGCAACGGTCTGCAGGGACAGTTCGTGGGCTGTTCGGAAAATACGAATGGGAATTTCACCTCGATTAGCCACGAGGACCTTTTGGAACTGCATGATGGCGGAATTGGCGCGTAGACGATGGTGAACCGTGTCGCGGAGGTGTTCGCGGTGGTCATCGATGAACTCGGTATCATCGACAGCCTCCTCGGGCTGACGATGGGGCGCAGCCATTGTGTGAGTGGGAAGGGAAGGAGAGGAGGAAAGAGAGGAGGAGGAGGGGTAAGAAGAGGAAAGAGGGAGGAGGGGCACAGGATGTTCCGGAAGAGGTTTAAAGGGGGCTATATGTCGAGAACGGATATATATAAAGTTAGCCGGGGAAAACCAATGGCATTAGACGGAAACCGTGAGTCACCTTAGGAGAATCCCGCCGGGTAGAATACCGGGGCAAAGAAAAAGGCCCGGTTTCGGAACGGGAATGGGAGGAAGAACGCGGGGGGAAGTGAAGATCAACCAGTGGGGATTGGATTGGTTGATCGCTGGACTAGGAAATGTACGGAGAGATGATAATGATAAGGATGAAGATGAAATTGAAGAAGAAACGACCCAAGGGGATGATGAAGGTGAGGAAGAGAGAGAGAAATAGGTCAAAATCGAGTTGATAAGAAGAAGAGGGGCAGAGGGACTGAAGGAATGGAATGCCTCAGGTCAGATCACGACGGGCACATGACCCGGACCAAGCTGTTCGCCTTTCTGTCCTTGATGGGAATAAATGATGAGAGATTCTCACCGGCACACCGGGCAGCTCCAAGGGGGATGATTTCCCAGGCATGTCCCACCCGCTCCTTCAGCTTTGAAAGAGTTAACCTTGGGTATTACCCCATTCTCCGTTGGTCCGAGAAATTATCTGGTTGGTCATTCTCTTTTTTCTCTTTTGCTACTATCACTATAAACACACCCCATTCCCTACGAGATCTGCACCAATTGATAGATTCTAACCAACTGTACAGATCGGCTTATCCTACCACTGTATAGTCCGCCAGATACTCTGCACGAACTACGACTAGTCATCATTCCAGTCAACCAGCCAATCAATCCCCCTTCCCCCATAGTCCACGACCAGAGATTCCATGATCAGTATCGTACATATAACCGACACAGCAATCTATCGGGTGGTTCAGGTAGAGAATTCCCTAGCTACCTCGGGTGCTCGGGTTAATTTCCTGCTCCTGCTAGCCATGCACCTGGTTGAGGTACTGCGTCACCGAGTTTAAACGAACGCTCGGGCCAACGATGTGGTCTCTGCACCGAAGCTAGGCGAGAGATAAATCCGATAACGATGAGCCTGGGGCATGATTGAACTTGGTTGAATCATTGGATAAAAATGATCGACACCGAGGATGTTTACATTTTCTCTAGTGCCTTAGAGACCAGATAAGGGCAAAAAAATAATAACAATACTAAAAAGGACCCTCGAACAAAAAAAAAAAATTCAGAGGAACGTGTGACAAAAAAGAGCCTTGGCCTCAAATGGATCGACGCCTTTCAGTCCACCCCCGGAGAACGCTTTCCGTTAGTTAGGGCCAGATGTTATTCTGAACCTCGGTCAACCCCCCCCAAAACGTTGAACCCTGACCCTTGTTCTCGTCCTTCACGTCAGCGTTTGCTCAGGAAATTCCGACAAGACGGGACGAAACTTCTGCGCCTTCCGTCTGCGTCTTGGCGAACATATCTTTTGCCCAAAGATCACACCGGAGTCTAGTCCCTCCTCCTTTTGGTTGATATGACCCACCCTTGTCACTGACTGCATCGGGCCTTTTTTTTTTTTTATCCTTCTATCTAATTACTCTGTATCTACTTCGGTGATATTGATCCCCTTCCCACGTAAGCTCCGTCTGCCCGTGTCTACACACCCATTCATCTCGTGATCTAGCCACCATCTTATCTTTAGGGCAAAGATTACACTTCCCGCGGACGTTTCATCCTTTCCACCGAGGTTATGCAGGTCTTACAGCGGTCCAGAACCGACATCGAAATCGATCACAAAGAATGCCATTAACTAAATGCAACGTCGTGAGACTACTGGATTCACGGCATCAACAAATTTTCAAAGCCTATCAAAATACAGCGAGAGTGAAATAGATAGAAACGAGAAAGGGCGGAGATAAAGGGAAGAAGAATTTTAAAATGAGACACATAAAAGAAAATAAAAATAAAAGAGAACAAGACAGAGAGCTCTCCTTCAATGGAATGAACCATCAAAAAAGTCTCCGGAATAACCACCGTAGTAGAAACAGTAAGCCCCCATCAGCGAGCTGCCTTGTCCCACCCAAGCACGGCGGCAGATCATCCATCGTTTATGCTATACATACACTAAATCCATCGCAAATGAGAAGAGAGACATTACGGACGTGCATCTAGAAGGGGCGGAATCCGGTGGCCTGCGGCGTGATCCCGTTGGTCTGCTGGTATGCCATGGGACTTGGCGCAGGTGCCGCTGGGCCCTGGGTCAGCATCAGCCGCGAGCCACCCAAGATCGGCGTATTGTCCTCCTCCGTCTTCTGCGACACCTCCCGCTTCTTTCGTTCCTCGTTGTCCTTCTTGAGCGTCTCGATCGCCCGCGTCTGCTCGCAGAGGAAGTTGATCATGAAGGGCATGGTGAAGTCATGGAGACCGTTGCGCCACGACATCTCCAAGATCACATCCGGACGAATGAGATCATAGCAAGCATATAGCATGCCAACGTAGCACTCGCGGCTACCAATATCCACAAACTAATCCGAGTCAGCAAAATAATTGGCCTACCATCAAAGATATGTGATTGGAGAGAGGGGGGGACATACGTAGCGAAGGAGTTCTTCAACCACATCGGACTTAGCCGAGATCGCTGCGGTCTCAATAGCATCCTTGTAGAGCTTGTCTTGCTTGGAAAGAGCAATCGATTTCTCCCAGCGCTTGTTGTTGCGGTAAATGTTGGCAGCAATCTGTCGGAAGAAAATAAGGTCATGCTTCTCCAAACGTTGCGCGAGATCCACGGCGTCAAAGTTGTCGTAGTTGTCCACAGAATCACGCAACGTCTTGTAATCCTCCTCTTCAATCAGCAGATCGTTGATGGCATCGTTCACCGCCCTCTTGTTTTGAGTTTGGACGTTCAACATGAATGGCTTGATCAGAGGAATATTGTCGGAGGCCTGGAAAATGCGCACAACACGGTTGACGTCAATACGAGGTGTCAACACCTGCAAAAGATCCGTGAGTAGTAGGGGCTGCTCCTGCAGGTAAAAGTTGAGTGCACGGTAGTAAATCTCCAGGTTGGCAACCTTGACGACGATATCCTTGAACGAGTGATGCTCCCAGGCATCAGCGGCACGTTCCATCATCGCCAGAGCGGCATTGTCCCATTCATCATAGTGACAGTACAAGAACACCAGCTCAGGCCAAAGGCTGGCTTCCTCACAGGCACGGATCATCTTAGGGATGTTGATGCGCGACCAGAAGAGCTTGAGGTGCTCCATCACCCGGTCAGGATGATACTTGGAAAGAGCAATGCCCAATTCCGTAAACATGCCCATATGAGCACGCTCCAGGCCCAGACCGGCCTCGAGAACCCCAATGAGTTCATCGAAATAGCCGTTGCGTTCGTACTGGCGCACAAGGTCTTGCAGCTCTTCCGCGTGGACAATGAGGTTAAGACCACAAATTTGAGCGAGGCGGAATTCTTTCTTGGCAACACACGCCTCGTTGACCTGCTTCCAGACCTTCACACTATTGGCCTTCCGTGCACACTCCACCGCGGCCTGATAATCTTCCAAATGCACCAAGGTGGTCGCCAATTTAGCCCAATTTGAGATACTAGTGTAGAAGATCTTGGCGGCCTGATGGTAACCCTCTTCGTAAGCCTTGTCACCAGACGCTTCAACGTCGGCAACGTTAGTGGACCGCAAGAAGTCCTCCAGTTCCGAAAGTTGATCAAGGCGAGCATAGCAGAACGCCAGGCCGGTGTCAATGGCGGGCTCACGCAAGGTCTTGCGGGCCATCTTCAGATACTTGACGAGATCATCATCCTTGCCGGCGTGAGTGGCGATTTCGATAACCTCGTTGTAGTTCGAGGGATCACCAGCACGAATATAGGATTCAATGGAATCGGAAACACGAAGTCCATCCAGCTGTGCCTTAGCAACCTTGCTCCACACTTCCGGCAATTCGACACGTTCGGCGAACTCGTGCGCCCGGTCAATGCTGACGATATTCTCAACGAGAACATTGACAGCGGCGATATAGTTGTTGACCTTCTTGTAGATTTCGAATGCCTCCTCGTACAGGCCTACCGAGATACACATCTCTGAAATCTCATCGGGGCTGAATTCATTGAGCTGGTGAATGTAATCCATCAAACGTCCCTTGTCAGCCTTAGCTGCGGTTAACATCAGCAGATTCTGCAAACTGCCATTGTCGCTGAAAGGCGACGGTTCAAGAATGATCTTCTCCAGTAGTTCGATAAGCTCGCCAGGAAGATCGGCTTCGAGGAAAGCCTTGACAGCAACCGACACCTTATCAGGCTCCGTCGATTCAGGTACGGCGGTTGCAATGACTTGATCGACGAGAGACCGACGGTGCACGTTGTTCTCACTCAAGACAAACGACCAAATCTCAGGGTCAGCCCGTTCGACAAGGTAACGACCCTGCGCCCGGTACATGGCGTTCTCGTTGGTGATGTTAATGAGCTCCAGATCATTCTGGCCCTTACGGTACGAAATGTACGCCAGGTTTGGATCACGCTTCTCGCAGTATTTTCCGACCGTCAAGGTGTCATACAGATCATTTTCCTTGAGGAACTTCTCCGGGTTGTTGTTGCTGTCAATGTAGATCTTTGCGAGGGCGTTGTAAACGGCCTGCTGCTGGTTACCAGTAGCAAGGGTCGCCTCGAGGAAGGGCAGAAGCAGCTTCAGTCTGTTCCGGGTCTCTACCTCGTTAACGAGCTCATCAATGGGGATCACAGATGGGTCGACAGTCGAAAGAAGATTCTTAATGATGCTCTCATCACAATCGACGTCTAGTAGCCCTCCGACGACAGCCGGAGCACGGGAGGGGTTCACGCGCTGCACATAGACTTCAATGGACTTGAACTGCTGATTCTGGTAAAGGTAAAGGACCAGGTCATGGATGAAGTTAAAGCGATCGCAAACAATTATTAATGGAAGCTGTTCGGTCAATTTGGCTTCCTTCAGGAAGTTCTTGACCTTCTCTGGGTTGTAGTAGTTGCTCTCACGACAGATACGCTCTACTTCGGTCGTCTGGCCCATAGCAGTTGCAGCCTCGATGTACTTGAAGTGAACCTCAGGGTCTTCGCTGAGATTCACAATACTTCCCAGATAGTAGTAAAGACCTTCGGCAGTACGGTACTTCTCAAGAAGGGTGATGAGCTGGCCAGGGCCCAGGAGATCAGAGAATTTGGTGCAAAGCTGGACAACAGCTTGCAAATTCTGACGGATGTTCACTTGCAGCATCGTGTCCATGCAATCCAGAGTCTGCTCCACGGACAAACGGCCGAAGTAGTTCATCAACCACTCAGAGTTCAGCTTATCAGTACGGACAATGTTGCGCTTGATCGCGGCAATATCGTCAGTGTTCTCCAGTGCACGCTGAATAAGACCGGCGTTCTCGCAAAGCTGGGAGATGCGGGGCCTGTCATAGTGAGTGAAGATCTCATTACCAAGGATGGCGTCTGCAACTTGTGGGGCATTGACCAAGTTCATCTCAAGCAATCTGGTTTGCAAGTGCCCATGCTCAGGCTTGTTATCCTTAAGGGCATCGAGCAGGAACGACGTGGCCTGTTGGATCATGTTCTGGGACAGGAAAACATCCACGACACGGTCCAAGTCGATGAGTGCACCACTCTCTTCATTAGCAAGCTGGGAGGCAAACTCAGCACCCTTCTCCGGGTTCACGCGGACAATGTGTTGCAAAAGCTGGGTATAGTCGGGCTGGTATCCAGCTTGCTTGGAATAGGCAAGAATCTTGTCAAATTGGCCAGTTTCGGCAAACCCAGCGACGACCTTTTGGGGAACATTCGCTTGGAGATAGATGCTTAGAGCCAGGTTCATGTCGTAAGGTCGAACAATATCTCCAAGCTCCTCGGAGCCCTCCAGCTTGTTTTCGCGCATCCACTTCTCCAGCAGGTGCTTTCTGTTCTGCTGCAAAACGGGGCGGACGAGCTCAATACTTTCGTGTCGATTAAGAGATCCCTTATCCAGCAGCATACCGAAGTACTGGAGAATGACAGACATTTGCTGTCCGGTCTGCGGGGCATTCTTGAAGCGGTTGATTGTCTCTGGCGTCCGCAAGAATCCACGGGGAGAGTTGGCGGCGATCTTTGCAGCTTCGGAATAATTGCCTTGCGCGATGAGGTTATCGAACTGTTGCTGGTAAAGGTGGTCCGCACCGGGGAGTCCAGCCTTAGATGCGAGCTTAACTGCAAGCCCCGACATGGCAGGGTTCTCCATCAAGTATTGAATAACAGTGTTCTCATCGACGCTGACGGACAATACTTGACCCTTACGGTTCACACCAATCAGGCCAGCCGATTCGGAGTCGGGAGCAGTGGTGAAGATCGTCTCGCTGGAGATTCGGTTCATAAAGATGCAGGTACCGGTCTCGAGGTCATAGAGGTGAATAAAGCCATATTTAGTGACCAGGTACACGATGTCGTACTTCTTGGACACCTGCATCGCGACGGGGAAATCATTGACTGCCTCCTGGGGGAAATATACTTCAACGGCCTTCTTTTGGAACCGAGGGTTAGGCTCCTGGTGGTCGATTTCGGCAATCTGCAACTTCGCACCGGTCTGCGTACGAACAGCGAAAGAGAAGAGCTTATGCTCCAGAGGAGAGCCCTCAACTCTGATGGAAGCAAATGCAGCTGCGTGTCCTTCGATGAATTGTGAGATACCACGCTCTTTGGAGTAGAGCTGCATTGAGCCCACGACACGCCCCTGCTGTTGGCTAATTCCAACTACCACCATCCATTTTTCATCATCGTTGACGCGGTAGTTGATGATTTGGCATCCCTAAGCAAATATAATGTCAGCTCAAGCATAGCAGCCACGTATATTTAACACTTACACTCAAGTTAGGGAGCCGATCAAAGATCTTAAGCGGCTGGGACTGGGTGGGGTCAAAAACATCCCAGTGATAGACGGAAGTCTCTGTCACCAAGCCTAGGTTCTTTTCACTGAACCACTTCCAGTAGACAACATCTTCATTCATGACTGCAGACTTGAGCTTCTGCTTTGCTGTCAGGTCGAAGATCTGGATTGTCCTCCCTTGGGCCTTCAGAGCAATGATGTTTCGGTCCCAGTGCATGATAGCACTGTCCGCGTTGATCGGCCGTTTAATGACTTCATTGTTATTTTTGAGGTTTATGATGATAACTTGAGGCTTTTCTTCCTCGTTGAGCTTTTGCCGGATGCAAACGAAGTGGTCCGATTCTAGAGTCTGTCAAGCAGCAAGAGAATAATTAGCAAGTGAAGGTGGCAATTGGAGGAGGCAGTGGGGTAATAATGAACTTACACATGAGTTGAATCCAATTGATGCCGGCTATAGATAATAAATTGTAAGTAAATGATCCTGGGTGGAAGTCGGGCGCGCAACAAGGCACCAGTGTGAAGCAGGCTAGCAACACAACAAAACATACCGCGATATCAACATTTGTTAACTATAATACAAAAAGTCAAGGTCAGCTTTCTTCGTCAACCGCCAGACGGTTTGGACGTTGGGAAGGAAATACATTAACAAGCTCCGTGAACTTAATAGGTAGAGGAGCCATATTTACGAGGGCCGCAGGACGACCTCATCCACCCAAGGAAACGCCACGCAAAAAATTCCACCGGAACGAAGGGAACAGAAGAAGAGGAGATCTAATGGAAACTAAGGACAGAAGAAGAAAAGAAAGTAATTAGAGAGAAAAAAGGAGGATTGGAGGAAGGTGAGATGGGTTGTAGATAACTGGAGAAGCGGCCGACCTCAGGAGACCGGCGCGGGCGTCGTTGCTGAGGTGTCGCTTATGGGGCTGTCACGTGCACCCAGGGGTTAGCTGGGCCTGGTCAGTGCCAGCAATATGAATATATGCCACACGTGTATCAATGCTTCGTGGTAGATTCAATTGTCGGGCTGCTAGTGAAGTGATATTTCTGGTTCTGGCTGTCTACGTTTACTGGGAATGGATCTATGGTTCAGATCCTTGGGCAACCAATACTCTTATATCAGTCTCTCCTCACTAGTATATAGTTAGTACGTCCTTATCTATGTTAGCGTCCAACTTCAAGACATGTCTGTCCTTTAGAATACTTGGATCTGTCTAAATTCCTCTATAATAATACCTGCCCTCACCTATATCCCTACGTCATTGAATTTGTAGAGAGGAACAACTTCTCATATCTCCTATGTAATATTCTAAGCTGACTAAATAAGCCAAGTTCCTGTTTTCGATCATCGAAAACACCAACGCATGGGTACAAAGAAGAGTGAAAAAAGTGAACAATTATATATTGCATCTTTCTTATGTCCTCCAGCTATTCTCACTGAACCAGCTATCATTAGCCTGGCCCAGATTCACGGGCTTGATATTCGTACACCCTGGTTTTCAGCAAAATTAATTGGCGCCTTGAACCTCTACCTGTCTTCCTACCACTTTGGCCCTTGCCCTCAGAAACTCTCCTATATAGGGTGTGTCTGCTGCAGAGTATTCTTCTCTAGGCAGCTTCCTCATGGAGCCATCCAAGAACCGAGAAGAGGCATCCGTTTATGATGCGGCCCTGAGACAGCGGATAGGTTGTGGGCTCCAATACTTTCAGTGTCTATCACCCGGGATCAACCATTTGAAGGCCAGTTGTTGTATACGGACTGTCTCTTCACTGCATACTTACGGCCCACCCACATCTGCCAGCCGATACAGAGTCAAGAGGTGGCGCGCGTTTATCCAACTCGCTTGCTTCACTAGCCACTACACAGATACTGCCAGATGATGACACAATATTGAGACAGGAAGACCTATTGGCATTCAATGGGATGTAAGGTAAGAATGTTAGATAGTCGGTTGGATCGACTCCAACATAGCATACATAAATAAATAAATAAATAAAGCACATGGCCCATAAAAACCTAGCTACCTGAAGAACGTGTCACCGGCATATGACGATCAACCCTGAGTGAATGCAAGAAACATACATACATACATGCAGTAGAGTAGGTAAACTCAATTAGCAATGCTATTTGTAGTAAATTATGTACCATACGGTACAAACTACAAAATCATCCATGGAATTAAAAAAGCCAATCCATTGAAAATGGATAATTCACTGCTCCCACGCGGATTTGAACCGCGGACCTCATGATTACTAGTCATGCGCTCTACCAACTGAGCCATAGGAGCCACGCTTGGGATGGAATGATATCTTCCACTATATTAAGGCTGATGCAAATCTGCCTCACTTATTTCCCGTACGAATTCCTCGTGTCTTACTTGGCTGTAGCGAATGGTACATCTATTCATCTGGTACTGTATTTAGCTCCCTCCATATTATCGCACTCAGTGCCATTTCAAACCTTTATATTTGTCCTTAGATCTATTTATGATCCCTACTGAGAGGAGTGTAGCATTCCATGGACATAAATAGTTCGATATACAATCTGGTAGGTGAGCCAATTCTCTAGTCTACTTTGGGTACTTGGTTCATGCAATGGTGCTGCAGGACAGTTGAAGATTCGACGGTAGCTAAAATCGGGACAACCTAGTGATGACATGCTTATAGTATTTATTTTACATTGCTGGATAGAGCTGCAGTTTTTTTACCTTGGTCCTCTTAGGGAGCTACCCACCCCATGAAGTCGGCATGTTTCCCGAGAGACACTACCATGGATATTCTCCATCTACTGCCATTGTATCTATATGGTAGTGTCTCGTGGGGTGCTATTAATAGATTGGTGGTATCTGTGCAGACAGTATGCCAGTGTCGGACACGGGTATATATATAAATACCTGGGGATAGGAGTAACTAATGTTCTAGAATACCGTATCGACAGACCACTGCAGCAGACCTCGCACTCTACCAGTACAAAGCCACCTGGACACAAATATCAACATCACCACACATATAAAGCCACGCAGCAGACAACTTTCATACCTCATACTTCAGGCAACCGATCAGAACCAAACCCAATGTTTATACTACTGTAGCAGCACCAAACTAGGACGGAATCGTATAACCAAATACACCAAAATAAACAACAAATAACATATCCCCAATAGATATCCAAAACCAATTGACGTCACAACATACTACGCCCGACCTTTACAATGTGCAGATGGCTGGTTCACACGTCTTAGATTTACGAATAAAAAAAAAAGACCATACTATCCAATCACAGCTCGCATAGCTCAGTTGGTAGAGCGCATGACTAGTAATCATGAGGTCTGCGGTTCGAATCCGCATGTGAGCAGCATCAATATACGGATCGCGTAACATATTGGGTCCCCAATCCAGATTTATACGATTCTCTTACGCTCCTATGGCTCAGTTGGTAGAGCGCATGACTAGTAATCATGAGGTCCGCGGTTCAAATCCGCGTGGGAGCATATAAGGATGCCTAGATTTTTTATCTCGAATCTTCCTTTTTATCATGTTTGAAAAGTTGCTCTAGTTGCATTAGGTAGTATGAGCGGGAGAAGCATCAAGTAGACATGCATTCATTACCAGACATCTCAATACAGACTGAGCGAAATGACACCATGCATACATATTAAGCCATGATACACCCCGAGCTATCTAGCTCAACGGTTTTCTGGTTGAATTGCCATTCCCATACCAGTTTATAGGTATGAAGTTGAAAGTAGCCACACTAACGTCGTCACAGAGAGTAAACTGAAAAATTTGGTACTATTCTCGTACTGCCGCAGCAAGGGTACTAATCTAGTGATGGAAGAGACGAGTGCCTTGCTCGACGAAAACCATGCCGAGCTTCTCGGACGTCTCAAAGACCGGACCATCGTTCTGGCTACCACTGGGGGCAGCGATATACTTAACACCGGAGCGCGCGGCACGGAACACATTGTCGATAAAGGGGAACTGTTTTCGCCCATCGTTAGTAAGTTGCTATATATCACAACTCGCAAATCAACATAGGAGGACATACAAATGCGTCAGACGAGACGGCAACCTCGCTCAGTTTCTGAATCCAGGATTCCCGTTCCTCCTGGGTGAAGGGGGCGGGGACTTCCTCGAAAACGCGCTCGTATTCAGCCCTCTCCGCCTCGTTACGCGGCGTTTGGCCCGAGCAAAGCAGATCAATAGCATTGCTCTTGTCCGCACGCTTGGTTCCCTGCTTCCACTTGATGTTCACCACGCGGTCATGGAAGCGCATCCACCAGTTGTCAGTCTTGTCACCGGCTAGACGGGTACAGTGGATACGGCTTTGCTGGCCGGCACCCAAGCCAACAACCTGGCCGTTAAGAGCATAGCAGACGGAGTTCGACTGGGTGTACTTCAAGGCGATGGTGGCCACAGTGAGATCCCGTAGAGCAGAGTCAGGAAGAGTCTTCAGGTCCTTCGGGGTGACAATAGTACTGAAGGTCTTCTGGGGGGAGATCACGACGTCGTTACGGTGCTGGGCGAGCTGAACTCCGTAGAGAGTCCGGGTCTCCTCGGCTGCAGGAACGTAGGACTCATCCATTTGAAGGATGAGGTACTTGCCACCCTTCTTCTTGGAGAGGATCTCCAGAGCCTCGGGGGAGTAGCCGGCCGCAATGACACCGTCCGACACCTCGCGCGAGATGATCTTGGCGGTGGGAGCATCACAGACATCACTAAGGGCGAGAATATCTCCGAAACTGGACATGCGGTCAGCGCCGCGGGCACGGGCATAAGCCTGAGCCAGCCCCGAGGTCTCGAGGCCCACGATGTCGTCAACCATATAGACTTTGCGCTCCTTCTCGTTCAGAGGAACACCCACGGCTGCACCGGCCGGGGAGACGTGCTTGAAGCTGGCCGCAGCGGGGTAGCCCAGAGCCTGCTTAAGCTCTTTGACGAGGGCCCAGGCGTTGAGGGCATCAAGTAGGTTGACGTAGCCGGGGGATCCGTTCAGGGCTTTGAAAGGAAGTTTGCCCTGCAACATGTATGCGGAAGCAGGCTTCTGATGAGGATTGGTACCATAGCGGAGAGCGATGTGCTGGTCGCCATTGCCAGCATATTGCTTGCGGAAGAAGCCCGAAATGGCAGTATCGTAGTCTGCGGTGTGCTCGAAGGCCTTTAGAGCATACATCTTCCGGCTGGAGGCTGTGATCTCTCCGGCTTCCAGCTCCTTCAGGAACTCGGGATAGTCCTGGGGGTCAGAAAGGATGGTGACACGCGAGTGGTTCTTGGCCGCAGCACGGAGGAGGGTGACACCGCCGATATCGATCTCCTCGACGGCTTCCTCGATGGTCACATTGACCTTATTGACGGTCTCCTTGAAGGGGTAGAGATTGCAGACGATGAAGTCCACCTTGGCGATATTCTGATCAGCTAGATCCTTCTCGTCGGACTCGATGTCACGCGCGAGAATACCACCGTGGACAGCGGGGTGAAGGGTCTTGACACGGCCACCCAGCATTTCAGGAGCATGGGTGATGGCAGAGACATCCCTATGGATTGTTAGATAGCTAGGACTAGCGCATTCCTCGATATAAAACACCCCATTGTTCAAAGTATAATAACCCAGGGAGACTCACTCAACGGGGAAACCCGCCTCTCGAATCATTCGAGCAGTGCCACCGGACGCGAGCAAGCGGACATTTTGCTTGGCAAGTCCCTTTGCTAGATCAAGCAGTCCGGTCTTGTCATATACGGAGAGGATCGCTATTTATTGACGAGAACTCTCGAGTCAGCCTCAATTCATGCGAGTCACGGAAATGGCAGGATGCGGAGACGCATCGAACCAAGCCTACGCAGTGCTTCGCAAACAACGGAGCTTGCAGGCGGGGAGAGAGTGAAACGAAGGACGTGAGGAGAAGAGTAGCTTGTTATACCTGACTTTTGCTGAGACATCCTGATACACACCAACAAGTGTAGGACACTAGAGCAGAGGGCATTAGAGATGAAAAAAAAAAAGAGGGGAAAGATTAATCCCCACACGCTCTCCAGAGAATCAGTGGAGGGAATTGGATGCAACACAGAGTAGGTGACGGGACACTAGACAGAGCTTTCGTACCTGGGGAGAAACTAAATGGACAGTTAGTCGGTGAAGGACGACAGATGCTCTGTCTGGAGACAGCAACAGCAGCAGCAGCAAAAGTCGCAGCAATGACTTGGGCGTCAACGACGTTCACTTTTTGTCCCACCGCGGGGTCGCTGCCGCTTTCGGCAGGGATTTATGCCTTAGGATACAAACTTATTACTAATCACAACTTTACCGTACCTAGTTAGTATGGATCTGAAAGCTACATACCTAGTTAGGTTAACTAGTTAACTAAGTTAATTACTGCATAGCTTACATAAGAACACTGTACATCACCTGACCATATGCACAGACCACCGCACTGTAGCACAAAAACCTCGCTTGCAACTTCCCGCTTTCTTTTCTTTTCTTTTTTCTTTTTTATGAACAACGCAAAATCAACATTCTTCCAAAAGCGTTCCTACGAGGAACTTCCTTCTTTAAGGAGGAATGGCCTATGAAGTATGGAAATCGTCTATTAGAATGGAGAGGGACTGCAGACCGCAGGGTGTCGATCTTGGGTGCAGTGCCTGACTAAATCCTGTGGAAGGAACTGCAATGATTGATTCTACAAAATTTTTTTACCCGTTTTAGGGAAGGAAATATGCCTTTGCTTAATGAGGTACCAGCCTACAACTATGTGAGGATGTCGTACGGTCTAAATTTGAAGGTATCATTAAGTAGCTCATCACCAGCGGCCCTGGTTGGGGAACTATGGTGTTATCTCTACCTCCTAGTCTATCATGCTATCACGCGAGCCCAAATGGCACAACCCAATATAAAAAAATAACCATGAATGAAGAGCATGCCCAATATCAAAACGGAGGAATAGGGAACAATCAAGATGGGCATACACATAAAACAAAGGTTACTCCGCAACGTCCATCAACATGCCTTTAACGGTTCTCGTCGAGACCCAATGGCCCACTGTCGGCCGATGTTGCCAAAGCAGACACAGGCGCAGAACAGGACACTTGCAACCCAGATCCGAACTGCGACGCCCTCTTGCGTTACTTCGGTCACCAGCCCATATTCTCGTAGGGTGTTGTTAAGAGCGGGGAGCGCAGACGTGGGTGTGTCTGCCGAGGGAGGCACAAGGTCCGGCCGAACGCCCAAAATGACCCCCATTCCCACTATGGCGACCGTGGTTGACATCAGAAAGCCTGTTCTGGTACGGTCGATTAGATACCAAAGGACCGGGTTGGCGAGTGCAAGCGTCGCCGACGCTTGAGTTGTAGATTGCCAGGGTAGCCTCCGCTATAGCAGGACGAGAAAAAAAAAAAAACATCAGTACTGGCTTCAATTGAGCACGAACGGCATGTTGAATGACTTACCATGGCAAATGCTATCCCTACAAAGGCCCCGACGCTTCGTACTACGGCCACCCACGAGAGAGTCCGCTCCTCGGTGCTCTGGTCGCTGCTTGACCATTGCTTCGGCCGACCGCTATCAACCACTGCTTCCTCCGAGAAAAGGTCTAGCCAAGGGAGAACGTTTCCCAGAGCGATCCCGGCCAAACCCCAGAACGCCAGGTATTCGAAGGAACCGTAATAGTGGGCGTTTTCTAGCTTCACCGGCGTAATCCAGTGGTTTTCATGTAGATGAATTGTAATTACCCCATAAACGATGCCAAATCCAAACAACAAGGCACTTTTCGCCACCAGAGGGAGAATGACACCCAAGAACAGTCCATGGGTGAGCCGTGACCGTGTCCTCTGAAGAGCAAACCGATCTGGGCCTTCCGACTTAGGTTGAGGAAGCCTCGGACTTTCCGTCACAGGGGTGTGGGCCTCCGTTCCCCAGGGGCTGGATTCATCCCGGGAACCCTCGAACGCCGTCGGAGAGTAGATACCAAACAGCGTCGGGGATGTAAGGTTCATGATCGAGCCATTCCTACTGACGCTGGTGGATCCAGCGGTGTCCCTCGGCGACAAGAGATCCGGGCTGGTGGGTTCCGCTGGCGTTGAGGCTTCGGACGAGTCGTTGGATGGGGGCGCGAGATCAAAGACACGTCGCGGACGGGGGCGAATGATTGAAGGTTCGTCGGACATGACGGGTGAAAGAGAAGCTGCGGTACGCAGGCGATTCCAAGCCGAGTAGGAGGTTGGAGGGCGCAGACCGGAGGATCAGACGCGATCGTACCTGAGGCAACCGGTGACGCACACTTATCAAGAAAACGAAAGACACTTAAATGTAAAGTTTGTCGCGCGGTGATAACTGGAGAAATGAAAACAGGGGAGAACTGTTCAGTACAAACGGGGGCGGGTTTCAATAAATAATCGCCAAGTAGAACAAAATGCAGCCTCTGAGGAATGGGGCCAGCGAGAGAGGCCTGTCCTAGAGGTGGGCAAGGAGGGGTTGGCTTCCCGAGCGACGACGATGGGGAAAAGAAAGGAGAACGTGCTTGTCAGGAAGTTTTTGCTGCCAGCAGTTGCAACAACGATGAAGAAGGGGGGGGGGGGGGTGTTGGTTGGCGAGAATCGGTTCGTTGAAGCGTGGTGGAGACAATGAGTTGCAGTCGCGCGGTGCAAGTTTTGCAGTGGATCGGCGGCGGAATTGCCTCTGGGGAAAGAAATCACCGGCCGTGGTGTTACCACCTGACAATGAGGAGACCGAGGGACCGATGGGTAGGATTATTAATAGAGAGATATAACCGATGTGATTCTAAGAGTCTGACAAGTATGAATTTGAGAGCGTAGAGGAGATGGAGAGAGAAGAGGGAGAGTGAGAGGGACAAAGTCTATCGATCATGTGTTATTTCTTGCCCTGTTGGGAAGTGTCGGTCGCGCGCTCATTCATCATCAGACGATCTACCTATCTACTACGGGGACTGGATTCCCCTCGATCAATAATAGATTAATTACATCGCTCAATCTCGACGCAACTTCTGGTCCCCTGGTCATTTCGTGCCGCTCTGCATGTGAATCCTCCGTCAATGCGTCCCTCATCCATGGGATCTCACTGCAGGCTCGGACTATCGGGGTTCAGTGGATGGCATGACAGGACGTACAATAAATAAAACAAGAAAAGATGAGAAAAATAAAGAAAGACAAAATATAGAAATCAATAAGACAGTCAGAGAAAAGAAGATATCGGGTTGGAAAGAGGAAAGAACCGGATGCCCCAACAAGACATGGAACAGACCGACGAGACATGAGAAACAGAACTGCGTCACACAAAACGGCCAATCTACCCAGGCGATATACGTGGCTCCTCTAATGATTCTCCACTGTATCGTCGTCCTTTTCCCCGGTCCGTCCCCCAGCGTCTCCTCCAGCAGCTTCCACTCCGGCTTCGGGGCCGACACTCGAAGTTTCGCTGGCAGCATATCCGTGTCCGCCCTCGAACGTGGATGAGTTGTCGTCAATCTCGCCCTCGCCTTCGTCCAGCTCGTCCTCATCGGCTTCTTCGTCGTTGTCGTCCGAGGACAGCGCTTCTGCATCTTCGTCGGCGCCTTCCATGAAACTATCCTCATAGCCAGGCTCCGAGGGCCGCGAGGCTCCTCCTATCCGCGAGGGCCCTTCGTCCTCGTCACCGCTTCCTTCACCGAGGAGCTCCCGATCGATATCATCAAGCCCTTCTTCGACCTCGCCCTCGATATCATCGTCCCCTAATTGACCCGAAGCGGGCATTGGTGAGAGGTCGTGGTCCCGGGAGGGTGCTTCCAGGCCATCGAGGGCGGCATTGTCCGCGGCCATTCGTGCGCTGGCTCCATCACGATGGCCGCGGCTCCGGCTGCTTTTCGGGCGAGACGCCGACGTGGCCTGTCCTTTGACGCTCGCTTCAGCTGAGGCATCTGCGGCCGCTCCGGCAAGCTTGCGTCGGGCATTGCGTGCAGCTCGAGCCCTACTGCGAGCCGAGGTAGGGGCACGGCCATTTACGTCCAGAGCATTTTCAGTCAACCTATTCAACCGGTCTTTTTGCCGCTCTTCCCTTTCCTTTTTCCGATCCCTCTTCGGTCCATTCGCATCGTCCAGGTCCCATCGGTCCAGCCGCCTCCCAGCTTTGCGGACCACAGATAAGAAGTAGCTGGCATTCTCCCCGAAGTCTTCCTCTTCCTCGGGATTAGGAATCAGGCCTCCTTTCCCCCAGGTATTCTCCTCGTCCTCCGTGTCATAACCGTCGGGGAGGCCCTGTAGCAGACGGCCATAACGGGCGAATGGGATTTCGCTTTCCCGCTTCGCGCGAAGGATCCGGTATGCCTCATTTTTTCGTTTGGCAAGAAGATACTCGATACGCTGACGCCGATTCTGCTCGACGGCGAGTTGGTGCTGGGTGAGCGGCCGAGGTCGACGCGCAGAGGTTTGCTGTGGCAAGGCAGGCTCATTGACAAACCGGTTTAGGACCGGGTGGCTGGAGCCTGGCGGAACAGGCGAGGCCGCATCGGGTGTATGCTCCATCCTAGTCTTTAACACAAGACGTTGTTGACCAACAGAACGATTGAGGGATGAATCGCGCTTGGGTCGCTTGTACCGAGAACGAGAGGACTGGCCGGGGGTTTGGTAGTCGTCCTCGTCATCTTGTGGATAGCGTTTGAAGGAGGGATGCAGTGGGGTGGACATGGTAGAGCGATCACCTCGACCTAGTGAAAGATAGGATGTTAGGAGGTACATAACAGAAAGATCTTCAGCGATAAGGACGTCCTTACCGGAAGCAACGCCGGAGATGTCTCCCGACCCTTGATCGTCATCGTATCCAAAATCCGATACTACCGAAAGAAAGTCAGCGTCGACAAAAACAGCATGATTAGACCTGCAAAAGTGTACCTTTCTTGGAGCGCTTTGTCACTCTGGGTAAGGGCTCATCCTCTTCCAAGATCCCTATGTACTGAAATTAGATTACTGCTCCATAGAGTGAATATCCACGACAGAACTAACGTTTCCGTTCCAGGCGCTTGGCCTCTCCATACTCAATTTCAGACTGTGTATCGACATTCTCATCGTTCGCCTGGTCTTCGGTGAGGCTCTCGAAGTTCGGCACCTTAATCGGCAGCCCCCCGGTTCCCTCACCATCCAGACCCGGACCGAACGGGTTATTGAGGGCAGCCTCGTGGGAAAAGTCGCTCTCCAAATACCACCACATCAGCCAAAGGAACGCCCTCGCACGGCTTTTGCTGCTGAGGGTGGATCTCATGACAAGATCAAAGAAATCACGGGGCGGGAAAAAGTGCAACTCGGACACCTTAGGAGCGTACTGAGCAAGAACGAAAATCAAGTTGACCGGATTCGTTCGCGGGATGCGTGTATTTTTAATCATTTCGAGGGTATTTGGTTGGTCGACATCCTCCGATGCGCCCTTGAGAATAGACTTGAGGCGAGGAGCATCTTGCAATTGCTTGTAGGCATTAGGGTCCTGGTGCGCCTGTAGCGAAGGGATGGAGTGGTATGTCCGTAGTTGAGCCCGCATCTCGGGGAAAACTAAGTAGCCTAGAGTTAATACTAGATAATAAAGAAGCGAGCGACAGACGTCGGCTGAGGAAGGAATCACGGAGAGAAGGGGGAAGGACGTACAGTTAAGGGTGGTGTTCATTCTCCCAAAGTTAACGAGCAGACAAACCATAGCCATGCTAATAGCGGCCTGCTTATCGTTCTGGAGCTTGTCCTTCAAAATCTTGCTCGTCTTGCTACTCCGTGCCATCGCGTCGATGTAGACATCTGCAAAATCAAAACCTTTCTGCCCATCTGGCCAACGAGAGAAGACGGGAGTCTTGTCCTCGAAGACGAGCTTGAGAAACTGGTACTGAATGTCCTTGCGCCAGAGGGGGATGCCGTCCTCCTTCTTTAAATGCCTGATCTTGTTTCCTGAGTATACGGATCCGATCGTGCCGTTGGCCTGACGCCTCGTGCCAACCGTCATGTTTGGTTCGGCGTGCGGATACGTGGCGTCGGCGTTATCAACTTCGGCCATCCTGAATTGGAAGGTATATTATTCGGCTAGGACCTGCTGGTTGAATGGGTCGTAGTAACTGATGAATCTGAAGGAGTCCGGACCTCTATTTAACAAGATGGTAGGTCGACGGTTGTGTGGCCCTTCCAGGGCGTTGTCCTGCGCAGGGCCGGTAAGGCCTAGAGGAAGCGGCGGCAGAAGAGGCAGATTGGCTTTCAGTTTGGGAGCGGAGAGAAATCGCGGTTGAAGAAGAGGCAGGGAAGGGGGGGAAGAGAGATGGGGAGGCCGGAAAAAATTTGAGATTGGTGGGGGCTAGACGGAGGAGAAGGACAGAGAAAGGAGACGAGAAGGCGATGCGAGGAAAGAGAGAAGTTGTGAATTCCGTAATCCGGTGATCGCAATGCCGGAAGTCAATCAGTCCGTCTCCAGTCAAAAGGCCATTTTACTCGACATCTGTCTGGTTGAAATTGATTCATCCATGGATGGCTATCAATTGCTATTGTCTCTTTCTTTCCTTAACTAAGGCCCTTGGATACCGATCCTATACCAACTAGTCAGTACTACTTTTGGATCGGATTTCTAGACGCGTTGACAACCCTTTTCAGCCTGAGCTTCACCTTGTATAGAACTGTCGCATCTTCTGTCATCTGTCATTCAGTTTCTTTAATCAACCTGAGGCTGCTAATAAATCTCTCGCCTACTTCATGAAGCTCCTATACAAGGACCTGTTGTATTGATATAAAGAACTTTAATAACCTAAATTGGAAATCAATCGCTGACCCTGTAACTTTCTCTATTATAATCATCCATGCTTGCAAGAGAGTATGATTATATAAAATCTTCAACTAGTTTTGTAGGTCTTTTTTGTAGATACCCGGGCTAGAGTTGCTTTCTTGCCCACTGGTGATCCTCTACTCCTATATACATATTAGGCAGTCCATTAATAGATGTAGGCATGGCCGAAGTCGCTACGCGCAGAGCTACGATCTAACAGAGTATACAAGTCTACCAAAACACATGACCAGAATCAAACTTTTTGATTTAATGAACAAGCTCCCTTCTCTCGAGACCCGGAGCCTCTTGATAAGTAGGGCCATTTTCGGCAGATCCCGTCGAACCCAGACTGCAACTGACATGAGACGATGTTCACCACAAAAAGCAACACAAAAAGCGCCAGCAAAAGCAGCTTCCCATCCTCCACGGATCCGAGACATGAAACAGAAACCCATCTGACGGCAACCTCCGCGGACCCCAGTGCAGAGAATATTTTTTGTGGACACAACACCTCAAGCCAACGCCATACAGAATGCAAAGAATCCCATCTCTATCACTCACATCACATTTTCATGCATCACCGATCTCAGATGTAATGCGAAAGAAACAAGCACCCGCCGAATAAGAAAGAGTCCATAGTCTCCAAGCACGGTTCCGGTGGCCCGTGTCGCTTCTCTGCGCGCCGTTGTTGCGCCGTCGACAGTACCCAATGCCGAAGAAGGCTATTCGCAGAGGGAAAACAGGAAGGATACATGTAGGCAAGAACGAACCGAGGATCAAGGGAAGTGGGAGAAAGGGAAAACAACCTGCCATAAGATACCGAAAACCGGAAGAAATCTATATTGCGAGACACGGTCGATGCAGATGCCACCGCGCCCAGCAGATGAAATCATAAAAGCACTTTTCTGCACGCGAAAGACCAGCACTTCTGCCCGGTACGTGCCGTTCAAGCGGTTCTCCACGTGGCCGCCTGAAAACAAAAAGGGTATCTGATGGAAGTGGTTGCAGAAGAAAGACAACGCAATCTATGATGTTCAAGCAATGCCGATCCGGATGCTCTCGATTATATGGTGGGTATAATCAGGAGCAGTAATATGGTGAGATCGGCCCACATCACAAGACCATGCCTAAACAAAGAAAACAGAGAACGGGAAGGAAAAAAAAAAAGAAAAAATTGCCAAATGCTCGGAAACAACAACACCTACAGAACAAATTGAGAGAAAGGAAATAAATAGACTCTAAAAGGAAGTCGTGGCGGTCATGACAAAGCCGGTCCTGAGAAAAGCAAAGGCAAACAAAAAAAAAGAAAAAGCTCAGGGCTCGTTCTGATCGTATCCGTCAAAATGAGAGGCAGAGAAGAAGAGAAAATAGGGAGCCAATCAGACCTGACGGCCTCGCCAGAGACCACAACTTCAATCTGATTTACCACCAAGAGGAAGGTCCAGTAGGGCCGGATGGATTTCCATAGCTGCCACCACCGCCGCCGCCGTAGCCGTAGCCGCCGCCTCCGTACGATGGGGCACCGTAGCTGCCGCCGCCGCCGCCGTAGCTTCCAGCGCCACCATAGCCGCTGCCGAAGGAAGGAGGACCGCCGCCCATGTTGCCGCCGCCTACGCGGCGCATATCACGGGTGGCATTGGTACCACGGCCACGGCCTCCACGGCCTCCACGACCACCATATCCGCTGCCTTCACGAGCAATGCTCTCGAGGAACGAGGGGACTTCCTGGTGAGCTTCCTTCAGGAGGTCAATCAGGTCACGGACGACACCCCTGTTGCCACGGTTGAAGAACGCAGTGGCGATACCAGTATTACCCGCACGGCCGGTACGACCAATACGGTGGACGTAGTCGTCGATGTCAGTGGGGAGATCGTAGTTGATCACATGGGTGACGTTAGGGATATCAAGACCACGAGCAGCGACTGCAGTAGCCACCAGGATAGGGCAGCGACCGGAGCGGAACATCTCCAGGGCGCGCTCACGTTCACGCTGGGTGCGGTCACCGTGAATGGCAGTAGCTGGGAAACGCTGGTTGAGAAGGAAATCCGACAAGGAATCGGCCATGCGCTTGGTCTCAACGAAGATTAGGGTCAGACCGCTAGTACCATGGGTGTGGAGGATGTCCAGAAGAACGGAGCGCTTGTCGTGGTCTTCAACATACTCAACCTTCTGAGTGATGTTCTCAGAGGTGGAGCCCACACGACCCACGGACAGGAACACGTAGTCCTTGAGGAAGTCCCGGGCGAGCATTTGAATATCCCGAGGGAAGGTGGCCGAAAACATGAGAGTTTGGCGTTCATTAACAGGGGGCATATCTTCACCTTCCACGATACGACGGATCTGGGGTTCAAAACCCATGTCCAACATACGGTCGGCCTCGTCGAGAATCAAGTACTTGATGTTGACAAGGGAGATACGACCACGCTCAATAAGATCCACGAGACGGCCGGGCGTGGCCACCAACAGATCGCATCCACGCTCAATCTGACGCAGCTGAGAGCCGATATCAGCACCACCGTAAACAACGCACGGGCGAACCCAAGAGCGATACGCAAACTTGCGGGCTTCGTCAAAGATCTGAGACACAAGCTCACGAGTGGGGGCCAGAATGAGAGAGGTCGGGTAAGCCTTGCGCTGGCGGCCGTAACTGAGTTGGCCCGGAGCCTGGGCCGGGGCAGCAGAGGGGCCATTCTTGAAAGCCTGGGAGAGGATGGGAAAGAGGAAACCACCCGTTTTTCCGGAACCGGTCTGAGCACAGGCCATCAAGTCGCGGCCGTTCATAACAATGGGAATGGAGTACTTCTGCACAGGGGTGGGGGTCTGGTAGTGGGCGAGCGTGATGTTCGCAATGAGGTGGTCATCCAGGGGAGGGTTGGTGAAAGAATTGACAGGCTCGGGGACGTCATGACCGGAAGCCTCCACGGGGATGTCATCGTAGTTGGCGAAGTTGATTCCGGTGTTTTGCTTGGTGGGATCGTTGGGAAGGCCGAAAAGTTCACGTTCCAAGCGGGTATTGGCGGGTCCAGGGATGTGCTTGCCGTCACGCCATTGACCATCTCCAGAGCCTCTGGCAGCAGCACCGCCGCTGCCGGTGCTGTTGCTGCCGCCGTAAGAGCCTCCATGACCTGGGTGTCCGTAAGCATTTGGGTTAAAGGACCGGCGTTGACCTTCATGGGAGCTCCAGCTAGTGTTACCATTGGGACCGCGGGGGCTGAAATCAGGGGCGTTGGTGTTGGCCCAGTTGCCGCCACGAGGGCCTCTATAAGTTCCAGTACCATTAGCTTTCATCCTCAGACCCCAAGGCAAATAGATCGCCATCGTCGGATCAGGAATAGAAGAAACCACGTACCTGGCGCTCCAGGATCCTGGGGCTGGAGGAGGGGCGGCCGCAGCGCCGTCCATGTTCGCGCCCGTTTGGCGTTGGCGGAGATGGGGAGGGATGTAGGCAGCGCGGCCAGTAGGAGGGACAGCAGGGGCATGCTGAGACTCGTTGAGGGTGAGGTTTCCCATTTTCAAACCGTCGGCCATCTTTGCGGGTATTTCACGGACTGTGGCAACAGATGACAGATAAGCAACACGTTCGGTTGAGTCGTGCAACGATGTAGGGACGTACGGTTTCAGAAATTCGAACTAGGTGTGTTTTTTTCCTTTTTGTCGAAGAAGCGCTATCTGACGCACCCGAAATTTCTTTTTTTTCTGTACAGGACAGGAGGAAAAGAGAACGTGGTGCAAAGGCGAAAAACTAATAGAAAAAAAAACACAAGTTCCCGTTCTCTATCAAGTGGCGATAATGAACAAGAACACTTCGATCACAAAAAGAAAAGAAAGAAAAGAAAGAAGTGATCTGAGCAGTTGTATTACAAAAAAAAAACCACAAGGTGATCACCCAGATCTAACCCTCTATTAAATTTGCAAAGAGAAGAAAAAAGGGCAACGAGAGGGACGAGGAGAAGGGAAGAGAGAAGAAAAAAGGATAAGACGTGGAGATAATGGGAAAAGAAAAAGAAAAAATGGGGGAAGGAAAAAAAAATGAACCGATTTGGATTAGGGGGAAAGGGAGCAAGATGGAAGTTGGAAGAGAGAAAAGAGAGAGAGAAAAGAGTTTGACTATTGTGGGTTGACAAGAGGCAACTTGGAATCAATTTTAAATTTTTCTCTTCTTCCTGGTGTAAATTAATCCGATTCTCTTCGTGTTTGTCCTTTAATGTCACCTTTTTTATTTTATTTTATTTTATTTTATTCTTATTTTTTTCTTATTTTTTTCTTATTTTGATTTTTCACTCCCGTTGCTGATTCAGAATCCAGAAGCGAAGGGCAAAAAAAAAAAAAAAAAAAATTTAAAAATGAAATAAAATAAAATGAGAAAATCCACCAAGTTGGTGGCCAACTAGGAATGAAGTTGATGACCGTTTTTATTTTTCTTCTTATTTTTCTTATTTTCACCAAAGCATCGTAAAGTAGACACCCTTCGTACTGCTTTACTGGGCGAAGCTTATTGGATTCATAGTTGGTACTTTCCTCCCAAATGATGTCCAAAGTAACTATTCCGTACAGATCAACCTAATCTACTCCGTACCATATACACACTGAACTATCGTTGTCCCTAGACAGGGGAATATTTTGGTGTTACACGTACTTCCCAAAAAAAAAAAAAAAAAAAAAAAAGGCTTGCTTACGGAATATTCCCTCCCACATTATTCACCAGAATATATTTACTTCGGCTGGTTGTAGATTACCAGTCAAATACCTATTTACTATCTAGACTACCTGAGTAGTGAGTACAAACCCGTAGAAAGGATCTAATCTAGGATCAGCCGTTAGTATCCCCATGTCAAATTATAGAGTGGATATCAGCCGTCACAGTCGATGACAACATAGAACTTTGCCACCTTTCTCACCTACGTTCTGGGACATCTGACCGGTGTCGCCACTGCTGAACTGGGCCCTTCTATTAACTACTTCTTAATGGCACATACCAATGGCTAGCAGCACTGACTTATTCTTACGAAGCAACCCGATAAGGCGGGATGATTGGATAGAAAATAGTCCAACATGGCAGCTCACGTAAATATAATCACATTGGAATCTCCTAAGCCATGCTCTTTTCATGGTCCTCCTTTGCCCGGGAACGTCCCCCACAGCTCTTCTTGACTATGATCGCAATGACTGCGATGCCAACGAGAAAGACAGCAAACCTGGGTAGATAAAGATAGGAAGATGCTGGTGCGGTTGTAACGATTTCCGGCTGGTGGTCTACGGTTCTTCATAGGCCAGCGAGCATCAGCATATTTGGGACTTCCTCAAGTAGCAAGGACTGACTGGGACTAGGCCTACAACTCCTCATGGCTACCTTTTTTGCCGCTGGCGTTGTCTTCAGTCTTGGGCTCTTCACTCTTGAGCTCTCCACTCTTGACAATTTTGACCACCTCTTCAGGCTTGTCGCCGGGTTTCTTCGGCACATTCTCGATCTTCTCAACAACCTCGTAGCCCTCAAGGACTTCGCCGAACACAACGTGACGGCCATCAAGCCACCTAGTAACATGAATAGTTAGCAGCCGCACTCTCGTTCGATTTAGTCAAACCTAGACGTACGAGGTAATGGCGGTTGTGATAAAGAACTGGGACCCATTGGTGTCCTTGCCGGCGTTGGCCATGCTGAGAAGTCCCTTTCGGGTGTGCCTGATCTTGAAGTTCTCGTCCGCGAACTTGTTACCATAGATCGACTTTCCGCCGGTGCCTTCGTGCAGGTGGTCAGCATGAATCATATCTGGGCCAGCTCTAGAGCCTGGTACTAACCATCACCCTTGGTGAAGTCGCCGCCCTGGATCATGAACTCCTTGATGACACGGTGGAAAGTGGAACCCTCGTAGCCATAGCCTTTCTCGCCGGTAGCCAGAGCGCTGGAGACGTTCGATTATTAGCAGAGATAAATAGGCTGTTTAGAGCCAGGTTAGAGACACTGTACCGGAAGTTCTCAGCAGTCTAGAAACCATCAATTCAGTTAGCCTGGGATTCCGAGATAGGAGTGAAGACAATGGGTTGTTTCATTTACCTTAGGAACGGTCTTACCGTACAATCCAATTACAATTCTACCGAGCGGCTTGTCACCATGTTCAATATCAAAGTAGACCTGACCACAGTATTCCGGTTAGCATGGTGACCATTCGTCTCTGCAATTGATAGTAGCCAGCGTCCTACCTTGTTGGTGATCTTGGGGCCCCGAGGCTCCTTGGCCTCTTCGGCATGGACCAAGGCGAGTCCAACTGCGAAGACCAAGAAAAAGGACAGGAAGAGGTTTTTGAAGTTCATTGTTTCGCACAGTGTCTCCGTTTGTAGGAGAGCCCTAGGAATAGTTTGCAAAGCGCAGCGGATAAGGAACTGTCTCACCCAGCAAGGCCAGGTTGCAGGTCGGCGGCATGCAATGGTGCCAAGACCACACTACAACCAATTATGGAAAACTTGTGTAATTTTCAAAATTGAAAGGCGTATTTCGGTACGCTTATCCTACGCAATTGGTTGGGCCTAAGGGAAATGTTAACTAACTAGTTACAACATTCCTGTTTCATAATCCGAAACTTTCGACAAGCTACATGCGGAGAAACGTTGTTACGGGATGGTTAATTTCTTCCGCCCGCTGGAGATCTAACACCGCAGAGAGCAGTATAGCCACAAGGGTGGGCACACGCAATTTGCTCAAGATGGTATGCCGTGTCTCAATTGATTTAAGTCGAACTCGCAATCGGAAGCTAACCGCTTGCTAGGTCTTCATCCTCGGCGTGAACTTCCCCGAGCGGAACCTTGTCAAGGCAAATATTAACCTTTCCTGCATACTAGCAGCATCCGTTGTGTCGAGCTTGGTCTAACATTTCCTTCCAGAAATCGCTTGAGTCATTCTTTGGCATTGGTTGCCACACCTCGTCGCGGCTCCTTGCCCGGTTCCACGTCCACCCGACATGCAAGGTTGGTGAGCTGGCCAACAAGCAAGTCCTCGATATCACTGCTGCTCTATCCGACATGAAAATCGAGAACGATCTCCGGAGATCAATCCTTGACAACATTAAACGATTGAAGGAGACGGGTACATATCGTGGTAGGCGTCATGCTCTAGGACTGCCGGTCCGGGGACAAAGAACAAGGACCCAGGTAGGTGTTCCATCTTTGGTGTTGTCAGTAATGGGTGCTGATTCTGTCTGGGCAGATCAAAACTGCTGTCAAACTCAACCGTATGGAAAGAAGGCTCTGAATATGCTATAATTGTTTGTGGTTGGTCGATCTGTGTGTCTTTTTTATGTGCGAGGGGCATGAACCGGCGTTTATCGTTCATTTCTTGTAATTGAATATTCCGATATTTTAAATTTTATGGGATGTACTATATTTAGGCAATGAAAGGAAAAAATAGGCGGAATATTCCCATGTCTAGGTAGGCAATCAACACCACGTGAAAATTAAGAAACACCAAAAGGTCTGGCAGCTTTTCGAAATAAAGCCCAACGATAAAAGTCCAACTTTTCATCCTTCAATAAAACGCCGGGCCCAGATTGCGCAGCTTAATTTTGTGCAGAAGATAGCACGCCCTCTCCGCGGTTGATCTGAATTCTCTTATCCTCACCAGCACTGATAATGCCCACTGACTTGTCCCAACACACCCCGAAGACCTTGACGCCCTCCCCACCAACACGTTTAGCATCGGACTTGCCCCCTTCCTCCAGGCTTTTACGCGAGATCGAGTAGACACTCTCTCCCACAACGCCTTCCTTGTCTGTCTTGGTAGATCGGATATCCCAAATTCGGCATGTGCCGTCATGACTACCGCTGATCAGACCGTACGCGCTGTTAGGGTCACGGGCCAAGGTTACAACAGCGTTGGTGTGGCCGCGCAGTGTCATGGCTGCGATGGTTGTCGTAGATGCCCGAGGGTCAATAAGAGTGATATGACGGGCAGAAGAGCCCGCTGCAAGGAGATGGTGGTCAGGGAGGTGTTCGAGAGAGAGAAGTGAGTGCGATGTCGTCCGAGTATCAACTAAAGTGGCGGTAATAAGATCCCAGGTGCGTAGGGAATGATCCCAAGAAGTCGAGTATCCAACCGTAGAGTCCTTCGAATCGAAAATTGCAGCTGACACTGGCGCACTGTGGGACGACAAGAGGGCCAATGGCCCGCGTTGCGGAGTGCTCACGGATGAGTTCAACTTCCTTCGCTTCGAACTTTTCGAGACGGCTGACGGAAGCAATTTCTCTGGGGCAGCTGGGGCGTCGGATTTTTTTGTCGACCAGAGGCCCACACTATGATCTGAAGAGGCGGATAGAATACGGTTCGAGGGAGTGTGGACGGCCAAGGAGTTGATGCCGAGCTTGTGCCCGTATAGCTCTAGCTGGGGAGAAATCTTTCCTGAGAAGCCATCATCGGTTTCCGAGTACTTCCATAGACGGACTGTCCGATCGAGTCCCGCCGAAGCGATCGAATTAGGAGAGATGAACTTGGCCGCTTTGATGGAAGCGGTATGCCCTCCATCAGGCGCTGACGGCGAGGTTGCTACAATCTGCGAAGACATATCCCATACCCGAAGAAGACCATCATAACTGGCGGAAAGAATCCTTTCCTGGCCTTGAGGGATGGATGCGGAGGCCCAGGAAGCAGCAGGCGATGTGGAAGAGAGCACATCGACTGAGCTTACCCAGTCATCATGCTCGAACGACGCAATGTGAAGAGGTGGTATTAGAGCCCTAACATACTCAATCTCCAAAGTTGTCTCAGCAGAGATGCCATTGGCTGTCAAGTATTCATCGATTGAAGTTCGGAGGAATGACCCATTGACCAAGAATTCAAATGGGATTGGTTTGACGCTCCCGAGAAGATTGTTCACCAACGTCGAAAGGGCATATCTCCGCAGGCCTAGAGAAGGCTAGCATCAGCACCAGAAGAGTGACTTGGAGCGACTGGAACAAGTATATCTAAAGGTAGAATCTCACCAGTAGGAACTAGAATCGGGCCGGTATTCTCAGGCAGTGCAATATCTTCTTGCTTGCTCGTGAGTTGCACACGAACTTGTCTCTGTGCAGCCTGCAACGAGGCCGCATCGGTAGGATTTGGATCCCCGTTCATATTGCAGGCGTGTAGCACAAAAGGGAGTTTCTGAAGCAGTGTGGTGCTGGATATGCCGTGGATGGAAAAACTGCGACGGGCGAGGGAAAAATTACGGGAATCGACGCGGCCATTTGCGCAAAGCGCGGAGATCCCCCGCATGCGTGGATTTCTAGTGGACTAGATATGCATGGAATTTCCTATGGAACAGCAAACAATTGATAACTACTACATACATATCGCTCACATGAAGGACTACGGATTCCTGGAGACTCGCCAAATTTCCGCTATTGTCTTTCGTCGGTGGTCGGATTCGGCAAAGAGAGCCTCAATCAAATCTATCACCTCTTCAGGCGAGAATTCTAGGCGAAGTTCCCCTTCCAGCCAGAGGAACTTGATATCCGCTAAGGAGCTCTCCAGGATGTTGATTAAGTACTGGAACTTCAGCCAGTTGCGCACGTAGACGGCGGTCATTGGTACGCGCTCAGCGTTCTCTGGCATCTCAGGTATGAACAGATCCTCTAGTTTCGACACTTGATTGCAGAATGACACAAGTCGTCCAGACTGAGTTTCCGATATATCACCTAATTCTTCTATTTCCATGACGATCTTATTAATGACCGTCGACACTAGAGACCCGATCGACTGGAGAAGCGCAGAGCGAGATAGAATTGGTTGCCACTCGTTGTAGACGTCACGAATTCTGTCAACTGTCGCGCTTACTGCATTTTCGCATTCCCCTAAGAAAGGTTGCTCTGAGCACTGGCTAAAACCCTGCGTGCCGTCGAGGAGGTCGGTCACAATAGTACGTTGGGTCTGCATCTCCTTGCTATAGGCTAGTTTGCCGAATCTTTCAAGGGCCTCGATGTCAGTTCGGAGTTTTGTGAGCTGATATTCATCTGCAACACCACGGACTTGGTCTGCAAGGTATAAACTGTCATTGTATAAGTACATCTGCCCGGCGTTGAGTTTAAGACCATAGAATGACGTTGCTGTGGCTTTAAACATGGCCAGAACTAAAGTCGGAAGCGCAAGTAGACCAGTCCCAGAAGAGACTACCCGCGAATGGGAATGCCTGACATAAAATGAGTACATAGAGGTATGCAGGTGATTACCGGGTAGTACATACGCGGGATGCGTTATTGAATTAGAATCAATCACTTGTTGTCGAATGATCGCGAGAACAGCATCGGGAATGTCGGTTACAGTGTATTGTTCTCTCAAGGTGACTTCGTGCGGGGAAGCATGCTGTGCTGTACCCTTGCTGTTCACAGAGTTTCCAACGTCGGAGTGCTTAGGTTGAGAATCAGCAACTGGTGGTTCCTCGTCTTCGTCGCCCCAGCCCCAAGCATCAGCCCCATCGTCCTCGGCAGACACAGAGGCATCGGCTGGTGTTTCCGCAATGTCCTTGGTATCGTCATCAAGGCCCCAGGCACTAACGTCTTCTTCATCGTCCTTGGTTTCGGCACGCGTTTCTTGGTGCTCATCTCCGATATCGTTATCCCAACTGGCATCCCAGTCATCAGAAGTAGCGTTTTCCAGTAAAGCCTCATCTGTATCGGAAACCTTTTCCTTTTCTACTCTTTCAACTCGTTTTGTGCTGCCCTGACTGGCAGCTAGAACCTTGCGAACCTGATCCAATGAATCAACTCGCCGTCTCGTCAGCCAGAGTCGAGGGGCTTGATTGACCCAAGAAACAAGCTCTTCCTGACCATGCCAACCAAAGGTTTTAATGGTGTTGGTAAATTCCAGAACGTGGTCAAGAGTGCTCTCAAATTCAGTTAGGCCTTCAAGTCCCGTAGGAATCGCACACAATAACAAGGATGCTATAATCTTTGATGAAAGTATAGGGATGAAAGTTTTCGAAAACGAATCCAGAGCTGATGTGGGCAGGCGTTTGCGAAGGAAGCCTAGGACACTGGCTATGTGTCCCAAAGCATCAGGAACAGAGGCCTTTGATGGTTGGGGATCAACCTGGATAGTGGATTCCTCAACATGCACTTCACGGATATAGCCATCGACACCTGGTAGTAATATCGGTTCGATAATGGCAGTAACCAGATCTTTCTGGAATTTACTCTTAGCAGGAGCGAGTATCTCCAATCGGGTCAGTGCTGTAATAGTTTCCTCCAGTTGGTCTGAGTACTGTCAGTAATACTCTTCTAAATGTTACCCCGGAAGGATCTCACCGTTGTCTTTTAGAACGACTAATTTAGCTTCCTTTTCGTCAATGCTTAACTGTTCATTCCAGCGATTACGCAAGTACTCAGCAATCTCACTCCGTAGCTCACTAATATTTTCTGATAATAGGAGCAACACAGTGGTGTTAGTAAAGAGACTGTCTTTTTTGATAAAGCACTCTGCTGCTTCCAACGTATCAATTGCGTCTATGACTTGGCCTTCTTTAAGGATGGCCCTTCCGTCGTCAAGTTGCTGGCATAGTCTTTGCACTACTTCCAGAGTATTCGTCACAGCCTGATTAAATGCAATCTCGGTTTCAATCAATTGAACTTTGGCAGCGGCATCCTCAACCTTGGATTGCAGTGGTTTTGTGTTCTCATGCTGCGCGACTATCTCTCGTGCAGTAACCTTGGACCGTTCGATGTCCGCGTGAAGCTGTTTGGCTTGCGAGATCCAGCCATCTGCATCGAAATAATTCTCTCGACTTAATGAGCTAATCTCGGCCTATATGAAATAGACAATTAGTATATTATTATTGAGCCATAGGTTTAGCTCGGTCTGGGGAGACCTGCTACTTACCTCGACTTGCGCTCTAGCTTTCGCTAGAAGATCCAACTCCTTGGAAAGGGCAGACACGGGAAATTCGGCGGCTATAACCTTCTCCGACTCTGGATAAGTACCGTTTGTGACAAAATCCAGTACTGACTGCGATATCTCTTGATCCGACGGTTTACTGGCCATACTGGATGAGGTTTGTTGCGCACCAGCTCTTATTCCGCAACTGATCACAACAGGTAAACCCAAATACCGTATACTAACAACCAAAGTATCGGCAATATCGCGCGACTTCCCAAGATCATGGTCTCCGGCGCAAGAAGTGGAAGTCGAAGAGGACGAGCTGTCAACACCATGTGACTTCACCGCCTCCATCACCTTCAGTCTTCTCTCTTCACCGCCTTGGCCCAATACAGGCAAGTGGTCGATTGGGAGAATTGCTTATTCTGCGGCGAGGGTGAGCTGGTGAGTTTTTCCTGTCTGGTTTTGGGCTTCCTGGGTTCCTGATTGTCCTAAACGAGGAACCTCTCTTGGATCTCTCTATGAGCATTTCTGACAATCTGTTGACAGGCCGATCCGTTTCCTGCTTGACGGGACCCAGACTCCACTCCAGAACATCGCGTCACAGCCTGAAAGGGAAGCACCAACCCAGAGGCTGTCCATTGCCCACGTCCTTGCATCGTTGAGACGAGATCTTGAGCAACATTCACTGTGTTGTCTCGAATTTCCACACGAGGCCTGGCTAGGGCGCAATTTACTCGATTTACGTGAGTCAAAGTCATCACCCCAGTTGCCACACGCAAAAAAAAAAAAAAAAAAAAAAAAAAAAAAAACCCCCCCCCAAAAAAAAAAAAAAAAAAAAAAAAAAAAAAAAAAAAACTCCCCTCCAGCAAAAGTCCGATGACGCCAATGCTATGCCCTGAGATTGTCGCCTTTATTTGTATGCAGCTCGTGCTTTGGATATAGTTAAACCAAGATTCAATATCCTTATCTTTGCCTTAATCCTAAAACCCGTCGCGTATACATGGACTTATTGTTCGTGTGCTCGTCTATATTACATCGCTAACTGACCGTCGTACAGACGACTGCTAGGGGAAGTGAATATAAGACCTGCGGTCAAAGGGTACATCCAGAGGTCCTCAGGATTGTTAAACACGATGTCACCTAGTCAGAATAGTCATTTTAAACTTCTTCAGAAGTTCAAGCCGGACTACTCACCTAGCGAGTTTGTTCAATATGAATCCGAGAGGACCGGCATGCGGGTCGTGGTCATTGACCAGAAAGGCCCTAAGGTAACTGGCTATTTCGTCTTAGCTACTGAAATCTCCGATGATTCGGGAGCCCCTCATACGTTGGAGCATCTTTGCTTTATGGGTTCTCGCAATTACAAATACAAGGGATTCCTTGACAAGCTCGCTACGCGGGTTTACTCGAATACTAATGCTTGGACAGCGACAGACCATACAGCATATACCCTAGACACGGCGGGCTGGGAGGGATTTGCTCAAATCCTACCCGTATACCTTGAGCATGTGATAGCCCCGACGTTGACAGACGAAGGTTGCTACACCGAAGTGCATCACATTGATGGCACCGGAAATGATGCCGGGGTCGTGTATTCGGAGATGCAAGGCGTGCAAAACAACTCTGCAGAGCTTATTGATCTAACTGCTCGACGGTTGATGTACCCGCACGGAGTGGGATTTCGCTACGAGACTGGAGGCATGATGGAACAACTTCGCGTCCTCACGGCCGAGAGAATTAGGGAGTTCCACCGTGACATGTACCAGCCCAAAAATCTCTGTCTGATTATCACGGGCGAAGTAGACCATGAGAATATGCTGCAAACTCTGGATAAGTTTGAGGATGCCATTATAGATGTTATCCCGAGTCCTGGATCGCCATTCAAACGACCCTGGGTGGACTCCAAGCAGGCGCCTCCGTTGGAGGAATCCATTGTACAGACTGTAGAGTTCCCTGAAGAGGATGAATCTTTTGGCGAAATAGAGATCAGGTTCTTGGGACCGGATTGCACAGATCCTATACAAAGTGAGTCTCTTCTCTAAATCATGAACCTCCAGTAAATCTAACATATTTATACAGCTGGAGCACTGAACGTTGTTTTGCTATATTTGGCTGGATCGTCGGCTTCTCTATTGGACAATGTGCTTGTGGAAAAGGAACAACTCGCAAGTGCTGTCTATTACGCTACTGAAGAACACCCTAGCTTGGAGATCCGCTTCACCCTGACAAGTGTTGAGACGGATAAACTTGCCAAGGTGGAACAACGATTCTTCGATGTGCTGAAGGATGCGATGCAAAAGGAGATCGATATGAGATACCTTCAAGAATGTATTGACCGGCAGAGACGCAGCTGGAAGTTCAACACCGAAAGCTCTGCATCTTCATTTGCCGAGTATGTCATTTCTGATTTCCTGTTTGGCAAGCGGGATGGCTCGACGATGCTCGACGTTGCCACCTTGAAGGAGTACGACGTTCTGGAGAAATGGACTGAGATGGAATGGCGCAACTTTATCAAGAAGTGGATTTCCGATGCTCCGCACGTCAGCATCCTGGGTGTGCCATCATCGAAGATGTCCGAGACACTGAAGAAAGTGGAGGAAGCAAGAGTTGCAGCGCAGAAGAAGCAGCTTGGCGAAAAGGGGTTGGCTCAGCTGGCTGAAAAGCTTGAGAAAGCGAAGGCCGAAAATGACAAGGAAATCCCAAAGGCGATGTTGGAGAAGTTTGAAATCCCTGGAATCGAGTCGATCCATTTCGTGGAAACCACAACAGCTCGATCTGGTACTGCTTTGCAGGCTGGACACCCAGAGCACAAGGCCCAAAAGCTTGTGGACGCCGATGGCTCTGACATGCCTCTGTTTATTCATTTCGAGCACATCCCTAGCAGTTTTGTCCAGCTCTCTCTCCTCATCTCTGCACAGTCTGTGCCAGTTCAGCTCCGTCCTCTCTTGTCTATCTACACAGAAGCGTTTTTCAACCTACCGGTCTACCGCGATGGCAGGACCGTTAACTTCGAACAAGTCGTTGTCGAGTTGGAAAGGGACACAGTTGGCTACGGCATGGAAGGGGCCCGAAGCTTGGGCAACTCGGAGATGCTGCGCATTTCGTTCCAGGTCGAGTTGAAAAAGTATAGCGCAGCTATTGCATGGCTTCAGGAGCTTTCCTGGAGCTCTGTCTTCGACGTGGAGAGACTTCGTGCGATCACTAGCCGTCTACTCTCCGACGTGCCTGATTCCAAACGTAGCGGCGACGATATGCTTGCGGCAGTGCATGTTATGGTCCACTATGCGGCCGAGTCAATTGTTCGGGCCCGGAGCACTCTGGTTAAGGCGCGATATCTCAAGCGGATCAAGCGTCAATTGGCAGAGGAACCAGAAACCGTTGTTGCACGTATGGAAGAGATTCGGAAAGCTCTCTTCAAGTTCGAGAACATGAGGATTCTGGTTATTGCCGACCTCGAGAAACTGCAGAACCCGGTTTCGGCCTGGAAATCGTTCGCCGAGCGACTAGGTGCCCATGTTCCACTTCAACCTGTCACGTCTAGAAGACCTTTGCTAAGCGAGACGGGCCAGAACCTGGGCGGCCAGTCATTTGTAGTCCCCATGCCGACCATTGACTCCTCCTTTGCTTATGCCACGGCCCGGGGTCTTGATTCGTATGACGACCCGAGACTCCCAGCGCTGCTGGTGGCGATCGCATACATGAACGCTGTCGAGGGACCTCTCTGGGTGGCGGTTCGTGGTACAGGCCTCGCATATGGCACCACCTTCGCCTACAATATCGACACAGGATTTGTTAACTTCGACGTGTACCGGTCGCCGAATGCATATAAGGCGTTCGAGTCGAGCAAGCAGATCGTCAAGGATCACGTCTCGGGGGCGGTTCCATTCGATCCCTTGATGCTGGAGGGTGCGATTAGCAGCATCGTAGTTAGTTTCGCCAACGAGCAAGCGACTATCGCCAGCGCGGCGCAGGGCAGTTTCATTCGCCAGGTGATCCGCATGCTGCCTAGCGACTACAAGGAGAAGATGCTAAAGCACGTGCGGGATATCGGCATAGAGGATGTCAAAACGGCGCTGCGGAACATCATCCTGCCAGTGTTTGCTCCGGAGACAGCCAACATCGTGATCACTTGCACGACCATGCTTGAAACGGTATGTTTCTTCTCCAATTGGATCCCACTGTAATGAATTGTTTGGATACTAACTCTTAATTTCTCAGACCATCAAGGAAGGCCTGGAGGCGTCTGGATTTACTCCCAAGGTGCAGCCGCTGAAGGAATTCGAGGATGATTATGGATTGAAAACCGGGGAGGGTGAGGATGAAGAATCCGAAGACGATGAAGAATCCGAAGACGATCAGAATGAGACCGGATCTGAAGACGAAGATTCTGACGATGATGAGTGATGCTTTTATATAACGAAATAAGTGCATGTGGGAACTGATTGGTACGCGGATGATATACACATACAGAGACATACAGCTAGATCAGAGAAAGGAAGACGAACACAGTATGGGCAGAAAAAAGCCAGCATGTATTGTTTAAATAGAGGAAGGGAGAGACGTAGAAATAAAAGGCAAAGGCAATGAAATAAAGTGCAAATTGACCAATACCTGGGACTAAGTTGGCAGTTACCGTAGGGATATATACCTCTCTAGATAGCCTTTCCGAATCTACGGAGTACACGGAGACACTGAGACCTCAGACAACCTATACCAGTTAAATTGAATCCAGATCGACCATTCTATGTGATATGTATGTATGGTACATGAGGGCCAAACCCAGCCCTACTCAAGGAGTCTCAGCGATATCTATAACACATGAACCGTCATTGTCCGTAGTGACGTGAACGAGGCCTAAAAAAGAGAAAGAAAACGACGCAACCATACATCAATACTCAGACAATACCAAACAATAAGGAAAAAAAAAAAATGAAACCCTCAGAAGAAATCTACCAACTCATATTCTTCCTGCCCTTGGCTCTCCGACGCATCAAAATCTTTCTGCCTCCACGCGACCGCAACCGCGCCAGGAACCCATGGCGTCGCTTCTGAACCCGTCGCGAAGGGTTGTAGGTATCACGCTTTACACCGAGAGAAGCACTAGCAGAGAACGAACGGGTTTGAAGGGCGGATGTAGTGCCGTTGTGGTTGGGGAACAGCGGACGGAGGGAAGCGAGACTGGGTGGCTGTGCGTGTATCGAAGGAATGTTGGTAGCAGTTAGAGAGCGGAGAGGAGACGAAAGAGGGGACAAAGAAGGCCTAGTTGATTCGAACTATGTGTCAGTTTTTGGAACTTCGGATATGGTTCTTTCTGCTGGTGCTTCTGTTGGAGAATTGAATGATGGTGGTTCCGGTGGGAACGTACCGAGTCAGGGCAGACGAAGCGAACATCCGAAGAGCGGAGGGCAAGGCACTGCAGCGGAGACAGAGCATTGTGAGAGAATAGGAATGAGACTGGATAGCGAAGAGGATGGTGATGGAGAGGATGAATGAATGAATGAAGCGATTCGCTTTGGAAACTCCGCAGTGCACGGGCCACGTGCCGACTCGTTTTTAATTTTTTTTTTTTTTTTTTTGGAATATATCAATTTCGCTCTCGACCTCGAACTCACCCACGACTTCTCGGAAGATACCACTAGAGGAACAATCAAACCCTCCCCTCCTCCCTTAAACGACTCCTCAACATGATCTTAACCGCCGATCCCACGGTCCACCATCCCACCACCATCCGCTCCTCCGCCCCGATCTCTCAATCCGCTGCGCACGACTTCCTCGCCGCTTATCTTGATCGCGCATCTACCGATCCTGCTCTGCAGCCGAGCGCCAGGATCAGCGCACATGGTCCTATTTCGCGCAGCACGGCCAGAACCCCCGGTCTCGTGCTACATAATTTGAAGCGCGTGCAGGCAGGCCTTGCCGGGGAAGTTCTGGGTCGGGATCTGAGTTTAATGACAGACGGAGTAGTGGAGGGAGATGTGCAACCTGTCGTCGGTGAGAATGGGGACTGGGAAGAGGCAAAGAAGTTCGAACAGTCAATGAATGCGGACGATCAGGAGGAGGGCCAGATGGACGTCGATCCTGTCGAACAGGAGCAGGATGGAGACGCTCCCGCAGGTGTCGATAAGGAGGAGCGAAAGCGCAAGAAGAAGGAACGCAGACTCGCGGAGAAAAGGGCAAAGGCGAAGACAGAGGCTTAAATAGTGTCAGGACATCTGCAACAGTTATCGACGTGCTATTTGTTGCCCTGTATCGGCTCTGCGATGGGACGGATTGGTTTGCAGGAGTCATTAGAAGTGCATATGGGATGGGCGTTTTTCTTTTCTTTTTCTATTTTGGACGATTTGACATTAGGGTGTACTCGGAGTCGTCTTTCTTAATTTTCTCTTTCATTGTTTGCTTCAATATTCCTATACGAAGGTTTCCAACATCTCTACGGTCACAAATGCATCGTTTGCATACTCTAATGCCCTCCAAACACCAAACAATCTCCAAACACTATACCCGGGAAGCAAATGAAATAAAAACAGGTAGCAAGGAAACTGATCAACATCATTTCCTACAACTCTCGGTCAGTCACTTTAACTGGTTTTTCACTGTCCACCTCCTTGTTGCTGGTGACCTTCCCACCCTTCCAGCCAAGCGCTTTAAGGCGCTCCGAAAGAATCGGGTGCGAGTAGTGGTAGCTCGCATACATCCAATCCGCATCCATGGTGCTCAGGTTCTGGATCTGAAGCTTGAGCAGAGACTGCGCGAGTTCCTTGGAATATCCAAGTTTCACGGCAAAAGCATCTGTGGCATCGTCAGCATGTTTCCGGTCATGAACCCTAGAATTCACCAGGTGGACTGCGTACCGGCTTCGAATTCAAACTTGCGGCTGAGGATGTTCATCAAGAGCTTGACCACAGCATCCATTGGTGCCAGAGCGTCCGAGAACAGAAGGAAGCCAATCATGATGGGTTGTTCGTTGTAGAATCCAAAGGATTGATACAGCGACTTGTTATTCACGAACACTGAGAAGAGAGCGAAAATATAGAACATGTGAGACTGCAGTGCCAGAGGTCAGCTTGCTACCTTGCATAAGTAGTCCTGTATAGAGTTCTCGACCGATCATACCTGAGCAATACCAAACAGCTTTGTAGTGTGGCTCAAACTCCAATGACCTAGTTCGTGGCTAAGGACAGCAACAACCTCCTCCGGCTCACTCTTCTCAATCAAGGTATCATAGATCACGATGTGCTTTTTCCAGGGGAGTCCGTAAAAGTAGGCATTGCTGTGGGCGCTCCGCTTGCTACCATCGATGACATGCAGTTCTTTCAGAGGGAATTCCAGCTTCTTGGCAAGGGCCTCGACACCAGTCTTCAGCGGGCCGGGCTCCAGGGGAGACAGCTTGTTGAACAAGGGCAAAATGACGATCGGGTAGATGGTAATGGCGAAGATCTGAACGAAAACACCAAAGAGCCAGAGGTAGTAGAAGAATGAGTTGCCAGACTTTTGAACAATCTTAAGCACCGCGCTGATAATAGGAGTTCCTAGCACGATGCCCAGCATCTGACCCTTCAGCAGGTCCGTGACCCACAGCTTGCGAGTCTGCTTGTTGAAGCCGAATTTCTCTTCAAGGACGAAAGTGTTGTAGTACGAAATCGGCAAGGACAGAATCGTGGTGATTAAATTGAACCCAAAGATGAATAGAAGAGTCTGTGAGATCTCGCCCTGGAATGAAGAAGGAAAGTATTGTGCCAGTAGAAGACCGCTAGCGCCCCAGAGCTTGGGGAGGATATCGCCGTAGATGAATGCAAGATTCTGGATTTGACCGTACAGACCCGAAATGAAACCGAACTTGGCTTTAGCACGACCGTAGGACTAGGCACGATTGGTCTCGATTAGATGCGATCCTTACTGCATGGGAGAGACGCTTACTTGACTGCGGTCGAAGACTTCCTGAGACACTTCACCCTTCAAGACTTGCGGAGGCTTTGTCCGCTGCAAGACCTTGTATTGCCGGAATGACAGCAGCCCCTCAAGAAAAAACTGACCCAACGAGAACCCGACGAGAACATTCTTCCAAGGGAAGAGGGGGCGGTCGAGTAGACGCGCCAGTTGCTGTCAAAGCCGCCAGCTCAGCTCATGTCTGCTAGGCACTAGGGTGATAAAAAGCACCAAACTTACCTCAAGAATATACATGACGAACACACAGCACTGCGACTTGAATCAAGGGAGTGCTGAGTGGAGCGTTGTTGATCCCAAGACGAAGCAGTAGATGGAAGAGGACAGCAAGACCAACCTGGTAATTTAGCTAGTTACCTAACTAACTATTGATCGGAGGCCGACTTAGTCATCCTCGGATTCCACTCTATTTTTATGGCATACCAACGTAATTACGAAATCGATAACATAGAGATCTCATGCATATGTGGCTCAAGGTCTGGTTTTCCATTGTATCTCGTCATTTCCCTATATCGTTTCTACATAGGTCCATGCCGGCCGAAAAAAGGCAAATGAACTCATCAAAGATAAACAAATGAAAATAAATTTTTTCTCACAAAAAACTGCATCGTAACACACGTCAAAAGAAGTAGCTCTCTACTCCTTCTCAGTCAACTCATCTTCCAAATTCATCTTCCTTCCCGCTGGAGATATGGGATCCCGGGCTTCCTGTGTGAGTGTCCTGTGGGACCACGAACGTGGACTAAAGCCCTTCAACAGGTGGATGAGAACGAATCCTGGAATGCCTGCGTACTCTATTCATGGGTAATGCGACGCTCCCTTTCATGACCATAATATAAAAAAAGAAATCAAACCTTTTCCCTTCCGAGCTTGGACGACCAGATTCCCTGTCAGAGGCAAGGAGTCCAACAAAAAGTCGAAAGCCTCCGTCTCCCCCGACCATGACTCGGTTGGACCGAGCCGAGTTTACAACAGAGCAAAGGAAGAAAAAGAGAAGTTATTTAGTTTAAGATAGGCTCGAGGGTGTTACCACTGTTCCCACATGGGTTAGTTCGTCGTTCTTCTGGGAACAAGGGGCAAAAACAAGTCCCAAAGAAGTATGAGCACTTACGCAACGATGTTGGCCCATCCAATCAGACGCCAGTGCTTGTCAATTCTCCGACTGATGGCGATCTTCTCTCCAACTTCGGTACATGCTGGGCTGGTCAAGCTGAGCTTGGCCGCATCGGCCTTCACACCAAGCACTTTAGCACCGGTAGCCGTAGAACCGATGTTGACCATGAGAACCTCGTTCTTGCTCAGCTTAGCCACCTTGGCCTGTTTGCCATCGGCGGTCTTGACACCCAAGAGTCGGCGCAGCAAGAAGTAGTTGACCTCAATTTCCGTGTAGATGGCAGGCAAGCGCCCACGATGACCCAAGACGAAACCAACGAGACGGTCAGCACGGCAAAGAGTGGGATCCACGCGGGTACCGACACCAATCAAACCACCAGGAACAGCGAATTTCAAATCGTTGTGCTCGGCGAACAGGGAGACAACCCGAGAGAAAATGGGGCGGCACTGAATCTTGCCATTCTCATCCTTGGTGACGAGACCGGGACGGATTTCGATCTCGTCGTTCAACTTCAGCACACCAGTCAGAATGGAACCACCAGCAACGCCACCCTTCAACTCCTCAATCTCAGCACCCGGCTTGTTCACATCGAAGGACCGAATGACCATCATGTGAGGTGAGGCGGTGAAGTCACGGAGAGGAACGGGGATGTGGGACACAAGGTACTCGTTGACAGCATCGATGTTGTACTTCAGCTGTGCAGAGATTGGAATAATGGGAGAGCCATCGGCAACGGTACCGCGGATGAACTTCAAGATCGACTGGTAGTGTTGCATGGCTCCTTCCTCCCTCATCAAATCCACCTTGTTTTGCAGGATGATGATATGGCTGAGTTTCATGATCTCAATAGCTGCCAAATGCTCCGACGTTTGGGGCTGGGGGCATGTTTCGTTTCCGGCGATCAAGAGAAGGGCAGCATCCATGACGGCGGCACCTGACAACATGGTACTCATAAGAATATCGTGCCCCGGGCAGTCGACGAACCTGGGGAGGGGAAAATCAAAAGTCAGTATCAAACGGATCTTCCCAACTGATCTACGACGAGGAAGGCCACTTACGAAACGTGTCTCAACAAACGGTACCTGCCAGCGCATCCAGGCCGTTCACAGGGCGGATCAATTTCCTTCTCACTTTTGAAACTCTTGAAGCATGTCGGCCGGGGGCACTCCGGGTTGTCACACTTGTAGATCTTCGCATTGGCGTAACCCAGCTTGATCGTAATATTTCGTTCCAGTTCGTTCTTGAATCGGACAGTCTGAACCTCTGAGATAGCCTTGACCACTGTCGACTTCCCGTGAGCGACGTGACCGATGGTACCAATGTTGATGGTGGCCTGGCGCGCGATGATTTCAGGCGACAAAGGAGTCAGTTTCGAAAGGTCGAGAGTCTCCGGGTCTGGCTGCTCGGGCAGCTCTGGGCGCTTCGACTGAGGAAGAGGGAGCACTGAGCCCGTATTCTTCATTGCCGACTTGAGGGACTTTCCGTCAAGGGGCTCCTGCTCTTCGATGTCATCATGGCCGTTCGCATCCAGCACGGGGGAACCAGGCTGGGACTCGTCGTCGGAGAAATCGCCGTTGGTAGCCATGATTGCTATTCAAAAACCAGAGACGGCAACAGCGATGGAAAAGGTACCAGGGGAGGGGGAGGATCTTCTGAAGAAGGAGGAGGGGCCGAGCGACGATGTCGGGTCGTAATTAACGGGGGGGATGAAAATTGCTGGAGGCGATATGATAGTTCGGTTTGGGCTTGGGTTTGGCCGGTCAGTGGGGTTCTCTCTTTGATTTTGTGCAGTGGAGTGCGAGCAGGCGGTGGGCGATGTTTTTTTTTCTGCCGCTTGGCTGACTCAGAGCATCCAGTTCACACTATCAACTGCAGCCAAATGTATACGAATATGAATACTAAAAAAATAGTGCTTTCTCTTATACATAGAAGGTACAAGTGATTGGACATTTCCCTGACTCATCAGGCATACATTTACATAGTTCTTCATCACATTTTGGCGTACCATGTAGTGTTCACATGCAAAGCAAAGAGATTGAGATACAGAAAAGAGTGAGAATCTGTTTTATGCAATGTGAACTATCATCGTACACATGTCTATCAACACATGGGACCTAGGGTATACAAGTTAAGTAATAATCCATAAACTACCGGCCACTATTCCTCATCACTCTCATCACTCTCCGATTCCTCCTCACTTTCCTCTTCCTCCTCAGATTCCTCGTCCGAGACTTGCAAGGTTGATGGATCTTCGGGTGGTGACATAATGAATGCCTTGAGACAAGTGATCCTGTTTTCGGTCTTGACCTCGTTTAGCAACTTCCCGACTTGTGCCGTTCCGGAACCGTTGCCGTCTTGGGTCTTGGTGGATTCCTTGGAGTTCTTCTTCTTCTTTTCAATAAGCTCTTCCTTGCGTAGAAGCCATACGCGTACAACACCTTCACTGTTTCCAGTCACCACCAGGAAACCATCCTTGGGCACAGATGGCTCGTTCTGGAGGCTTAAGATTTCGAAGTCCTTCACTCTCCCGGGGAAACCATGGGCTTTGCCACCGAGTTGGGCAACGGCCTCACCAAATGGAATAGAGCAGTCGGGATCGTTTTCGGGTGACTGTACTTTCTTGGTAGAGTAACAAATGACTCTACCATCTTCAGTCGAGGCAGCGAGCAGCTCTTCACCGTCCTCGGCAGATGGATCTCGTGCAATATACCTCATCTGATGGAGTTTACTCCGCGGACTGGGTACTATCCTGCAGATGGGGGTCGAATCCTGGAAATATAGTTGGAAATGTTTCGCAAATAGAGGGCAGAGAAACACGGCTACTTACTATTCCGAAGACGACGGCGCCCCATTCGAACGCGACAGCAAACTCATTCCCCTTAGCGTTCCACACAATTTTTCTCCCTTCCCCGGTACTCCATTTGCCTTCTTTGACGCCCTGGAGCATTTCGCGGCTGAAGTTCAACACTCCCGCCTTCTTTCCGGTGACAAGATTCCACAGCCTCATACATTTCTCACCCTTCCCAACACTGAGCATCAATTTCATACTAGGATGCACGGCAAAGTCATTAATGCCGGAAGGAGACCCCCCGGGGGGTGCTGTGTCACCGCTGGGCCTTCCCTGAACCTTCGGGTGAGGAGCCTTGATGGTAGAGACCACGGTAAAGTCACGGGTCTTAGTGATGGAGATGGTGTTATCCTCCGAGGACGTCAGAAGTTTCGAGCGGGATGGGAAGTATAAAGCGGAAATGCTGGCTGAATGATGGACCAGGGCGCCTAATTCTCGGTTTTTAGGGTTTTCGAGGATCTTGTTACCGCTGAGCGTTGGAATCGAAGGGAATTCGTCGTTGACAGCGGGAGGTGCACTGGACAATGAATACAGATTAATGCGTTCATCCGTGCCACCGGTCGCCAGGATAATCTTTTGCGATTCTTCGGTCGAGTCTGTCTTCCACTGAGGAGACAAGGCAAGGCATCGGATAGCCGATGAATGAGCCTCGAAGAGGAAGGTATCTGTAAATTGCACCGAGCTGGTGGGGGACTTTTCAGACCCCTGAGATGAAAGACTGTCCGGAGAGATCGCAGCAGTGAAACCGTGCAAGATTCGGTCGTATGATCCCGTAATTATTTGCAGAGTGACACCAGGATTATTAGTTGCGGACAATGAGGTTGCTTTAGGGCTGGTGGTAGGCTTGACCACTTTCGACGGTTTTGTAGTAGCCTGAGGTTCTTTACTGGCCTCCTCCCTCTTGCGCTTAGCCATGATGAGGTTGGTTGAAAAATAGGAGCCTTTTTTGAGTATGAATGTTTTGAGAATCCTGGGAAGACCGATAGCTTAGAAAGCGGGCAACTTTTTTTCTGCCGGATATTATTCTTTTTTATGGGCGGTGAGATATCTTGGGGGAGAATGGTTCTGCCTGTGGTATCTACCTTCCATATTCGTAGGCCTTGGCACACAGTTTTCGACCGACCCAAAAAATAGAAAAGCTAGCATCCCATATTCGACGGCGGCAGGGAAAAAGAGCTGCCTGAGGCCGTCATTTCTTTCCGTCACTGATCCTCCCTCGACATACATACACTCTGCTTGGACTTGTTCTCAGCGCCCTTTTACCACCAAAGTTAGTGTTCTTCCCTCCTTTCCCTCCCATTCTGCTAGCCTGAACAGCCAACCACAACTCCCCCTGTAATACCCGTCCGGGACCTCTCTACCAATCCCCCTCAGAAAAAAAAAAAATCCCTTCAAGCCATATCGTTGCGCCTCTTATTCTTTTGCATCTCAGAACAACGCAACCACATCCTTTTCATCTATTCCGAGCGATTTTTTCCATCTGGATGACTTCGCTCAATACATCCCCCTTTATTTTAGCGCGTTAATCGGATGCTGTGTTCCCGAAATAGACTCGATGCTCCGGGAAGAGCTTCTCCAGTCTAAGAACGATGAGATCGCGTAAGTATTTAATTTTTCCCGACCCATTACGCTTCTGTATATCCTCCCGTGTCGATTTATCGCTTACTTGGAATTTTAGACGCTGTTTGTTGTCGCGGAAGCGCAAATTGAATGAGCTCTACTTTGCGACCGTAGGCTTCGCGGGCACGACCGGGAACGATCCTTTCTATCACCAAAACGAACAGGCGTTCCTTGACGCCAATGATCTGTCCAAGTAAGTGTAATGTTGCGCTTGTTTTTCTCATACATCTCTGATCCTACGTGTCTCTTGACTTTTTCTTTTCCTTTCTTTTCCTTTCTTTCTTTGCTTTCTTTCTTTTCTTTTCTTTTTTTTTTTTTCCTTTTTTTTGGTTCGCCTCCCCAGTATCTAGCTTTCTCATGCTTTACCTGTCCCTTTCTTTACTTTGTAATAATCGTTAGATACGCCCCGTAACAAAGCATATATATCCTACTGTCTGCATTTGCTGACGATTATTACTAGAGGGCGCTACTTTAATGAAGCTACTCTTCCGCCATTCCCTAATTATGCAGCAATTCGGCAACGCGAGATCAAGGAAGCTGGACCGGCTGCTGAGACGCCATCTGAAGCTCACAGTACCGCTCCCATTAGCCCACCATCAGCAGGAGAGTCCTCTGCTCCCCAGGCTGTTACTAGCACCGACCGACAGAAGTTAGAAGTCCAGCAACTACCCGAACAGCAACCTCCTGCTCCTGGAATAGAGCAATTGAAATCGGCGCAACCTCTTAGCCAACCTACGCCAAATATTACATCCGGATCCGACCGCGGCCTTGATGCGACAACGCCAGTGGCTGGCGTTTCCGCTGAATTGCCAGTTTCTGATGAAAAATTGGACCAGTCTGTACCGGAAACGCCGAAGAGCAGCCGGGGTCAGGATTCCGCGGCAGCTAGTATTTCACCAGCCCAGTCGAAGCCGGATCATGTCGTTCGTGTTGCCCCTGGGAGCACTGAGGTGCCGACCTTCCAAAATGATCAGGAGAAACAGCAGCAGGCCGGGCGCCAAGTTCATGTCACGGAACAGCCGCTTTCTCCTGCTTCCTCTGCTGGGCTGTACTCCAGCAACACCCCTGTCCCGGCTGTCGCGTCTCCTGATACCAGCCCTGGGGAAGATGCGACCGAACCAGTGGATAAGGCTGTCCCGAAACCAATCCATGAAGAGTCTGCCCAAGCTCCTCCGACTTTGGTTCCATCAACGCCGGATGAACAACTACGATTAGAGGAGGCCCAGTCACTTCAACAAAGCACTCTAGCGGCGAGTAGGTCTATTGGGGATAGGGGTGACTCTTTGCCTTCGACAAGTGAAATAATCCAGGAGAACGTTGCTTCACCAACTGGCCCTAAAGATTCATTAAAAGGGCCCAAGGAATCGATTGCGGCACCTGTACCTCCTGAGGAGAAGACCCCAGTCGGTAAAGCCGAGACCGTTCAGGAACCTCCGGCACCAATGCAACACCAAAATGTGCCGACTGCATTCCAAGTCGAAGCAGTAACAAGTCCAGAGACTCCGGTATCGAAGAAAGACTCGTTCCCAATTCATCCACCAACATCAAGACCAGAGAGAATGACAACTAGGGTGTCTTCGGGTGCTATCCGCCATAAGTCGGTTTCTGAGATCCTTGGTGAAACGCCGAAACTGGCTGTACCGCAGTCCGAAAAGGGCCATGCCAGCGAAAGACCCGTGGAGACGATACGAACTGCATCGGATGCTCTTGCCAACTCTGCAGCGAAGATGCGCCTCAAGGATAGAAGAGCACGAGAAAGGGAACGGAGTAAACTGTCCACAGTTGTATTCCCGAAGCAACCACAGCAGCCACAAGACAAAAACGACTCGATGGATCTTATTCGTCAGCACGCTGGTGAGCTTGCCAGGATAAACGAAGAACAGGACTACCTTTACATTCTGTTCCAGAATAGGGCATATACACCCCCTCGAGGCTCGGCCCTCAGCACGCTCTTAGCATCTGCTCATAAAACCCTTACTACTGAAAATCACCTTTTGGAATATCATGAGCAAATGGACAGCCGTACCTTACGACGAATTTATGCACTACAGAATGCGAACAGATGGCCCTTGCGCCAATTAAAGCGTTCGGTGGAACCTCCCCGGCAAGGAGCTCATTGGGATGTTCTTCTGGATCATATGAAGTGGATGCGTACCGATTTTCGAGAAGAGCGAAAATGGAAGATCGCAGCGGCAAAGAGCTGTGCGGATTGGTGTGCGGAGTACGTTAACAGCGATTCAGAGCATCGGTCGTTGTTGCGTTTTCATGCGAGAATTCCTCCCGAGAAATCAACGGGGAAGACTTCACCCAATTCCGATATGATGTCGCCCCCAGAGGATACCACTGATGAAATTATTGCTGTGCCTCACCCTACACCAGACCTAGTCCCTTCGATGGAAGACGACTCGCTTAGTGAGGGTTACAGCGACGAACCTCGCCATGACCTACGCGATACGATAGCGCCTGCAGCTATATTTTCGCTTGGCTCGGACGAGTTCAATTTCTCTCTTGACATGACTCCGGCAGCCCAGAAGCTCTTGGATGAATTGCCAATCTATGCGCCTGTCAAGATCGCGCCCGACACCAATTTGCCGATGTTTAAAGAGGCGCCTGATGCTTCTTGGAAAACCGAGCTATTACCTCTCTCAAAGTATGTGTCTGGCAAGATAGCTTTCCACGATGATGGACCGCCTCGGAAGCGTAGTCGGTATGACTATACGCAATATCAATCCGACCCGGACCATAAGATGCTGGAGCTGCCTCCTGAGCAGACCAACGTAGCACTTTTCCGGCCTGAGAACAAGCAGTTGCGTGACCGTATCCACCCAGGCCATAGTTTCAGACCACCGACTGAATATAGTATGCCCTTGGTTGGTTTCTTCGAGTCGAGACAATCATCTCAATGGACCTATGCAGAGGATGATGAACTACGTCGTCTTGTGAAGGAATATTCCTACAACTGGTCATTAATATCAAGTTCGCTTACTCCTCCGTCCCAATTTATTTCTGGGGCGGAGAGAAGGACCCCTTGGGAATGTTTTGAGCGATGGGTTGGACTGGAAGGACTGCCAACGGATATGGCGAAGACCCAATACTTCCGAGCTTATCACCAAAGATTGGAAACTGCACAGCGCACCGTGTTGGCGCAGCAGGCAGCTCAACAACAACAACAGCAGCAGCAGCAGCAGCAACAGCAGCAGCAGGGCAATAACAATCCACAGGCAGTACCGCCAGTTCGGAGGAGGACCACGCAGCCCGTTCGCGTTGATCGAAGAAGATCTTCTAAACACCTAGCATTGCTCGACGCTATGCGAAAGTTAGCTAAGAAGCGTGAAACGATGCTTCAAAAGCAACAGCACGGTAAGGAATACAATGCTACTCATTCTTAAGGCTGAAAACGATACTAATGTTCATGACGGATTCCAGCCTCCCAATTGGCTTCATTGAGAAAAGTTAATGAGGCAAATCAACCGAAACCTCCACTTTCGACACCGGCTGAATTTAGTCGGCTGAAGTATGAGCGGGAACTAAAGCTGCAGGAGAGACAAGAGCAGTACCGACAGCAAATGATTGCCCAGCAAAGAGTGAGGCTTCCTTTGTATCTTCGGACTTGTATCTTTTACTGACATGGAGCCAAGGCAAACCTAGCTCAGCGCGCTGGCCAGATGCCTAACCAGCAGCAAATGATGAATGCTCCCGGGCGGAATCAGAACGGTATGCCTAATAACAGCAGTACTAATCCTGGAACTCCTTCTATGCCCAGTGGCACACCGAACGGGATGCCAGCCGCTGTTGGCGTCAATCAAGGACGACCTCCTGTGCAAGGAATACCTGCTGGGGGGCCTGTCAATAGTCCGGTGCCTCCAAACCCTATGGCAATGAAGATGATGCCACAGACTGGGATGCCACAGAACAATGGGACTCGTCCTGGACTGCCAATGCAGACGTCTCCAGATAATACGCGAGTTATTCGCGAAGCCAATCGCCTTCAAGAGCAGCAGCGTGTTTTACAGTCTAGACAGCCACAACCGCAGCAGCAACCGCAGCAGTCGCACCAACAGCCTCAACCTCAACAGGCTCAGCAACAGTTCCACAGTCAGCAGCAATTTGTACCGCAGGGATCTCATTCCCCAAACATGAACATGTCCAACGCTAATGGGGCTACAAACAATCCTGCTATTATGGCCGCTTTCCAAGCTGGAGGTGGCATGCAAAGTCCCTCCTTCCACAACGCCACACCCCAAGGGGTTTCTACTCCCTCTCCCCGCATGGGTCAGCCTAACCTCCTGTCGAACGGTGTTGTCCCGACCATTAGTACCATCCAAAATCAGATCCAGAGGAGCAACCCGAATATGCCCCTTGAGCAAGTGAACAGGATCGCTACAGAACGCTTAAATCAATACCAGCAGCAGCGCATGTCCCAAGTTGCTATGAACGCCGCTGCAGGTAATATCGGTACTGTCCAGGCCAATTACCAGGTGCCTCACGATGGGAGTTTCCAAACACCACCGCAACCTGGCATGGCCGGCGGTCCCGGAATGCAAGTACCACAAGCACAGGGGTATTCTCCCATGATGCGTGTTGCGCAAAACGCGCAGCAAAGTCGTGTGGGTGTCGGAAGCTCTCCAGCCATGAATGGGACCGTTCAGCCTAGTCGAAGCGCCACCCCACAAACCCAACGCAGTGGTAGCACTCAGGCTGGCCCCATGCCTGGTTCGAGCAAGAGCCCGAATCCGCCACAGGCTCAGACCGCTGGCAGCTAGACAACGTTCTGACCTGAACGGGCCTATTGCCTACCTCTTTACTACGCTTCCCATTGCCTTTCAACTGTAAATATTTTTTTGTCGCTCTACCATACCCCTTTTATTGATAACCTGTTTGTCCTTCGGCTTTCTCAGCCGGAGTCTCATCATTTTCGCTGCCCGGATTGTTGGTCTTTGACATTCCTTCGCCCTCTACTGCCTGATTCTCTCGTCCGCTTCTCGCCCTTCTCGCCCTTCCCACCCTTCTCACCATCACGACTCTCTAACCCCCGCTGCAGCCCTCCCCCCACACTATGGCTTTCTATGGCGCTCTCCTTGGGGTTCCATTACATTGGCATGCAATGAGCCATCCGAAATACTGGCCGTGTAGACGTAAGACCAGTGACTTTGCCGTTTCCTAATGTTTTTTTTGTACTTTTGTACTACATGTATTGATAAAGCGGATACAAGGTACGGCGGATAGGATTGGAAGGTTGGAATTGCAAGGAATGAAATGAAATCCACCACGACTGTACGATTAGCTAGCTCTCTATCTCCATACCAGAAAGATAGAAAAAAAAGTTTTAAAGGCCGTTGCGTAGTTGGTAGTGTAATCTCACCGGATTTTGGATGTTGCGGCTATCCGAAGATATCCAGGCGCGCGCTTAAAAGTTTCGCCACCGGCTCTGGAAGTCATCTCTCTTCCTTCTTCACGAGCAAAACTTCCCCCCCTTGGATCCCATTCTACTTCTTTTGTTGTCGCCAGCTTGTACTTGGACGGACGCTTGCCATGCCCTCGTCTCAGCCGCCGGCGGATGGGGAGGGACGCTCACCAATCTCGTCGGCAAAACCCTTCTCTTTGTCCTTAGGAGGACAAGGTTCCTCTGTTTCGAATGGATCGATCAAGAAAACCTCCTTTAATATACAGGAATCATCTCGAGCAACCAATCAGTCTACTCGAACACTTCCACGGCGACCGCATAATCTCCAGGATGATGATGAATCCGACGACGACAGCGGCGCACCTGCCTACGAAGCTGTGACGGGAATCGACACAATTACCGGAACGGCCATCTCCGCCGATGGATCACATGAACCACGCAAATTAGTTATCCCTGTCGCAAGCAATAACAACTGGCGCGATAGACCTGGTATCAACCGTCCACGGCCCCGAGGGAAGAACCTGCTCCCGAAGGAAGTGCAGGCGATACGCGAGGCGGAACAACGAGGCGAAGTCGCTGGGGAGAATGTCGAGATAGATGGCCCGAGTATGTCATATGGTCTCAGTTTTGCGCAGACGGCGCAGGGAGATGAGAGCCAGACGAGTGGTGAACAGGTGGTGGAGAGTGCGGACGCTGGAGCTTCTACGACTGATGAACCCTGCAAACCTCTTACGCAGGATGAAATTGCGCTCCAGGCATTGATACGAGAAAGCAAGGGGGAGACAGAGGGCCGGTCTGATCTTGTGATCGAGTCTGCCCAGGGGGACCAGAATGCACGTTACGATGAGACTACTTCCTTCCGAACCGATGTTGCTTCTCGCCCGGAACCTGCGTCGCTGGATCAGTATAATGCAATCCCTGTGGAGGAGTTTGGTGCGGCGTTACTCCGAGGAATGGGCTGGAAAGAAGGCCAACCTGTTGGAAAAGGGAAATACGGCTCTTCGACTGCCGCCGAAAAGCCGCGGATCCCTGAACGTCGGCCCGGATTTCTCGGGATTGGAGCGAAGGATACGTCGGGTGGCAAGGGCGCTGAGGCGGAGTTTGGCGCATGGGGGAAAGCTGCAATGCGGAAAGGATCTAGGAAAGCTGGGAAAGAAGGCGACAACAATACGGAGGGTGTCTACATGCCGGTTCTTATGCAAAATAAGAAAACCGGAGAATTTACGACGGAAGAAGAGCTTGCGGCGTTGCGGAAGGAGGCTAAGAAACGTGATGACGATGACTGGAAAGAGAGACGTGATCGTAATCTTAAAAAAAGCGGTCGAGACAGAGATCGGGATCGGGACTATCGTCGGCGCGAGTACGACGATGATGACAGCAATCGTTATGACCGACGGGGAAAAGGGTCTTCAAGGAGGGATAGGAGCCGATCGTCGGGTGATCGGAATTTGAGACGACAAATGTCCGCTGATGATCGAGACGATAGCGACAGACGAGAGGATCGATACCGCCGAGAGAGAGACAGAGAGCGCGACCGCGATCACCGTGATTATTATCGTGATCGAGATCATGAGAGGAGCCGTCGATATGGTGATGATGACCGTTACAGCTCCCGACACTCGTCGAATGCGTCGAGCAGGCACGATCGTAACCGAGACCGGGAAAGTGGTCGCGACTCCCATCGTCGGCGAAGACATGATGATAGATGATGTTGGACGTATGAATGACCAGACGACTTGGATTGTCTTCGTGCAACGTGATCATAGGGTATTTGCCGTCATACAGACCTCTTTTTTTGGTCCATGTCTGGAACCAGATTGCCATTTCTGGAACCCACCAACAGATGCGTGGGTAGCGAGGGGGCAGGTCATTTGGGAAGATGCATGTACTTCCAGGAGTCTATATGTAGAAGACTTTGTCGAGCAATCTACACAGAGGCCTATATCTAGGGTCATCGAGCGGACAGAAAGGCTTTGGCTACGTATGTATAACAGAAGACGCAAGCCCGTGTATTGAAGATCGTGTGAATAGACCTTCAATATGGAATCAAATATACTTATAGACAAGCATGAGACAGTACGCTCATAGACAAAACTTTTTCTATACCTTGTCTTCTCCCAGAAAGACAATCTGCAAATGTAAAATGTACATGGTACTCCAGTAGAAAGCGCCGATATAGACTGCAACAATCCAAATACGAAAGCCATCTCGTCTATTTATACATGTCATCATTCACCGGGGGGGTTGCTATCTTTCTTCACACTCCGAGCATGATCACATCCTTTTCGTGGTCAGGGACTTCATCCGACATGACCTCGTGTGAGCCCGAAACCCCCAATCCTCCCAACCCTACACCGCCATCCATCTCCCCTAGAATCCACTCGACGAGATAGCTTTCGTCCGTCAGCTCTTCCACTCGACGATAATGTCGCTCTGTGTAAGAGGCCAAGGCCTGTAGGATATCCTTCATGCCGGCTGTAATGCGACTATTAGCCCCTCGCTTGGCCATGCTTGAAGTGGCCAGCTCAATGAAGGTCGATGCGGGATAAGATCTGAACAAAGCAAACAGGATGCGCTGCGCAACCCGGGAGTTGCGCGCGTTGGTGTTCCAGTCACGCAGTCGGAGGAGAAGATTCTGAAGGTTCTCAGGCCCCAAGGTTTGGAGAACCTCGTCAATGGATGGGTTGCCAGTCAGGCTGTTGGCACGCTCCTCCGTCTTGGGATCGGTCGAGTAAGGATCATCAGCCGCATCGATCGCAGTCGTGAAAAGAGAGAGTAGTCGTGCAGGATGGTTGAGTTGGAGGGCGAGGGTGATGGCTTCACGGTATGCGCCGGCCCTGATATAGTTCTGCAGCTGCTGGTCCTGCTCAATGCGAGCCGAGTTGGCGCTGACTGTGGCAGTGTACGTAGCGGAAGTGGTATCAGTCCAGAACGTGACGGTAGAGTCTGCAGAACCGGAAGCAAGAGCAAAGGGAGAAGAGTTGCCCTGAGTGGCGGAAGACGATAATAAGTCGGCACGAGAGCCAGAGGGGGTTGGGCTGGCAAGTGCCCACACTCGGTCTGTGTGGTTGTCGAGAGTGGTCTCCAGCTCTCCTGTATAGGGAGACCAAATCTTCACCAAGCCATCTGCAGCAGCAGATGCCACAAGAGGCCGCGATTGTGCGGCCTGGTTGGGAACCGGTGCTGCTTGATCTTCATCCTCTTCGTCTCCCTTCGTAGTCAGATCTGGAGGTGGGAGCCAGATCACTTTGAGCACGCTGTTGGTGTGACCTTCGAACGTCAGGAGACAGCTGTAGTCAGATAAGCTCCAGATTTTTATGGTCTTGTCGCCAGACCCAGTGGCAATCAAGCCTCTACTTGTACTACTCCGATCATCGTTGTTGAGGATCGGTGTGCCCCGAGGGGAGAAACGTACAGACCAAACGCCTCTCTTATGCCCGCGCAGCACCCCTACGACCGAGCCATCTTCAGCAGACCAAATCTTGACAGTACGATCTTGCGAGGCGGACGCAAATAGCGTCGATGATGGATTAACATCCAAGGCGTTGATATCCTTTTCGTGGGCTTTGCGGGTATATATCGCCTTCGGAGTGTGATGTTTTGAGGATTGGAGAGGTCCTAGCTTGCCCGTGTCCCACCGTTTGATGGTACGGTCTTGAGAACCCGTGAGCAGAAAAGACGGAGGGTGATTCAGGGGATCGGTGTGAGCTGGGGTGTTGATCGGCGGAGGGAGTCGAGGGAAGCCGATGGCCCCCAGGGATTCAGCGTGACCCGTAAGAACTGCAAAGCAGGTGTACGATGATGTTTTAGGATCCAAACGCCAGAGACGTGCTGTGTTGTCTTTGGCACCTGTTGCCAGCCAGTGGCCCGACCAATCTACATCGATACAGATGATAATGTCGTCGTGACCTTCCAGATGGGTGACATCCGCACCAAAGTAGTCCTCTCCACTATCAGATGGTCGGTCTGTTGACGGTCCTACGGAGACCACCCGAATACTTTCAGTGTTTGTGGCCAATGCAAGCATGGATCGGTCAGATCCAACGTATGCAAGGTCAATGATATCGTCGTCGTTGCCGGATATGCGCCTGATGATGGGCAGGGGCTTGATTGAAGACCCGGGCTTGAAGCTAGATAAAGGTTCGAGCGAGTGAAGACGCAAGGTCTGATCGGCATGTACTGTCACTGCAAACGGCATGCCCGGGGAATACTGGATAGCCACCACGGCCTCATACTCTTCCCCAGCTTCTTGCTCATAGGTCACTTCTCCACCTCGGTTGCAATCCCATACACGCAACTTGCCATTCTCGCCTCCCACCAAGCATAGTCCACTGTCATCAACGAACGTAGCTGCTTCAACGCTCTCCAGGACTGGGATGATCCGGCGCGTCTTGAATGTGCGCACATCCCAGACGATGACCGTCTTATCTCGGCCTGCGGAGAGCAGTGCATTTTCCGCTGAGGAGTACGATAAGCTCCGTACAACTGAGAGATGGGACTCAAGAGTCACTATAGACTTCCTCTTGTTCAAATCCCACACTCGCACCGTGCCCTCCTCGCTTCCCGAGGCCAGTCGAAGAATACCAGTCGAATCAACAGTCGTGATGCCGGCGTCCTCCATATCCTCGTCAGAGTCGACATCATTCGACTGTTTCTTTGACTTCTTTTTCTTGGAAGACGTCTTATTTTCTTCTTCCTGAAACGGTATTTGGAAGAAGCATAGGGCCGAAATAACACCACGATGGCCATGGAACGTATGGGTAGCATAGCCACGTCTGACGTCCCAGATCTTAATTGAACCGTCTGCAGCACCAGTGGCTAGGAATGTGCTGGTGGGATCGGTTGCGGTTGTGACAACTGGTGATGGATGGGGCTTTAAACTTCGAATAAGTTCTGCCTCGATCGTTCGTGTTGTGTCATCGAAAGGTGTCAGAGCGTAAATTCGCATGGCCATGGATCGCGAGCAAACAATGGCATGAGAGGCCGATGGCGTAACTAAGAAAATTGTTAGCAAAGACGAGAAAATTCGAAGAACTGCAGTCTGCGTGACGTACTGGCTAGACTGGTGATGACCTCTCCATCCTACAGAAATCTGATTAGCGATTGTCGCTGCAATAAAGGTGGACTAAGAACCCACTCCTTCCAGACTGGCAAGTTGGTCGCCAGTTTCGAGATCGACGACGAGAGCATCCTCACCAACACAAGTCAACAGCAATCGACCACTGGCATCCAGTGCAGTACTTCCCCCGGTGTATATGGGACGAAGAGTCCTAGACGCCTCGAAGGTCGTCTTGACAACAGCTTTAGACATGATTCGCGGAGATTCTCAACAAGCGTGACTCTGTTGATCTATCGCGCCATCCTATATCCTGAAGAAAATAAATTCTCGCCGGTCGAAAAGAGGGGAGCTGTTCGGCGTCGCAAGCGTTGTCGCACGGAAACTTTTGATCTTTTTTTGAGATGTTTGCTTTGTTTGTCGAAAAAAGGCCGATCGGCAATGGCCCGTGCTCGAGCCGCTGCAGCCGCCCATGTGAAAATGGCGCCTGTTGCCATCGGAGAAACGTCGCCATCAGGGCATTGACAACCATCATCCTCTCTTGATTCCTCAGCGATGAATCTCGTCGGTTTGTTGCGTGATGGGGCGACAGGCGTACTTGAATAGGCTGGCTCTGGTAGGCTCCAACTTTCTGTTTCCACCCATGATTCACCTCGCTTTGGTATAGTGGGCGCGGCCCAGTTGGGATGGACTTCCTACTCTACTACACTTTTTCCCTAACTATAGGGTGTGAAGGAATAATTGTATCTAGTATACTTGGAAGGCGAAGCGAAAGATAGATAGTGTACATTGTTTCTGGTTTTATGCAGCCTGTTAACGTGCGCTGCACCTAAATTTAATGATCCTCTCGGCATACCTATGGCTACCATGTATCTTCCATTTGTTCACTTTCCAATGGCGCTTGCTACCTTCCACTTTCTGAACTGCTTGGCTAACTGAATATCAAGGGCCGGTCCCCGTATGAAGTGCCAGAGCGCACTGCAGATCCCACATCGGATCGTGCTCGTCCAACCCAGCAGAGTACGTCCGCTCTGTTTGCGGACGACTATGCTCAGCATTACGATGAAAGAGGTCATCCAGTTAATCCCGAATCCAAAGTATTTGGTAAAGCGCTTCGGAGGGCCAAAAATGACGTCCTTTCAACCATGGGCATTGTTGTTAGTGAGGATGGAAATGCCGGTGGACAGAGTGACCGGCAGAAGGTTGAGATGATAGCTGCGGAGAACGACTATGGGTTGATCATGGCTACCCTAGACCAAGTGTCCGTCTTCCTCGGCTCATGGTGGACGTCGTCACTTGCCGGCCGGATACAAGTAAGTTTGATGCATAGCTTCAGGTCAGAGGTTCACAAGGCTGATCTGTTAGACTTTCAAAAGTTACACGCATATCCCTTTGATGGCTATTATAAGCCATGAACGTGCGTCTTGGGGGATCCAAGGGTTCTATTTTGCAGGAATCCCGGCATGGGCGATATCAACATGCCTCTCCATTTGCCGACATCATCCACTGGAGCGCTTGATTTCGTACATACAGAGCTATTTCCCTAATGACGATACGGGCTCAAAAGTTGTTCGGGCTTCATTCAACCTTTTACATTCTGCGTGCGTAACTTGCAATATCCCATAGAACACAGACAGCCACCTAACCTATGTCCAGGGCGAGAGGGACGTTGCTTGTTTTGGCGATACAGACATACATGTATTCTCTCCTGCAATCTCTCCTCCTTGTCCCTCCGTCGTTTTTGCCAGCGGTCCAGCTTCTAATCCCATTTGGCGAACATGCCGCGATTCAGCTTCCTTCCCTACCAACAGACTCGTCACTTGAATCACTCAGCATGTATCTTTTGAATCTGGCAAAGGCGCCTCCGGTTTTGCTTTATATCTATATGTACCTGCGTCCAGTGATAGAGATAAGGCTCTACCGGTTAATACGTCGACGGTTACCGAAGCCTACCGTGGCGGACGAACTTTCTATTAAAGTGGCATTTGAAAATGATCTTATAGACTGGATGGTTCCGACTCTCGGACGCAGATCCGAGGAAGAAAGTCGTCGCAACAGCATGACACTCGTCGAGGATATCATGTACGAGGTGAACTTCCTTCGACGTTGGGTTTTATCATGGTTTGGCTTCAAATCACAGCGGGTAGCTCAGGCATCTGAACAAGCTGCGGATGCCCGACACAGGCGAGATTGGCTCGAATCTTTACCGTTAAGCATCGAGCAATTGCAGAACGAAAGGCAGTCGTTATCCCGGCAATTACAGCTTCAATCGACGGTCCCACCGCCTCCAGAGGAAGTGATCCGGGCCCATGGAGCTGTTCCTAGGTCACAGTCACAGGATCCGGGGGGCGACTTCAACGGCAATCGTGTTCTGTCCAATGAAGAAAACCCTATTTCGCTATCACCCGCGGAGATGAGTGCCGATGACTTTCCAGAGCTGGCCCCAATGGGGCGAGTGAACACGATGTCCCCTGTTGCTGGCTCATCCAACCATGCGGATGATGCAGGGCCCAGTCGCCTGGAAGATCTGGATGCTGCCGAGAGTGGACGGCATTCCCGCTCAAACACCCTTTTCTCCCGACCTTCGTCCCCTGCAACTTCTTCCCCGACGTCCCCCCGCGTGAGGGCTTCATTGATTCACCAGAACTCTGATGTCATCACCATGCAGCTGGAGCTTTTAGGGAACCGACATGCCTCAAACCAGGGCCAGTTGATTGCTAGGACTGACGTCGAAGCTGATCAAGCAAATGCCAGTGGCATACCAGTTGGCCGTCGGTCGTTCTCGGACCTTTTGGATGCTCTCCTAGCCAATCAAGGCCAAAGTTTCACTGCCGTCAACAACCCAGATACGGTTGATAGTGATGGACTGTCCAACATGACTGCTGCTATATTTCCTGAAGTAGGAGAGACCCCATTGACTAATGCAGACCAGCCGCGAAGTCCAAGAGCAGAAACTCCGGCTGTTGGATCCGGTCCCATTTCAACGCTTGCCAATATCTTACCGGATAGTGTGGAAGAACCAGGCCCGGAAGAAATACACAATGAATCCCCGGGGCCGGACACATCATTTGAAAATGATTTTGATTCGGAGATTTTCCCACGGATATCTGATCCCAATGTTCGCCAGTCTATGACAGCTACTATTACCTCCCCCATTGCTCATCGAGTCACGATCCTCTCCTCTCACCCCGTTGATTCTCTTGCATCTCATCTTGCATCCATGCTCACCAACGTGATTTTTATTCCACTTGAATCCCTATACCTACGCTCTCTTGCTTCGTCCTATTTATCATCTGCGAACTCTTCCGCTGCTCTCCGATCTGATGTCCGCCCGTTGGGTGTATGGGGTGGTGGCTCTCGATCCGACGCCTTTGTCTACATGGGAAAGTTAGCTCTCACGGTGGGCATGCAGGCAGCTGTGAATGCTAGCGTATGGGGAATCATAGCTGGCACAGCTATTAAAATTGGTAGGAAGTTCTGTGGCTGGGGCAGCTTATGACCGTATGCTCTGCAACGTTGGTGGAATGAGTGTGCATGAGTGCATTGTGACCTAGCTACTTCGACATTAATAGAAATGCTGGATTTGGATCTGCCCTATATTATATGTATCTAATTCACCTGTTCTTCTCCCATTTTTAGTGATGCTAGTCGTCTACTCCGAAAATGCGCTATAGACTGTACTCATCATGACGCCAGTTGAGATTGCACGACAAGGCGAATCACTCCCCCAATCATTGCTTGGACGCGTATCTATTCTCTAGCTATCTACAAAATGGATAAAAAAATGCATGCTCATCCGAATCATAAATTTTGATTTAATTATACAAGTATTGATCCTAACACTAAGCCTTGCCATGCACACATCAGTCAGATATAATTAATTAAATACACGACACTACAGGTAATGTCTATCTCCTGATCCAACAGATCTACTTGGGATTCTTCCCCTTTTGATTCGTCATGCCAGGAATCTTTCGGCGTTCCCAAACCATTAGATATCCTTCCCTCGTAAACAAGGTTTCACTCTCGGCTCGTTTCACAAACAGATCTTGGATCTCCAACCATTCTGGGCCCTGTTGCTCTCCGGCGTGTTCCTTCTGGTGTCGTGCATTTTCCGCCACCATCGCTTTGTCCTGAACTTGGACGAGCCACGCAACCTTCTCGCTAGCTGCGCCGGCTCCGGTAGACGAGCCCCCACCTGCGGCGTTGACACCCCGGTCCGCTGCTGCATCTTCGGCGGCCCCGGAGGCGGCCACTGAGGGGTCGAGAATGATATTGGCGACGAGGTCATAAAGGATTGGCTCGCCTGGTGGCCAGATTTCAGGATTGGGTTCCACGTAGGGAGACATGTCTAGGGAGCGAGGCGATGGGAAGGTTACGATCGTCGGGTTCCTTTCCGAGACAAACCGGTTCTGACTGAAGCGTTTGATGTGGAAAAAGAGATAGGGGGGAAGTGGATGGAGGAGACGGTGTCGGACTCGATGAGCCAGTTTCTCCGAGGCGGTGATCCCGTTATACTTGTTCAGGAGGGTTGTCAACGGAACCTGAGGGATGATTGATTCACGATTGGCGGATTGAAAGAGGGGAGTGGGAGGCAAGTCAAGAGTAAGGATGAGGAACGGGATGGTTTGGCCGTTGATGGAGCCGGATTCGGTGAATACCAAGCGCGCATTTTGTGTATCGGAATGGGCGGTGATCGCTTGGCTTTCGATCTTCAAGTGGCCCTGAAAAGCGGCATGGATTACACTCGTCGGGGTCTTGGACGGCTTCTTGGATCCTCCGAGGGACAAGTGGAGGTTGTTTAAGAACCACGATAGAAATTCTACGGGATCAGACTGCTGAGTGAGCGTAAAACGCTTCGATGATCGAAGGGCAATCTCCTGTAGCAACTCATGAGGCGACACATGGGATCGAAAAGCCTTTGGATTCCACAGCTTCCGCACAAGCGTGCTGAAGCGCTGAACCAGTTGTGGCGTTCCAGGCGCTTGAAAATCATGGAGCAGGAAATAATTGCGAATCGGGAAGACATGAGCCAAGAGCTGGACTACGACGTTGAGATAATCATTTGCCTTGATATTGTTCATGCCCACAAAGCCTGAGTCAAGAGTTAGTAGTCCGTAGATGGAGATCTATACCGACCGTTGTTCGCTCCTTACTTACCTGGTCTGTATCGTTGCCCTGCCAGATCAAAGGCGTCGTGGACCTCTTTATCCAGCTTCGACACTTCATCCTTGGAATAGTATGGATCGACCACATACTTAATGTCGTCCAAGCTCTTGTTCTGGACCTCATATCCCTCCGGGAGAACGTAGACCTTCTTCGTGCCCATGTTGATGAATACATGGTGCCCGACTTCCAGAGCATGGAAGTATGCATGCGAGTTGGGGCCTCTGCCTTGGAAGTATTTGCCGCACACGAGACAGGCATATACATTGATATTAGAGAGACTGACCGAACACAGCTTCTCGAAATCAAAGTCGAGAATTTCGCGATTGATCGTATCAAGGTATAGGTCGCTGTAACCCTCCATCGGCTTGGTCTGACGTTTTGGAACAGTCATTGCCGGTAGGTTGTCAGCGTCGTCGTCGTCGATAGTGTCGGAGGATTCTGTACTCTTCTCATTCAGCGCCGCCTCATTCAGTTCCTCTTGCTCCAGGTCTGCAGCGGCCAGGATGTCCTCTCCTTTGTGCTCGTGCTGTTCCATCTCTTGCCCACTGGCCCGGCGTAGCGGTACGGCGCCATGCCACGCGTCTTCTTGCTCCGCAGGCTCATCCTCCACGCGGGCTTTCTTTGAGACAGGAGAGCCCGCAGGAATGCCATCCTCCAGCGACAACTCCGCTTGTCTCTTAGGCATCATGACTTGGTGGGTAGCTAGGGACTAGAGGAGAAAACTGGTGCGGCGGGAATTCCAACCGGCGAAAATGCGATGGACGGCAGAATGCAAACAAGGCAAACAACCGGCACTATGACATATGAACATCTCTCTTACAGTCAGGGTCACGATGCTATATACTATGCTAAAGGAGAGAGAGAGAGACTACATCTGGAGCACATTCATGGAAACAATATCTAGCCATGCAACCGATCTTCAAAGGTAAAGAGAAGAACCAAGTCCCGTAAAGCCGAAAACAAAAGACATGAGATAAGTATTGATATGATACAACACCATATTAAGCACTCTTGACGATCTTCTCATTGTCAAAGTCCACTTCCCTTACGCCATCCTTGGTTACAACCTTCACCAGAACCTGGAGAATGTTAGTAAATTAATCCATGCTCACTGACTGGGTGATTACGAGTGACATACCCCTTTGTAGTCGATTGGTAGTCTTCGTTTCAACTCATCTGTGCACATCTCTAGAAGCTTCAGACCCTGTTCGAGCGTGATATCAGGGTGGTGATGTTTGTCAAGAGTAGATAAGCAGTAATACCTGAAGCATCTTAGTTCTCATCCCACCCGCACCTGATGCCACGCTAGGTTTGTTAGGGAGGTTCAATTCCTGACTTACTGGGCATATCCATGAGCTGCGTATGGCACTGGGGCTAACGACGCCAAATAGTCGATCCAGTACAAGTGAGGCTTCTCAGTGATGGGGTCCACTCCTCCCAGCAACAGGTTGACCGTGTAGGGACTCCGCGATCGCAGGCTCTGTGCCAATTCCCCCCGGACAAAGTTGGCTACTGCATTCGGCCCCAGTTCGGTGTCATTCCGCATTGTGTAGAGCTGAATATTGGCTTGAATAAACTCCGCAAATTGCACTGTCCCCGATCCAAGAGTCAGCTCGCCCATCTCAATTACTCGTCCTAATATTCGTCTGTTGTTGGGTCAACTGCACGAACCGGTATCCCCTGCCTCTCCCGAGAAAGCCATCAGATTGTGCTTGTTCAGCTGGCGCGTCTTATCATCCTCAGCTTTGATAATGGTTGGACCCCTCATGGTGGCTTTAGATGCCGCCAGAAGGACAAAGTCCTTGCCAGTAATGCCCAGTAGAACCTCCCTACGGAAACGATCGGTCAGCTGAGAAGGGGACACACATTGGCAGAGTTGAATGGAACCTACATAACTGTCGTCGGTGTCACGCGTCTGTAGGAGGAGGGAAGAACGAGAAGGAAGCTGATGATGGTCTTGTCTTACTGTGAGGAAGGATACAGCAAGGCCGCGCGGAGCTTTGACTGCCTGCAGCTGCCTGGGGGCCTGAGGCGTAGCAGCTGGTCTGCTGAGTCAGTATTTAGGCGTAATATTGATGCGCTTTCCGTATGCACGGACCACCGGCAAAAAAAAGTGAGAGCGAAAGCTTCAAAGAATAAGAATTAGTATTCCAGCTCTGCGAACTCTCCTCATTCGCTTGCTCCCTCCCCCGCCAGTATCCGTCAGTCGATCGCCCGGATCTCTGTTGACCAGTGCCCTAGGGTACCTCAATTCAGTGATGTCGTCCTTTTTCACGTTGCCCGCTTCCCAACGGAAACGCAAGAGGGAAGACCGCGCCGGAGCCCCCGCGTTCAAAAAACGGGGTGTCGATGCAGATAAAAGATCTATGGAAAGGGATCAGTCGATTTCAGGTAGCGATGTGGATGAAGATGTGGAAAGTGTGGAGTCTGCCTTATCCGGAGAGGAGAGTGGCTCGGAATCAGACGAAGGAGAGACAGCAGCGGACCGAAGATTGAAGCTGGCGGAGAGGTATCTAGAGAATGTCCGTGATGAGGTGGATGAGATTGGGTTTGATGCAGCAGAAATCGATCGAGATCTCATTGCTGAGAGGCTAAAAGAGGATGTGGTATGTATTGTCGAATATTTCCACCTTTCCATCCCCAGTAGATCCTTGCATATCTGATATGAGCATAGGACGAGTTTAAAGGACGTGTATATCGTCAAATTGCCTCGGATCTAGCTTTCCCTACGGCATCGCATACTTTTTTTCGGGCAGATACCCAGTCGACTACTTCCATTGCAGTGTACCCACCCTATGTCTACACGGTGTCGAAGGATAGAACACTAATCAAATGGGAACTTGCGACCCCGACACCTGCAACGACGGCTGCCACAATAAACGGACAGGACAAGCTATCCAAACGGCCTCCGAAACCTCAGCGAAAGAAACCAAAACAAGTTAAGTTTGTGCGAGGTCTACAAAAGGTTTCCGAGAGTGAGGAGGAGCATGGCCATACAAAAAATATCCTGTCGGTTGCAGTCTCGCCGTCTGGGAAATTCATTGCGACAGGCGGCGAGGATCACAAATTGATCATCTGGGACGCGGCGACTTTGACACCGATGAAGACTTTCACGCAACACCGTGACTCTGTCAGCGGGCTTGCCTTTGCGCGACATATCTCAACCATGAGCTCTGGTGAGCAACTATTCACGGGTTCTTTTGACCGCACGATCAAAACGTGGTCTCTGAGCTCCGCCGGTCATGCCTATGTCGAGACATTGTTCGGACATCAAGACAACGTCTCGTCGTTGGCGGCAATGTCAATTGACGAGTGTGTCAGTGTGGGTGCACGCGATCGTACAGCCAGGCTATGGAAGGTTGTGGACGAATCGCAGTTGGTCTTCCGCGCTGGATCCAAGAACGCCTCATACCAAGAAAATAATCTCGACTGTGTGGCTCCATTGCCTCCTACTCATTTCGTGACAGGCTCAGACTCGGGTGCTCTCTGTCTATGGTCCATCCATAAGAAAAAGCCTCTCTATACCATCCCTCTCGCGCACGGTCTCGACCCCATCCCTCCGCTTGATGAGCTGTCGACGGAGGTTGATCAAAATAAAGCATCGTCGAACTCACGCCATCTTCGACGGATGCCTCGCTGGATCACCGCCTTGGCCACAGTTCCTGGGACGGATATTGTGCTAAGCGGTAGCTGGGATGGCTGGATTCGCGCATGGAAGGTTTCCGAAGATAAGAAGACGATCCTTGCTCTGGGGCCGATTGGTGGGGGAGATCTGGCTTCGTCTACCCCCGATACTCCCTCTGCTCAATTGAAACAGACGCTCGCCTTCGATACTCCAAACAATTCTGATCCTATGGCTATCGACACACCACGGAATCAGAAGGCTCACGAAGCCAAGGAAGGTACTGAGCCGTTGATCAAGGGCGTGGTCAACGATATTGCAGTTTTCGAGCGCCGCCTCGACACTACCAAGCCTGGACAGGTACCAACCGAGCCCAAATCCAAGTCAAAGTCGAAATCCTCAGACCCTGAACGTCGGGGTCTCTGCATAGTGGCGGCTGTTGGCAAAGAGCACCGTTTTGGACGCTGGAAATGCTTTGCCAACAACTTCCACGACGGCGCGACAGTGGATGGCCGGAACGGAGCCGTGGTGTTCGAAGTTCCATTCATCTCGGATGTGAGCCCAAAGGAGGCTTAATTGGTCAGTGGGACGCATCATGGCGATGTGGTGCATGTATCTATCTATCTATCCATCTCTGTCTAACTATTCAGTGTTTCTTATGTACTTTGGGTATTCCCGGATGGCGGTCTTTGCACATGTTCAAAAGTTTCGCATTAGAGGGATTCTTCGTTTTGTCGTTATGATGTTGGGCTCGCAGGGTCCAGGTGTACATACCTACATATCCATCGGATATCCACGAAGGAGTTTCTGTTTATCTTTCCCATTTGAAATTCCGGACGAAGAAAAGTAGAAGATAGAAACTGGCTGCCTTAGGATGGGCCAGGCTGTGCTAGACCTCCATTTCTGCTTGAGCGAGTCTGCCGGCAACACCACTTCTGATAAAAGCAAACTTCATCCACCCACTCTGCTGCAATGGATTCGACTCAGTCGTTCCGTTTTGACCTGCCTGGGTTTACCTTGCCTCTAGCATGTGAGCCACTGGTGAGTGGCTTCTAACTACTTATTTGTACTCATAATACCCTAGAAAAACCACCAAGTTCTCTTTCCTTCTTTTCCGAATGCTCTAGATGTCGATTCATTCTGGCTCTGTTAACATTCACAGTATCGAGTCTCCCCAGTCAAACTGGAGGACCGCTCTAAGCCTGGCCATCGTAAGATCCTTGCCTTGTTTCTGGTGGATCCGAACATCCGCATTATTTCGTACGCTAATATCCCTCCGCCGCAGGAGGACCGGGGGAAGGAAAAACGAGAAATTGTTCAACGGGTTTTTGCAGTCGAGATTACAGTCGAATTGCAGGAGATGGTGAACGATGGTCTATTCAGCCCACCCATCATCACCATGGATGTGGCAAAGCAATATCGACTGGAACTCATGGAGGAGAGAAGCGTTAATTCTAAGGAGCAGAACGAGTGGTTTGAAAAAGTAGTAACTTCAATCTTTGCGAGCGTTGATAGAATAACTAGCTCTGGAAATGACACGAATGACTGTCTCAGCATTGACTGGATATCATTTGTAGCACTAATGTATCCACTCCACCAATGTGTCTATTCCCACGGTCATCAGCTATAATACAAAGGCAGTCTATAAAACCATAGAAAATATTAAAATTATGAAAGTCCATAATTAGCCCCTTCCTAACTCCTCCTATGGCCAAACGACCTACTCAAATTGAGCATATCCACATGCAAAGGCAGGAAATTCAAGCAGTGGTGGCACTCTGGGGTCTGTACTGCGTTCAAAGAACATGCAAATAGCAATACACTCTGCTCGAATCCTACCCTCGACCCACGGTTGCCACTTCGTCAGCAAGCACATCAAGCCCATCCAGTGCGCAATAATCATAAGAGCTGCTGGATCTCTTTTTTGAAGCAGGGCAAGAAAATCAAATTCCAATCGCCCCATATAAGTTGTACACATGGATGCATTGAAAAGATTTTTCTCTAATTCAAGCAGCGTGGTCAGAGACTTGAGGGGCGTATAGTAAGGGCTCGTAGTTTCGTTCGTATACTCATCAATGCCGCAGAAATCGGCGAAAAGAGGATCAAGGCCGTCTGGTCCACAGTGGCCTTCGTAATTAAAGAGTTGGCATTCTATTTCATGAAATCCCATGAATGCAGTTCCCCAGATACATCCATTGAGGTACTGTTCTGCTTGCTGCAAGATGCATCGCAATCCACTTTGCAAGTAGAGCCAGTTCATGTCTGCAGGGTTGTTTGTAAAAACCCACGAATCGGTAGGTTTGAAGTCGTCTGGACAGAGCGACACGAGGCTGATAAACATACACGTCGAGATTAGAGCATCCACATTTTTCCGACTGACTCCCGGGAGTAGTGCAGCTTGGTATAATTGGATCGCCTGCTGCCAGAAATAGGCCTCTGCACATTTCGGGCTCGCTTCCACGGGTTGTTTGACACGATTCAAGTGCAGCATACCAACCCCAAGCAATGTGTACATTAAATGTGAATTCTGAGCGTCTCTGTTAGTAAAATAAGCGCATGGATTGGCGCTACAACTTTGGATCGACGCTGAAACTCACGGTAAATGCAATCTCCACCATGTCCCTTTTCATCACATCTCGAATACCAGGTTGGCCGACTGTTTCAACAGACCAGGTAAAGAAATGTTGAAACGCATCCATAATAAAGGGCTGACACGACCTTTGAATTTTGGAGCCTGATCCGACGCTCAAAATCCCCTCCAGCTGGGACCGCATATCGACAAGCGACAAGGAAAACCCCGTTTTGCTGGGCTTTTCGAGGGCGAATGCTTCAGTCTTATCACTGCCACTCAGTAGGCTCTCCGACGCTGTGACATAACTGCATGTGGTACCCCGAGCTTCGCATCTTCGACAACATGGCTTGCGTTCGTCGCACTGTACCATCGGAATTAGCAGAACTATCATCGTGGATGCTGTCGTTGGGACCAGCCCACTTTGACCCGCCGCCTCTTACAGGTGATACAACCCCCTCGGGACTTCTTATGGGGTCGTCGAGCGTGATAAACCGTTGGGTTTTTTGCGTCTGTTAGTCGGAAGACCGTCTGAAGCGCACCGTCATCGTCGAGTCTGCTACTATTCATGCGCTCAGTTTTGCTAGGATGCAAGACCAGAACTTGTTGACGTGCCGCAGACATGACATTCGACTTTTACGCCGAGACGGATTAGAGATACTGAAGAAGCCAGCTTTGAATTGCTCAGCACATTTAAGGGAATAATTGAGGCTCTAGGCGGAGAAAGTTCGAAATGGTACTCTAGCATCGCCACCTTGGATACGAGGCTACGCCAATCACATGATCCGAGGTGGTAGGGCTCAAGTTGAGCCACTGCAGCATGATTTTTCATCCGGATTCCAAGTGTAGAAGTCAAGAGAAAAAAAGGGTCCAAAGATTAAGAAAACGGGTATATGTTAACAATGCAATGAAGTACAGCCCTAAACTTTTGGTAACTGCTACGGCCTCTAGTCTCAGCGAGACGAGCCATAGGTCTCACGCATGACAAAATATCGTCTCGTCCAGCAACACAGAACACGAGTCACTAGAAACCCATTGCTGGCGGGAATATAACATATTAAGCAGGAGGTGGGTATTAGTGGGTACCACTTTTCAGAAGATAAAGGTATAGCTGAAAAGCGTCAAGAAACATGGCATTGAGCCGGCCGAAGTGATAAATAAGCAAATAAACGAATAAACGAAAGGATAGAAACAGCGTCCATGAGCTTATCCTTATCACTCAACTTAGCTAGGTCAATCCATAGCCATGACCAGAAATTCCAAAGATACCAGTCATGTGAGTTAATTGCTCAGACTCACAAAGAACTAGTTCACGGTAACTACAATCAATTTCGCTAGTAAACGCCAGGGGTAGTCGTTAAATCGTATATGATAAATGAACGTAACGGATCAAAGAGCCGTAGTTCTGCGATTCCGTCCATCTTTAGCTCTCCTTGACGGTCTCACTGGTCCCTCGTCTGAATCATCCTCCAGGCTGATCGCGTCCGACGCCGTAGTTCCTGTAGTATGTGGACGCTGAGCTTGTGGTATACTACGAGGATTGGCGAGATCGAAATTCGTATTCTGCAGTTGTGATTGTCCGGGAGAACTCAACAGTTCTTGGTAGAAAGGAACTGGGCAACGCCGACCTCCATTTACAGGAGGTCGGATTGGCTCATCATCGTCATCGTCATCGTCGTCATCAATGTCTTCACTCCCATAGTCAGTGCTTGAAATGTCCACCGATCCATCACTTATTAAGTCCCCAAGCTGAGAAGTTGGAATATCAGAGTGCTCGAGCACTTCTTCATAGCGGGCTTGCGTGTTATATTCGGGTCCCACGACTGTAGACCGATCCGACTCCAAGTCCGAGTCATAATCATGCATACCACCAAAATGTTCGTCATCGTCAATAAAGGAGTCCATGTCAGTATCCTCGGAATCTTCCTCATCTTCACTGTCAGGAATCGAGGACATGGCATCATGCTGATCCCAGTCATCCGACGGAACGTGATAGGGACCATTCAGAGGTCCATGACGATTCTGAAGATTAGGCAGCAACCCATAGAGTTGTTGGGTAATGTTAAAGGGTAGCCCATTAGGAGGGGCACCGTGATAAAGAGCATTCAAGTCAAAATCGTCAACTTCACCAAACCCATCTTCGAACACGTCGTCATCATCAAGGTAGTCGGTCATGTCCGAATTCTCATCCAGTTCACTCATATAGTCGGAAGAACTAGTTGTCGACCCTTCGTCCCGGCGGTATCCACATTGGGCGCATCCGGACTCCTCCTCGAGCTCCCAGGAGCAAACCGGACAACGGATGACATTGTCCTCGAGATCGACAACAGGTGCCGGGATCGAAAGCCTTGCCTTGTTAAATATGCCCCGGAACAAGCCCCCGTCTTTATGATGGGTGTTTTTCTTGTCCCTCTCTACCTTTTCGGCTTCATCGCGCTGATGGCGTATATGTTCGGCTGTGGTCTCGCCCTTGTCTAGAAGTTCGGCACGACTCGTGAACAGTTGGACAACCGCGCGAACCTGGAACCCGTCAGTAACATCATCAAACCCTCCATCACAACTCCGTGGAAGCAGGAAATTCAGGCCATACCAGATAAGCAGGGGACGGCTCCGATTTCACGGGAGCTCGACAATCCGGACACGTTTTATTGGATCTACCGCCGGCAAACCACGAGGTTAGGCACTAGTAAACAAGTCAGTCTTTCCCATAGGCTCGCCATAGAATTGATAATGCAGGTCTGACATACACTGTAACAAAATGTATGCCCACAAGCAATGGTAAAAGGTTCGTACAGTGGTCTGATACAGATACCACATTGTATAAGAGCGCGAATATCATCCACATGTCCTTGTAAGGTGTGAGAGAGCTGGACACAAAAGCATCAGCATCCATCATTTCAAGGCATGCCAGGCGCGGGCTTGGCTTACCCCCCCGAAGAATCTCCGGTTGAATCTATTGTGGCTTTTATCCCGTTTAAGGAGCCATTGCTAGATGCTGCTCCCGTCGGTGTAGGCGTCGACATCGGTTACTTCCGCTTGTTGATCGAATCCAAGGAATTGTATTAGGGTGGCGTTCGCCTTCTTGCTTTGGTTGCGACAGAAAGACTTTGTATCGCCGAAGACAACAGCAACGACGACAGCAACAGATTTTAAAAAAAGGAAGAAGGAAATTCTCAGGTGAAATAAATCACAACGAAGAAATCTTATTTCTTGTGGTACTAGATAGTAACGAAGAGAACTGTTGGCATGGCTGGGTGGGAAGTCACTTCTGTATGAATGATCCGACGGGACGAAATATAGGGCGCGGGGATCAGGTCGCACGAACAGGAACGAAATGCCGGATTGCCTCAAGAATTTAACGGGGAGGAGAGGAGAGCACAGGAGAAGAGAGAGAGAGGGAGAAGAGAAGGAGGGGGAAACAAGACGACACAGAAGTCATTGTCATGTCAGGGCGACCGCCAGGCACTTTTCTTTTCGGAAATTCCGCGCGCAAACTGAACAAACAAGCGCGAAATAGATTCATCTATTCGAACTACCCATCCACCGACGCAACCCCACAGTCCAACATCAGTAAGCCAATCTACAATAAGATCCTGGATCGTCAATGTAGATCTGCCCTTGACGCCGTGATGAGTGCGGTCAGCTAAGTTGGTCGCCTTCGTGTGCATAAGCCAGTACTCATGTCGCTCATCATCAACACCATGGTCATCGGATCGTGAACTCGAAGTGTATCAATCCTGCGAGGTAGCTTCATCAATGCGTTTGAGATTGACTTGACTTGGGATCTCTGCAAAAGTTGTGTTGATCGAATATTACACATCTGCACATACCTAACTATGGAGTACAACGAGCATCTACGTATGGGAGCTCGACAGTCAAGCGAGAGGAAGCAATAGCAGCAGCTACACTAGCTGCAACAACGATGCTTTTGAAGGAGGTCCATAAGCGTTTGTTCGGAACTAGTATTGCATCTCCCTCGTCTCGCCCTACGTGCTCAGCCCTTACGATGTAACAGGGTTGGATGTGATATATCCCGAATGGCGCTTCAGTCGTGGCAGTAACACACCATACACATCTCCCTATTAGATTACTCAATTCACTTCACCTCACCTCTCTTCTGTAGTTTCATCCAGATCTGTATCCTGGGGAGTAACAGACTGTCTTTGATCCATTCGCCTCTTGAGCCTTCCGTGTGTGTGTCCCTCTTCAGTCAACTCCATAGAGAGGTTACTGTTGTTAGGCCGTCAGCGCATTATATCGTACTGGCGAAACTCGCCTTGCTGCCAGTTCGACATCAGAACGAGAAAGGGGTTTGAAATATTAAAACACCTGTATGTCAGGGGTTATATCGGCCTAAACAATTATTGACAACTTTTTACATCGTGCTATCCGGCAAAACTTCAGCATACTTCCAGGGCTCTGTTGATTGTTTGAGAATCATAGATTATCAAAGCGATCTTAAATGAGAAATATAGTTGTAGGGATTTCTCAGTACCTACAGTATGTCGCTACATATCTATTTCAGTAAAAATGCGAATCAACCAATCCCAATCACCAAACGCCAGCGGCAGACAGAAACGGATGCGAATAAAGCTCAGCTGCAACTAAAATATGCCCCTTGACAATTGCAGCTTGAGATCTTCTGGGATCAAATAGCTGTCATCAACGACCCCTTTCATGACTTTATCATTCTTGACAATTTCCTTGTCCATATGCTTCAGGAATTCGATCTGCTTGCGAATAAATTCTTTCAGATCGCACGTATCGAACGATCACATTTGGCGCCGGACCAATCTGTTGGCATCACGGATCGATCCTGAAGCATCTCAGATCGGTACTCCGTGAACTGGTAATACGATTCCCCAATATTTGATATGAGACGAACCGTGGTGAGGACCATGCCATCTTTGATGGCAGCGGATCAGGACCGGGACGAAGTCACCATGGATATTTTTGTGGTTGTTCTCAGGGCTCGGTGGGCTTGATGCTCAAAGCATCGTCCCTAGAGAATAATTACTGAACCCTAAGGTAATAGGGTCTATAGGCTTGAAATTATATCAAAAGATGCAGATGATGAGACCTACCATCTGTGAGCTTCTATTTTTCACCACCTCCCCATTCCTTTTCTCAGTGCTGTCTCGCCTCCTATCATATCAAGCATAGTCACGCAGACAAATGGATAGCTGTCTGTGTACTAGACCACGACTGGGTCGTTCTTTTCCCAGGGACATCCTGGAATCCCCCGTCGGGTTCCCGATTGATCTTCTCCATGGCTGCGGTAAGAACTTTTGAATTTTCGTCCTCGCTATGGACTGAGACGTTCACACGTCCAATTTTGAGGTCCACGGTGGGAATAAGATCAACTCCAGCAATTTTGGAGATTATGGAGAGGGTCTTGGTTTTCTTCCGCATCGTAAATAAAAGGTGGACATCTGTGAACCATGTTAACGAAGGGTTAGGAACAGTGGAGGTAAGGCATGACTTATTCCTGCGTATAACCTCTTAATTGACATTGTGCAAGTTCGCTGGAGTATTGGTGCTTGGCAAATAATTCTTCGCTCAGGACTTCTTCTCATTTCTGGACAGCTTCGTGTGGGAACAGTAGAGGCTCCAGATGGTGACACACCACGGCTCAAAGGTCTTGTATAGTATGTATTTCTGGAGAAGGAGGAGCATAGACAAAATACCCGATGGTCAAAAGTGACTCGCCCTGATACTCGAGTTAAATTAAAACGGAACCCATTTTTCCATCGCGGCAAGTTGTCGAGTGACTCGAGTCCCCCTTCTACTGTGTTTGGGACGGCTACCGTAAACCTCCTTTATATATGTTAATGTCTTTTTTCTCTGAGATTGTTAGGCTGTTGGGCTCTTTCTGTCTATTTCCTTCCAGACCATGGCAAAGGCGTCGGACGTGGTGCTACCTGTTCAGCTGACCAAACCTATTCGTCCGTATTGAGCACAGTTCCTTAGTTTTCTATTCAATTCGGTAATGTTTTGCATTTCCCTCAATCGATTTGATGGATCTATTATAGGAGAATTTGGAACCAGTGCGTTCCCATTACCATCTACTCTGTCGAATTCTAACCATCAGCACCATGCAGCGTAAAACTCAAGTGGGGGTTCGACTGCCTAGGAGACGTGGCGTTTGTTTGGAAGTATGCTCAGCGTCAAAGTGTCTGGAGTCAACCCCTCCCACCATACCAGTTATTTAATGGTTACTTCACAATCGGCGTCTGTTCGACGAACTGGTTGGACTGAGTCGAAACCATGTGATAAACGGCAGTACAAATGCGATCACGAAGAATATCATAGTGGGAGGGGTAAACAACTGCTGCATATGCAAAAGCAGGCGGCATCTGCTAGCCCAGCAATAAACCACCCCGTTAATTTGGTTAGGTTGGGTTGGGATTGGAAGCTTATAGGTTGTGCAAACTTGATGGCATTCATAAAAGCTAGCAGTGGCAATTTGGCCAGAATGGCAGTGGCCATAATGGTGAGATCCTCGCAACGACATGAAAGATCAATCCAATCAGGGATGGCAGCGCCTGCAATTAAAATTAGCTTTCTGGTATTTAACGCTATCCGTTACTTGACTTCAAATATCTTATTAGCCTTGACCACGATCCACGTTTCCCCAGAGACTGCCCAGTGGCTATAGTCACAAATAGCCTACCATATCATATACATATACAACAACGCTCTCATATCATGATGGATCACTGAACCCCTGATAGCCAAATGAGCTCCCAACTCCAAATAAGTCAAACTCGACATAGTACTCACAAGCAGTACTACATACATTTAGGAGGGCAAGATCCCTGCCGACAAACGGAAGTCGAATCCGTCAAATGCCAGCCAGGGTCATGATCACGCATACTGCGTCTATTTAGTTTGCCTACCATTGGGGAACAGTTACGCCCTGAAATTCCCAACTAGGAAACCAGTTAACTAAGGCGATGACAGGCTGACTAAGCGAGTGAATTCTCTCCTCTCCAGTGGGGACCGCCCAAAGGGGTTTAGCTCACCAAACCTCCACCTGATCTCTGGATTGTTCCGGTGGTTGTAGATACTCTCCGATTGCGATTCCTGTTCGCTTGCCTTCTTCCGCAGACTTGGCCAATCCCCGACCTCGTCCCTTTATCTGCCATGTCATCCCAATCAGCGCAGCAATCTCCAGCACAGGACCATCCAAACTCATGGGGAAGTGTGGAGCGCAAGTTCACCAAGTAGGTTTATCTACCTCTCTACTTCGGGGTGTCTTCCCTCGAGTCCTCCTTTGTCTTTTCCTTCCCACCTTGAGCTTTGATGCTGTATTGGGGCTCTATGTCCTTTACTTGTTGCTCAAAGCTTCAATTCTTGGGCTGGGCTGGGATTCTTTTGTTCCTTTCTCACTTGCGCTCTTCCCCTGGGATCTTGCTTTCATATCCCAATCTCGTCTTCCATTCCGACTGATCAGGATTCATTTCCCATAGTAAAAGTGCAAGCGAGTACTTTGATCCTTGTCAGGATTTTGCAGATCGCAGCCTGAAATGTATGAAACGAAATGCCTACGACCGGGAGATGTGTCATGATTACTTCCAGTACGTCCGTTCATTTCCTTTCAACTCAGTAGCTATGTTCATTTCCACGCCGTCATCTTCCTTCGGCCTGTTATGATTCGTTTTGCCCCACCTCTCAGTTGCATTCTATCTTGTCCATATTAGCTATGGATTGTAACACTGCCACTAACTGAACTCCTAGAGCGTATCGCGATTGTAAAAAGCAATGGGTAGGTGGTACCCGGAAGCTGTTCTATGGCGTGTCATTCCCCCGACTTCTCTGCCTTGGTGGACCTGAGTCGGCTTAAAGCACAGTTTACTACAGAGCAGCGAATTAAGACGAGGTTACAGTAGCTGACACTCTTACAGCTGACGCAGAAAAAGCTTGCTGGGTCTCCGAGTCAGAAGCAATCATAATGGGTGACGATGGTCTCCCTGGGGGCGGTCACGGTATCATAAGAGTCCACGGGTAGTCGGCTTGCTGGTGTCAGGCGACTACTCTATCAGGAAGGCATTGCGTATCAGAAGCGCATTGCCTTATCCTATCATCTACAGACAATGTAAATGCAAGGATGGTCACAATGGCGGATCAATGGGCTGATTCTCACTATATGGAAATAATCCACGGGCACTTTCTGGGCAACTTACAAGCCACTCGGCCAATTGGCATTGGGTTTGCAGGCAAACATGTGCCTTGGTTTTGGCATTTGGACTGATCTACGAGATAAGTGCTTCGTCTGCTTTTTGATCTGTTTACCCCACATTCCTCATGGTCTTAATCTACGCTACCACCATCAGATCGTTTAATGTGTGTATTATATATATTTCTCTTTGTTAAATTCAGGTGGTATATTCGTGTCAAATGTCGTAGCGTTACCCAACTGAAGTGCTCAGCACACCGCCGCACACCTCAGGGTATGTACTAAATAGGTTTCCATAAGGAATAGAGTGAATAAAAACAAGGCTGTATGGCAGCTAGGTATAATTGAAGTGGGTCCCGACTGACATCAGCGATGGCGCTCATCACCGCCTTTCAAATTGCCGGCCGAAATCGTGCACAAACGCCGAAGACGAGGATAAATCACCCACCATCCCACCGAACAATCTCCCCGCACACCGTGTGCTGTGCTTGGCCGCGCAGCATACGAGCATCTCATTTTCTTGTCGTCGAGTCTAAAGCCCTAGGACGCCGCTGTCTGCAGTAATACTGGTTTCTCCGATTGTGTTCCGCCATGTCCACTAATGACGCCGTGTTTCAACGGCGGAACAAGCAAATCCAAGATGCCATTGACGGGCAGAATCTCAAGCAGGCCCTGCAGCTAATTGAAAAGCGCATGAAGAAAGGGGAGGATACCCGATTTCTGAAGGTAGGTGTTTGATTGAACTGGATCGAATGTTTGGACCAGAGTTGCTAATCATTGGAATTGCGTGCGTTTATTTGAAAATAAAAATAGGTATGGAAGGCTCATATTCTTTTCCGGCATGTCGACAATGCCCATAGCCAGCGGGGTATCGCAGAGACGCTCGATTTGTGCAAAGCTGAACCCCCGACGACGGACCTCGACACTCTCGACATTCTGTGCGAGACCTTGGAAGCGATGGGTGGTCACAAAGATACCGTGAGAGACTTGTGGGAGAAGGCCTCCAAGGCGAAGCCGCAAGATTTGGATCTTCAAATGAAGTGGTTTACATATGCGTTCGATGGCGATGATTGGAAATCGGCGCAGAAGGTCGGTGATTCTTCCCCATACTCGTAGCAATTGGAACAACTGAAGCTAACAAGAGTGTCTTTTTTGGCGAGTAACAGGCCGCCATGACTCTCCAGAACAATTTCCCAAAGAACCGGAAATACTACTTCTGGGCCATTTTCCTCAGTTATCTTGTTGCTGTCGATGGTGCCAGCTCCGAGACCGACCGTAAGCTCTTTGGTACCTTGGCGTATCGCATGGCGTCTAAGGCCGCTGATAATGTTCCTTCTGATTCAGTACGTCTCCCATCTTTTTTTTTTTTTTTTTTTTAGTACACATTGTTTAGTTAGCCCTAAGTGTTGTATCCGTGTGTTGGGACAAGGAGTTGACGTTTACTCCAATGCGAACAGAAAGAATTGCTGAGCCCTCCGAGAGCTATTCAAACCGCTGAAGAGCTACTCCTGCTTGCTAAGATTTTCGAGTCTCAAGGGCGTCATGCCGAGGTCGTAAAAATCCTTGATAGCGAAACACTTGGAATTAGTTCTCGGGTCATTCAGAATGACTGGACTTTCGTTGGGGTAAAACTTGCCAATCTAGAAAGGGCACAGATGTGGCCAGAAGGCCTGTCGTACGCGAAGAGTCTTCTTGCAATTCCCACCAACGAAGTGGAACAGAAAGCCCTTCAAGAGCGTGATGATTGGGCGGTTTGGAGCCTGCTAGTTGCTGCAGCCCGGAATATCAACACCCAAGAGTAAGCCAATAACCAGCCGGCGGAGCATTTCCGTGGAATATCTGACAAGAGGTTTCCTCTAGAATCATTGCAGAAACTCAAAATTTCATCAGCAAATTCATTGAACATCAGCCAAAGTCGCGCAATGCGCAATTGGCTCGTCTTGATCTGACCCATTTCAGTTTCCAGTCGGGGAACTTGAACGCGGATGACCTGATCTCTGCCTGTCAGGGATATTTTGACTATAACAAGGATAAGCTGTATTGCTTTGGTGACTTACGGGACTATCTGTCAGCACTGGATAGGGACTCTGTCTCAAGATTTGTGGAATATTCAGCCAAAGCCCAAGGGGAAGCAGATGCGGTATGTGACTGCTAGTGCAACTTTGCATCCTTCATCAGGAAGCTAACATTAGTTATCACAGAAGAACAAAGGGGTTTCAACTATCAATGCACTCAAATTTGAGTACTGCTTCCTGCTCTCAGCTGACGAACCCAACGTGTCCAAGTCCAAAGTGGAAGAGTATGTCTCGCGTTGTCTGCAAAAGTACCGCGAGACTGCCCGCCCTGAACAAACCGCTGCTTCATCTACGATTGAAAGCCAGCCGAGTGATGATCTGTGCCTCCTTGCTGCTACGAGCTTGATCCGCTTCAGCGCAGTCTTAGTCTCGGAGAATAAGGAACAAGTGCTCAATCTTATCCTCATCCGCGCAGCAGCCATTCTGGAACGTCTCCTCATTGATTCTCCCCATAATTACCAGGCACTACTTTCACTTACGCGTATCTACCTCCGTCTTGGAGCGGGATCTCTGGCCCTGAAAACATTCAGCAGGCTTTCCGTTAAGCAGCTGCAATTCGAAACGGTTGCCCATAACCTCTTCACGCGCCTCTCCACCATCCATCCGCAGTCGGCCCCGCCTATCGAGGGCGCCGAATACAAGGACTTCAACCCGCAGTCCGCATTTGTAAAGGCTCTGAACTTCTATCGAACAGCCGAAATCACGACGGTCAGGAACCGGTCGAATGGCTTAGGTTATGGCAGCTATGTGAATATTGAGGGGACAATAGATCTACAGAAACGCCTGAAGCACAGTATCTGCCGAAGGCTGTGGGCACTCGAAGTGCGACGTATCCAGAGGCTGGTCGGCGGAGACCCTATGAGTCGCTACGAGGACGTTGGTAAGTTTTGGATGACCCTGTGACTTCATATTTTGCTGATGTAGATAAACATAGCGAGAGACTCATCTCCCTTGGTCGACCAGCGCGTGTTCGACGCATTTATGAACTATGAAGCCCCCGGTCAACCGACTCTAGAGGAACGGGTGCGTCTGGGACCTCTGCCGCGGGTGAGTTTATCCTCCATGTTTTAATTCGCGAAAGACGGCTAATGGGATACAGGAACAATGGGTGAAGTCGGCCAGAATGGTCGATCAGCTATTTGGAATGCTCAAAGACTCGATCCTTCAAAAACCAATGTCAGCCGAACCCCAACTACCTGATTTGGGGGATCTTGTCGGATCCAATGCAACTTCTGAGATGACCGAGCCGGAGATAGAGGGTGTCAAGGTCAATCTGAACCTCTTCACGGTGGCATTGTTCCTCAGTGGCTCAAAATCCGTCTTACTTGAGCAAGTCCAAAGCTGCTTATCTCAGGTGGGAGAATGGCTGGACGGTAAGTCGAAAGAGTATGCCATGCGCGATGACCAGATCTCTCCTGCTATCTTAAACACAGCGATCTTCTTGAAGTCCGAGACATCATTTGCCCCATCATGGAAGAGCTTCCACAGCCTGTTTACCGTTCTGGAGTCACTCAAGGCAGCGTCATTCATATCAACTATTGCTACCAGAAAGGGCTCCAAGGCCACCAAGTTGCCGAAGGATCAAGTCGAACGATTGGCCGAATCCACGCGCCAAGTTCACCAATCCATCCGGGAGAATATCCGGGCGCTCAAATTACGCATTTCCGAGCCTGGTATGCTCGGGTCTTTGACCGACCTAGTCATGGGTGGTACCGATGCCGGCGACAGCGGTTCCCAGCTTGGGCTCGAGCTGGGAAAGACTCTAGACATGTCTGCCGTGGAGATGTTCTGTGGCGAGCTGATGGAGAGCTGGGAGGAGGGACTCGCTGGACTCCTTACCGTGACTCTATGATAGGATATGGGATGTAGCGAAAAGATACATTACATTAGCTGTCGATACATTGATCAAAATCATTATATTCTTCCACATTTGATGTCCGTTTGAAAAACTCTTCATTTCCGCAACTCCTTAGACACCTTCCCTAAATCCGTTTCCATGAAATTCCAAGACTGCAACGGACCAGATGTCATTACCGTATTAGGCAGTCCATATTCATGCCTGAGGCAAAATTGCCAAGAGCACTAACCCGATGAGACATCAAGCCCTAAGCCCTAGACTCGCTACGCACGTCCGGCAGAACCAACCAAAACCCGGCAGACTCCATCGCGATATCGATCCGCACCGACGCCCATCGACTCGACAACTCCCTCAGCAACCACCGTCGTCGCCAACCCAGTCACAACCGTCGAGATGGCGCAAGAACGCTCCGGAATCGTGGTCGGCTTGAACAAGGGCCACGTAGGTCTCCCTGCAGCTTGATTTTTTGTTTCCTTCGCCCGGTCTTTGTCATTTGAGTTTGGTCGACGAATGGAGATGCAAGATGAGAAGATATGGAGAACGAGCGGCATGGAATAGGGCTGGGTATTGTTCCTGTGATTGAATTGAATTCAATGGGCAAAATACAGAAGGGGGAAGAAAGAGGAAGAGAAAGAATGAGGATGATTTCAATCGGGGTGGAAAGACAGGAAAATCGACAAATTCGGACCCCAAAACCTACTCACTGGACAAAGACCGGGACTTTCTACGAGGGATTTTGTTTGCTTCTACAGTGAGACTAATATTGTGTTTCTTGGAATAACAGAAAACCACCCCCTTCCAGTCGCCCAAGAACCGTATCAGCCGTACCAAGGGCCAGTCTTCTCGCCGCACTGCCTTCGTCCGAGAGATCGCCCGCGAGGTTGTTGGCCTTGCTCCCTATGAGCGCCGCATTATTGAACTCCTGAGAAACACTCAGGACAAGCGTGCTCGTAAGCTCGCGAAGAAGAGGGTATGTTTGGATTCGTCGGGAGGATTCGCATGTCTACTTTGCTTTGTCGTTTTGGTATGGGAGCCCTACAGTGTATCGGTTGGAGGGTAAAGGAAAATAGCTTCGAGAAGACTATCCAGTTGCCACGAGGCTATACCAACGGATACACTCACGGGTACTATACTGGACCAGAGCAACGAGGACATGTGGACCCTCTTCTTAACCTATCTACAAGAAGTACGACGCAGCTAACATAATTTTCCAACGCAGCTCGGCACTTTCACCCGTGGCAAGAAGAAGGTTGAGGACATGCAGCGCGTCATTGCCGAGTCCCGCCGTGTGGCCGGTGGTGCTCACTAAATTCATTTTTTTCTCTCCAATAAAGTTTTCTCCTATTAGCCAATACACAACGAGATTACGAAAAAATAAGAAAACAAAATGAATATAAGAATTGGTGGCTGATTGGCATGGCGTGTGTTTGTAGAAGAGCAGAACAAAAAATGAGAGATAATGAGGGAGCACCTGTCCATATAATCGAGGAAGGGAAATGGCATTTTCAAATGGCATTTTCCTTGTTTAATGAATAGCCGACCTATCGACATCATCCGATACTCTCCTTTTTGAGAACGAAAGGGGCAGAGGAGGGATATGTTCTAGGGATTGATTTCGTATACGTGGACAGGTGGACAAAAATGGTTCTTTGGAATCTAATGCAATACCCACTGGGATTCAGGCTTTTTTCAAATTCATTTTTCCTTCTCCTTCTTCGTAGCATATGATGGGTACATGACTTTCGGGGTTCCAGTTCGAGTTCGTAGGAACACTGTCGAATGCCCACATGACATAGCAAGTTGACTACGACGACCCGTAGTTTTAGTACTACAACCCATCTATCACGTACGGAGTAGGTCACGACTACTGACTGGAACATATTGTCATATCTACAATCCAAAGAATTCGTAATCGTAAAGAAAGACATACACGACGTGATTCAAGCCACTATTACCCAGGCCCACTGGAGGTAAGGATCTATTTCTTCCCAGGGAGTTTTAACCACTTTGGTAGTCCTCCTTTGCGCGCACCAGATTTCTCCCCTGACTGGCGATCCGTGCCTGACTTGGGTACGGCCGCGTCTTCGGATGTGTCCATCACTTCGGGAGGCTGTTCGACTTTGAGCTCCTGTGCTTTGGTTCGAAGTTCCGGTTTCAAGAGCTCTGTTCGACTCTGCCGAGCGGCCAGGGAGGCGCTGGCATCCCAGGTGAAGGTGACAAGGACTCGGCCGACCATGCCAAGGTCTTTGATCAAGAGAATCTTATCGGAGTCTGGGACTTCGCTTTGGATCTTCCTCCCGCTAGAAGCAGGGGTACCTGTAGGAAGGTGGGTGATGATGAATTTCTCTCCGGCAAATGGCTCAGCAAGACAGTTCCGCACGAAGTCGTAGATGGTCTTGCCTGTGTCTCCCTGGTTGAACTTGGCCACGATCTGGCTCTGATCGGGAAGACGAACCTTCACATCTACGCCTTGGACCGCTGCTAGTTTCTCCTCCTCGGCTGCAGCCTTGGCGGCGATCTCTGCGTCCGATGGGAGTCGTGTGTTTCGGGAAGCCATGTTGAGTCGACGCTGATGCGCTTGTGCGTGATCCACCGACGGCACGTAGTCGCTTTCATTATACGAGGTTTGCGCCGACTGGGGTGTACTGCTAGACGGCGGCGCAAAAACAGTGACGGAGCGTGAGGAAATAGTTGGCAACTCGGATGACTCGACAGGGGCAGGGATAACGTGGGGTTGAGTCTCTGGTGGTTGGTCTGGTGGAGTGGGTGCATTCGAGGTAGCGTTGGACGCAAAACTTGGTGGCCGCTGTTCCGGTTGATTTGGCTCCCTAGCTGTCTGCGTCTGTTCAGCGGACGATTCGTGCTGCTGGGGCGGAGCAGAGTCGTCAAAAGATTTGAAGTAGTCCTGGATCTTTACCATCGCCTCTTCCAGCGGTTCTTCTGTGCGGCGGAAGCTCAGCCTCAGTAGCACATTCCCATTGTTGAACCCTAGCTGCGCCAGCGACTTTTGCAAATCGGTAAAAGTCGATAGCTCTCGTTCCAATATTTGCACCACTGGAGTCTCATAAAACAATCTCCCCGATCCATTGTTGCCCCCAGTGGCAGGGACGCCTCGAGCTGTGAGATTCCGAGCAGACGATGCACCCGCGACACCCGCCTCAAACTTGCGCAAGATCAACCATATTGTAGTCGTACTGGGGAACTTGTCCAGAATGCGTCCATTCGGAGTCCCTCGCGCTTCTGGTTCGGGGAGCTGTAGAGCTACGGTGACAACAGAAGGAGACCGGGAGAGCTGCACCAACTCGAGTTTTGCGCCGGAGATGAGTCCGGAGAGGCGAAATACCAGTGAGAGATCGAGCTGCTTTCCTTTATACCTTGGAGGGAGTCAGTCTCTGGATCGATGATTTGATAATAACAGAAGCTTACTTCAACCCATACTGACTGGCGTTGACGCCTAGTTTTTTGCACGCTTCTTGTAAGATATCCGCCAAATGCTTCCCGGGGGTTGTCTTGACAGTGGCTCTCCGAGCTGTCGAGTCCAGGACTACGACATGAGAGCTCATGGTTCTGAAATGGTCGTTTTGATATTGTGGGGGTTGGTGGTGAGAAGGATGATCAGTTGAGATCTGGCGGGTGAGCTTGCGGATCTCAGTAGAATCTCTAGGCACAAACGAGCTAATCCGAGGAAAAGAAAGATCGAACACCGAGAGAAGGGCACCGACGGTGTTGGATTTGTTGGTGAGACGAGGCAAGAGTGAACTAACAAGTACTCTAGGCAGCGGGTGCATCGTCATCCGCAGAAGCTCGGCGGCTCCACGCGTTGGCGAGAGTGAGAGCTTCCCTCCGACAGCATCTTCCCTCCTCCATCTCTCTCCATCGCCCTCACCTCCCCCACTCCTCCCATTCTGTCGTTATATTTCCTCCTCAGTTCCCTCATTCGTCGGAGGGTTCTATTCCGCCTCCAATTTTTGTGATCGAGTCGCAATCATGGTATGTAGACGTCCTCTCTGACCATCCAGGCCAAGCAAGCTGACGATCTTCCTAGAGCTCTCCCTTCGACATCAGTATGCCTTCTCTCCCCCCCCATCTGATCCTTATCGTTTATTTAATCCCGTATTAACCGCTTCTCTTGATAGACGGCGGTGCCTGCGTCGCCATGGTGGGCAAGGACTGCGTCGCAATTGCCTGTGATCTCCGACTGGGCATGCAGGCCCTGACCGTCTCGAATAACTTCCCCAAAATCTTCAATTTCGGCCCGGCGACCTTCCTCGGTTTGACCGGTCTGGGTACCGACGTCGCCACCGTCTCGGACCTCTTCCGCTACAAGGTCAACATGTACCGACTCCGGGAGGAACGGCACATTGCTCCCCAGACCCTGGCCAACCTGGTCAGTTCGTCGCTTTATGAGCGGCGGTTCGGTCCTTTCTTTGTCAGCCCCGTCGTGGCCGGAATCAACCAAACAACGGGCAAGCCTTTTATCTGCGGATTTGACAGTATCGGGTGTATCGATTTTGCAAAGGACTTCATCGTGAGCGGGACGGCTAGTGAGCAGCTGTTTGGTACCTGTGAAAGTCTGTGGGAGCCGGATCTGGTATATCCCCCATCTCCCTCCCATTTCTTCGATCGATTCTAATGACTCAGTCCGCGGACGATCTGTTCGAAACCATTTCCCAGGCGCTCCTTAGTGCGGTCGACCGAGATGCCCTGTCCGGTTGGGGTGCCCAAGTGTATATCATAGAGAAGGACAACGTGACCAAGCGGTTATTGAAGGGAAGACAAGATTAGAGGAATTCTTTTCGGGCTATGTTTTTTTCTTCTATTTTGTTTGCGGTCTTTCTTCATACTGTTCGATGTTCTAATTTTACGTCCCACTACCATTGATTGGCATTTGCTGGTAGCAAAAGCAGGCTTCTGGCGTCTGTGGTCTCCATGGATATTACATACTATCGGATGAGTACCTAAGTAGGGGATTAAAACTCTCAATCTCTGCACCGTGGCTTTGAAAGGTCCATCAGTGCCCATCCTTCCCAGCGACAGCGCCATAAGCCTGTCCATTCTTCCCCAGAAACCCTTTCAAGTCTGCCGCCAGCAGCTCCGGCACCTCCCACGCAGCAAAGTGTCCGCCGCAGTCATATTCATTGGCACGCACGACGGAGCCCAGTAACCCCCGCCAGGACAGAGGCGTCTTGATTAGTTCGCGGTTGAACTGCGCCACAGCCAACTTGACACAACTCGGAGCTGCGGTCGATAACACCTCGGTGGTCGAGAGGCCCGGGGGGGTCGAGGAAGAATCATTCCGTGTGGCCTCGTAGTAAATACGGATGGAAGCCGCGGGGCCTGCAGTCGAAAATTGATAGATACTGACCCAGGTGAGGATCTCGTCGTCCGTCCACGGATAGTCATCCGACCAGGCATGTAGTTTGTCGTAGATCCACGCCAACAGGGCCACGGGACTATCCTGGAGAGCGTAGCCCAGGGTCTGAGGACGGGTCTCCTGTTGGCGCATGTACCCGCTCCCTTGAGTCAGGTAGTGTTTGGTGACGGCAAGATGGGCTTTATCCGTGGACGAGAACGGGATAGTCAGCAGGGATTGAAGGAAGAGAAGGGGGTTTCGCCACGGGAAGGGAGGCGCCACGGGGAACATGTTAAGATGGATGGCTTTGGCATGGTTGGGATAGCGCATGGCCATCACACGGGCGAGGATACTGCCCCAGTCGCCTCCTTGGATGGCTGTTGAAAAAAAGAAAGAACGTATCAATATTTGCTCTTTCTACAAATAAGATGACAATAAGAGAGAAGACAACACGGACCGTACTCGTCGTAGCCCAAGGCCGACATGACGGCATGCATCGCCTCCGCATACTGGACCAAACCAAACCCTTTCTATAGAGGATTAGATCGGGGTATCTAGAAGATATCTGGAAGACATCTAGAAGATAATTGAAAGGACACATATGACCGACCTGTTTCACGCCCGAAGAAAAGCCAAAGTTGGGCAACGAAGGTGCCACCAGATGAAATGCCGGTTGATCGTTGTTGCCGGTCGTCAGCAGAGGGATCAGCTTGATGGCTTCGAGGAAGCTTCCCGGCCCTAGAGTCCTCTCTGATGGTTACATTTACGGGTCCCATTAATGGACAGGGTCTAGGGCGTCCTACAGCCATGGATGAAGAGCAAGGGGATAGCACTTGGATTGGAGCTGACATGATGCAAGCAATGGATGTCCAGCTCACCAAATCCCGCCACAGCGATGGGAACCAGGAACTGATTTAGTTTATCATTCAGATCTTGTTCCTGTCGACGCCAGTTGAACCCATCGCGCCAGTATGCGGTCAATCGTTTCATCTCATTCAGAGGAACGCCCATGTCCCATTGAGCGTCGTCCAGCTCATCGGGAAAGACAGCCGTCTCGAGCTTTTTCCGCAGACGTTCTAGGTGGGTATCGGGAACGGCGATTTGGAATGGGTTTGCCATGTTTTCCGTGGTTGGGGTTGTTTTGACTGACGGTACCAGTCCTGGCTTCTGTGACTGTGATTGTTTCGCCATTATATAGCATCCGCTATAGCATCCGCAGATGATCTAGGGTGATTCGATCGTTGGTCGTACAGCCTCGGTCCATGTGAAGTGGGATGGAATGGAGGGGAGATGTTTGGGACCCTCGATATTGACGATCGTTATTGGAGACCCATGGGCTGTTTTTTGGTTTGTTCCTCTCTTCATGGAAGGGGATCTTTTGGAGTAGGATGATCAGGGTTGAGGATGGTTTTTGACATTGTAGTTGGAGATGGAATGCGAATCGATGGGTTGGATGTACATGTACACTCTTGAAAATCTCTCTCTTTATATATCCATAGGTATATATTTGTATTTTTTTTTTTTAATTTTTAATTTTTTAAATACTTTCATCCATTTTTAGTCCCTCAAACAAAACCCATTCTAAAGCCATAATTGTGGAGTCGAGATACCGTATTGATTCGTTTCAGCTCCCCGCGTCTAGACTGGGCGATCGGCAAATCCGATTCTGCTCTCTCTCTTTTCCTCTTCCTCTTCCTCTTCTTTCTGTCTCTCTCTTTCTATCCTTTCGCTCTTCCGTCATTTCTCTTCCCAATACCAACGCTTGTCATACATCTCGTCTTGGGTCGTCGATCTACTAACCATCTCTATCCGCGGTCTCGACGGCCCTCTGCCGTATCTTTTGTGGACACTTTCCCGGCCCCGTCGCTAGTCACGGCATTTGATCAGTGCTTTTCGTCTTTCCGGGGAGAAATCCCAAGAGAGATTCATCGATATATCTGGTCGGAATTTGATTCTGGAGAAATCATCGCCACAGCAGCCTTTCCTCGTTCTCAGTCGGACATCCTCAACTTGCCCTACTTGAATCAGTCTGCCAGGACCTATCGAAGTCATCTAGAATCCCCTTAGACGCCCTCGTGCGGTGCGTCTGAACCTCGTGGTGAGGCTCGTTCTGGGCTTCATCTTCCTCAGTCGGACCAGAGTGATGTATGTTTCGGTAATCGTTTGAGAGAAGAACAAGAAAAACAAAAGAAAGAAAGAAAGAAAGAAAGAAAGAAAGCGACTCGGATTGCTCCTATGGTAAGACCGATTGCTAACACGGCCTGCGACATCTATTTAGATTGAGAGCCATGCGTTGTGTCCTGGTCGAATACTCATCGCGTCACTTGTCGATTGTCCACTACTCAGCGACGCTCTCCTGGCGCCCTCCTATACCGTAATCGAACGTTTCACTCCCCGAGTCCACTCGTCCGGGAATCCCGAATCGGTCGTTCGCTAGAGATACCTATCCGGGCGCACCATGTCTGATTCAGTCGAGTCGGAATGGTCCAAATCGTTTCACTCTGGCCCTGCCACGCCATTTCTTCCCTGCAAGTCCGGATGTCTCCCTGGGGAACCTCCCGTCACCTCGCCAGCCGACCCATCTAACAGTCAATTTGCCCACGGATCTCAGAATGTCGCTGTCGATCGACTGGTGAGACTTAAGCAGGAACTTAGAGCTCTGGATGCGGAGTCGTTCTGGAAGCAGCTAATGGAGGGCCTTGCCTCGATCTGTGGTGCCCAGTATACGTTCGTGGCCCGAAGAGTTCGGGACAATGAGCCTGTGATGGAGGTGGAGGGCCGCAAACCATGCTTATACGGCACTGTGTTCTACTACAACGATGGCCACCAGACGGAGGGAATACAGAGAAACCGTTACTTTGCTGGCGGCAACCCGCAGTCTCACATGGATCACGGGAAGCCCTGTCTAATCCCCGAGAATTTGGGATCATTTTTCTTGTTCGATCAAGATAAGCTTCCGTTCGCCGCGGAGGGTTACTTGGCAGTTCCCTTGTTCTCGGAAACGAAATGTTCAGCTTATCTTGGTCTGATGTGGTCGGGCCCCGGTCTACAGAAACGAACCCTTTCATGGCAGTTTCTGGAAATGATATTGTATTCGTTGGAAGATTTGATTGTGAAGCGAATTGTCGACAATGCAGGTGATGTAGATCCAGATCGATGCCACCGAGAAGTCAAGAGCGTTTCTGCTGGCCAGAAAATCGTCGATGATGTGCATCTCAACCTGCCTCATGGGCACGTGGACTTTTCTTCACACGCTCTGAAGCCCTATGCTAGGAGTCTGTCCCACGAACTCCGGACGCCAATGCAGGGGATTGTTGGAATGTTAGATGTCATGCATGCTACCGTCCGCGAAGCCATTCAGGGCAAGCCATCGCCGAAGACTGGAGATGTCTTCCAGACTCTGAAGGAAAACATTGAGATGGTTCAAGGTATGTGGGGACTGATCGATTTCCCCAATGGTTCCACAGCTAACCCCCATGCAGATAGTGCTAGACGAGCTGTTGAAGCTGCCGATAACGTGGTCCACGCCTACGATCTGAACATGCAGGTACCCAAGACCCCCCAATTTGAGCGGGAAAACGACTGCTTTGGAGGGCCCGTCCAGTCGCCCCTACATGGGGGTGAAAATCGGCCGAATATTTTCATTGAAGGAAACAACATAACCGTCAACCCGTATAAACGGCGACGGAGTAACCCGTTCGATCACGGTGTCGGGCTACCACCGAAGCACAAGATCCCGCGCGCTTCTGCACAAAAGGGTCTTTCGCCCCGGAGCGAAGAAGTGAAACATGCAGTCCACGAAAGCGAGAAAATCATTCATGCGACTCCAGCACGTCAGATCGAAGCAGTCATGGCTAGCATGGTGGAGCCTCGCCCATGCCTGGCGGCGCGGCGCTCAGCATCCCACCTCATGTTAGAGGGTATCAATGTCAACTTCCGGGGACCGGCAGTCCGCTCTACCAAGCTCCGCGATCTGCTTCGACTGGTGATTAACGAATCATTACATGTTGGCGGCCGACCCGACTTTGCCGTGACCAGTGCGACTGACCTAGGGGAGAGAATCGAAGTTCGGTCGCGGTCTTCCAGCGGGGAGGTATTCTCTAAAACGATAGATTGGACCGTGGATTCTGCATTGCCAGAGACGCTCTTCGTGGATGACCGTGACCTTGCGAAGTTGATTTCCTGTGTCTTCCTGAATGCGATCAAATTTACCAACCATGGAGTAATCAAGGTGCATGCAAAACTTGGTTGCAAAGTCAACGATGTCTTAATCACTGTGCAGGATACTGGACCGGGCATCCCGGTGGCCTTCTTGCCTAAGTTATTCAAACCTTTCGCTCGCCAGGATGCATCGACTACTCGAAGCAAAGACGGACTCGGCTTGGGGCTTCTTGTCGCGAAAGGACTTGCAAGAAAGATGGGCGGCGACCTGGTCTGTGTTCGCTCCTCGACTTCAGGCCCTGACCGTGGTTCGGAATTTGAAATTCGAGTCCCGGTCTATCAGTCTGAGCCACCGACTAAGTCCGCGCCTACAACGAGACTACTAACCCCTCCTAATCTCAGCAACTCCTCCGGGATCAGCAGCACAAGCAGTTCAAGTCTCGATTCCCTGTTTACTCCTTCGCCCCTTGCAGGCCAAGCGCTGCAACAACTATCCCCTAGTCTCACGGACGAGCCAGGGTCCGTCCCTGCCCGCTCGGCGCCTTCTACCCGGACATTGCAGAGCCTCCCCAGGAGAGGTTCCCATGATGATAAGCTCGGGGAGAAACACCCGCTCACCTTCCTGGTGGCTGAAGACAATAAGATCAATCGGCGCGTGCTAGTGAATATGCTGAAGAGACTCGGTTATAAAGAAGTCTATGAAGCATGCAACGGGAAGGAGGCCGTGCGAGTTATGCAGGATGTCCTCGCTTCACAGCGAAATGCAGATCCGCCAAACGGTAGCGCTCGTGGAAACGAAGCCAATGGTTCTCCGCTCCCTGATCCCTCGGAACATCGCAAGAAACTCAAGCCGGTGGATGTTATTCTGATGGATCTCTGGATGCCGGAGATGGATGGATACCAAGCCACCTCGAAGATCATTCAGCTGGTCGATGAATACCACGGCCAGATTCCTCCCAATCGCCCATGTGACCTGCCGGGACAAGGCACTGAGCCTCGATCCCCGACAGTTCTTGCTGTCAGCGCCGACGTAACTGATGAGGCGCTGGCGCGTGCTTCGAAGGTTGGTATGAAAGGCTACATGACCAAGCCGTATAAACTCTCTGACCTGGAACGACTGATTATGGGATTTTGCAACGACACGGGACAAAAAATTTAATATAATTTCCCCCCTTTCGACGAACATATGATCTAGATACGGTGTTTTAGTTTGGCTTGCCTTTTTTCTTTTCTTTTCTTTTCTTTTCTTTTCTTTTCTTTTCTTTTCTTTTCTTTTCTTTTCTTTTTCGTCATGGCATGCGCTTCGCCCAATTCCCGCTTTATACCTTGTTTCTTTTTTTCTCCTTTTTGTTGGAATCTACGCCAGACGTTTGATATGTCTTATACGAAAATCCGGGCTGGCACTAGAATATCTAGTCTGATGCATGTATGAGCGACATACTAGCAGGCTTTATAATGACCATGATTTGGAATGCAGGACAAAAAAGAGAATTATATAAAGAGAGGGGGAAAGATATATCGATTGGTGGAGGGTGCTACAATTGATGCATCATCCTGGATGGGTACATAAAAATGATACTGGAACGTTGATAACCCATGCATTTGATTTTGTAAACATTCGTACTGAAAGACATGGCGTGTAGGAGGTCGCCGAGGATAGTAAAAGAGTCATTTGGCTCAAAATAGAAAACTTTCGTCATTATATCCATATCCATCAATCTACTCATTTATATCACAGAGGCAAACCGACAAGTCAAGCCAGGGATGTCTTATCGAATGCCACCGGGACCGATCTACGGCCCTGTTCCTCCTATCCATGAAGGACCAGACTGCGAGAAAATTTCTCGATTGACGTTCAGAAGAATTGAGAAGAACCCAAAGCAGACCAATCCCAAGCTCTAGGTGCGCCGAACAATTTCTCACACACATACACATGCTCTTTCCATCCTTCTTTCATCCCTCTATCTCCCTATTTGTCCTTCCTTTATGTCAACTTCTGTTTGATGAAGAAGGAGCGAAGATGAGACAGCTGCCAGGCGCAGGCAGCCGATAGAACAGCGAGTTGGATTAGGGTCCAGCGAACGACACGCGAGTTGGTAGCCTCAGATTGATCACGGAATTCGGCCTCGCGTTCCTATAGAAAGAAAGTCATCGGATTAGTATGTCATTCCCCCAATGGACGGGATTAGCCGTCACCGTTGGGGATAGAGATAGTATAACGTAACGTACCCGTTGGAACACCTGTTCGCGACGAATATCCTGCAGCCGACCGTTCAGATCCTTAACTTTCTGGACAATGTCCTGTATCTTTCCCTTATCCTCCGTTTCGATCTTGCTGGTTTCGCCAATGGCAATATCCAGCGACACCCGCACGGCTCCGGCGGGGCCTCCTGACAGCCAGCCCCCGGTGGAAGCGTCGGTGTCCGGCGTGAAGCAGATCTTATGCAGGCCAGAATCAGCGGCGGAAAAGGTGAAGCGGCCGGCGTTGCTGTCTCGCTTGGAGACGACCCGGTGGTCGTTGTCAAAGATCTCGTCGACAGTGATGAGCATCTTCAGATTGGTGTCAATTTGATACGTGTTCGATTGCGGGTTGAACACTTCGGTGGAGTAGCGTCCTGCTCGGGGTTCAAATTAGATAAAGCAGGAACAATTCGACAGGGGATCCAAGTGAGGAATCCCGCCAACAGAGACGCACCAACAACCAGGGTGTCCTTGGGGAGCTCCTCGTAAAAGCACTTGGCTTGACGGCCCTCCATATAGAAGTAGAGTGCGTTGGTGGGTACTGAGAGACACATTATGGCGCACAGGGCCAAAACGGACGACAGCCATGAGGCCGAAGAAGTGGACAAGGCCATGGTGGGATCGTGGGATGAGGAGGAAGCGGTTGACGGGGAGGACGAGCAGGAGAGGGAATATGAGGGCGACAGGACAGTGCATACTGCTGCTGTCCGTCACAAGAAGCAAATCACGGGTAAAGTCTTGGCGCGAATTCTTGACCTTCATATTCCGCCCCATCTTATCTGGCCACCCTCCTTCCTCTCTGCATCGTCCATCACTCGACTATCCGTCATTTTATCTGCACTGCTCAGTTGATCTCATCCAAGCCATCCTTACTCCGTCGTTCGTTGTTTGTTGTTGTTCCTACCCTCTGTGGTGTCCTTCGTCATGGCCGCCGCCGACGTTCGTGACATGCTGGATTTGCCCGCGGAGAGCCATCCTCGACCTCATAAGAAACAAAAAGTGGTCGAGAAAAGGCCAGGTTCGTTTGTACCCAATTATTTTGATGCGAATGAGTAGTCGAAGGCATTCCAATCTAATGCGTCTGTCTAGAGGGTATCACTCGCGAGCTCTACGCCCTTTTGGGCGAAAGGGCCCCTCCCATCGCCATCAATGAGAATCGTTACAAAGGACGCCCCAAGTGGATGAGTAAGTTGCGGGTTCGTCCATGGTATGTATCATCGGCCCCCTTCTTGATTCTGCTACCCACCGTAACTGCTAATCGCCATTTTTGCCTTCAGGCGCTTGACCCCGTTCTCCAACGACGCCCGGTCCGACGGTCTTATCCTACGCCACTGGCAGAGACAGCAGGAAACCGCAAAACCCGCTGCACAGGATGAATCCGAGATGGAGATAGACGGACAAATGCAAGAAGAAGGCGCTCCCAAACCAGCTGACCAGCAGTATGCGTTTGCAAAGTACAATATCAAACCCCGGGTCGCGAACCGATATACCGATGAAGAGTACAACCGCCACTTGAAGAGCGACGACTGGTCACGGAAGGAAACCGACTACCTGATGGACTTGGTTGAAGAATACGATCTACGATGGATGGTGATCGCTGATCGCTACGACTATCAGCCGCACCCCGTCGATGGAGAAACGAATGCCAGTGCGCTCGTGCCGGCCAAGCAATGTCGCACCATGGAACAGATGAAAGCGCGGTATTATTTTGTTGCAGCCTCGATGCTGGCCCTCGAACACCCGCCCTCAGAGATGTCGGAGGCGGAATTTGAACTGCACGAGAAGATGATGAAATTTGACGCCGACCGTGAGCGGGCCCGAAAGGATCTTGCATCACTGCAGCTGAATCGCACGGCGGACGAGGTGCGCGAGGAAAGCATACTCCTGGAGGAATTGAAGCGTATTACCGCCAATGAGCAGGAGTTCCTTGCCGAACGCAGAGAGCTCTATGCACGCCTCGAGGTTCCGATCAGCGTGGGCAACACCACCATGTATCAATCCAGTCAAGGGCTATCCCAACTCCTACAGACGCTCCTACAGGCCGACAAGAGCAAGAAGAGACGGACGATACTTGGCCCCGAAGGGACGGTACCGAGCCCGGCTGGACAAACTCCTGCTCCGAACGCAGCGGGCGCCCGTGAAAGTCGTGCTGATACTCCAAGCTCCGTAGCCCCTGCACCCACGAACAAAAAAGCGGCTGCTGCTGCCGCGGCCGCCGCAGCGAACAAAGATATGCAGCAAGCTGTCAAGACCCTCACACCGGCCGAAGAGGCCAGGTACGGAGTACAGCATCACGAACGATTGGCTCCAAGCGTACAATTCCGGAGTGACCGGGCCCAGAAGTTGACGCAGGCCAAATCCAACGTCCAGACCCAGAAGTTGGCCGCCGCCCTCGCAGAGCTGGAGATACCCCTCCGACTGGTTATGCCCACGGAACGGGTATGCAAGGAGTTCGAAAAACTTATCCACTCAGTGAATCTGCTGCTGGATGCGCGTAAGGCGGCCGAGAAGGTAGACAGTGAAATACGCGTCCTCGAGGCCACTAGGGAGGAAAGGGAGCGGAGAGCACGAGAGGCGAGGGAGAAGGCAAACCCGGAGGTGAAGGCTGAACAGGATGATGACTCCGTACCACAAGCAAGCGCAGGACCCGAGTCTGCATCCGGCGCCTTGGCCGGTGCCCCTTCGAGCACCGCAGGTGAAGCGGACAGCAAAGCCGCCGAATCTGGTGGTGACACCAGTCGCGGTCCTGCTGCTGATACTACACCGATGAAGGATCGAGAGGGCCATCCTCATAAACGCTCTGCCAGTGTCCTGAGTAACTCGAGCGATAAAAGTACGAAGCGACAGAGGAAGTAAAGGGTGCACATTAGGGTTTCTGGCTTTTCTCGTGTTTCCATATACCTATGTACGACTACCATGAACATACTCGCTAGGTCTTTTTGGCCAAACTACCGTCAATGGACATTAATATTCTGCTGGTTCCAATACGACAATTTCATGATTATTCCCAAACGCTCCACCAACTGCAGATGATATCCTATCGCGTATCAAGTAAAAGGGAAAACAACCTGCCATGAGAAGATTTACTCAAAGGGCTCATCCACCCATACCATTGGTAGAATGAAAGCTTGGGCGAAGATCCCCAAAAGGAGTCGTCTACTCGGGGACTGGTTGGATCTCTGGAAATTCGTGGAATGTGTCAGCCAAGTTATCTGCAACGTCGTCTGAGCCAGACCCTTCTGGTTCTTCTCGATCGATTATATGCTTATCTGGGGTCGAGGCTCTCTCTTGTGAAGTTCCAAAGCTATCCTTCCTGTCGACGGCAAAGATAGGGTGGTCATCGTCCGCCTTCTGGCATCTTTTCCTGAGATCGCGGATTTTGTATTTCACGACTCGGGTTCCATTTCTCAGCGCGATGGAGTTTTGCTCGGCAGATATTGCCATCTTCGCCTCTACTTCGCGGGCGAGCTCAGTCATGCTGCGCCCTTTGGCCCATATGCTTCGCGCGTGATTCAATCCCATTCGGCCTCTTTCCTCGCCGTCGACGTTCCCCGAGGCGTCCCTGCGGGAGATCGATGGCTCCTCCAAAGTCTGCTCTAAACCTACGCCGCAGAAATGACTCCATGGGGGCTTTTTGTCAGTCTCCGTCTCCTGGTCGTTTCGCCCCTTTTTCCGATATCCTAGTTTCTCCCATAGAGATGACGTTACAGAATCACAACTCGCTGTATCGCTTTGATTGGTTGCCTCGACAGATGTCGCTGCGCCAGATCGATGGCGCGGATTCAAGCGATGGATGATGCTGGAGATATCATAAGTCGAGTCTCCAATTCTTAGTGATATCTTACTAGTCGTCTCCGTGCGTTGTTTGTCATGACTGTCCGAAACCACTTCGGTGCCCTGTTTGTTGTCTCCTACCACGGGTTCCCCAAGGTTTCCATGGGACGGTCGTCCATCTGCCTCGTCTGCTGGCACAAGGGTGTATCCATACCCAAGACGACGACCCCCGGACATCCAACCCACGCTCATTTGGCGTGGAGACACCAGGCTTTCTTGTATGCTACCACCAGCACCCAGTGCGGGAGATGAGAGCGATCGATCCGACCCAAACTGCTCGATGAATTTGCTTTTTTGTACATTGGCCATGCTTGTCCTCCCGCATTCTGGAGCAGTAGTTTCGCTTGGCTGGGCGATGTGCATTTCTTGTGGCCGAGGTGAGGGCTTACGGTTAGATTGAACATCGTTACCAGAGCCCATAAATGCTCTTTCGGGATGGGAAAGGGAATGGTTGAATACTTTTGGTTCCCAATGATAGCCCTGAAAATTCGAGGAGAAACTGGTTCCGCGAGAATAAGACGACGAAGCGTCTTTCATGGGCAGCACACCGAGATATGTGCCTTGTCCTTCACAGGATGGCATCTTTGTCGCTTCCAAATTGGAAAAGTCCTGATGCAGATGGGGCGTGTTCCGTGATTCCCCCTTATTGGTCCGGACGTTTTCGTCAAACGATTGATTTTGGGATAGAGCATGAGGTGACGATGAGGGGGACGCTAATGCTCTGGGAATGTTCATGTCAACTAGGTGGATTGATTTCCCGTCGGAATTCAGCTCCCTTTGATGCCGCTGATTTCTTTTCGTGACCGAAATTTGTGGAGGAGGACTGGTCAAAGATTCTGCAGATGTTGGATTCTGCTGTGCATATGTGGGCGTGCAGCCCGAGGAACTCGGACCTTGTCCATTGTTAGTGGTTGTCAGATTTTGATTCTGGAGCATTTGATGGATATTGAAGGGTATGTCCTACCCGTTCGATACCGAGGGTATTGATAGCCCTGCGTTGCAGACAGGGGCTTCTCTGTCCCTGCCTCCTGGGACACGCCGCTGGCTATACTTTGGCAAGGACTTCCAGCCCTTCCCCGGGGGTATTCATTATAGGGTGCACGAGAGGCAGAGAACCCATGAGATGCTTGTGGACCCCAACGTGGGTGACTACGTGAACGCCATTGTGATTGTGGCCTTTCCATCTCCCTATGGTTCATGTGGTGGCCATGTCTTTCCCTGTAGCTCCCATACATTGACCCTGATGAGTTTCCACTCAGGTGCTCTTGTTCTGTCTCGTAAGGAGGCCGTCCAAGAGGCGACATGCTCTTCCACAAACCGGGCCTGGGAGATGGTTCTTCCTTGATGTAGCTGGCTTGCTTTGGGGTGGTAATGTATTGCGCATCACTATCATAGCCTCGTTCACTAATCAAGCTACTTCCAATATCGTTTGACGCGATTCGGTCTGGTCCATACTTGACGGAAATGGAAGAGAAGGGAAAAGGAGAATTCCCAGTTTTCCGGTCGCACCTGCGTGGCCGCATGGAAAACCCATTTGATTCTCGAGAAAATCGTCTCCGCAGCCTGTTCGAGAAGCCCCCAGAGGAGTCACTTTGCCTGTGGACTGACGACTCCTCTCTTGACGAGGATACACCTGCGGCTGCTGTCAGTGGTCATGGAGTCTGAGGACGGAAGAATTCCAAGCCGAATAGTTTACCTTCGGGAGGTCCATCTGGGGCAGATCGTGACTCTAGCCGACTCAACTGGTACTGGCCAGAGTGCGCGGTGTCAGACGAGGCGGAAGACCTGCGGCTCCCGAAGAGCCGGGGGCAAAAGAAGAACCTCATGGAGTCATGCAAAACAACTCGGTGTGGTCCACCTCTCTGGCTTGACTACCATGTACAAGTGATGTACAATGCAAGGAGCACGGGCGGCGTGGATGTGGCAGGAATGATTTTATGGATTAAGGATAGGAAAGACCACCCAGACATTGCAGCGTCTGAACGGAAAGAGGCAGGCAACACCATCATCATTCATCTCTCTTGCCATTATAGGAAACCGCGAGGCTTTACTGTCCCAACAGGCTGCTCCACGCTTCCTCATACTTCAGGTATTTATAGCCAATAAGCCTGCTATAGATAGTGGTATGGTAGTGCCTTTCTACTGCGCGTGACTATTTCGATAACAATGCACGATATAAGTTGCTATGTAAGATGATGGACGGCTTTCTATGCAGGTGTGCTCGTATTCGGTCTCAGCCAGATACTTCGGAGGATGCATTTTCCAGTAGCTGGTACCGGGCACCTAATCAATGGAACCTACGGATAGTACTGTACCTCTGGAACTAGGGTCCGTATGATGTATCGCCGTACCGTATGGATGGATGTATGGAATGTACCCATACGTTTCCCTGGTTATCCGAGGTGAGTCAGCGCTACCGATGGGCTAGTTACTATTAATTATTACTAGTTTCCTAGTTGGTTATGGCCGATCCCGGACGCCGATGAGGTGCCGGTGGCAGCCTCAGGCCGCCAGGCGACTACTCCAGACTTTGACTGTGACAAACATGGATGGAGTATGACAAGCAAAATTACGTATCGGGGACTTTTGCAATCACGCCATTTGACCTTTAACCCCAGCAGGTATGGTCCTGCCAGTATCGCGCCGTACGGGCGGTTATCAAACGAGGGGCATCGATTCCCCTCCTTTTTAATCTTCCTCCCCCCCCTTTTCTCTTCCTATTCTATTTTCTTCTCTTCCTTCTCCCTCCATCTCTCTTCTCCCTCCTCCCATCGTCTTCTTCTTCTGGATACGGGAGACTCTTACCTGTCTCTTGTACATCTTCATTCCACCCATTTTCCTCTGAATCATTGCACTCTCTTCTCTAGATTCCCTTTATTTCCATCCCGCATTACTCAAGTGTATCCATCAAGATGGTCCAATCGTATGTCAACTTCCATCTCTTCTATCTGTATCAGTCATTTGTCATTAATTGTCAATCGTTCCTCATGATACTAATGGGATGTCTGTCACAGCTCCGTCTTGGGTTTCCCTCGTATGGGAAAGCTCCGTGATCTCAAGAAGGCCACGGAAGCTTACTGGGGAGACAAGATTTCTCGAGATGAGCTCTTGGCCGAGGGAAAGAGACTCCGCCTGGAGCACTGGAAGATCCAGAAGGATGCTGGTGTCGATATTATTCCCAGTAATGACTTTGCCTTCTATGACCAGGTTCTTGACCACATCCAGCTGTTCGGTGTATGTGACTACGTCTTTCCCCGCATGGTCCATCACTTGTATCTTTCGCTAATATTGCCTTCTAGGTCATCCCCGAGAGGTACAGCAAGTACAATCTTCACCCTCTTGACGAGTACTTTGCCATGGGTAGAGGTCTCCAGAAGCCGGCCAAGGATGGCGAGGCTGCCGTCGATGTTCCTAGCTTGGTAAGCTGACATTACCCCCTTCTGGGTCTTACTGGAATCATCTTGTGGCTAATACAATCCCATTCAGGAAATGGTCAAGTGGTTTGACTCGAACTACCACTACGTGAAGCCTACTCTGCAGAACAACCAGACCTTCAAGCTGGCCGACCAGCCCAAGCCTGTTGTCCAGTTCCTTGAGGCCAAGGAGGCCGGAGTTGTCACTCGTCCCGTCATCCTGGGACCTGTGTCGTTCCTCACTCTCGGTAAGGCCGACCGTGGTCAGACCATCGACCCCATCGACAAGATCGATGATCTCGTTGCCGTCTACGTCGAGCTTCTTACCAAGCTCAAGGAGGCCGGTGTTGAGGATGTCCAGATTGATGAGCCTGTCCTCGTCTTCGACCTCCCTGCCAAGTCCAAGGCTGCCTTCAAGCCCGCCTACGAGAGGCTGGGTGCCCTTGGTGCCAAGGCTCCGCGCATTGTCCTTGCTACCTATTTTGGTGATATTGTCCACAACGTCGATGTTCTTCCTTCTCTTCACAGCCTTCATGGCATTCATGTTGATTTGGTTCGCAACCCTGAACAACTTGAAACCATCATCAGTTCTCTGGGCCCTAAGCAGGTCCTCTCCGCTGGTGTTGTTGATGGCCGTAACATCTGGAAGACCAACTTCAAGACTGCTATCGAGAAGGTTGAGCTTGCCATCCAGAAGCTGGGCAAGGACCGTGTGATCGTTGCCACTTCCAGCTCCCTCCTTCACGTCCCTCACACTCTCGAGAGCGAGAAGAACCTTGATCCTGAGGTCCGGGATTGGTTCAGCTTTGCCGTCGAGAAGACTGCCGAAGTTGTTGTCATAGCTAAGGCTGTTACCGAGGGCCCTGCTACTGTTCGTGAGCAGCTCGAGGCCAATGCCAAGTCTGTCCAGGCTCGAGCCTTGTCCAAGCGTACCAATGACCCTAAGGTCAAGGAGCGCCAGGCCGCTGTCACTGATGAGCAACACAACCGCAAGTCCCCCTTTCCTGTCCGTCTTGCTGAACAGGTCAAGTCCATCAACCTTCCCCTCTTCCCTACCACCACCATCGGCTCCTTCCCTCAGACCAAGGAGATTCGTATCCAGCGGAATAAGTTCACCAAGGGTGAGATAACTGCCCAGGAGTATGAGAAGTTCATCGAGAAGGAAATCCAGGACGTCGTCAAGATTCAGGAGGAGCTTGACCTTGATGTTCTGGTCCACGGTGAGCCCGAGCGTAACGATATGGTCCAATACTTCGGTGAGCGTCTCACCGGTTACGTCTTCACCACCCACGCTTGGGTCCAGAGTTACGGATCCCGTTGCGTGCGTCCTCCTATCATCGTGGGTGACGTCTCTCGCCCCGCCCCTATGACCGTGAAGGAGTCGAAGTACGCTGTTTCCATCTCCAAGAAGCCCATGAAGGGTATGCTTACTGGACCCATCACCTGCCTCCGGTGGTCCTTCCCTCGTGACGATGTCCACCAGTCTGTGCAGGCTCAGCAGCTGGCTCTTGCTCTCCGTGACGAAGTCATTGACCTTGAAACTGCCGGTGTCAAGGTCATCCAGGTCGACGAGCCTGCTCTCCGTGAAGGTCTTCCTCTTCGTGCCGGTAAGGAACGCGAGGACTACCTCTCGTGGGCCGTGCGTGCTTTCCGCCTGGCCACCTCTGGAGTCACCGATGGCACTCAGATCCACTCTCACTTCTGCTATTCCGAGTTCCAGGACTTCTTCCACGCCATTGCCGCGCTGGATGCTGACGTTCTGAGCATTGAGAACAGCAAGTCCGATGCCAAGCTGCTCAAGGTCTTCATTGATGAGGCCTATCCCCGCCACATTGGTCCTGGTGTTTATGACATCCACTCTCCCCGTGTTCCCAGCGAGGAGGAGATCAAAGGCCGCATTGAGGAGATGCTGCAATTCCTCCGCATTGACCAGCTGTGGATCAATCCTGACTGCGGTCTGAAGACCCGCCAGTGGCCCGAGACCAAGGCGGCGCTGACCAACATGGTCAATGCTGCCAAGTTCTACCGCCAGAAGCACGCCCAATAAATGGTGTGTTGTTAATACAAAATAAACCCATGATTGGGGCGACATTGTCAACCTGTCGCCTCGGGGGAGACGAGTTTTCATTTTTAATGTGATGAGTTATGATGATGATACCAAAAGTTCAACATATGGGTTCATGGTTTTGCACTAGAGATATCCGGGGGTCAACGGAGTTTTCAACATTTAACTATTTTCAACATCGGCGAGAGCCAAAACACCGACATGCCTGGGAGAACTCGGACTTCCCATTATACGGCTTGCTGTATTGTTTAAAGTTGGGTGCTTTTTTTAATTTTGCATTTGCATTTTCGAAGGGGATCTGGAACTGGGAATGTCGATGGTTAGCTCTTGCAGATATTTTCAATTTCAACAATGTGTTGTATATCACACTGGTATTGTGCATCAATTCCCAGTTATACACTTAATACATATGGACAGTATTGCAACGTCACAGTTTATTCCGTGAAGAACCATGTAGTCTTATTATGCTCCGTAGATGGTTCAGCTAAGCTTCTTAGCCCCTGAGCCTTTCGTCCCTGGCCACATCCACCCTGGTTGCTCTCATGCAGGAGTATATTCGGCCGATAATTGCCAGAGCATACTATAAAAACATAGAACCAAAACCAAGAAGAACACTACATCCATTCACACCACGGCACCACAGCACCCCTACCAGCCACGGAATCAGCTCCAAACCGACGAACATACCACTTTCGCCCCCAACGGGCGTGCGGTAACATATTCGCCACGGCATTGACTAAAAACACGACGGCGGGCAACGGCAAAGCCAGGGAATATCTTTCCGCGCACGCAGCCGCAGGGAGCAACCACGGCGCGAGACGCAAAGGGGATGATGAAATCAGAGAAATACTAGGTCTCACGGCCGTGCCGACGAGAGCGAACCCGAGCCATTCGAACCACTCGCAGACGTAATGCGGGTAGAGGATCGAGCGGAAAAGGCCGGTTGCTGGCGGGATGACGTAGACTTTTGAGAACTTGTCCCGCGCGGAAAAGGGAGTATGGGTATCTGAGCATTTGGAGAGGCGGGTTTCTGCCTCTTCGCGACGGAGTCGAAAGAGGGTTCGTTCGGAGTGGATGTTACCTGTCATTCCGAGGATGAAGAGTACGAGGCCGATGGAAGGGAGGAGAAGGGACGAGGAAGAAGAAGTGGAAGGGAGAGGGACCTCCGTGATGGTCTGGGATGTGGATATGATTGGGATACGATAGCCTACCAACCAGCCCGCTAGGCAGGTGGAATTGAGCCAGTTGAAGAGCACAGCGAAGCAGAAGACGAGAGCGTGGATGGGGGACATGCTGGGGGCAGCGAGCCAAGGGGAGATGATGGCGCGGTTGAGGTAGTGGAGGAGGTACAGGGAGACAACGAGCTTGTTGGGAAGTGGTAGGGAGGTGGGATTATGGGCTGGACGTAGAGTCCAGAGGATATAGAGCAGATTGATGGGACCGACAATCTCCATGATGAACCAGCCCAGTCGGCCCGGAAGGTTTAGATAAGACTTTTTGAGGGAAGTCTTTCCCGCTGGATGAAAGGAAGAGAGCCATTGAATGATGCTGACCTTTTAGAAATGATTTAGTAAGTGTCTGTCAGGACGGAACGAAAAAAGGTTCTATAGAGCCTACAACGTACCAGGGGGAAGTATTGGAAGATGTCGAGAATGATCATGTATGCCTCCCCCGTCAGATGGAAGAAGTCCCGCAGCGGAGGAGTGACATCCAAACAGGAGGAGATTGCAGAACCCATGGCTCGTTGTTTTTGCGGAGGATGTGGGCAGGCGATGTTGGTACTTTTGTTTGTACTAATGTACAGTAGTATATCGGGTGAAGCTCAGTACCGACTTTTCCAACCGTGACAGAAGAACTGTAGGAAAGAACAATTCAATTCTCAGGCCACAGCTCAAAAAACTGGTCCGGAGGATCCAAACGGAGCCACAGATCCACGGATTGAAGGCGCCTGTGGAGGCAGAAAGAGGATGTGGTTTCTGTGATACATTGGAGTCGCTCAATTTGGCAGTAATGTCATGGGATTCCCCACGTGACAGATTGGATCTCTACACCCATCCACCTCTTACTGAGGCCTCCTCAGCAAGTTCCTCAGCACAGCCCTCCCTGCGGTATTGGGACCTTTCCACACTCTCGCCCTACTAATGGCTCCCTTCACTGTGTCCCTTCGCTTGGATTCGGCTTAACACAAGTCATAATCTATGGTTTCTCAGCCTATTTGTTTACATCGCAGCTGTCTCGCCTGTCTCTTTTCAGGGCTCTCACTACAGTCCTGGTATTGTGAACTTTTGTGTACTCTGTCTCTATATACTGCAGCCCTGTCCATTCAATTTTGTGATTGTTCTTTGTACATAATAAGGATTGCGTGATCATGACCTCAGAATCCACCTGCGCTGAACCTTCCCCCTGGGTGGTGGTAACGATGTTCAGCCCTAGTTTGGGATGATTTTGCATGGAGCAGGCTCCAACAACAAGTGAATAGGTTGTTAAATGCTGCCTTCGGCTTGCTATTCACCCAACATCCGAGTCATACCAGAAGATGTGATTGGCTTTAACTCAGTTGGACGCCTTTGGCAGGGAGAGCTCTACCTGTTCAATCCTCCGAGGTGGGTGTTTCGACTAGGATAAGTTGAAGAGCAGAAGGGGTCAGTTGATGAAGGAGCAGGCTGCGCTGATGCTCGTTTCCTTTATTCCTTCGACGACAACTCTCCAGGAGACGATCGTCTTTTGCAGCTGGTGTGAAGACAGACTGTCTTCTTGATAACGAGAGAACAAATTTAGGTGTCGTAGGTTCCACCTATCTCTCACCTATTTTAGCGAATATTTGGCTTCGGTGACTAGCATCTAAGGTTGCATTATTCCCGTGTTTTCTCTTTCAAGTGACCTAAGCCGCACAGAGACGCCAGTACACCAGATCCTTACCCTAGAGCTGGATATAGTTTACCAGATGTGTACGTCATTTGTTACTATATTTGTGCGATATCTCCGCTCTTAACTATATTTCTTCCCTTGGAGCCGACTGCCTTGGAACTAACGTTGGTGTGGAGATGCCAGATAAACCCCTACGGAGTACAGCAGTTATAGCCCCACTAGCAAAGAGCTAGAGATTACTCGTTCAGATAAGGAACGAGAGAGTACGTATCCCGGCCCAAATGCAGGCCCATGCCTACCCTGTTAGACAGACGACGATGTGTCCATTTGTCTGCAGAGGACAACCTACCCGATGTCTATGATCAACAGACATCTGCGTTGATATCTTCACATCCTCGCCTTCAACTTGGGCAGAAGATGTATGTTGCGTTTTCGCACGTGGAGATACAACATTCTTGTACAACAGAAATATGCGATTATACAGGTGTGGCCGTCCTGGAATCTACTAGTAATCAAGCTCAGTGCAGTTGCGATCCCTTGTCAGCTAGGGGACCATGGCTCTTAAATGGAACAACCCTATCCGTCCACATCCGAGGCCAGACTTATTCCAGTCTTTATTGGATACTCTACTTTCCGAGGTCTCGGTGGGCAGTTCATTTAATCTATTACAATGGCCCATAATAGAATCTGTTCACCTTTTACAAAGATATCTAGCAAGCTATAACCATTCGTATGGGGGATCATATAGCGTCACTTAAGGGTGCAGGAAAGCTCCAAGCCCTGGCAGATCAGATCCGCATTCTTCATATCTCGTTTCTAAAGCTGTAAGGGCCATTTACTCAGAGTTAAATGCTCTGGTCGTGCCAATCATGTGACATACAGAACGGTCCTGTAGACATGGCAGCTGCTATTGGCGCTCCAAGTATTCGGAATCCAGAATGTAAGCTCTCTCTAATCTGTGGGCCATATATTCTTGTTCGAGGATCTTCGCCGCCATGGATGGATCTGCAGGCGATAACTAATCCCCTGATACTGAGCTATCTCATTCTCAGAGTACGACGCTGGCTATGAGTGACGCTCGACAGCCGCTAAGAGCGGCGCTGTCATCAGTACAGCCTAGAGAACCCAACCTTGGGACTGTAGAGCTTCTTTTGATTATTAAACATATGCAACTCCGTGTAGTCATTTTGGAATATGGCATGGATGAGCCTTGGCTCAGGGTAATCTACTATTTTGTCAGCGAGGTAAAGGGAAACGCAGAGAACAAGAACTAACGCACTGGTTGGCAGAGTAGTTGCACAATTAATAGCAGATAGACAACCATAGAGGCCTTGCATTTGTTGTGTCCGCCAACTGGCGAACCTTAAAATGTGCAGGTTGTACGACCGCGGTCTCTCAAGATAAGTAGTCGGGAGCGTAGGGTCTAGCACGCCTGATGCTACATCACAGAGCCTACACTCCCCATCTTAATACACGGGTCATCAGCACCCGGGGTTAGGGCCGTGGGCGTAAACTCTTGTTCCTCCAGTCCCTTTGGTATTCAAATCACAGGCCTTCCCGTCCTCGACTTTGTACCAGGCTGATCTCCAAGGGAACCTTTAAACCTTCCTGGTTGTGAGTCCTACATTGTACGTCCTAGCAGAAAGATACTCAATCACAAATAGTCTGTCCTACTGGCAAGCTTGTGGTGCTAGTGGCCTTAAGTGGGGTAGAATCAGTAGGCGTAGACCAATAGGTAGTATAAGAATGGTAACGCCTGCTCCAATCCGACTTCATTACGAGCACGATAAAATAATAATAATAAAGATCTTCATATTCTAGTCATACCTCGGCCATGAATGCAGCAGCAAACTTGCCTGATCAGCATACACCCAAGATAGCACAATTACTTAACCGGCAGACGTGTCCATCGACTGGGACACCTCCTGGACCCTCGCCTTTCTTCGCTCGGCAATTCTCTCCGTCTTGAATGCCTCGATCTTAGCTTTAAGCTCCATATCTGCGGAAAAGGTCAGTCAGTCGTTGCATTGACCGTTTAGAATAGCTTACCTGGCGTGACGTCCTCTATCTTGAGTGGAACTCGGTTGAACGGGTCGTGCGGGTCACTCAAGAGGTGAGAACGAATAGTGGAACGGTCAATGGACACCCGCGATCCAGGCAGGATGACTGGGTCTTCCATCAGGGTGTACATCAAGGGATCTAGAAGGGCTATTTAGTAGACGTGCAGAAAGTTTGAGCAGCAGTACAATCATACCCAAGAATTCATCGGGGATCTCCCCGAGATCCTCTTCCGCTTGGTCGTCGGCTTGCTTGGCCTCTTTTACCATAGTTTGGAATTTCTCCCAGCTTTTGAACTCATCCGGAGATTTCAGCGACCACTTCCGCAGAATCTCCGCCGCCTTTTCAAAGTTCGCCGGCTTGTATGATCGTCCGTCGCGCGCGACGGCGATGATAAAGTTCTCTTTACTTATCAAGTTCAGGTACACATCGACTATCTCACTCAGCAAGGCTCGCGGATTAAACCCGTATTCCTGCAGGTTATCCACGCGCAGGCTGGAGCTCTTCGGTCCCACCATGGCATCTAGATTGTAGTCCAGCATGTCCGCCAGCCGCTGGACAATTTCAGGCATGGTGAACGAATCTGCCAAGGCGTCCGTAAAGAGCTTCAGCATGGAAACCGTGACATTCGTGAGCTGCATGTAGGACTTCGCATTGCGCTGGGCAGACGCCAGATGCTCCTCTTTTTGCTGACGCACGGCAGGATCCATACTGGCGCCTTCGTTGCGCAGCTCAGTTTGTGTCTTATGGATGGTAATGAATGCACCGAACGACTCGTCGAGCACGAACGTCACATCGTTAAGGAGCAGGTTCACAAATTGGACGAAAAAGTCCAGGTTCTTTTGGGACTGGTTGTATAGCTTGTTCCGGTACAGTGTGTTGGGCCAGATACACTTAATGATCTGGAAGATCTCGAATCGGATGTTGAACTTGTCAAAGAACTGGGTGTGGGTACCCGTGTGCTCGGCCTCGATGTAGAACTTCATCAGGGCGTGTAGCAGGTAATCGTTGGCGAATGGCATGGAGTTAAGGAGATCAACGAGGACACCACGAGCGCCACCAGGGCGCGGCCATGTGCCTCGAAATAGGATAGAAACAAGTCCTGCTTTGAGATAGGGGTTCTTGATATAACCAGAACTTTCCAAGAAGGTTATGCAGAGCATGACTAGCTCATCTCCCTGCGTAGCGGTAATGATGTGAGGCATGCACCACATGATGAATTTGAAGTTGCTGACAACGTCATCCACAAAATATTCGGGCAGGCACTGGAAGACTTCTGGTTGTTGCTCTGGGAGGGGCAGTTTAATTTCTTCGTTGGGGAAATTTCCACCAGATACGAGTCGAAGCAGCCAAACAATAACGTAGCGCATAAACAACATGGAGCGGGCCTGCCACTGATCGTCGAATAATACCCCTTGGAGGCTATACTTCAGCGCAAGGCCAAGATCTAATTTGTCCTTGTATTTTTTCAAAGCCTGCTCAAACACTCTCAACTGCATTGGATTGTTCACATATTTATGCCGTTCCGACTCAAACTTGGTGATGGTGGATTCCATATGTCGCAGGTCTTTCTCTAGCTGATCCAATTTCGAGGTCAAGGATTCACTGCCATAGTGATGGGCCGCGACAGTGAGAAAGAAGATCTCCGTGATGAAATTGGAAGTGCCTTCGGCCTTCTTCGAATAGAAAGCATCCGAGGCATGTTTGTCAGCATTGATCTTAGTCTCATCGCTCAGGTCAATTCGGGGGCTGCGGCGCAGGTAATTTGCATCAATCCGATCGATCTAGAGCATTGGTCAGACCACAAATCCATGTCATGCTCAGACGTAACCAGGCAGGACCTACCTTGGTGAAACTCGCGTCCATGAAGGGCTCACAGAGCTGGTCCAAGCACGTCGTAAGATTGAGCATAAATCCATCAGACGACACGGTGTTGGGGTCTACTTGCATGGCTCGTCGCTTGTGATTGATATTCAACGCCGCAGCAAACCAGTCTAGGATTTTTTCCCTGGCTTCTTTAGATGCCCGGACCATGTGGTTTATTATGTCCAGGAGGTCGGTGCTAATTAGCCGCTGCATCATCCGAAGCGATTGCTGGGTGTTGAGAATATACGTTTGGTCCTTCGTCTTTGGACTCGAAAAATATGACATGGTGGCACTGCCCTGCAGTGGTGACAGGCCAAACCACGGCCCCAGCAAAGTCTCCTTCTCAAATAAAGCAGGGTCGCGAGAGGCATTAAACATGGAAGACTCTGTGATAGCAGTGCCGATACTGGCGTGGCGGACAAGATTTTGCAAAGCCTAGAAATAGAGTTGATGAGACATCTGGGAAGGAAAGGATAAGACGTAGGACCCGAACATACTGTGACATAGGGCTTGTAATCATCGGTGATATTCAAGGCGGCCAGCTCCCGACTCATTTCCTCTACAGCGGTCACAATGGCCGGCTTGATACTCTCGTCCTCATCAAATCTCTTGACAACCTCGCCTATGAACTCAAGGTCCAAACCCTTCTCGCTGTCGACATCCAAGAGTAAATAGGGCTTCAGGGGTGATCGTCCCGACGGATCAAGCCTAGGGGAGCGAGAGAGAGCCAGTTAGTCGGTGATCTTAGAGCTCAGTTAGGAAGCAAAAAGCAGGTTGTTGAACGCACCCAAACATTTCGGGCATTGTTATCGCAAAGATGCAATAACTTAAGCACAGTCGACGAGCCTCACATAGAACAAGGTACTTAGGATCATCATCTCGAGACCGGCGAAACCCTTTGTGCAACCGGGATACCCTCTTCCAACACGGTAGCAAGTAATCAAGTGGTTTCTGGCCGGGGACATTGGAAGCCGCTTCCAAAATAGCCTGATCCAAAACCGACGTGTCGATGCGCAATTCCCGGCCATCATCTTCGAGCTCGCTGCGTAGTGCCGGTAAGAAGGTCAACCTCTGAGCGTGGATATCCTGATGTCGATCCTCATTCAGTGTCAACTTGAATACAGCACTCAATGTACGATCCTCAAAGGCCTCGATGCTCTCTTCTGCTTTCGGGGGTGTATGGGTGTTGGAAACGGGAGTGGCCGGTCGTGATCGCTCGGCAGCGACATTGCTGGTGGACGCTACGGGTGTGATTTTGATCCGCTTCCCTTCTGTTTGTGGCCCATCGGGGCGAGGTGAAGACGGACGGGAACCAGCTACACTTCCGATACGGGACTGTGATCCCGAAGCTCCACGATTCGGAGCAGGTTGAGACGGGGCTGGGGCTTGGTTTGAAGCTGACTCTGCAGCACCCTCGGCTTGCGACGATGGAGTTGGGTTTCCCAATTTTGCCAGACGCTTGTTGCGGATCTATACAGGTTAGATTGCGACGCATTTGGGCCCACAAACGAGAGACGATCGAACCTTATCCGCCTCAGAGAGACCGTCAGACATCTGCGGCGATTATTATTATCGATACCACTTCACTGGGAGGGGCAGAGATGCGGAGTCCAAGCGACAACGGTAGGAGAATTAGATGCGGAATTAGAAGAAAGACATGAGCGAGGGGTCAGAAAATGCCAGTGCCTAGGGGAGAGAGGGGAGAAAGAGAGGAGAAGAGAGAGGGCAGGCGATGGTTGATGATGCTTGAACCAGGCTTTCTGTGATGATCGCTGGGATTCGCCCGCATTTACTAAGCTAAGCTGCAGGCTACCGCCTTTTCTCGCAATCCCAGGAATTTATGCATCAGGTTCTTTCCTCATCATCATTTCGCACGTTGGATTGTCTTATTGTTTAATCTTCTCTTCTCATATACAAGGCAGTTCACTCATATAATATCCCACAGACCGGTGTTCCCTGACTTGCAGTCGCATTTCAGCCCATGGAACGCCGCCAAATCCCTCACATTCCCCAAGTCATCTAATGGGAGATGGAAGGTCCTGAAATAGAAGACAAAAAAAAAAAAAATTAAGTATAAACGCAGCATGGCTAGATAAAAATGCGCTGCTCATATAGACACGACGGGTTAATACCGGCCTTTCAAAGAGTCTAACCGTCGACAACTCTTTAACTCCATTTCCCTTGCCTCCTTCATCTTCTCTACATCGGGGAAAAACCAGCCCTGAGCTTCTTGGATCATCCGTTCCCGGGAATGTACCTCTTTCTCGCATTCGTACCGAAGTTTAGTGACGTAGTCCACCTCGACCCGTTTGTCTAAATTGCGGAATTTCCGCGCGCTGAAGTCTTCCACGTCTCTGGGGTTGACAAAGTAGTTCAGGTGTAGTTTTGGGGTGGTTCGCTGCATCGTGTGAGGCGGTACTGCCATATCAAATCGAATGGACGGACCGGAGGGTGTAGACGAGCCAGAGAAAAGCGAGGAGAGCAAGGGAAGAACGAAAAGGAGGATCAGGGGCAAGAGCTGTTGCAACGTGGCCCAGCCCGACGGCGCTGGCTCGGATTGTGCATTGGCTTCACGGGGTCGTCTCCGCGGCCGAGGACCTCCAAATTGATGAACCCGGAAGCCAGGGCCTCCTCCCATGTTGAAGACAAATTGGGGGCCACCTATAGAGAAGAATCAATCAGCCCAAGGGTCCTCTCAGTCACCTGCCGCAGAGATCATAATTAACGAGGGGAAGGAAAGGGAAAGAAACATACCAAACGGGCTAAAACCACCTCCCATACCACCAAATCCTCCGTTGAAGAACCGGTTGAATAACTCCTCTGGTGATATCTCTTCTTCGAACACAGAGCCACCCGGTCCTCCAGATCGCGGGAAGCCACCACCACCGAAGCCACTGAAGGGAGACGCTCCCGAGGGACCAGCACTGGGGGGAAACCTGCTATCCGGATCACCACCGAACTTATCGTATTTGGACTTCTTATCAGGGTCTGACAGGACCTGGAAAGCGCGTGACACCACTATCAACATTCGACATCAGTAACCCCAACATCGAATGCCTCCGACTGTAATCAACTCAACTCACACTTGAATGCCTCATCCGCCCCGTCATACCCGTTCTTATCCGGATGTGTCAGTAAACTCAATTTCCGATAGGCCTTCTTGATCTCGCCGTCGGAGGCGGTTTTTTCTAGAGACAAGATCTCGTAAAACGCCGTCGTCGAGCATTTCCGTATCCTAAGCACAGCGGCCTTCTGTTCCGGAGTGTATTTACGGTCCTGATTCCCTTGGTTATGCTCGCGAGATTTCGCTGGGCCCCCATTGTCTGACCCAGATGCAGTGGCCGACGGCATGGCAACTAGACCCCGACGGTGTGATTCTTTCCCCTCCTTTGCTGTGTCCCTGGTCCGGATTCTATCCTCTTCAGTCAAGAAGATGAGAGATGACGTCCCAAGCCGTCAGGCGAGGGGAAGGCGAACACTGGAAAAGGAAAGCGATGGCGAACAGAAGAGATGGTGGTCTTTTTTCCGTCGACAGTAATAACGATCGAGAGGAAGCGACGCACAGATACAAATATCGGCGAGTAGGGCGGTCGGGTCAAGGAAAACTGGTTGGCCTAGAACGCAAGAAAGGGAGAGAGGTTGGATTGCTTTTGCTGATCAACGTGGTGTCTTCCGGAAGTTCAGATGTCGACGCTAAGCGGGCGTTAGTCAGGCAAAAGATACGCCAATCCTCTTGCCGCAACAAAGCTCCATTCTATATTCCTTTGGTAAGGTTCTGTTTCTCTTGTTCTTTTCTTTGAACTTCTTCCCCCAAAGAATCGTAATTATTCATTACAATGGCCGGCACAGAATCACCTATAGAGGACACAAAAAAGTCTCTCCTGCAGAGGGCCAAAGCTTGGGGAGGTGAGTGCTCGTCATACCACTGCATTGCTTCTTATGGACCACTTCCTTCCTAGCTAAGACATTCATTTCCCTCGATCGGGTTCGATAGTTTTGCTCTTCTAACACCACCACCTGTCTACTGCAGAAAACCCGTTTCCACCGACTCTATTAGCAACCCTCATCACTGCGCAGCACGCCCGTCCCCTTCAGCCGCTACCGCTGCTATTCGCCCCGATCCTGCTGACCACAAGCTATGCGAATGTGCTGGGCTTTAGGACCGATGGTGCGGGGATCAGCGCTGCCTGGTCAGGGCTTTATCTGCTTCTCGCTGGTCGGCGACGACAGCCGTTCATGAAGAAATGGGGCGCTCGTGGCATTGTTCGCGGCCTGACTATGGGTCTTTGTTTCGTCAATTTGGTCGGCGGTGGAATCGCCTATACAGCCGGAAAGAGAGAAGACAAGGAAGAGTAAAGAGGTCAGTGGCATTAATGGCACGGGAATATGTGGCTACGGTTGCGGTATCTATCATACTACTACTTTTCTTTAATGTCTCTCCTTTGGACGTGGAGTCGGCGTCGTTTGCGGTACGGTGTTTCGGTTGGTTCATTTTATGTTATCTTATGTACGAGTCCAAAACTAGGTCTCTCTCGTGGCCTGCGGACGCTTCAAAGGTACAGTATGGGGTCAGAAAGGCAAGCATCAAATAGCAGGATTGTGGCACGGTGCGTTGGATCATCTCTACTGTACCAATAGACATGTCGGCGTGGACGATTCGTAGATATCATTGATAGTTACTTGGTGTACGGCTCAACCGATAGGATAAAATTCCGGACATCGGAGGGAACCAGCCAATCCAGATCTTGGGGGTTACCGTTCTCAATAGCCTGTCGCGCCTGGGTAGAGCTCACCGACGGACCACCCGGTCTCCTCCCTTCAACCAACTGAATACGTTGGGCCCATTCACGCTTCCCGCCCTCATGTTCGCGGCCTCCTTGGGCCAAGGTGAGAAGGAAAGCCTCTTGCTCCTCGCGACCGCCCCATTCGCCGTCCGGGCGCAACGTGACTCGGAGCCGGTGGTGCGAAAGGAACGGTTCCAGGGGTTGCAAGGTATGCTCAGGTGGATAGTACTTGGGGTTGAAGATGCGGACCAATGTGTCAAAGCCCGTCAGATGAACCTGCTCAAGTGACGGCGGGTAAACGCTGCCGGCATCAATGTCGGCTGCTTTGTCCACGAAATACGGTTTCTTGGTGACCCCGATATCGATGCCGGGAAGACGCTGGCGCTCCGGGACCGGTAGGAGCGTCTCCGTGTACGATAGGAGATGTCGGGCAAACAACTCCATCATGGCCAGACGGTCCTCGAACTTGGCAGGCTTGGAAGGCTTGTCTGCATTCTGGGTGGCTAAGAGCAGTAGGAGCCGAGATGGACGGTCTGGATCTTCTAACAATGCCGAGCTGGCAATGTGACAGTGGGCAAGAGTCGGAGGGTTGAAGGACGAATCCAACACGAACAGAACTTCTGGGGATGATTGTTGGAAGCGTTCGGCTGAGACTGAGGACAAAATCTCGAAGGTCCTCGTCGATGGGCTGAAACGTGCTAGGGCTGAACTATATTTGGCACGAAGAGCGTGAAAGGAGGCTGTGGACATGGCGAAGGCACGGATGGAAAGGGGGTAGATCTGCGATACCCGAAAAGTTGGGAGCTGATAGATAAGGCCGATGAGCGACGTGTTCATGTGGCTTTGCCATGCGCAGGGTGCAGACAGAATAGAATCATTTGGGCCAGAGGTTCTCGATCTTCAGGTCAAGTTGCTACTGGCGTTGTTGGTATTTGGGAAGGAGATAGGTCCTGTCAATCGTGCACCTAGCGCGGTGCAGGATTTGGGACTATGTATGAGGTCATCGTTGGTGCGACATGCAATCCATGGATAAGCAATTAATTAGTGGAGCGGGAAAGCGCCCCAAGGATGAGCGTTGTGCGGGAGGATGCAGGATCCAGAGTCCAGAACTGCCAGGATTTCTCGGAATATCGGCTGCCATGAAATCCAATGTCTAAATTGCTTCTGCGACGAGATTACTTTGCCGATGATCCCAATCACGGGACGTTCTGTCCGTATGGCCGGGAATGGATGAGTCCGTGCAAGGTCACTAGAGTCTAGACAAGCACATAGATTAAAAAAGAGCCATCCTGAGGGAGAGGCTCGCAAAGCAGATTGCAAAGACAGAGGCTGCACTGAGTTTTAATCTGTCTGAAACACGGCAGGCCGATCGAGACACTTCTCCGATGCGAGGAATGTTATTGATGATGAGTTTATCTGGAAGAACAATATCAAGCCGTCTCATGTACAGTATGGGGGAGTTCCACCAAGATTCATTGTTTAGCTACTACGGAGTACCATACTATATCTTACAATTTACCCTCGTGAAGATGAGGTGAGAAAAGGAGAGGATTGTCTTGCATCTCTTAGATTAACTTATTTCCCGATTCCCCACCGTGATCAGCGTGAACCGTTAGGATTATAAGATCGCATCTGTCAACTCTTCCTTTGTCTATCTGAACGAGCTGGATCGACGACTGGAAGAATAGTATGATCGTAATATTAGTTAATACTCTTGGTTACCCACATTAATAATACAAATGAAAGATTCAGAATTTAATTGACTTTCCTTCTGCGTCCCGAGGAGGAATTGATCCAAGTCGTCATGTTTCTCGCTTAACAGCCCAGGACTCGAACTAATTAATCGTCTAGAGCACAGTACTTCTGCTACTGGTACTTCTCGGTACAACTACGGTACAATATTCGCACAGAAAGATTAATGGAACCGTCGCCTCCTGTCTTAGGCTGAGTCTGATAAAAGTTTTTTTTTTTTTTTTTTCCTGTTGCCTCTCTCTAGGATGTAGATGGAATATGGATCTTCTCCTGAATTGTTCAATCAATAGGACATGGGATTACCCACTATGTCCTCTGAGAATGACGGTCATCTCCGTCATGCTACAGGGACTTTTCAATAGTTCAACCTACGGAGATTACTACTCTTGGGACTGTGCTCATTTCCACTGTGCCGGCGAGGGGACGGCAAATCACGGCCAAATCCATAGATGATGCCACCAGTCACGCACTAACTGATTAGTTCCTTTACTAAAGTAGTGGCGGTTAGTTAAGTGTCCTAGGCACTTCTATCCACTAGTAGCACGTAGACTATTGATGCAACAACAGCTTATTTGCCTCTCGGAAAAAAAGAGAGGAAAATTTAGTTCTCGACGTACTCCGTGCGGCACTACTAGTCCGTAGGCACCTACTGTACCTATTCCTTGCGCATGCAGTGTTAAATGAGCGAGCGAGGTGATGGAGATTACATGTTTTGGATGATAGGTAGAATAAAGACCACGTCACTCGGGGAAATATTTGCCATCGCAAGGGGCCTGGAAATTCGAAAAAACAAAAATAAATAAGACAAAAATAAGAAAATACTGGAAAAAGGAAGGGGGAAAGCACAGAGAAGAGACTTTTCAAGAATCAACCCAGAAAGTCAAATCCAAAACAAATGGATCCGTGCGGCTGGACGGCACGCGGCGAGATTAAAGCCTACCATGGTGGACCAATAAGCGGCAGGCATGGGGGGAGGTGAAACGGATGTCCCTATCTCAGCCAATGGACGCCAAGTTCCTGGACCCACCACGATGCAACTGCAAAGTACAGGAAGGAAGGAACGACGGGATCTCCAGAAAACCATGGATAGTGAGAGGTACCGAACACACCATAGGTACCTACCTACTCTGTACGCACGACATCAGTATCGTTCATCGGATATGGACAGCAGGATGGTGGTTGAGGGTCAGACTGATGTCTGCTCGTACTTCCAGGTATCTAGAGTATCGCCTACTACTATACCCCGTACGAGGTAGGTACCTAGTATCTCCTACGTACTAGAGAGACGTCAACTAAGACCCTCAGGAAGATCCAAAATTGATGCCTAGAGTCCAGGCCCCGCAAAACGTATCAGGTGTGGGTGGCACCCAGAATATTAATCAAACTAGCAAGAGACGATATGATTCGGTCCCCTCCCCTGCATCTATGCATCCCATTTATTATTCCCTCAACGTCCGCTTTCATCTTCGATTTCTTCCCTCTCTTTCTCAGAGACCCTCCTGCCCGTACACGCTCTTTCTGCGGTTTTTTTACCCTCCGTCACTCTTTATCTGTCGTTGTTTTCCGCGAATTGATTTCGCGTCCCACTCGTTGCAAGCCCCAGGCAGACCCTCTCCGGCCTCACTTTAGTACCAGACATTGACTGTCGGTCCCATCCATCATGCATTTTCCCGCCAAGTTCTCCATCGCTATGCTTGCCGCGCTGGCTGCGAGCTCCGAAGCCAATATCCATGCTCGCAAGAATTTTATCCACCACCGCGAACTGAACCAGCCCGGGTCGTCCAGCACCGTCTTGCCGACTCCCGTCCAGAGCACCACCAGTACCACTGCGGCCGCTCAAACTCCCGCAGTCCCGCAGGAGCCCCCGGTTGTTCCCCCGGTTGCTGGATCCTCCTCGTCCGCTATTCCGCCTTACCCTTCGTCCTCGAAGATTCCCTCCTCTTCCGCCGCCAATGGCCAGACTTCGTCTACCATCACCAGTGGGCCCGTTCCTCCTCTGTCCACCGGTTCCACTGGTGGTTCCGGCTCTGATGGCAACTTGCCTGGAACCGAGGATGTGACCCTGACCTACACTGTGGGCACCGGTACCTCCAAATCCGTTGTGGTCACGACCATTCACAAGACTGCTACGAACTTGAAGACCGTCTACGCCGTATGTTCTACTCTTGTTTTCTTTTCCTTGATCCGCTTGGGATAGGCGTACTGACTTATCGTATCCAGACCCCCAGCGCAGGCTCCGGTAGCTCGGACAACGGCTCTGGCAACGGCTCTGGCAACGGCTCTGGCGAGGACGTCACCACTCGCCATTCTGCCTCTACTTCCACCGTCAGTGTTATTGCTGTTCCTACTGGTGGCGCGGGTAACGGAAACAACGGTCAGGGTGAGAATGGCCAGAACGGACAATGCGTCCCTTCCACTGTCACCGTCACCGCTACTGATACCGTCACTGTGGTAAGTTTCTTGAGCTGGGAGGACGCAGAATCATGACTGACGCATATCAGACTGCTGCCCCTGCTGCTACCGTCAACCCTGGTTCCTCGAACGGAGGCAACGGCGCCGATAAGGGAGATGATGGTGATGAGCAAACCACCACTTCTACCACTACTGCCCGCCGTACACCCAGCAGCAGCGCTATCCCCACACCCAGCAGCTCCGGTGTCCCCACGCCCTCGGGTTCCCTGACCAGCAGCAACGTGGCCTTGCCTACCATTGTCCGCCGTCGCCGCATCATCTAAGGCGAACACAACTCATGGAGCATCGAGGTTGACCATCTGTAACTAAGGTTTCCTTGTCTTTCTTCTCCGCGTTCAAGTATTCGCGCAGGCAGTGTATCTATATGAGAGGATCGTCCTGATTTACTTCCGGTACAAACTTTGGTCGTTGATAAATCGTTTCCTTTTTAAACTTATTCCCTTTCTCCCACTGCACGCGGCGAGAGACGTCGTTGATCGAAATTTTTTTATTGCTTTCTATTCTTACGGTTTGGAATCTATCCAGCCTTTAAAACAACAGATGTGTTCTTGTTTTCGTTTCTGTTGATCTCTCATTCCCCGGAGAAGAAAACCTACCTTTTGGAAGTCTTGGTGTTGAGGGGTCATGCTCAGCTTCGGGCAACCAGGATGTCAACAATCGCCTATTCTAAACTCCGCGGTGATTTTAGGGGTGGAATGCTATCTTGGATCTTACGGGTCCAACAAAACATCACGAACTTATAGACTGTCACGAATGCGAATCTTTTCTTTTTATTCCTTTCCCTTTTCAGACAGCACCAGACATCGTAAGGTCATACCATATACAGTAGATGCAGATCTGAAATTGCGTGTAATAAACCGTTAATATACATTAATTAATATCCCGAATTTGGATAGCGGTATCACGCCCAACCCATGGACATGGAAGAATCACATCACACCATCACGGCGCCCACACCTCTCGACACGCGATCCCTCATGACTAGCCAATCCAACCAGGTCACGCCTTGAACCAAACAATCCGCCAGGTCATCCAACTTGCCAATCTCAACTGATGGATCCATCTGGGTCCTCGTTCTCGACGGCGAATTGGACCTTTTCTTCCCCTGCCCCTGACCGAGCCACTGTGCCAGATACGCTTCGACCCACCGTCGAAGGTCGGGATCATTCCCAATCTGGATCTTACTCCCTACCCTTCTCGTATCGTTACCATCGACGATTTCTGAGGAAGAGGAAGAGGTCAACCACCGGCCCACCAGATTAATCTTCAATTTTTTTCCATCCCGCGAACTAACCGTCTTTTTCTTCTTCTTCCCAGCTTCTTGATCCTCTTCCATCTGTTCCTGAGATAAAGACGAAGACAAAGACGAATTAGAGGAGGAAGAAGAAGAAGAGGGAAAAGAAGAACTCCAAAACCTCAACACCCTCCTCGGCTCGACCCCCACCACAACAGGGGCAAAAACACCACCTCGTTCACGCGCTAAAGTACACAAAACCGCATACAACATGCCCTCGAACACACCCACGCGTAACGTCCACTCCTGGACGGCGCTGGCGCCTCCTGAGCGGAACCGTTGCCGCTCGATCAGCACGTGCGTCGGTCGATAGGTCGATAGCAGCGTGGTAAGCAGGAAGTAGGCGTGCGGGGCATATACAGAAGGGGAGAAGTCTTCTTTTCTTTCTGTTTCTGGCTCGTTCCCTGTATCTATCCCTGTTTCTGTTTCTGTGTCTGGTCCTGTTTGGATACCTTTCTCCTCAGTTGAAGACGAGAGAGGGTCGTCCAGGGGGAGACTAGATACGGAGAGTCTCTGCCAAGCATTCAAGATTGGGATTGGAGGTAGGTTGTCTACATTCGTAGGGTCACCTCTCGGGACAAGAAGATGCGCAAATGCCAGATTTCGAATCCCCATATCAATACTAAGAATGCTCATCCCCCGACCAGGGGAGTCGGGTTGGACGTTGCATGTCAATTCGGCATGCAGTCGCTGGATCAGCGCGGCTTTGGGACCAGATGATCGGATGCCCGTTGTGTGGGCGATTTTCTGGAGCTGGGCGACTTTCAGTGAATGCAGCCAGGACGATGTCGACTGGAGACATGCTGGCGAGAGACGCATGGTGGTGAGTCTGATGCATTGCTGAAGACGAGGTCTAGGATATTGGACCGGCACGTGCCATTCCGCTTACATCAGCATCACAGTACTGTCTCTAGTTATTACGTTGAAACTGCACACGATTGACTCGAGAACCCTTGGATTACTGATTGGCCTACTATACACCGGCACCGACATCGGGAGAACCCGTACATCCCCAGTCTATTAAAACAATGCCCCAGCTGGAATATCCTGAACCAAAACCTTGACATACCGACGCCAATAACTGCCTCATGCTAAACGCTGCAAAGTCACAAAATAGCCCGCACAAAACACCCAACTCCGTTCAACTTCACTCGGCGATCATATCTGTTTTTAGAAGAGTTACCAGAATAGATCCCCAGAAGTACAAAAAAAGAGGCAGGAAAATATCTCCAAGAGGATGCTCCGGCCTCAACGTGTCAACGAACGTGCCACGTCAGTCATCTCCATCGGAGATACATGGGATGTCGCCACGTCAGTCGGTGACACGCTCTCGCGCACGTAGAGAATCGGTGCCCATACCTTCCAGTGGAGAACGCCCATGTGTGCCAGTCGCATTGAGATCCGTTCAACGTCGTAATGTTGTTGTGATACTGTCGACTGCGGATGGCCTCGTTGGGACTCACAGATCGCCAGAGGTGACATCGTCAGATACTTCTTGGCCGAGTTAAACGTGGCAGCCAGTAGTTTTTCTCGCAGGGAATTCTGGAAAAATTGAAACAATCCGGCCTCGTTTGACAGGTGCCACTCCAAGGCAGCCTCAATGGGTGCAATCACGTTGTCCGACACCATGGCGTCGCAGCAGCATGCCGCGCACGCGAACCGTGCGATTTCCAGCGCGATGCACCGTACATTTTTTAACCATTGAGGGGACCCCCGGAAGCAATCTTCATTCTCCTCCATCAGCGACCCGATGCGCGAGCGAAACGTGGCATACGTCTGCGCCGGTGCCGAAAGATACCGTTTTTGCGTATGGATGTACGATTCAAAAATAAACCAACAAATGTCAAGGTTGATGAGGTTCTGGAGACAGGCCCGAAGCTGCCACAGCCGATCCGAGTCAAAGATGAACGTTTCCGGGAACGCCTCGGGGCTGCGAAACTGCAGCAGGGATTCAGATATGCCTCGAAGTAGCAATGAGATGGGCCAAAAGCTGTCGGTCTGAGCCGATTTCTCCATCCGGCGGAGCTCTCGTTCACGGAGATTGAGATACCAAAGTCGAGAAGACTCGACGCGGAAATTATCCCTTTCGATCTTGCCCCGGAAGTACTCCTGCAGAAATGGGATAGTATCCTCGATGAGAAGTACCCGAAATGCGCGGATTTGATGGTTCGCCACGTCCTACCAAGCCCATTAGTGTCTTATCCTCTCCCGAATGCCCGCTTCCAAACCAAGGGTGTTAGGAGGGGAGGCGGAAACCCGTCCGCTTACCAATTTCATAGCCTCCAAGATTGCGAATAGCGTTTGGAGACCGCAGACGACCTCGGTGGAATTCTGCGATCGCGAGCCCGAGCTGATCTGCTCGACCATAGTATCTGCCCATTCATCTCGCATAGGGGCGCAATGAGTCTTGAGTAAGGCCGCCAGCCATTTAGCTACGCCTACCATATCCAGAACCCCCTTCTGGATTTGTTGCATTAACAAGGCCACCTCGAGGTTTTGCATGACACTGGGGTGGTCGCGCTCGGGAACGAGTGTCTTCAGGACATCCTGCAACGTCTCGAACATGGCAGGCAGACGGGGCTCAAAACTCTGTCGCTGATCGACCGGAGCATCCTGACCTCCGTCGTCCTCCCCTTGAGAGGCGTAATATGCGTAGATGCTGATCTCCACTGCCATAGCTTCCCAGTAGTCTGTCGCCTCCCTCCGTTTTCGTCGCCCCTTTTCACCGTCCAGATCCGGTTTGAAATGCAGGTCCCGATCAAAGTTGGCATCCATCCGGAGGTTGATATTGCTCATGATGCAGGGTAAATCGAGCTCGCTCAAGGTGCTTTTGGTGACGGGAGGGTGTCGTTTTGCTGATGCCAACAGCCTTTGTTCCTTGGCACCGAGCTCCAGCGCCGTCGGAATATTCATCATTGCTTTAGACGAGAGAGATGTGCTGGAGGCCATTTGAGGGGGTCCTGACCCTCTCTGACATGCTTCGTCATCGTAGGTCAAATTCGCTGGTCGGCGACGTTGATTGACATTTGGCGCACCCCTAGTGCTATTCGTATCCCGGTGATCCAGGGAATCATTTTTTGGCGAGTCCTTGGAGTGGCTGCTTCCCCCATATGTCTCCAGAGGACAATCCGCACCTTCCTCCTGTTTCCCAGGCGTGTCCCGCCGTGCCTCTTTTGTCTTCTGGAGATCCATCTCCATCCGGGTTTGTTGCTAATCGATCTCCCAGGTGATTGGGCGTAGGACGGACAGACAAGCGAAATAAACCCCGGAGAGCTTGAGTGAGTTAGAAACTATAATAATTGACCTCGCTGCGTTAGATCAAAAAGGCCACGGACATTTCTTGTTAACGGAAGCAAGGCACCGTAGCCCTACACTAGCCCTTTTTTTTTTGCTTTATTGACTTTGTGTCAGTCCTTACCGAAGTCGAGGGGCAACCAGGCGAGGGAGAAAGAATAGTACTCTGTACTCACCTGAGATTGGCGGACGATCGGCAATGTCGATCCAAAATGGACAGTAGCTCCTGCCTAATATTTTTCTTTTTCTTTTTCTTTTTTTTTTGGGTTCTCTCCTTGGAGGCAGATCAAGCTATGCTCGAGTATGGAGATTAGGGATATATAGTCTTCTTCTTCCCCCCGCAGAACCAAGCACGTAGGGACAAACAGGCCAGTATGTATGTATGGGACAGGGAGAACAGGTCCAAAGGGCGAAAATAGAAAGGGAGAGAGAGAATTGCCCTGTGCTAGGAGCGAGCGATCTATGCGACAGCGATATCGATGATCAAAGGGCAGGATAGCAAACAAACGGCGGTAGCTTCGCTGCAATGCTGAAAGGAAACAAGTTGACACCCACCAACAAATCGGCGAAATCAGATTGGCAAAGGGGCCAGGATAGGACAGTAGAGACTTGATATAACCAATGACTTATGACGGCATTCGGACAATAGAGAACAACCATGTGTGGAGTTAGGACATTCTAGGAAGGTCGAAAATAAATTACACCCTGGAGACGGACTAATGAAGACAGCCCAAATAAAGATAAAATAAATAGAATGGAATTAAAAAAAAATCCCTAGCCAAGAGATCGTGACGGGGAGTTGCTGGGTTCAGTATCGAGAACAGCACGGACTAAAAGTCCAGGGAATCCGAGATAAAAATAAAAATAAAAAAAAAAGTGAGGCTGAGTAGAGAGAGATCTAGTAAACGCTTGCAGCTACGAACTTCCCGGCTCCAGTTTGCAATAAACGAGGGCCGACAAAAAAGAAAATTGAAAACGTTTTTTAACACGACGACCGACACCCCTAGTCGCATAGTGGATGACGTGGGAGAACTGAGAAGTATTTCGGCAATGAAGTTGCGGAACGCAAGCGGCCCATTGCTCGTTCACCCTACATCGAAACCGTCTCCGATCTGGTCTGGTGCTAATGAGTGGGCATGGGTAAAAAGGCATCATTCCTAACGGCCGCGCGAGGGAGCCCAAGTCCAAAATCCCTGGACTCTCTCTAGGTCTGCATTCCTCACAATGACAGGGCACGGTATCGTGTACGATCCGAGGCCGGACGTGTGCCAGACACAATGCTGCTACCCGGTAAAGCGACGGTCCCTTGAAGCAGGGAGATGTGATGGGGAGGAGAAAGGAGGGATTTACTCCTCAGGCGCCACCAGTTCTTAGTCGGAGACGCATTAGTAATAAGACAAAGGAGATAAAAAAGGATTGGGGAAATAGATAAATTGAAAAAAAAAAAAAAAAATCAACCCTGTCAAATCGATAACTAAACCAGAGAAGTGGATGAGAAGAAAGGCAGGAACAAGTCAGTCATGGAATGTATTACTTCCTGCCATAGGGAGTCTTTTCGGTGTATTCACCCACAATATGCAGATTGATGCAGCTTGCCGCCACTGTGTTCAGATGGATTTGTCGATACCTACTAGTTGGAGATAATCATCCCACTCTGGCAGAGGGTGTACATAGGAGTATTTTGTTATTTCCCCTTTCGAATGAAATGGAAGCGAGTCCCAGGCCAGGGGGCACAGAGCATAGCAAGTGGACATTCCAGTCTCAATCCGTCGATCTCAAGGCCAAACTCTCTTTAAAGAGATGTCCAAGTCGAGTATCCTTTATGCATCCATCCTCGTTTTCTTTCCACCATAGCTCTCCAGGCGAAGACGGACTCGGTACAGAGTACAGAGGACATTACTTTGAATATTGATTGGGGTGATTGCCTTTGTTGCCTTTTTTTTTTTTTTTTGGAGTCCCAATAAAATGGTCTCTGAAAGAAAAACGAGTGCCAGGGTTGTCCATCGTGATAAGCATATTCGACTGACGGTCATGCGGCCATCACAGTCTTCATCTAAGTACCCTCGACTATCCTGGAGGCATGGCTCCTACTTCCCGATCGGTGGCCGAACTGGCCGGGTTCCTCCCGGCTTTCTGTAAGGCCATCAAATTACTTTTAAAAAGCAAATGCTCCACCCTGTTGTAGGTAGTTCTCGTAATCTACTCCAGATTATCGTACGCAACATTGGGCATAATATTTCAGAAACCAAGCCTGTTCTGCCCACCGACATTTCGGTGCTGCATTTGTGTCTTGTTGTGGCCGCGGTCAGGATCACGCGCTACACCGTGGATTCCATCCAGAAAATACTGTAGTGGCGAATGGCACCAGGGAACAGGGGAAGTATCCCAACAGATTGATACTCCGTACTTGATAGATAAAATCTCCAAGAGCGCTAGACTAGTCAGAGCGGATTCCTGCGTGGATGGACTTGAGTAACTAGTGGTTTGACCCCCTGCAAGCGCCGATTAACGCGCGGGATGGACACTCTGTGGATCGACAAGGAGACCATCATTTAAACTCGGGGCTCCCCTAAGACCTGAATCTTAAAGGCCACCGTGTCAGGGGCCGCAAAAGAAGCGAGGCAGTCCTTTCTCTAGATTTCAGGGTTTGATTTGGATCCTTGGGGAAATGGGAGGACCAGGCGAATCAAGGAGGTTGTTGGAGCATGGGAAAGCATATACGCTTACCGCCTCACTTTTCGGAGGGCACTGGTCACAACGATCGCTGTGGGTGTGGTCGCCTCATTGTTCCGGAACTGTTCGGAGGAGTATCAATGAAGTCAGAGGCCAGGACCAAGACGAATCGCGTTAAAGCCTCCATAAAGAGCGGTGTTCATTTGGCTTCCTTGGGTCTTCCAGATAAACCGCTCATCCTGGGCTGAGGTTGGGGTTCTGCACTCGTCAAGGCGATGTGTTGGGTGGAGGGACACCAATCACGAAGGTTCGATCGTACGATCGGGGTGAGAGGAAACTGATACCAGAATGAGGGATGGGATCCGAGTCTATTGACCCGATCTAGATGATCCAAATTCTCGAGGGACGAGGAAAGAAAAAGCTGCTGAAAACGAGGCCTTTTTCTGTCCCGTGATACCTCATGACTGACAGGCCCTAGCCCTGAGCCCTATCTGGGGCATGTGATCGTGGAAGGCGACAGACACAACGCTGACCTTGGACTTATGCTGTGGCACAGATTTTTTTAGTTTCGAAATAAATCAGATCGACTGTCCTTTTGAGACTATTCCTTATAGCTACAGGCCTACGGGGTATTGTGTGTATTATTTGTGATTGTTTCCGAAAGACAAAAGAACAATGCTCTACCGTGAAGATACATTTTTATCTTTTTCTTTCTATTATTATTATTTTCTCTGTTCTGATTATCTTGCATTCTTGTTTTTAATCCTTTGTCAATACTAGCATGGAAATCCAATGATCCTTGGTCTTCGAATATATATCCGTCGCTATTCCGGTAATAATATATGCTTTAATATCAACCCCCTCAACCGACAAAAACCAACCACCAACCTCAACACTCACAATAGCTATAATATAAGTACTCAGGATCTGAACAGGACCCCAACATTTCGAAAGAGAAAGGTGCGTGCTGCTGGCCGTCTCGTCCGACTTCCGGGTTGGTCATGGTTACGTCGCGTGCTGCTTGCCTACCTGCTCTTCGGTAACGCAATCCAGAACATCTCCTAGTGTTCTAGGGGTTTTTTTGTCGCTAAGTGATGTGGATGTCCCTGTCACAAGAGTGACATTTCATCTGGGGGTCATGGAGTCTGGGGGACAAAAGAGTGTGGGGGCGTGATTCGGTTCTCTACGTCCGCTGTGGCTATGGATGCCATGTTCGTCGATTCACTGTTAAAAGATAATGGATATTGGTGTTGGCCATTCCATGCATCAGATAATGTGCATATTAAGGAACAATGGTGATGGTGACTTCATCTATCTACTGACGTACACATGCTGTGCCCTGTATCAAATGACCGGTGCTGAATTTCGCCTTGTTTTCATCATCTTAATTTACTATAAAACACACGCTATGCAAACTATTTCAGGGAGAAAGAGTCAACGCTATATCCGTACACCATCCGAATTGGGCGATCCTTTCTTTTGTTTGTTCCCGAAACAAGTCATGAGACTATGTGTACATCTAATTTCCAATCAAATTGCACTGGATAGTATGGCCTGCCGTCAATAAAAGGCTGTTAGGTAAGTTGTCGTTCGCCACTGCCGGACCCGGGCAATGCTTGCCCTCTTATTCAAGCGTGGGTGGACGCAGTCGTCCGATTTGGGGTTTGTACGGGCCTTTCGGCCAAGTTGGAAGCCGAAGCTCCACAAATCATCGATTGGAGAGACTTCAAACTTCGCCCACAGACAGCCAACGAGAGGTAACGCACAATCAGAAGAACAAGGGTGCAGCCTTCTGCAGCGTAACACAGAAAAGTATGTTAGGGAATACAGATTCCTCGCGAGACGAATGAAGAGCGGGGTCAACAGTGCCCTGCCCTTCCCCCCAATATTACCGACGGCTGAAAAAAGGTGCCTGATTAGGCATGGAAAGCAAGGAGTCCGCTCTCTGAAAGACGTCGCCCTCGAAGAATTTATCGCTGTACGCGCTTGCAGGAGTGGATGGTACGGTTGCCTGGGCAGCGGGTCCAAGTGCCGCACTCAAAGGGGTTGCCGGGAGGGCATTGGATTGGGGAGACAGGGTCGAATTAATATGGAAGGCGTTTGAGTTGGACACCGAGGTTTGATGTTGCGAATGTTGAGATTGTAGAGGGGGCCCATATATATTTGTTGGATTCGCAGAGGCCATATCCGCGAGATATGACCACGGAGAAGCTTCGATTAGCCGACCAGCTTCTCTACATGCCCTCTGAACCGGACGAAGATTCACGACGATTTCAAATGGAAGAAGCTGCATGCCTCTGACTTCGCGCATGTCAGTCACAAGGTCAACAAAAGATTGCATGAACCCTTTGCATAACTGCCAAAATTCGCGCTGATTACGCATTCCACCGCCCGGCTCCTTCACCTTCATATTAGATAGGCGCAGCCCTAGGGCTTCGGATACCTCCAAGCACACACGGCAGCGGCGGATAAGATTATTCCAGAGTAGCTGAATCCCCTCGCATTCCCGTGACTGTTCAGCTACCTCGAGACATCGCGTCAAATGTCGACGCGCTGCAGGCAAAGCCTGGAGAGCGGCGGTATATGCAGAAGTAAGTTGGTGGAATATTCTTTCGAAGTGGCGCTCCTCTTCTATCTCGTCCAAGCCGGTTAGGGGGTTGATACGAGGAACCACCGAGTTCGGCATTGGCGGGAATGATTCCCCTGAACGTGGGGTTGCAAGGGAGGAGGGCACAGATGGGTAGATTTGGTTTGATCGACTGCTCGACCGACTCCGTGCGCCGAAACTGAACGGAGTGGGGGCAAAACCTGGTGAGCTGACTGTAGACTGGTAATTCGAGGCGGCGGGCAATGGCCCACTTGCAGAGATCTGGGAGTGCTGGATTGTAGTGTCGCTCCGAAACCGCCGAACGGCAAAAGATGGTGCCCTTCCTCTTGTCGGCGTTACGGTTGGCCCGAGAAACCGCTCTGAGCCCACGGACACCTTGTGTATTTCTGGTATAGGCGGCTTATTGGCAGAGAGCCGTTTGCGAGCTACGGGGACCCCTAGGCTCACGCAAGCGTTGCGCAGCTCAATCACACTGCCATATATCATAAGCATGAGCGACCGTACGTAGCGCGCGTCGCCGTTGGCGACAATCTTTTCGAGATTGTTGCGCAGCTGTAGCCCGACGTGAGTGTACGCTATGACACACGTTTCGCACTCTCTCTTGACAGTCTCTTTTGATAGCCGTGCAAGTTCTGTATCGCCGTGCTGGTCATTTTCCGCCGCTTCAAGCGCTTCGTTGAGCTGATAAACGTGAGTGGAAGCGTTGTAAAATACTATCTCAAGGCTGTTTCGTCGGGGTTCGCCTCGTTTGATCACATCGAGAAAGGCAGAAACATGGGATTGGACCTGGAATAGAGCAAACAGAATCCCTTTGGCACTTTCAATGACAGGATCTCCTGCTTCTCTTTCACCTTTGTGTTCCGGCAAACTTGACATTCGATTCACATAGCCTTCTTTCAGACGTCGGCGTTCTCTGGGACTGCTAGGGCTGGAGGAATTGCTGCCACCTCCGGTGCCGGACGGCCTAGGCCGTAGGATTGACCCATAACTTAGACCACGCAGATGGCTGTTTCGATACGCCCGGGTTTCGTCCAGAGTCCCCAAATCGGTATTCTTCCGATTGATGACCCCCATTCGTTTATTTCGCATAGAGAAGGAGCCTTGAATGATGCCTTCGCTGTTACTCCGGTTGCGTTCGTTGAAGGTTGCGGTAGGTCGCTGAAGCATGCTGCTCTGAAAGCCCGGGCCCTGCCCCGAAGCAATGCGATAATGGGACTTGATTGGAATCGGTGGGGGACGTGATAGAGATGGCGACTTGGGGTCAGAAGCACTGTCACCAGTGCTCGGAATCACGGGGAAGCGGCTGCTCATGCCACGTTTGAAGGGTTTGGGTGTATCCGGCACGCCCTCGCTGGAGCGTAAAAATTAGCTCAGCCTCCGAAACCTATAGGCTAGGCAGGACATCGTACCTCATATCGCTGCGACTGTCATTCTCCGGGAATGCAACAGACTGCTTGGTTTTCAAGAATCTTTTAAGCTCCGCCGTGACCGCCACCTCTTTCTCATTGTCGGTTATAGTAGAGGGGCCAATTTCTGTTTCTGAACTCTCCAGGATTCGTCGTAGAGGATACCGCAAGGGGTTTCCAGCCACTTTCAGGATTTGAAGCTTGTTCATGTCGGAGACTCCAAGTGGTAGGTCATCAAGGCGATTTTGCATTACCGACAATACTCGCAGGGAGGTCAACTTCTTGATCTGTTCAGGGAGATGGCTGATCTTGTTCCGACTGATATCTAAGATCTCCAGAAGCGGCAACTTATAGACCTAGAAACACTAGTCAACACCGTAGGAATTTTATTCGTCTAAGCGTTCAGAGTATCACATACTCCTTTAGGAAATTCCCGGAAATTGTTTGCCCGGATATTAAGATATCGGAGATGAGAGCATTCCGCAAAGCGATACGGGACGTGGAATAAATGATTATTTGATAAGGAAAGTCTAGAAATCATCAGCCACTCATCTGGCCTTGGATATTTGCGGGATCTATCCCGACAAGAATATCATAGGCTCAGTTCTAAGACCACGTACCTTTCAACTTCATCTTTGATGGCATCCACTACCGCCTCGGGAATGCGGGAAATGTTGGAGTGGCCCAGGTCAATAGTTAATTTTGGCTTCACCACATCAGTAACTGCTTCGCTCCCTGCCAATGAGCGCTTTGTTTCTTGTATCCCATTGTCGACCGCGCGGCGGGCAAGCTCAATGGTTTCCTCCTGCGAGAGGAGCCGCGGACCCGAGTGCGACTTGCTGCCACTGTTATTTCCATCGCCCATTGGTTCATTGACCACCGTTGCTTCGTCCTCAATTCTGGCTGATCCCTCGGCGATTGAAGAGGATGATGAGGAAGCAGGGACATTATATTCTGGAGTCCGCCTGCTCCCATCCTCCTCGTCGGTCTCACCACGGTATGGACGAGTCATTCTGATCGCATCTTCCGGCCGAACCATAGTAGAGAGCATGGCTAATGCTTGATGAATTCAGTCGATCCGACTAACTCGTCAAGCCCCCGTTCACACCCTGGCCTGATATTAGGGATTTTATCTTTGAATTTGTATGATCAAATCAGATGACTAGAGTATCTCCGAGACGAGCAGGAAAACCGCGACGAAGCATGATCAACAACGCTGCAACAGCAGTAGTATCGGCGTGTTCGAAAGAGCGGACAGATTGCAAAGGTAGATACTCTTGGGACAGGGACTGGTTTCGAAGACAAGGCTGATGTGTTCGGCGGGTTCCAAATCGAGAGAGGTTCGTCTAAGGTTGAAGGAAGGGGAAGGGGGAGGAGTATCGATCACGGCGGTGAAGTGATGATGGAAGTATCAATCTGACAGGTTGTGTCGGAGGCCTGGTCCCGGTTGTTTAACCTGCAACCGAATGGTTTGCTGAAGTCAGTGCGACTTGAGGCACTCGTGAAACGCGGATAAAAGTGCCGCAGTCAATTGAGACGCCACCGTCCACAGGCCGTGGGATCACCAACGTCTCAAGGCCACCATCGCTCGGACAAGAGAAGAACGACAGGATTGTGGGAGCGAGCAAAATGGAATAACTCACAGCGTCGCAGGATGGGCGAGAGAGTTTCAGGATGCAGGATGAAGTCGGCACGGGAGGCGCGATAAGTTGGCCGCGATGATTGGCCCGACAGCTACTCCTACTAGTGGATGCTATTCAGCCCATAAATAGACAGAATTTCTCAAACCTATGAGACAGAATATAATTTTAATATAGTAATATAATAATACATAAATATATAAAATTTATAGAAGAACTGTGATTGTACAGTATCTACAATATCCCGTTCGAGTCGAGCATGGTCCCAGAACAGATAGCATTTTCTATGCAACGACAGATCTAACCGGGGACTTATGGCAGATCAGAGTAATAAGAGACAAAGAAATAAAATAAAATAAAAAAAGTCATCCAGTAATCCCGTAGTATACATAAGCCCTCAGGATGTTCAACAGAAAGCCTTGGGCAAAGCCAGTGAAATATTAATCGATTCTGAAAGTCACGCTTTCATGCCGCCTAAGGTGCCTTCGCGTTGGCGCCTTCGTCCGCCTCCAGAGTCTCTTCCAGACTCGAGATCTCTGGAGCACCGACAAATGCGGCTGCTCTCTGACCTTGGATTTGGGCTTCCACCTTCGCCCATTCCTTCCAGCGTTCATATTCCTTGTTCTCAAGTTCCATACCAATTTCCAGACGGGTTGGCCCAAAGGTGGCACCGGTGGCTTCAGCTTCCTCAGCGGAAACTCGTCGCTCAATATCCTCCTGTAATCGAAGACGGTAGAATTCGCTGCGAGCAATATCATAGGCCATGCTCTTGGTCATATTGGGAACGTTATTCAGGAGCCAAAGTTGGCGTTGAACCACACTGAACCAGATAACAGAAAAAAGGAACGTAGGTTAGCACAAGTCCAGAGTAATAAACCCAGAGAGGAATGATCTGATGACAGATCGCCGCACCTTTCACCGTCTAGTTTTTTCCCTGGTTGCTGGAGCCGGCTCCAGTCATATCTCTGAAAGTCTCGGCCGGTGGTTTCCAGTAACATCCGGGGTCTTGCAAGTTCCCAGGGATGGTCGCGGAAGAACTCTTTTCGCAGCTGATCCTCCTCGAACTTAATCTCGGTAGGGAGGAACATGCGACTCGCCTTCTTAGGCTTCGTCCGCTTTTCTTGGGTTTCGAAAACGACCTGCGACTTCGACGATCCCGGTAGCGTCCTCATGCGCTGTCGAACGAGCTGATGCTGAGGTGGCTGGTTTCTCACTACGACCTGAGCTGGAGGAATATCGGTGACTGCATCCACCCACTTGGGAAGTCTTGAGATTTTGCCGGTGGCCTTCTGCTGGAGGGCCGTCTGGCGGACACGCAGAGCCGTCAGGTTGTATTTGCCCATGGCGAATTCGGAACAAGGGCGGCCAAGAGGGCCGTTGACCGGGATTTAGGAAGATAGACGAGGAATTGGAGGGGAATATCAATGATGATGATACCTAATAATCAATCCTCAATAAGAGTGTGTCGGGAGGAGAAAAAGAGGATTGGCAATGGGCGGCTCCGATTGGACCGACGTGGGCTCCGCTCAAGTGCAAAAGCAAAAGCCAGAAAGAGAGAGAGAAAGAGAACGAAACAACCACTTTCTCTCAATCCACCCCCTTTCGTCCCTTCTACTCCCTCTTCGCCGGAGGTACTCTCACTCCATCCTGTCAATCTGTGTGAGATTTCTGGGGGATATGCAGGGCTAGCTCGATGCCATGATGTCTGCCATCTCATGCCTTCTCCCATTAGGTCCCAGAGCTCTCCCAACCCGCGATCGCCTTCGTCGCAGGGATTGGATTCGCGTGTCTCTCTCCATTGCAGTTCCATGTCTAGTCCAGAGTCGTTCCCCTACAATGTGTCGATCAGAAGACTCGGTTCCCGACGTCCTCGTCCAACTGTTGCCTCGATAGCAGATATTTTTGTCGGCTCCTTGGTGATGGCCGGCTACTGCCACGAGCACTCCCCTCGTGGCCGAGGGCTATCTACATTATCGATGACGGCGTCAAGGAGAAATATGGGAGCGTTACGGGACAAGAGAATGCTGACTACTAGACAATTGTCGAAAACTCGACTGAAGTATATGGGGTCCCCAGTCGAGCGTCTAGGAGAGGCCCAACAACATCCAAAAGTTCACCGGCTGTTTGGGTCTGGGATTGCGCAACGAGTGGAAGAAGATGAAAATGGGTCAACCCTGATATCGAATAGAGCGACTGGGAGGTTATCATTGACCGGACGACCCGACGAAAATGTGGAATCGGGTTGGGGGGAACGCTTAGGCGAAAATTCGTCATCACAACATGTCTCTAAAGTCTCAGATCCGGAACCGCCGCAAACCGCCAGTACAGAGCTATCCAACGATTCGAATTCTGCCATGAATCAGGCCCACAAAGATGCACCACAACCGGAGGAGCATGGCGAGCTAAAGTGCTATGGTTACAAAGGGAGAAAGAGCCCCAAAGTGTCGCTATTGCGATCAACCAGGAAATTATATGCTCAGTCTCTTGGGAAATCACTCGACTGGGACTCAGCTCTGAAGAGCGTTATAGATGATAGTTGGGTCGAACCACAGCCACCTCGCGCGAAAGAATTACGAGATGCCACCGACATCAGGTCGGTCCAGAGGCTTCTTGACGTACTGTGGGATGAAAAGAAGTTGAATCATTATGTTTTTCGTTTATACAGAGACCTCCCTCATCCTGGAGTCGCATGTCTTTCGAAGCGCTCACGGGGAGCGCTCCTACGTCGATTCGCTAACCCTCCCAACCGCCGTTGGGTGGACGCTCGCCGCTATCTCGCGTTGGTGGAGGATATGATCGTTGCTAAACTCCCTATGTCCCGTTCTTTGTGGAGTTCAGCGATTCATCTCGCAGGGCGAGCGTCGGGCAGAGTGATCAAGGCAGACCTGGTGAGGTCAATTGGCATTTGGCAGCAAATGGAACACGTGGGTGGAATTAAGGCGGATAGCGTGGTTTTCACTATTCTGTTCGACATAGCCATTAAAGCCGGCCAATTCACCGTCGCGGATCGGCTCTTGGAGGAGATGGCGAAACGAAACATCAGCTTTGGTCGTTCCGGAAAGGTCTCGAAAATGTACTACTATGGCATGCTCCACGACGCTGACGGGATTCACCGGATGTTCGATGAGTTCGTGTCTAGCGGAGAAATCGTGGATACGGTGGTCCTCAACTGCCTATTAGTATCGTTTCTTCGCGCCGGGGAGGTAAAGACCGCCGAAGAATTGTATCGTCGCATGATCCATGGGCAGAAGCTCGAGGAGCCGTCCCACAGTTTTGGGCCGAGCTACGCATCCGGCTTGATTGACTACCGGGCGAAATCCAAGCAAGTAAACCGTGTCTTACAGTTATCTCAGGCTCTAAAGGACCGATTACCCGACCATCACCGCGTTCTCCAAGAGGCCTTTCCTATGGTTCCCGATACGCGGACATTCCATATCTTTCTGTCCTACCATGCTTATCAGACAGGCAGCTTAGAGTCATTTATGTCGATATTGAAGGACATGGAGACGATCTACACGATTCCACCGCGCGGCATGATATATTTGTTACTATTTGATGGATTCGCTCACCATGGTCGAAAGAAGAAGGCTTGGACTGCTGAAAGGCTGCAGGAAACATGGAGAGCGTATCTGGCTGTCCTCTACGAATCCAAAGCGAGATTCGCGGAGCGTTTCCCCACCTCGGGGAAGTTGATCTGGCAAAACCCCCTGGAAAGCCATGCTCCAGGCGATTCCCGTACACACACACGGACACCCGGTGACTTATACACCCCGTTGCCGTCCAGCGAGTCGAATCAGAATGACCACGTTGAAGACCATGCTCGAACAGAAACACCGAGGGAAGAAACAGAACGCTATGCGAACAATAGGATGGTCGAGACAGAGGAGGATGTGGATATGGACGCGTTGTTTGACAGCTCAACTCGGAGCAGACAATCGGAGCACGACTATCTTGCAGTTCTGGAACGCCAGGTCGAGAATGGGGTATTTCTGGGCCGCCGGATGATCATCATCATTCTCCGGGCCTTTGGCGCCTGCTGTGGACCCAAGGCGGTTATGGAAGTCTGGCTTAGGATGGAGAGCATATGGCAGCCTCAGAAACGTAAAGCGCTGGACGTGCTGGCTGTCAAGGAAGAACTCGAGCGACAGATTCACCGGCGGCGGTATTGAAGTTGACTGAGTAAGTTTAGGACATGTACATTAGTATATACAATAGACCTGTTTATATACCCTCCAGATTTTTTTGTCTTTGCATGTGTTGATGTTGTAAGTTGAATTGGTCGTGTAGGAATAAATGATCGGTTATTTCTCGACCCAAGTAATAGTAGTATTGGTAGACTATGCTCTACTTGTTGAATTAAAAAAATATAAGGGAACCAGCTATTTTTATTAATCGTTAGCTACTTACAAGCCGTCTAGTAAAGTCCCCGAAAGAGTAAATGCCCCTAACTGTGATAGAACTCCAATATTCTCCTTAAAGGAGCGTAGCTATAACTTTAGCGAATCCTGCCCAAGGGAGACCTCAATCAACTCTCATTTTCTTCGCTACATTGTAGGCACACACGGAGGTCGAGTCCTGAAAGCGAGTAAGCTAAGAATGCCCCATGTCTGTACAGCATAGAAAGGGATGTCATTATTATTGGCGTATTTGTACCAACACTACCGAAACTGATCCGTTGCATTCTGGGTAGAGACATCAAGAGATAGAGACCAAGGACAAGTCTAGTCAGAACTAAACAGGAATGGAAAGATGGCTGAGAAGGCTGGTTGCATGGCCCCTAGCTAGTCCTGGCCATAAGTACTCCGTGTTAGCTGTACTCTTCTGAATCCCTGGACCCTGTTTATATACAAGGAGTTGGAATGTAAGCCAACCTGATCTACGGGGTACAAATGTGTATTATGCCATGTGATAATAACCAGGTTCTGGATGGTCTCAAGGCTGAAACAAAGAATTAACAGAGGGATATAGTATTCAATGGGTTATGGACTATCGTAAGACAGGGAGCAATATCGAAGTAGTGATGCATTAGGGCTTACTAGAAGATATGAGGGGTGCTAATTTCATGATTCTCCTATATATCATATAGATATAAGCACATATACACCCCAAGGTTACCAATACTGTATTTGCTTTACTTGGTACTCTCTTGCGATCATGAAGGTGGTCAACAGGTACTCAGGCAACCAGGCCCCAACCAGCGGTTTACTGACCTGGATCCCAGCAGGATGGGCACCGTATATCCAGCTTATCCCTCCGGCAGGCTCCTGCCTAGTATTCCTCCCACATGTATTCGGTCTACTTAATGGAGCGCTTCTGACCAAGCCTTTTCCAACAGAGCTGCTTGTGGTGGTTCGGAACCAGCTTTTGGTTTGTGGGGGGCATCGTGGTCTGTGGTTTCCTGGTGGAATAAGTTCTTCAAACAGTTTGATGAAGCAAAAGTAGATAATCAGTAACTAGAGTCAGGTGATAAGATTAGTAATAGATAAATACTGCCAATCAGTCACATGTTTGGCAAGGCGGTCAACACTCGCGATAAACAAAAGAGAAAAACTTCAGAATACTTCCTCAGTCCCAGAAGATGTGACGGAGATCATGGTGGGCGCCAATTTTAAGCGTCGGAAGGTGGATTTGGAGTTCTACTTGCATCGAGTATTCCGCAAAAAGTCGTTCCGGTGAGCATGTCACGTCGTCGTGGACTGGGATCACAGGCTAACGAATGACGCTCTAATCTGGGGGGGTTTTCTTTAGTCCTCTGCAGCGGGAGGTTATTACAGCAGCCGTTGACGGTTATGATGTCTTTTTGCAGGCGTCGACATCTTTCGGGAAGAGTTTGTGTTTCCAATTGCCCGCAGTGGTTAACCATGGCGGTTGGTTTCCCCCCACTAGTGTGTCGGTCAGGAGTAGCATCTGACTGGGATATCTGTTCTTCCGCGGTGTTTTGTCTCATTAGTCACTGTCGTTGTTTCTCCTCTTCTTGCTCTGATGGTAAGTGCGACACCTTCCGTAGAACGAAACGACATCGTATATTAAGTCCAGACAGACAGACCAAGTAAACGCACTACAAGCATTAGGAGTACCTGTGGCAACCATCAACTCAACAACCCCGACATCAGAGAGACGGGATATCATAGACGATCTCCTCTCAGGTCATCCCAGAACCCGTTTACTCTACGTCACCCCAGAACTATGCCAGACTGAGACATTCCGACGAAACATCCAGACCATTCACAAACAGGGAGAGCTCACTCGCATCGCGATTGACGAGGCTCATTGCATCAGTGTATGGGGTCATGACTTCCGACCGGCGTATAAAGAACTCTCCTGGTTCAAGCGGTTCTTAAAGAATCCCTCTGTGCCCATCAGTGCCCTCACGGCCACGGCGACCCCGCGAGTCCGATCCGACATTATCAACCTACTTGGTTTAGATCCCACCGTCTTGAAGATCTTCAACACCCCCTCTGCCCGTCCAAACATCCATTACGAGATCCGCTATCTGGAAGATTTCGCCGAAGACGCTGGAGAGCCTGAGGTGTTCCAGATTATCGATCTAGTCACCTGGTTCAAATCCATTCATGCTCGACGACAGGTGCGATTAGGCGCTACCTCTACTCCCCTCCCTCCGATCTCCGGAATCATCTATGTATCCCTGCGCTCGATTTCTGAGAGGCTTGCACACGAGCTTTCGTCATTGTGGGATGGCAATATCCGCGCCGTGGCTTACCATGCCGGCTTGTCCTCTCAAGACCGAACCCGCATCCAAATGGAATGGACGTCCCCGCAACCGCCGGTCTCAGAAGCAGACAACTGGACTCCTCCCGCATTCGACGTGATAGTCGCGACGAATGCATTTGGCATGGGAATCGACAACCCCCATGTCCGCTTCGTCGTCCACTGGAGCCCTCCTCGAAGCTTCGAGGGATTCGTGCAGGAATCCGGCCGTGCAGGCCGGGACAACCGCGCAGCTGCTTCAATTGTCTACTACAACACACAGGAAAGGGACCGGATACTTCATCGCCTTCGACGAGACGTGGAGAATGCCCACACCCGTGCTGGAGGCAGCGGACCAGGAGGAACGAGGACATCGAACTCCAGTGATAACAACAGCAGCAGCAGCAGACTCTCTGACATCCAGAACCAAACAGCCCGACTGCAGAGCTTCCAGAAAGTGATCCAATATTGCGAAACCACCAACCGATGCAGACACGAAATGATCAAAGAATTCTTCGGAGACTTCGAACTGGAGAGGATGGGATCGCAGGTTCCAGCAGCACCGGAGACAAATGCATCCGGTGCAAGCCCGTCGCCCTGCGACTTTGCCTGTGATTTCTGCAAAGACGGTCCCGATAATCTGGCGAAACGCAAGGCGAAAATGCCCCCCGAGAGTGCTCTGCAGGATTTTTCGGACTGCAATATCTCGTATTATTTGCGGGAGATGTTTCCTGGCTCCTTTGGCTCGTGCAAGTCCTGTGAATAGTGTCCAAAAATTCTAACTCGATATATAAGTTAGGAGGTGGTCTGTCTGGTGGGGCCGCTTCACTCTCTACCCTGCATATGACGATACCCTTGTAGCTCAGACGAGCGTGTACTTAACTTTGTTCTTCTAATGTGATAATGATCATCTGAAATGTGCTAATAGGGTTGATTGAGCTATTAGATTTGGGGGAGAAGGTTGTCTCTAAGCAACAGTCTCTTATTGAACCAAAAACAGCATACAACAACAGCACACACACAAAATACACAGGCGCTAGATTCCAACGTTTTTGCTCCCCGAATTGGGGTTGAATTCTGAATAGCACAGAGAACTATCAGAAAGGAGAGGTAAGGTTACAAAAATATGCCGGTATAATGGATATCTGTCGAGTCAAATGACGGTATGTATGTCATCGTGGCCTACTATATGAGATACCATCCATGGCTGAGTCTCAACACGTATGATTAATCTTTGTTAACGATACTGACGACACTACAGTCCAGGAGGCGGCGGGACCTAGAGAATTCCGAAATCAGTGCATGGCTTCAGGGTAAGTGTCTCGGAGGTCCCTTACGGCGCTGTAGCTGCTGCCACCCGGGGGAGGTGGGGGAGAACCAGACCCAGGAGGTGGTGGAGGTGGTGCCTCGCTGGCCGGAGGGGGCGGTGGAGGTGCAGGACTCTGTGACTGTGGTTGCTGTTGCTGCTGTTGCTGCTGGGCAGCCTGCTGGTAGTATTGATAGTAGGCGACATAGTTCTGATATCCCCCGTAGGCAGCATATGGGTCGGATCCATAATACTGCGCGTACTGCGCGCTGTAGTCGGCCGGGCTTCCTGACCCCCCTGCCCCGGCTCCTCCTTGTTGACCTGGACTGGCAGAAGTAGGGGGCGAGTTTTGGTGTTGATGATTTCCATATCCACCGCCGTAGCTCCCGCCACCACCACCATATCCATAACGGTCTCCTCGCTGACCGTAGCCTCCATAGTTGTGCTGGGGTGGGTTCTCCTTGAAGCGTTGATACTGCTCTCGGACATTGGCTAACAGGTCTTCACACAATTCTTTTGCATTCTTGACCTCGTTAGGGTCGGGCCCGCTGCGTTGCCTATATGTTAGTCTCTCTTTTATGCTCACCAAGAAGCGGGAACTCTTACGCAACGTGAAGGAACATCGGCTCATCGCTTTCTCTGCCGGAGTTAGGCTCCATAAAACCAGAGCCCCGGCCTTTGATCTGCACCTTGCACCGAGTCTTTTGCTGGATATGCTTGACATACGCGCCACCCTGTCCGACAACTTGAGCACGAAGGTTGAATCCAGGAAGCGGCTCGAGATCCACGGGAATCCGCTCTTCGGGCCATTTACGCTGCATACAGTCAGTGAGTTATTGCTAGTGCACTACCGTTTCCGCCGGGGTTTCATACACGGCCAAATTCGTCACGTTCCACAGGCTCTGGTTCCCGACGGCGGAATCGTCGTTCATCCACCAGATTGGGAAGTTCCTTTTTCATGAGGTCTTCGATTAAGACCACGGCCTTCTCAAGGCCTTCCTTGTTTGTACTCGTTACATGCAGGTACAGTGGGGGATTCTGTCAAAATATCCAAGTGCCGTGTCAGACGAAGCATTCACCTAACAGGGAGAAATCACATACCGCAGCAGTGGCCATGCTCTTATCCGGATAATAGTTTCCTCGAGTGGTGACATCTTAGTAAGAAAAATCATGAGCTTCCTGGACTAAACAGCTGACAACAGTAAGACTTGGAATGAAGGCGTACCGGCGCCAGTTTCTTCTTTAATCTAGATGTCACGCAGCGGAGGTCAGCAGATGCAAATGAGGGGATGCTATGAATGATTTAAACTCGGGTAAGCTACGGCCACAGCCACAAGAGAAGCAGGAAAAGAACAAAGGAAAGAAAACTTGGCCACGGCGTAAGCCAGTTTGCCACGTGGAGCCTGGAATATCAGCGGATGCAACAGGAATAATTACCATCTTCTGAGTAGAGCCCTTGGTCAGTGTATAGCGGTTGCGCAAGTCATTAATCTCAATGTCCCTGATATAATCTCCATCCGCCACGTAAACTTCGGTGTTCAACTTTCCCGAAGCATCTCCAGCAGACGGCGAAGCTGATTGCGGGGGTACAGGACTCGAGGTCTTGGTAGGAGATGGAATGGTTAGTACGAAAAGGGCAGGCTTTGGGGTCGTCATGCGGTCCAATACTCACCGAGCGGATTGGAGGAACATCTACATGTTGAATTCCCTTCTTCGCTTGCAATTGCGCATTGATCTTGGCCGCAGCAGCAGCTGTATTTTTTAATGCTAATAGTCAATCTCACCGTGACGATTTCTCCTGGGACAAAGGGGGAATGAATCTATCATACCAGCTGCGGCTGCAGGATCTGAGGGAGTGGAACTCTTGGGTGCGCCTGCGCTAGGGCTGCGTGCTTCTCGACTGAGGGGACTGCGAGTCCGAGTTTCAGACTGTCGCGACGAGGGAGACCGAGAACGACGGTCAAACCGCGAAGGGCGTCGTGGTTCAGGCTCGGTTTGGTCGAAGCGAGAACGCTTGGTACGGCGGTCATCGTCGGCCATAGTGGGAGCTCAGAGGGACCAGATAAGCAACCAGACAACTGACGACAGAGGTGAATGGTAAAAATGGGAAACTATGAGGGATAGCCAGCGAAGTAAGACAGGCCAGGACAACAATAAAGGACTTTCTCGGAGGTGGGTGGAGTTTCAGTTCATTGAGTCCGGTTGGTTAGTGGACACTAGCGCACTAAAGTACGCCGGAACCAATAGTAAGGAAGATGTAGGGAAGTAGGGGTTTTAAGAGCAAGGGAGTTAGATGTAATAGAGGCAATGGTAAATGGGCGGTGATGCGCTGGAAGGAATGAAATAATTCCTTTAAGAGTTGAAGAGTAGATCTCAAGAGAGAGAGAGAGAGATAGAAAGATGGATGAAGCCGAAGAAAACGGATGTCGAAGCTTGCAGACGCTCGCGATCATGTGCCTCGACACTAGATCAAATAAGTCCTAGCGGTACTGTCACGGCGTAAGTGACATACGCCTGAGTCAGCCAGCCGACGTCGGAAGACGAGAAGATATAAAACGCGATCGATGACTGTAATCCTCGACTCTCCCAACTTGACGGCCCTTCCTCCCTGTCTGACTCCCTTGCCTACCGGTCCTTTGCGGGTCCATTTGGGAGACAATGGCTTTCCGGCATCCTATGATGCTGTCCACGACAGCATCGGTGCCCTTTCGATCGGTAGCCTCCAGAACCTCTAAAATTGCGGCGACCCTTCCTCGATTCACCACGTCTCGCGCCTCGTCCAGTTCGACCTCGGCCCTGGCCTACAAGGCTTTGCATCGTCGTTCCCCTCTTCCGCTGCCTGTGTCGGATGCCTCCCCGCAATGGGATGCCCCTACGGCCGTCTCGTCGATCTTGTACGAGACCCCCGTTGCCCCGACGAACCCTCCGAAGCGGCATATTCTGAATTGCCTCGTGCAGAATGAGCCCGGTGTGCTCTCCCGGGTGTCGGGAATTCTGGCGGCTCGGGGCTTCAATATTGACAGCTTGGTTGTTTGCAACACCGAGGTCGAGGATCTGTCTCGCATGACCATCGTGTTGCAGGGACAGGACGGTGTCGTGGAGCAGGCCCGTCGGCAACTGGACGATCTTGTTCCTGTCTGGGCGGTTCTAGACTACACAGATTCGGCGCTGGTGCAGCGCGAACTGCTGTTGGCGAAGGTTAGCATTCTGGGTCCTGAGTTTTTCGAGGAGCTGCTTCAACACCACCGCGAGATCACAACCCCCGGCGAGACGGCCGATGGCCAGAAGGACAAGGTCGCCCAGGCTCAGATCCAAAAGCCTGAATTCCACCCTCGTAATCTGCCTCCCAGTCAGGCCCTGAGACACAAACATGAGCATCTCGATGCTATTACTCGCTTGACTCATCAGTTTGGCGGCAAGGTTTTGGACATCAGTACCAATAACTGCATCGTGGAGCTGTAAGTTTTAGCACACCTTCCAACACGCGCAGGCATGGGCGCCGGACAAGAAACTAATTGCGATTGACAGTTCCGCCAAACCCACCCGGATTGACTCGTTCATGAAGCTCATCGGTCCCTTCGGTATTCTAGAGTCCACCCGAACCGGCCTGATGGCCCTTCCCCGTTCTCCTCTCTTCGAGCCCAATGAGGAGATTGAGAAGGAGGCTTCTGACGTGGTTGATGCAAGCACCCTTCCTCCTGGTTAGTATGAATGATGTGAGAAATTGTTTTTAAGAGATAGTTCTATTGTAACATCGGCAATTACTTCGGGTCAATAATTCTAAATTACTATATTCCATCTTCTTGTTCCTGTCTCTTTTATTCTTCGGCTTTAGAAAATCCACCCTAATCGGATACTGTGAATGAAAGATCGAACTTTTCGCCAAGCATCTTCCCGTTTGCAAGCGAAAGACCGCCAAAATGCAGCTCCACGACCGTGTGCAAGTGGCTCAAGATACACTAGTTGATGGATTGCGGATACAAATAGGAGGGATACCAGGTTCCGGAAAAGTCATGGATTTTGTAACAGTCTCATGAGCGAAAATGATGTAAGCCTACTCCTGAACGCCACGCTTCGACAAGCCCAGAAACCCCAAGCAGGCAAATATAATAATGTATAGGGAAAAGCGGAAGAAAATAAGCCAAACGACAGTAATAGAGCCCAAAAGCCCTATAGCCTGACGTGCGATGTAATTCCCTTGCCGTGGTAGAAGATGGTATCGCTGTAACTACGAACCCGAACGCCAATTTCCGCCACTGCATCCAATGCGAGCGAGCCCCCTAGGGCTTTCTTTAAAGCATCACGACCAATGCCGTTCAGGTCCAAATCAACGGGTAACCGAGGGGTCTGTGAGAGACCCGGTGGTACCGGGAAGGGAAGGTAGTAGTTGATCTTGCCCACCTCTACGTACTGCTGGTAAAGCGCAGTGGCTTTTATCGAGGTAACCACGATAGTGGTGTTGGGTAACGGCGAGGATAATGTGAATTCGGCCGTTGAAGACCAGAGATGTAGCTAGTAGCATTCTGCAAGTTAGCCAAAATAGAAGAATGTCTCTTCTTGAACGACAATTGTTACTTGGGGAACAACTTGTCCACAAATACAAGAAACTAATTGTAATTGCCATAAAGAGAAACAGCTTCCATGAAAGTAGACAATACCGTGGCATCTTGAACGAATCCCGGTCCCTCGTCATCATCCGGCTCCTTGCCAGGCGCCCGGCGGACGGGGACTTTAGGGACCTGGAAGTCAAATCCTAATCTGGATAATGCCTGTCCAAGTTGTGGCAGAGATGGGATAGTACCGTTGTGACTTTGCACAGTAACGGTGGCGTTAGATCCTATGGCAGTGAGGTTAGATATAAACAACCCCACTGAAGGCATCCGCAGCTTACCTGAAACATATTGTGAGATCAACTCACGACCAGCATTTTGACCAGTTGGACCGTCTAGGTCTAATGGACTCCATTCTAAGTCGAGAGAGAGGCCTGTATTTACTCCTGGAACGAGCATCAGGTCTCGACCTGTGATGTGGGCGACTTTAGTGGCATTGTAGATTAACAGGAGGTCTACAAATGGCACCGATGCAGAGTATGGAGAAGGATTTGTAATGTTAACTTTCGCTTTCACGACAAGAGACGACTCGGTTGTTGGACCCAGCTCCAGCGACTCGATCTGCGGATTAAGCTGGTCGAATGAGCCACCGTATGGTGCTAGCAACGAGTCAATGATCAGCTCCATCTGGCTCCTTATCATGGGGTTCGTCATAACTTACGTTGAACATTCACCTGCCCCTCTGCTGGAATTTCACGGATGACAAACCGTCCCAGTCTCGTGGAGACTTCCGCATCCACGTTTGCGGCGACGGTGAGGTTAACGGTTTCTCCTTTGAAGATCAAGTCCTGGAGGACATCGGTCAAGATATCCGCATCGGTCACCTCAAGGGGCGCATTCTTCATGGCGAAATCCACGAGTAGACCATCTTCTATTAGAGTTGAATTAGCCGGTTGCCATTCCTGCAGCCTCAAAACCCCAAGCTTATCTCCACGGTAGTAAACGTCGGCAACGGCGCGAACGCGTGGGACTTCAAGTTGAAAGTCTAGTTGTTTTGGTAACCCAAGGAGCACTTTTACCAGTGCAGAAACCTTTGGTTGGGATTCAGGAGAGTCGGGTTCTGCCATAGGGTTCGGCAAAACGAAATGCACATCGGACATGGTGAATTTCTTGACCAGGTTATCAAGAGCACGCCCGGTGAAGGACAACGGGATTACTACGCTCTTCAGAATGTCTACCACCCACTCAGGGGTGCCCACTATAGGGGTGTCCGCTCCACGGACATAGACGGTGGTTCGAAGACCGTGCATGTAATTCTTAACCAGGAAATCCAGGGGAGATTTCTTCCTCCCGGAACATGTCCTCGTTAGCTCATTGGAAAGACCCCGGATATCCCCGATAACTTCAACGGAGGAAACGTGGTGACCTGGTACAACGGGGAACTCTCTTGTCATGACATCCGCTACGGATATATACGGATCCCCAGGAGAACAATTAGGGACCATCACTTCGAACCCAAGGGGTGGGATTCTAAGAGAGAAAGGAGAGTCAAGGATGGCAGCAACCGAAAGATCCACTACCATCGCCCCTTTCCCTTCTGACGGGTCTGCATCGTGTACGTTGAACTTGGATATACTGACGGCGGGTAACTGTGGAAAATCATCCTCTGTAGTAAAGCGTGAGAAATACAGCGCACTCACAAGGTGAGGGGGGAAACTGACCTTTCACAGTAATCGAATCCATTAGAATCTGATCTCCCAAGTTCAGCAGTCCTGATTTCAAACGTGTTGTTGCAATCCCATTGACTTTCAGCTGCCCCAGTCTTCCTTCTAACCAGTCCACCGCCACCGACCGGATTCCGTTAATGTCGCCCGCTACCAGCTCTGCCAAAACCCCGATCTGATTCATGTGGCCATTCTGGATATTAATCTTGATAGAAGGTAGGGATGCCGTGGCAACGAGTATATTCCCATACTCCGGAAGATAGATTTGGGCGTCCGACTCGCTTGTTTCGATCTCCCTTCCCACCCAGGTGACCAAACGACCCAGGTAGCGCACCGAGCTTCTTTGCACGCGGTTTGCATCCAGCACGAGCTCCCCTTGGACCCTTGTTTGCACCCCATTCGCCGTGGCCGATTCAATTGACACACTGGTCGGCCTGAAGACGGCAGCCTCCTTCACGTATTGTTTCACAACCGCTGGGGCGACAAAGGCGAAGATCAGGATGGCCACAACAGCGGTCAGTGTCAAACATATGCACAAGATCCGCCATCGCACGCTGCTGCGTCGTCGCCTCGGATCTACATACAGGGGATTATCCCGTTGCTCAGAGGAAGACAATATTGTGGGCTCGACGCCACCGTAAGACCATAGTTCGTCATTCGAATGTATAAGAAGGGGGGTCGATTCGGAGGGTAATTCTAACGGTTGAGGAGATTCGGCAGAAAGATCCTGCAACGATTTGTCTGTAGAAGATGATCGACGAAGTGGTAGACTGTCGATATCCTTATTCAACAGAGGTTGGCTTGCCTCCTCAACCATTATGGGTGGGTTCGGGAAGTGGGGAGACGCTGTGGAGAGGCGATACGATGATGGCGGGAGTCGAGAAGAAAGGATAGGACAGAGGCAACGATAATGATAACAGGAAGGATTGAAGAGAACCGAGTGGGATGAGAACCGTGAAGTTTTCACCCACAAAGAGACGCAGAGTGATGGAATGATTCGGTTCTTCTATACAGATACAGAGTAGAGTTGGCAAGTCACAGTACCTGAGTACCTAATAAGGTTGACGATCGACCAGTAATTGACTAACCTAATCGGGACAAGGGGCGGTGTGGAGAACCCAAGGTTGAGGCGGTGAGCGTTGTTTGCATCGATTTGGCTTCACTTTATGCTTGAGTCATCCATTCATCTATTCATTCATTTCCTTCCATTCTCCAATCCTCGCACCATGGTGTTTACTTTGGCCACCGCTCGGTCCGGCGTCTTGCGCCAGAGGATCTCTCTGAATACTGTGCGTCGATATTCCTCCCAGACCGTCCCTCCCACCTCTCCATTTGCGCCTCGTCATTTCCTCTCCATTGCCGATCTCTCCCCTGCGGAATTTGCTGCGCTCGTTCGCAATGCCTCTTCGCATAAACGGTCGATCAAGTCGGGATCAATTCCTCAGAGCCTCCTGGGGTCCTTGACCGGGAAAACCGTGGCTATGATCTTCAGCAAGCGAAGCACCCGGACCAGGGTATCGACCGAAGGCGCCGTGGTACAAATGGGGGGTCATCCGATGTTTCTGGGCAAGGATGATATTCAATTGGGCGTCAATGAATCCTTGTACGACTCGTCGGTGGTCATCTCATCCATGGTATCTTGCATGGTCGCTCGAGTTGCCAAGCACGCGGACGTCGCAGATCTCGCCAAACATTCGACCGTGCCAGTGATCAATGCCCTCTGCGACTCCTTCCATCCGCTCCAGGCTATTGCGGATTTCCAGACCATGTACGAGACTTTCACACCCAAGTCCCACCACATGTCCAGTCTGGGTCTGGAGGGACTGAAGATAGCCTGGGTGGGCGATGCCAACAATGTTCTGTTCGACATGGCTATCGCGGCCACCAAGATGGGTATTGATCTGGCGGTGGCTACTCCCAAGGGGTATGAGATCCCCGCGTCAATGCTGGAGATCATTGCGGATGCGGGCAAGACGGCCCCCAAGCCGGGAAAGCTAACCCAAACGAATACCCCTGAGGAAGCCGTCAAAGGAGCCGATGTCTTGGTGACCGACACCTGGATCTCGATGGGACAGGAAGTGGAGAAGATCCAACGGTTGAGGGACTTCGAGGGCTTCCAGATAACCCCTGAGTTAGCCAAACGGGGTGGGGCCAACGAGGGATGGAAGTTCATGCATTGCCTGCCTCGACACCCGGAGGAAGTCAGTGACGAGGTATTCTATGGCCACCGATCATTGGTATTCCCTGAGGCAGAGAATCGGCTGTGGGCTGCGATCTCCGCGCTGGAGGGATTTGTGGTCAACAAAGGAAAGATCGAGTAGATCAGCCAGGGGAACGAAAACGAAATTCTATAAAAAGAAACTCATGGAGTAATAATCATAACACTCGCGAAGACAGGTGTTTAGATAACACGTAGTTACAGTAGAAGGAAAGGAAAAACAGTGACAAGATACCCCAACCGGTTATTTCCGCAGAGAATCGAATCCACCGTAGAATCCACGTATGACATGTCTAGCATTGTAGATCATAAAGACCATAGAGGTCATAGAACCGATGCTTTCATCCTGCACTACATCAATCAGCCGGCCAAGCGCACCACGCAATAGGCACAGACAGTAGGCGATTCCAACGCGGCACCAACCCCGTTCGTGCCCGCAGTTCACATGCCACCGAGCGGAGGAGCATCCGACTACTCTCTCTTCTCTCTCTCTCGTCTTCCAGGCATAATGCGATGTTCAGCTTTCGCCTCCAGGGGGTTATTATATCTTCGGTATATCCATCTCCATCATGGATGTGCGTATCATCTTAACCCATAAATCCTAGTTCTCGCTGCGTGTTTTATTTTACTGATGGTTATCTTCCAGCTCTCCCAGTCGTCGCCCGGCGGCTTTCTCCCCCGTCGTTCCTATCCAGCTCTGAATCATATTTCCCTGGCTCCATTGGCGCCTCGATTCCCCGTTGACGATGACGAAGAGGAGAACAACAATGAATCGACAGATTATTTTACCGCACGGAATAACAATGAAGACAATCAGCCCTCCTACATCGCCCACGAGGTCACAGCCAGGACCTCGTATCTCTCCAGCTTCTCCGTCCCAGGGACTCCAGGGGTGTTGTCCCAGTCCCGGAGCGGGTCGCGTGTGCGTCACCACCAGCGCAGCAAGAGCTCCAGTCATATGAATCTGAGCGACACGAATCTGCACGGTCAAGGGGCGGCGGAGGTGCGACCCTTCCATCATGGTGGGGACCGAGACCAGCGAGCGGCGAAACAGCTCTCCGGGTCCTCTCGTCGTCGGCCACCCCAGTTGAGTAGTGGTGGTGGTAGTCGCCTGGATACGGAATGGATGCTCCGTGCCGGGATTGCACTGGCTTCATCTACTCGGGAGGAAAAAGGCCAGAGCTGGCTGGCGAAACGGGAGAGCTCAACGAGTCTCGTCTCGGAAGGGGACTACGATGTGGAAGGTCTAGAGCAGCATGGCAGAGTGGGTAAAAGAAAGACGAAATCTGGACGGTCGACCCCGGCTATGCATTCCAGACGGGGATCGCGAAACGTTAGTCGCAGGAATAGTCGTATGGATCTTGCTATGACTAGTCTCGACACAACAACAACTGCTGCTGCTGCTGCTGCTGTGAAGCAGGGGGGCTGCAATAATAACGCCCACGGTACTCACAGTGCAGGAGCTAGTCCCGCGGAGGATGTGCGGCAATTTGTGCCGGACTTCGTAGACGAGCATGTCCGAGCCGAAATGGCAATACTTCAGCAGGATGAGGAGGGCTATTATTCGTCCAGTTCCGACGAGTTCTTGGATTCCGAGGATGATATGGATGATATGGATGAGCAAGAGCTGCAGCGTCTGACGCGGGAGAGAGGGTTCGGATTGGGAAGTTGGATCGACCGTATGGTGGAATGGACGTTATTTGGGGTCGAGGATTGGCCTCTGTTTTGGTCCAATGATCCAGTCGAGCGCCCGTCAAAGCATGTTGAAATCGCGGCCGAAAAAGCACTGACTATCGAAGAGCGTGAAGATAGTGCTTCTAGCCCTGGGGTAGCCGACAACGATGATGATGCGTCCGTGGTAAGCGAGTGGGAAGTCAGCTCTGTGACCGAGAAACCAGGAGAACATGGAGGCTGGGAAGATGCAGGCTGGTTATTCCGGACGATGAAGCGCGTTTTAATCTGATCTTTACTGGCAACCAAAAGCTTTATTTATTAATTATCCCCTCCTACGAAAGCGAGTACCAATTCTACAAGCCATCATATTCAGAATGAGAGAGGAAATGCCTCCAACTCTATATATATTCGAACAACTACTGCACAACGCATGCTAGCAAGTTTTTGGTATTCAACAGAAACTGTATTTCTTCGTTTATTCTTTCACCGTACTACCAACATTGAACCAACAACATCATGTTCTCCAAGTAATACTGCTTCTTTGGCTTGCTCTAATAGGACTCATCAGCTTGGGTCGCCATGGCGAGCCACGCTCATGCATTGGGTCCTCTTAGTTGGCTGGTTTCAGCTTTGGCGTAATCTGCTTATAAAAATTGGCGCAGATCATGGGGATATCCTTCAATTTTTCTTGCACGTAACCGACCCGGGATTGCATATTTCGCCATGCTAACGGGTTCCTCCCAATAGAAAATCAAAGACGAATGTAGAGAAATTAAGAATAAAAGAGACAGGAAGCCAAGCCAACACCGGGATAATTGCGGGGGAAAGAGAAAGGTCAAAAGAACGAACAGGATAAAAGGAATGAATAAACAAGGGGTATACATGACATATAATGTCAGAGTAATAAGCGACAACGTTCTCGAAGTTTCCGAAATGTAGCTGGAGAATGGGAAATGAACAAAAAAGAAATTTATCAACGAATGTGTGGCAAGAGCCCATGGAGGCGTGATATTGTTCTTTCAGACCAATGCAGTGGCATGATGCAAATAAAACAGGCTAGTAGGAGAGAGCACTTGGGCCTTCAATTGGATGTGAAGGACGAAGAATGGAAAAGAATTTGGCTTCGACTTTCAGAAATATGACATAAACAAAAAGATTGAAAAAACGTCTCTTTGCACATCGTAAACGCCAAGCTGACCCCGGTTGTCTAAGTAGTTAATGCGGCTGGTATCGTGATCGTATCATACGTGGACATGTGCGATCGAGCGGTTGCACAGAGTCACTCTTAAAAGAAAATTTTCTGCATGACGCTTGGGTAATTTCAGGGGGAAGAATCGGTCGTCGAGAAAAAGACCCTTTACCATGGCCCAACTTTGACGGGAGTTCCCAAGCCATAGGTGCCTGAGAGAAGTTGATCCCGGATAGATCCAAACTCAGTGCCCCCTGGGCCCCCCAAGTTCTGGGAGTCTGGGCCGTGCATCCACCCTAAACTGGATCCTAACTCGTTAACGGCTGCCTGCAGCTTTCCACCGCAGCTGTGGTTGTGTTTTGCTAGCTTCTGATCCCAGCCACCGTACTGTAATTGTATCCCCCCACCACGTTTGGCTGCCTCTCGGATCACCAAAATCCAGGCCTTGCAAATTTCGTCGTACGCAGAGTCCCGCTCTATGTTGTTCTGGGGCGTATTCCATCGTGGTAAGGCGTGAATGATGTCGGTGGCCTCGTCTAAGTAGCTCAAAGAAGTCGAAGCCTGGGTTTCATTGGGAGGAAGAAAATGGGGCGTGAAATCGCTCAGGGCATCCAAAAGGTTGCCGAGGGGCTGTCGAACTCGGTTGTACGCATAGTCGGATTCGGGGTTCCCACCCAAGGGGAAGGCCGACTGGAGAGTGGACTGATAGTTGCGGAGCACCTGGAGAGCAGCCGACACGCTGGGACGAGGGGCCGTATGAACGACCTCATCGACCAGTCCTGGATGACGTTCGCACATCGACCGGAGGACGCCCCGGAGGGCATCCGTGTCCAAGGTCTCCAACAACCGAGGGAGGGAGAGAGGTCTTCCGCTGATATTTGGGCGAGAACGTTTTAAATTCCTGCCTGCGGGAAGAGATCTCGGGGTGAAGGCGGGGGAGCTGGTCGGAGAGGCTGACATTCGTCCATCATGATCGTTGCCATCGTCGTCGGCTTTCCGTTTGCGGCTGTTAGGGGTGTAGGTTGGAGTAGACACTACGGAGCGCGAGTCAGTATAGCTGCCGGACGAGAAAGTGATAGCCACAGGAAAAAGGCTAGTCCTTACTTGGACGAGGAGAAGAGAGACGAGAGTACTCGTAAAAATGAGGAGGCACAGGTGGTGTAGCCACCAAGCTGTTCATGATGGCCACAAACAGCTGGTGGACAGAACGGTAGCGAATGGACCCGTTTGGCAGAGAAAGGGACAGTGATAGAGAGATGACTAGGAATTTCACAATCTGGCACGAGGAAAAGGAAGGCAGGAGGAGAAGCGAGCGAGATAACGCAAGGGCAAGACAAGCGATGCAGGCAGGATGAAGTGATGAAGGAGAAAGACGAGAGTGGTGGGGAAAGTCCGAGAAAGAAGAAAAGCGGTGGACAGGCGGTTGCAGCAGGCAACGCAGGCCAGATGCGCAGGTCTTTACACTTACACTTACAGAGAGTACACTCATTTAAGAAGAGGAAGAATAATAATAATAAAATATCAAGGAATACAGTTCTCTTTTCAAAGCCTGACGCCAGGAAATGCACCCCAAGCCAAACTGCGAATCAACCTCACTCCCTACAGATACAACGACTGGGCAGCAACAATGTCCCTGCGGACCTTGGTCAACGCCGTCTCAAAGTTACTCTCCAATTCCTCGCTTCCCATCACCTTGGAGGCCTGTGCCATCTGTCGCAGACACTCCTCCAATCGTCGGAAGACTCGAATCAAACTACCTTCGTAAACGTCCGTCATCCGGCTGAATTTCGACCCATTAGTAATTAATCCGACCTCAAAGCCAAAAAAAAAAAAAAAAGGGGATCGTACCAGATGTCGGCAAATGACTTGCCATTGGCCCATTCATAAATCACCTCCATTAACTCCCAGTGGAAGCTTTGAACGTATTCTTCCTCGTTGACCGCCAGCTTCGATTCCTGCGATACCTTGGCGATGATCCGGGCCTGCGCTTGGATCTCCTTGAGGGGTTTTGCAAGCTCATCGCGGGTCAGAGCAGGGGTCTCCTTTGTCTTCTCCTCAAACACAAAGACACTCAAAACGGCAGCAGTCTGTTCAGGGGTGAGATTATTGAAAAATCCGTTGAAAAGCAGCTCGCTGAGCATCAGCTCGTCTCCAGTGCTAATTTCACAGGCGACCCGTGCCTTTAGCTGGACCACTTCCGCCTCGTTAATGAACCCAAAGCGCCGCAGTACTCGTTTCCGGCATTTGAGTTCGTCAAGCTGCATGATTGACATCGCTTCCGCAATCTTCTTCTTGGTGGCCTTGATCTGAGACCCTAGATCTACCTTCTCGGAATATTGTTCGTAGAGCTCTGGCAGCCGTGGCGAGTTATGTAATGGATTCGAGAGAAGGCGAGATTCGAGGACCTCGATTTTCTGTATTTGGATTGCGTATTAGTACTAGGCATCATGGTATCTCTCGTGTAGGTAACCTTACCCGGAGCAGTCTCTTGAAGCTGTCATCCTTGATCCCCATGTTCTCTATCGGGTCTAGCAGAGCAATGCCATCTGGGAAACGTTTCTGTATTTCGCCCAAGGCCTTTTTCACCCCGTTCCTCGAATCCTTGGAATTTAGATCCTTCGGCAAGAAAATCCGTACGTGTGAAATGGAATGGATACAGCTGAGAACAACTGGGACAACTTCCATACGAGACGTCTCTCCTTCCTTTGGTGGCCTGACCCCAGCAGGCAAGTCATCAAAGGTCTTGGTGCCTACAGCTGGTCCATCAGCAATGTTCAATAGAACGTCGACAACGTATTTCTGATGGTCGTTGAGTTCCTCAGTCGCGTTCCTCGGGGGTCTACGTTGCTTGTAATTAACGAGCACCCCCCAGCCGAAGTCTTCGTCCTTGTACTGGATGTGGAGCAAGCGTCCAGGTTGCATGAAGGCTAGGCAATGATTAGGGTGACTGGTGACCACCCGTATCTCGTCCGTGAATTGGCGCAGCTGCTTTCTCAGATCGTAGTATTCGCGGATGGTGCCTTCGTCTGAAATGTCCATGTTGGCCCTCTTATCCTCCAGCTCGTGAAGCTCTATATTTACGTTAGAATATGATATTCGAAGGAAATTGAGAGGGGGGTGGGGATGTACCTTTCTCGAGCTCAGAGACGCCGGCCGTGTTCTGAAACTGGTGGAAGCATCTCTCAAGCATGAACTCAGGGGAAATGCCTTCCACACGCATGAGGTTCAGGATCATGTTGTAACCCAAATGGAAAGCTGAATTTAATCGGTCCTGTTCACCGCGGACAATCTCCTTGGCCACGGCAGGGTCCATTTCTTCGCCAACCATCATTATAACAATACCACGGTCATCAAGACCTCTCCGACCGGCGCGACCAGACATTTGGACGAACTCGGATGGCGTCACCCAGCGCTGGCTGAAGCCATCAAATTTGCGTACGCTTGTAAAGACGACGGTTTTCGCCGGCATGTTAAGGCCGATAGAAAATGTCTCAGTAGCGAAGAGAACTTTGATGAGACCCTCCTGGAACAGAATCTCAATGGTTTCTTTCAAGATGGGAAGAAGACCGGAATGGTGGACGCCAATACCTCTCCGAAGTAGGGGTAGGATATTCTGGATCTGGCCCAGGTTGCGATCTTCTTCAGACAGCATCTCAATCGCACTGTTGAAGACCTTGGTAACCATTTCCTTCTCGGAATCGTCGTTAAACGCCAGCGAGCTCATCTTCAGTGCATTTGACTCGCATTCGCGCTTACTGAAACTGAAGACGATGACCGGGTTATAATTCTTCAGCATGATCATCTTCACAATCTTGTAGATGTCGTTGTTGCTGTCGTTGTTGCCGCCCTTATTAAGCTTTTTATCTTTCCCTTTGCCTTTCCTTTTCGCCATCGCATCCGCCGGATCGTCACCTTTCTTGTCGGCGATGCTGCTCATTGCTTTTTGGAAGTTCTCCTCACGAAACACGCCCTTCTCGTCCACAACAAGGTGGATACCTTCCGCACCCGCCGGGAAGAAATAATGCTGCAGTGGTGTCGGTCTAAAGTCGGTATATACAACATGACAAGGTTGGTTGTGCATCTTCGTGATCCATTCGGCGAATTGCATGGCGTTGGGAATGGTCGCAGACAAGAACACATATCGAACTTTATCTGGCAATAGAATGATAGTTTCTTCCCATACTACTCCTCGAGCTGTATCGATAGTCAGCAACCCGCTAGATCGGTGTCACTTGTGCAAGACCTACTAGCATCGCGCATGTAGTGAATCTCGTCAAACACCACCCATGCAACTTCACGCATAATCTCGGAGCCACGGTACAACATGGAGCGGAGAATCTAATCAAGCGGACACGTTAAGACAAGGCAGGTTATAAATATGTGTTGGTGGGGGCGACCTACCTCCGTTGTCATGACCAGGCAAGTAGCAGTCGGGTTGATGGTAACATCGCCGGTCATCAAACCAACATCCCCAAACTCCGCCGCAAATTCTCGATACTTCTGATTGCTAAGAGCCTTGATAGGACTGGTGTAGATGACTCTCTGGTTGTTTTTCAAGCTTTGCGCAATAGCATATTCGGCAACCACGGTCTTTCCGGCACTCGTGTGGGCGGAAACAAGCACACTTTCTTCTCTCTGGATTGATGCCACCGAAACCTGCTGGAATGGATCGAGGGTAAATGGCCACACTCTGGCGGGGTTCTCTGGCGGTTTATGTTCGGAGATGGGTACGTATGGATAATTCGGTGGAATCGCAACCTGATGTCGAACCTGATGGGATAGCACAACCGATGCAGAGTCTTTCGCTGCTTGAAGACCTGCTGATCCCGCAACCTCACGCTCTTGTGCAGTCTCAAACAAATCCGCCACCACAGGCTCTGGTTCCTTGTCCAGTCGCGGCCGCTTGGTTTCCGGTTGGTCGTTATTGTCGCTCGTAGCAAGGGCCTGTACGTCCTCCATTTCCACCACCTCCCCGGCGGACGCATCAGCGGCAGGTGTCTCCTCCTTAACCTCCGCGACATCACTATTCCCCTTCACATCGCCATTGACCTGACGCTTCTTGCCTTTATCTTTCTTCGACCGTTTAGGCGCACCCCCGGCGGGTTTAGGCGCCTGAGGCTGATCCTCAAAAACATCGAAGAGCTCATCCATTGCCAAGGGCCAGCCACCTGAGGGCACAAATGGAGGATGAGCTACTGGAAAAGTTGAGAGATGATCTTTCGTACTTCCTCAAACTCCACCGGCGAAATAAATTTCACTGTTTCTTTTGGGAAGGCGGCGTGTGATTGGGCCGGGCAATTGCAGGCTCGCCGCCGGGAAAACTTGCCCTTTTAGGAGTATCACGTGCACCGGCATCCGGAGAACCGCCAGCTGCTGCTCGTTCCACTCGTCTTGCTCTTCCCGTTGACTGATACCCCCATCCGTACGCTACTGCTTTCTTCAAGGTGCGCGTTGATGCATGCTCTGTGTTCAGCCCAATTACCTCTGACTCTCTCTCTCCAAGATGAATGCCGCTACTGCTCTCCGGGCCAGAATGGCCACCTCCCTTGTCGCCCGCCGTGGCTTTTCCACCACCCGTGCTCAACTCGCCAGCCCGTACCACTACGCCGAGGGCCCTCGCTCCAACATTCCCTTCAACCCTCTGACAAAATTCTTCTTTTTCAGATACTGGGCATTCATGAGTAGGGGTCTCCAATTGACCTGGACCAAGAGAATCATTGGTGCTGGATCGCTGACTTTCTCGTTCTCTAGTCACCGGTTTCGGTGCTCCCTTCGCCATTGCTGGTATGTTGTTGTCTAAGAGTCAATCCCCAGCTATCCAGTTCCATGGTCTAACTATGCCCTCTCACTACAGTCTGGCAGACCTACAAGACCAAATAAATGCTTTTTCGTGCTGTGTTTCTTCGCCCCTTGGGATCCTGGGAGCGCTCGGAAATGGTCGAAAATGTACCCTAGTTTGGAAGTGTTCGGATATCTTGTATAAATCTAGCGAATTGATCAAATTCGGAACCGAGGAATGTGTTTTAGATTCGGTATATTAACCTGTAGAGAAAGAAAGAAGGACCGTAGGGACGAAGTGGATGGGCCAGTGCTGTCATGATTAGAATATGGATGAAGTCATTGGCTGAAATTTTGTCCGTGAAAATCAAAAATTCTTTGGTTCGTTTGCAGCTCCCCCCCGAACCAAACCAAGCATTCGACTTCTTGAGAGCTCCTCTGCGACCGAGCAGAAGCTACTGGGATTGCGGGAATTGGGTTTAATTTTAATTGAATTGGATTTTGTTCGGGCGCGATCGAATATCGATTTCCTACAGTGCAGCGTCTGTCGATTCATGGCGGGGTAAACCATTCCCTCCCAATACTATCAATACTACTACTCCTCTAGAGAATGCGCAACCTCAAAAACGTGCGCCTCGCCGAGGTGCAGCTTCAGAATGAGATTCCTCTCACCTCTACGGCATGGGATACGGCTTCCGACGCTGTGATTTGTACATTTGGTCCGACGCAGGCCAATCCAGTCATTGAGCTCAGGCGAAAGCGACAGGATGCATATTTTTCAGACCCAGTAGGGGCCGATGTGTTTGAATGTATCGCATCCTGGGATGCGCCCTGTCCGCTACCAGAATTGCCCTGCGATCGTGTTCTTTCGCTACATTACTTCGCCGACAACCTCACTGCGTGTTTGGTGCTGGAAGGAGGGGACATTGTCATCGTGCGCGAGGATCCCCTCCCCGGTGAAGACAAGATCGAGATTGTGGGCTCAGTCGATGTTGGTATCACGGCAGCTGCCTGGTCTCCGGATGAGGAGCTGTTGGCTTTGACCACGCGGGCCAACACGCTCCTGTACATGACGAGAGACTTCGAAAATGTGGCCGATATCACCTTCACCCCCGAGGACCTCCAGCAGTCCCAGCATGTGTCTGTGGGCTGGGGTAAAAAAGAAACACAATTCCAAGGCAAGAGAGCCAAGGCTCTTCGTGACCCTACAGTTCCCGAAAAGGTGGACGAGGGAAAACTAAGCAACAACGATGACGGGCGGACTACAATAAGTTGGCGAGGAGACGGTGCTTATGTGGCTGTGAACCACATTGAGTTCGGCATCCGCCGTTCCATCAGGGTATACTCGAGAGAAGGGACTCTAGACAGCGTGAGCGAGCCAGTCGATGGTTTGGAGGGTGCTCTCAGTTGGAGACCCTTTGGCAACCTCATTGCGGGTATTCAACAACGCGAAGATAGAGTTGACGTTGTATTCTTTGAACGAAATGGCTTGCGTCATGGAGAGTTTAGTCTCCGTTTGACGGAGGAGGAGAGAACGTCATGGGCGTCCAAGATTGATCTCGTTTGGAACGTCGATTCGACAGTTCTCGCAGTCCAATTCCAAGATCGGATTCAGTTATGGACAATGGGCAACTACCACTATTACCTTAAGCAAGAGGTCCCTGTGGTGGTACGCCCCGAGTATCCGTACCATTTTGCCTTCAAGTGGCACCACGAGAAAGCATTGCGCTTTGTCGCTGGCGCTTCAGGTACGCTACGCAATTGAAAGCCATTTGAAACTTTGCTGATGGCCTTCACAGAGTCTATACTAGACGTGGAATTTGTCTTTGATGTCTCGCACAGTTCGACGGCTGCTCCAGGGGATGTCGGGGCTGTTGCTGTTGTCGATGGGAGTAAGTCTTTTGCCTTCCATAGGATATATAGAAGTCTCTCTAACTCAGCCAAGAAATCTTGAAATTGACACCCTTGAGATTGGCGAATGTCCCTCCCCCGATGGCTCACAATGAATTGACATTAGACTCAAACGTTATCGATGTCGCGTTTAGCAAGTCGGGAGCCCGGATTGCGGTTCTCACAGAAGACAGCTTCTCTATCTTCCTATGGTCCTTTAAGACCCGACCCATTGCTACTCCTATACTTGAATCAAGCTATCCGTTGTCCAATGCACCTAGCAGCCGACCCCGACAAATCGCAATTATCAACGAGAATGAAGTGTATATTATGAAAAGCAGCGGGCTCAACAATACTGATATTGAGAGAACGGCATTAGAGACACGGATAACCAGCGTCATTCACCAGACAGCCGGCTCAGAGCAGCTCGTTTCAATATTTCCCTCGCTTAACCATGAAACAGTATGGTTTTCACATATTAGCACGTCCGGCCAACCGATTTCCTACTCTTATATCAGTTCTCCTTCCCCAAGTGAACATGACATTGTTCCCTATACTCAAAGCCCTGCAGTTGAAACTTACTGGGCTAAGGCTGCTCAGATCGCTGAGGACGAGGTAGTGCTGTCCCACTCCCCGGTTTCTGTATGACTGCTAAAAGTTCGTAGCATGTTTTGGTTTCTTTGACAAGGGCCGGTGCTCTGTATGCGAATAATACTTTGCTCGCCAAAAATTGCACATCCTTCCTCATCACCCAAGCCCACGTCTTATTTACCACTTCCCAGCATCTTCTAAAATTTGTTCATTTAACTAAGGCAGAAGGTGAGTATTTGCGTTCGCTTTGCCTGGTTAAAGGCTAATCTATCATCATAGACATGGATATTCCTCCCGATACCCCTGAAACAGATGAAAGATGTCGAAGCATAGAACGCGGAGGGCGGTTAGTGACCGTGATCCCAACTACGTTCGCTGTCATCTTGCAGGCGCCTCGGGGTAACCTCGAGACCATATATCCTCGTGCTTTGGTGCTGGCAGGTGTCCGGGCTTTTATTGACAGGAAAGATTACAGGTCTGCGTTCCTTAGCTGTCGCAGCCAGATGGTGGACATGAACATTCTCCATGACTATGCCCCCGAGCAATTCATGGAAAATATTCCACTATTTATTGACCAAGTTAAGAGGATTGATTTCATTGATGAATTTCTTTCTCGATTGAGGTATGTCTACTCCTTTAACCCAGTACAAGTTTTCTTTTCTTTTCCTTTTTTCTGTTATTCTTTTATTCTTTTTTTTCTCCCTCAAGTTGAGTTGAGTGATTGACATATATAGGGAGGAGGATGTCTCGCAAACTCTCTACAAAGATACACTACAGACACCCAAGGCTGATGATACTCCCGTCAACCCCGCTAGCAAAGGCAGCAAGGTGAACCAAATATGCGACGCATTTCTGGTCACTCTGGAGAAGCGAATGGACACCAATCTTCAGAACCTGATCACAGCACATGTGTGCAAGACGCCGCCGGCTCTTGAGGCCGGACTTCAGTTGGTTGCACGCCTGAGGGGTATGTCTAGCAATCGATTGCGACTGCTTGGCTTGTAACTGATTAAAGACAGAACAAACTCCTGAACAAGCGGACGATGCAATTGAGCATATGTGCTTCCTGTCTGATGCCAATCGCCTGTATGATACTACGTTGGGACTCTATGATCTTGACCTCACGCTGTTGGTAGCACAGCAGGCGCAGAGGGTAAGCAGTCCATGAAGACATGCAAGACTCAATACTCACACTGCTCAGGATCCGCGAGAGTATCTTCCATTCTTACGGAAGTTGCAACAGCTTCCTGAACTCCGACGATATTTTGAAATCGACAACTACCTTGGGCGCCACTCGAAAGCTCTAAAACATCTTCATTCGCTCAACGCCCATGATGAGCTCCGAGCATATGCCATCAAGCATGTTCTGTATAAGGAAGCCATTGATGCCTACAAGTACCAGCCAGAGCAGCTGCGTGATACCACCCACATCTACGCTGACTACCTCTACGATCAATCCAAGTACAGGGAGGCGGGCATAGGTACGTTTCCCCCATCGATACGCCAAATAAGAGTCACATCAAACGAGACACTAACTTGTGTTCAGCTTACGAGTCTCTCTCCCTCTACACGGATGCATACAAATGCTACCAACGCGCGCATCTCTGGCGGGAGTCCCTATATTGCGCCATGATGGTCCCCATCTCGGAGGAAGAATTGAAGATCCATGCACAGACATTGGCGACAAGCCTGACGGAAGAGAGCCGTGATTACGTCTCTGCAGCGCATATTCACGCCGAGCACTTGCGTGACGTCCCAGCCGCAGCTCGACTCCTCTGCCGTGGCTCCCGATTCGCGGATGCTACCCGGCTCCTCGCCCTGAACGACAAGCAGGATCTCATTCCGGAGGTGGTGGACACCGGACTGGCCGACGCCATGGGATCCATGACGGATCTCCTTGCCGACTTCCGATCGCAACTGAATGCTCAAGTGCCGCGGATCCGGGAGCTGCGCGTCCGTCGCGCCACCGACCCACTGGCGTATTTCGGAGGCGACCCGTCCACAGGGGACATGGAGGGAGATATTCCGGATAACGTTTCTCTCGCTCCAACGAACGCATCCACCCTTGCTGGGCGCAGTATATTCACCCGATACACGGGACAGAGTGGCAAAACGGGTCTGACCAGCTCCACGAGGATGTCAGCGAAGAACAGACGGAAGGAGGAGCGGAAGCGTGCCAGCGGCAAGAAAGGCACCGTGTACGAGGAGGAGTATCTGGTGAATAGCGTGCGACGACTGATAGAGCGGGCGAATTCGACCGTACCGGAGGTCGAGACCCTTGTGGATGCGCTCCTCCGACGGGGTATGCGGGAACGGGCCGCCGTGATCGAGAAGACAATGCAGGAGGTGCTGAGTCTGTGTACTGAAAGTCGAGACGAAGTGATTAATTCTGTGGCCGAGGACGGACGTGGACAACTGAATGAAGACCCCGAGGCCGGGAACCAGGGAGCAGACTTTGTCCACCTGGTGTCTGGGACCAGCTTTGCGTCTCTAAGTGTCCAAATGCCTGTGGTCAAAAAGTTGAAGCAATCAGCACTGCTGAACTGAGCTTGTTAGATTCAGGAGAGGTGTCGTGTTGCTAGGTCTAAATGTTTTTGGATCTACAAGCCTGTCATAGAAAAGTTAGGCATCTAAAAAGTCTGGGAGTCATCATGTATTGCTTTCATTCATCATCATTATATTTTTTCTGGATCATCTGGCCGTGATAAACTTGGAGTTATAAATAGTATACTTTCTTCATATAGACAAAAATTAGAGTATACCAAGCTAAAGGAAATATGATAAATCGTCGAGACTGTTCGTGTAGAAATATGTGTTCCGCGTCTCGTACCATGCCTACAATTGTGCTGTGACAACTCATCCAACCATAAGACGAATGCAAGGGATGAGTATCTTATCGTATGTGAATCCCCTATGCAACGAAGCTCGAGTCACAGATGAGAAGGAATCCAATCACAACATGATCGATATAATCGTGTCTCCTAGGTGTGCGCTATCTCACAGAGAGATGATATCACCGGTTTCATTAATCAGATGTTTATTCACGCTGACCGGGCCCTCCCCAACCCCGGTCAAGATGACGCGGCCGACTCCCTCTCTGAGCACATCCACAGTTCTGGAATCAAGCTGGTCCAGGGCGACACCAGGGTCGGTGATGTTTTTCAGTGGTTCATAGAAAGGTCCGTCCCAGCCATCGGCACTTGCACCTAAGATAGCCTTGATGGTGCCCGCAACGAGCTCTGTGTCCTTTTCTAGGTAGTAAATCACCGCGTTCGGACCGGCATCGAAAGTGTAGGCACAAACCGTACGGCCAGCAGCACGGTTGATACCATGCACAAGTCTAACGGCGCTACGAGAGACATCGTTCATGTAGAATATCGGGGGCCAAGAGTCCAGGCAGGTAGCATGGAACCCATTGGAATCTTGCATAGTGATCTCCGCGAAGGCGGGGAAATCGCGGTTTTGAATTGCGGTTTCAATGGCAGCCATCCGTTCGGGGACAATGGAAGCCGCCCGGGTAGCAAAGAGGGTTGACGTAGCCACAGTGGTTTGCATGCCTTCGGTGCTAGGGACGTCTTTCTTTTCCGCGCTAACAACCAAGATGGCTGCGCGCATTTCAGGCCAGTGTGATGCGGGAGCAACCTCCTCCGCCAGACTATCGCTTCCATCTGTCAGACTGCCAGCGCGCCAAGCCACATACCCGCCCATCAGTGACCGACATGCAGAGCCGGATCCCTGGCGAGCAATACGGCTCAGGTCACGCGGGGACTGGGGAAGCTGGTAGAGATCTGCAATGGCACGAACAAGGGCTGCAAAGCCGGCGGCGGAGCTGGCAAGACCCGCCGCGGTGGGGAAGTTGTTTTCCGACACAATTCGCAGGGGAAGAGAAGAAAGCTTCGGTAACGAGGAATCTGCCGCTTCTACAGCCTGACGGAGCGAACGCAGGTTGGAGAGACAGGCAAGGGTGCGCTTGGAAGACTGGATGTCCTGAGGCTTCCCATTAAGAGTAAGCTCATCCACAGCGGGGTACTTGGCGGAGCAGGAGGCAGTGGTCAAAGTGCGGAGAGAGCGCTGAGACAGGGTAACGGACAGCGACGAATTCGTGGGCAGATTCAGGGTGGAATCTCTTTTCCCCCAATATCTATACAGGCTCTAATTAGCACCGATGGATGTCTCCTCGACCAGTACACAAAGGAGGGGTCAGGAGGGGTCACAGACTTGATCACGGCAATATTGACGGGAGCCGTCGTGGTGGCGCGAAAGACCTTGTTATCTTGCGAGGAAGTCATTATTGCGATGGAACCACCTGCAGACAACAAGAAAGAAGCGAGTGGTGTGGTTAGAGAATACTGAGGGAGGATGCAATTCAATACCGATGGGATGGATGAACGATGAATAAATACCAATTACCCACTCGGGAAATCCATTAGGGGCCAAGGCGGTGAAGGCGAAATTCTCCCCGTGACAGCATAACTATTACTCATCCTCTGCTCTCATTTTGTCGCGTCAAGTTGCGTCGCAAATTAATCATTTCCAAAAGTCTCTTCCCACAATGGGAGCCAGTGCAAGTACTCCGTCGTCCTCTCCTCCAGAATCCTCTGCTCCTGCAACATGTCCGGTGGATCATAAATCCCGCGAACTGTGGCTGCAACAACATAGGGCCGAAGGCGATGTTCCTCATCCAATGCCTCCGGACAATGACAAACCCAAGGAAAAGTTACATCGTCCGCTTTCCACCGATCGTGAAGTGAGTTCGATCCCCCGAGCCGTCGGGCCAGCTGCCGTGAAGGCATTCCCCGAGGTCCCGAGTCCAGCTCTGTCGCCATACGCCGCGTCCGCTGCGTCGCATGGAACTCCGTCCAATGCAGAATCCGAAACGGGTCATGATCAAAAAACAGGGAACTGGATCTACCCGTCAGAACGCCAGTTCTTCGAGGCTCTCATGCGCAAGGGGAATACCCCCGGATCCACTAGCTCCGCCTCCGAGTTGGCGACTTCCGTGGCATCCATCATTCCCATCCACAATGCTGTCAATGAACGCGCGTGGCAGCAGATTCTAGAATGGGAGAAACAGGCCCCCCGCTCGGATCCTGGCAGTAAAAAATGTGGAGGCCCACGGCTGTATTCTTTCCGTGGGTTGGGGACTGAGTCGCAGTTTGTGAGTCCGCGGGCCCGTATGAATAGTCTCATGGGGTATCAATTGCCTTTTGACCGACACGATTGGGTGGTGGAGCGTTGTGGCGGGGAGAGGATCGAGTACGTGATTGATTTCTACCAAGGGAAGACGTCCGGTGGAAACAGGTCCTCGGGCGGACTGGCCGCCAACGCTGGACCAGGCAAGCTGAGCTTCTACCTGGACGTACGGCCGAAATTGAATAGCTGGGAAGGCTGTAGAATGAGGTTTAGCCGATTCGCGGGCCTGTAAAGGCCATTCCCCCATTGCGATCCACATATCTTTCCACCGTGCACATATAAAGGCCAAACAGGAGTTGGGATTCCGGTTTAGGCAATGACCTTGATGTATAATTATTGTATAACAAAGCAGCTATGTACGATATTCATCTCTAGAAGGAGCGAAGAAGACGATCAAAGGACGACGATGCAGATAGCACCTCCCATTACTCCATATACGCCGTCGGCCATGAGAGCCGAAATAAGACAAAACAAAAAGACGGGGAGAAAGTCAAAGCATAGAGACACATAACCGTACATCGGAGGATATCATGAAGAGAAGACGAACATATTGAAAGGCATCACCGATGTGGTACGAAGGCCACCAGGGACCTAAGCATAGACAACCCATTTTATCCGAGAGTGGCAGCCAGCACGATAATCAGAAGGATGACTGCAAGAATGACAAGCAAACAACAAGCCTTGTTCCGTGCGTTCTTCTGATGCCGGCTTGCCCCACGTAGTTCAACATTGGCGCCGCGAGTGTCAGTAGTGACTCGCTCGACATTCTCGCTGATGATGTCCAGCTGTCCTCCTTGCTCGTGAACGATATGAGCGACGTCACGGAAGAGCTCATTGAGTTCGCCTACGCTTTGCTCAATATTGCGAATCTCCGCCTCGCGTTCGATAATCAGCGATTCCTGGAAATCCACTTCATCTTGATTCGCAAGCCGAGGTTGTTGTTCCAGTTGTTGTATTTGCTGTTGTTGCTCCGTACCTACTTCTGCCGAAGGGAGCTCACCCTCTTCCACGGCGGCACGCGCAGCTACTGCCGAGGCTCGCTGTTTCTCCAGAGCACGACGCTGCACGGTTTGGAACTCCTCCAGAGTAGCTTTGAACTCGGAGGACAGCTTCTGCTGTGTCCACTTCTGGGAGGGCTGGAAATTCGGTGTCAATAATACTGCGCAGATCAGGACGACATTCGGCCTCACGTACATTTACGTCCTGCCATGTTTGAACTTTCTTAATCCCCTCTCCCACCTCCTTAAATCCCCCGCGCGCTTGCTCCAGGAGGTTATGCACTCGCTCGCGAACCCGCTCAGTATCTCGCCTTGTCCCTAGAAGAGCGATCTGATCCGACAACCGGGTGATGCTAGACGTTAGACCGAACAGCTTGTTGGAGAGGCTTTCGGTGAGACGGTCGAACTCGGGGTCATCGCTATATTGCGGATCTTCAGATCGGCTTACAGAAGGCTGGGCCTCTAGAGAGCTCAGGCGGTCGAAAGACATAGTGCATGCGGCGGTGCAAAGATGGATAAGAGATCGAGAGAGAGACTGAGGAGTGGAAGGTCAACATCAGAGCGTTGCCTGGGATTGATGCCCGCAATTACAGGCCGCTATCACATGATGCAATCTGTGGCTGGTGCAGACCTTCACCTGAGGGGCGGTGTGGATGTGGCTAGTGTGTTTTGATGCTTTGCTCCAAAAAGCTTCATTTTATCGTCGCATGCCAACTTCGTCTCCCTTTCAGCTGATGAACACTTCTCCTCCTGCCTCGCTCTTTCTCCATTTTTCGGCGAAATATTGGAAGCTGGAGCACGTTCTTCAGTTGATCATGCTATGAAGTTTTGGTCCCTGCTCTAATCTAGAGAATTCTGCAGTGCCTCCCCCAATTTGCATCATGGCCGCCCCCCGACCGCGCCCATATAGGCGCATTCTAACCTCCGCGCTCCACCGAAGATTCGTCCATGCCTCGGCGTTGGCGCTGCTTGTCTGCTACATAACATCCTTCTTGATAGGTGATAAGTCATCCTGTAAGTGGCACCATGCCGCAATAGCAGAATTGTCGTCCATATAGGATGCTACCTCCCAATGGACGAGTCCAAGATGGCTGCTGATTCTCTTGACACTTCAGTTTTATGGGCTTGGTTTCCAGTTGGAGCATGTGGCATTCGTACCGTCCTTCTCTTTATTTCCAGCCTCTCCATTTTTGTCCTGCGTGTCGGTCAAATGCATATTGGGTCAAGAACAACCTCCTCCCCGATTGCCACTCTGAAATATCTTGTCCCGCTGGATATTCTCCAGACTTTTGGATGGTATCTATTCTCTGCCTGGTGGTTCAGCGAGATCTTTAAATGGTCATCCCCTACGGGTGCACAATTGGAATGGGTAAAGCAAGCCAGGTACGTTGCTGCGCGGTGGCTACTCTTGCTGAACACTTGAACTCCTTCTGAACGATGTGAAATTAGGCCCCACGAACGACCAAGCTTGAACGAACGGCCGATATACCTTTATACCAGTCATCTACTCCTAGCGGTTGTACAGTCGGTGGCCCATCTCTACTACGATTACGATCGCGTTCCCATCCCTGTTGCTAAACGGGTCACCGGCGCTGCTGACCAAAGGACACATCCCGTCGAGACGGTTTCCAAGCGGATCCAGCTCGCCGTACCTCAGTTGATTCGAGATGGGTTCACAAGAAGTGCCATGGTCACAGCTATCTCCCCAGTCGCGTACGCGTTCCTCCTGAGGCGTCCGGCATGGAGCTTCACCTTGTACTTCGCTAAATTGTTCTGGGATTTTCCTCGATCTGCCGCGGACCCCCCGGGATATATCCCACCATATAGCGTGGGACTTCTTTTGCGACCTCTATTTTCGGGAGGACTGCTGGTAATCTGCTGGCAGACAGCTAACCTTCTCTTCTCGGTATTTCTCAGCAAGGAGCCACTCAAACGGGGCCAGCCATTGACAGAGGAGGCCAAGGACCCCAACGGTAGCCTGTTGACCGGTCTAAATGCAAAAAAGGAGACCGTCCGGGCTTTTGCATTCTGGGAGTTATCTTTCATCAGCCAGCAATTCCCTGACCGACGCAAGGCGATTTTCAACGACATTGACCGCGAAGGTGGCCCGGCTTGGACCCAGATCCTGCAGTCTGCCACCAAGTTGATCAAAGGCATTTCAACTCGGATCGAAGAGAACAGGAATCCGCCGGGTTCAAAACCACCACAAACTGAACAGGCCCAGCAGCCCGTGCTTCAAACCCTGCCGCGGCTGACTGATCCGCCCAAAGAGGAAAATATTTTCGCTCCCTCTTCCTCGGGCCCCCACAATTTTGGAGATGCCTTCAGTTCAGCAGCTAAGTTGTACGGACAATCCCCGGACTGGACACCAACCGCCCGTGCCCGCGCTCGCGATGTCTTCGATCGTGCGTCGTCTGCAATGCTGAGCCCGGAACGCAAGCAGAAACTCCTTGCCTCGTCGCGTGAGCTCAAGATGCTTGCAGGATCCTCCACCGGCACCCCGACAACTCTACACCCGATCATCGCACAAGTTCTCCGCTCCCCGGTAGGCCAACTATTTCGACAAGCGTATGCTCGTCGCCTATCGGCCGTGGTTCTAGACTCTCCGCACGCGAATGTGTGCTCCATCGTCGATGCCGTTGACTCACTGACCCGTCTTCTGGTGGCCAGTTTGCAAGAAGACCAGTACGGCAAGGTCCAGACGGACGTGCCGGGCGTCGTGCGCCTCTATACAGAAACAATCATGGCCTTGGAGCCATTCATCAACGGTGGAATGAATGCCCACTGGACTGATGTATCCTTCCCGCCACCGAGCCAACCCGATGCCCAGGCCGAGGCACGTCGAGTCAAGGACGTGGATCTTGTTCTGGATACCTTGAAAAGGTCTCTCGCTGACCTTCTATCTGCATTCAACCTCTACTTCAAAGACATTGGGCTCGTAGGGAGAGACCTTCGACTCGCAAGAGAAGCGGCCGGCTTAGTCGAGGAGGGAATTTAACTAAATCGGGAGGAGGATTCCGAAAGCAAGTCGGGCGTCATATATTTCCGTCCGTATTGACTTGGACACATTTTTCATATTTGGCGGTCCCTTTTTTTTTCTCTCTTCACTTTCATCTTCCTGACTTCAAAACGTGTCTTAATGTGTCCCCCTTTATTATCCTTTTGATACATGGTCGTTGAAAAGTTACGACTTAGATTCCTTGTAAGGTATGCATTGGTCTGGCGTTTTATCGATATATCAATTCATTCATGGGTTTGTTCAACGATTTTTGTCTAGCCGCTTGTCTTATTATGCACCCTGCAACAGTACGTTGATCGGTATATCTTTCCATATACAGAGTTTTATGTACACATACCCAGCCCCAGGGATCGTACATGTCTAAGCACAGGTAAGAATCGGGAAGAGGCATGACTGGGAGACAGGTTCAAGCTGCAGACCAATCAAGGTATATCAACAAATTCAAGAATAAATTGAAAAAAAAAAAAGTCCATGTGTGCAGCATACAACCTAACCAGAACAACCTCCCATTGAAGATATATCCCCGAGACTCCAATTTTTCCATCACCAAGACCCAGCTTGAGAAGCCAATAAAACAAGCAAATCGTGTCACATCACAATCACTGTTCTCTCCAGTCATCTTAAATTCTCTCCGAGTCTTTTGTATACCGTATCCTTGGCATATATGGTGTGACTGGACGTTGTGGAATCCAGATCTTTTGATTGGATGCGAACTCAACAGTGAGAATGAAAACCTTGGAAGAGAGACATGCCATAGGCAAGGATATAAAAAAAGTTGTACCAATCACTTCGAATGATAAAACCGAGGGAGCTGCGGCATAGATTACCCAGAGCCAGAAATTCTAGCCATGGAAATAGATCAATAGATACGGGAAAATTAGCAAATCAAAGAGTCATGCAATGCACATATTCGGGGGTATTTTAAAATAAAATGATGGGCAGAGCAACTTTTCTATGACTTGTGGTGGTGAGCAGGGGAACAGACGAGACTTTGTCGAATCCTTAGCTCGACTCGAGTATTGCCAAGTTGCAGGGGGAGATATAGTTAATACCGGCAGAAGAGAAGCGAAATTATCAACAACCCCCAAGTACCTCGTTAATCTTATTTGACGTGAGAGTTCCTGAGGCTGTAGATACGGAAGCCGACCCTCCGCCGTTACCGGGGTGCTTCGGTTCTGGCGGTGCTTCTTCCTTCATACAAGCATTTTCTAGGATGTTGGTCCATTTCCCGCTCGTTCCTGCATGGCTATGTTTCAGGTGTTGCCTGAAATGATCAGCGCGGAAAAATTTCTTTGCATTGTTGCACTCTCCAAACTTGTGTACAGCAGTTAGATGCTCGAACCTACGCTCCCAATCTGGCTGGGGAAAATTCGGAAATTCTTCACCGCAGTAGCCACAGGTATCATGGGAGGGGCCTGAACTAGTCTGAGACGATGGAGAAGATGAAGGATGGAATGCAGCCTGATACCCAGGTAACGCTGCACATGACCAGGAGTGACGCCGCAGATGTAGGGAGTTTTGATGACGTTCTGCTTCGTTTTTATTTTTAAACCGATTGTTGCAGAATAAACACGAGTACTGTTTCTCCATCTCATGTGCTCTATTCCGATGTTCAATGTCAGACAAGTCATTCACCTACCAAAGAGACCAATACTTACCGCAGTTCTTCTGGGTTGTCAAACTTCTTAGGTTTCTTAGGACAACAGTCACATATATACAGCCCGCCCATCTTGGGGCCTGCTGGCTTTGGCGCATTAAGACTCGTTTGCAAAGACATTTTCCGCGCAGAGTTGTTGCCTGAGGACTCCAATGTGCTCTGGCCCTGAGCAGCTCTTGCAACAGATGGGCTGATGGCTCCACCAGGAGAGCTAGGGTGGAGAGCTGATTTGTCGCTAAATAGATCACCATCGGAGTTTGGTGAAAGCCCTCCGGGCGACGGGCGGTCATACACTGACATACTTGTCATACTACTTCCCCCGGCCGAAAGAGCTGTTGATGAATACGACCCAGATGTTCGGAGGCTAAGGGAGGAAGCAGCTGAGATGCTTCCGTGGCTGGGGGGATAGCCACCATTGACGGAAAGATTGTTTGTGAATGGGTGACCAGTTGTTCGTCGTTGAGCGGGGTCACCATTACTAGTAGTTATATGGAGCATATGTCTATCATCACCTATCAATTCACGAGGAGGAGAAGACGCCCTTCGCTTCATGCCCGGTTTTGAAGCTTCCAGATACGGTGGGGTTGCTTCCCGAACATTAAATAATCGAGGTGGCAAGGATTCATCCGTGGAAAAGTCGCCCTCAATGTCCGAAAAGACGCCCTGGTCATAGCTCCCTCTATTCGATCGACTAGGAAGACTAAGCGTCTCCTCGTATTGGGGTGTCGTTCCACCCCCCCGGCGGCGGGATACATCACGTAGATAGGCTGAATGATCATAATCCACCGCTGAAGATGGGGCGCTGCTTTCAACACTTGGGCTTCGGTACCCAATATAATCTCTCCAGCCAATTTTGGTGCCAGGTGAAATAGCACCAGAGTGGGAGCCAGTAGACCACCTGACATCGAGTGTAGGGCCGTCAGAGCCTCCAGGAGAGGACAAACTTCCAACATTCCGGGACGGGATGGGAAGAGTCGAAAGAGAGTTTTTGTTCTCCGCACCAAGGCTGATTGATTGCCGTGGAGAAAGCGGTTTTCCTATCTTGGATAAGAGATGTTGGTCATATGCATCTGACGAGTCCTTCACACTTCGCCGTGAGAAGTCCCGCTCGCCTTTCAGGATTGGACTAGCATTGTTGATCAATACTGAGCTGCGAAAACCTTCGTCGGCAGGCGGCGGTGGCTCGATTTTTATGTGGGCTTCAGGACTCCTAGAAATAGGCAAGCCACTTTGCCTGCCATCTAATTCGTCTATTGCCATTTGATCACTTTGGGGAACAGGTTCGGGACGACGATGACCCCCAAATAAACTCGAACTGGGACTAATTGGCGCAAGTTTAGCTGCTCCGGGTAAGTTTCTGGGGTTAGCATGCAGCCAGCCAGCATCATATCCATTTTCTAAGTCGCTGATGCGTGGCGGTGGAGGTAACGGCGGAGGAGCAAACGTAGCTATTGAGTTAGTTGGAATGGGCATGGGCCCGTTGGGTGAATATGAGTGACCAGGCATACTATGCGGGGCTCTTTCGGTAGAGCCGGGATAATCAAAACGAGTACTGATATCATGCACGTTGATCGAAGGAGGCGAGAGTCGCGGGAAGTCCATCGTAGAGCAAATTCGCAGTATGCTGGCTCATTCGCATGAAAAGGAAAGACCGTCCAAGGAGCAAGACACAGAATTCTATAAACTGACAAGCGGTAAAGCGTCGGAAGGGCCTCCGGTCGTAAGCCAAAAGTGAATACTAGTTTGCTGGCTCTCTGATGCACCGATAGAAGATCCCGCTTCTAAGACCCGAATCGAAATGCCTAAAAGGCTTTAAGGAAAGAAAGAATAAAAAATTAAAGAATGAGATGGTGGGAAAGACCACCTTGTCGCAGGAAGTAAAAGTGACTCTTGGTGGGATAGTCTTGGGTCTAACAGGCAGTGGAACAGGAGTCAGGCAAGTTTGATGGCGGATAGATAGGGCTGAAAGCAACGTACCTCGCCCAAATTTCGAAATATTCTTTTGAGAATAATTCCCAGTAGGTCGAACCACGTATTCACTACCTAAATGGCTCTCTACAACAGTCGCGCGCAACCTTGCGAAACAGTTTGTGTGCCATCAATTCGCCGGACAGCGGCAATTTAATGACGGAGAACAGCGCAAGGACCACAAAACATGCTGAAAGCTTGGTTTGGGGGACCTGTGTTTTAAATAGCCGCTGGGGGATCCAACGGCGGAGGTATTACAACGAAGGACAAGCAGAAGTTGCAATGAGCGCCCTCAAGAGGAGCGACAGAGCAGACGTTAGACAAGAAGTGCAGGGTGTTCGTCTAGAGCGACACTTCCCTTCTAGAACAGCTCTGTCCGAAGCTGGAAAGGAAGAATGCAGAGGATAGGACGGTAGGAGAGGGAATGAAGTGAACAGAGCGCACGTGTCGTATGCGCTTTGCTCCCAGAGATCGAATGGAGTTGGGAGAGGGTGAGAGAGTGAGACGAGGAAAATGAAGGCAATGTAGAGACCGAGTCAAGCGACGGGAAGGACCAGTTTGTAGTAAGGCACTGGGGCAAGTACCACTTCCAGTTCAGTTCGGTACAGTACGGGAAGGTAAATTTAAATGTCAGGTACCTTAGCAGGAGGTAAGGTAAAAAGGCACAGTATAGGTAAGGCGAAATATGGGAAAGAGGGTGGTGCAGGCGACGGTCTCATTGGCCCTCCCAAGACTGGGGAAAGGAATGACTGTAATTTGGAAGAAGAGGTTCCCTTCTTTGGTCTGATTGAGACGATCCCGTTTATTTTATTTTTATTTTTTATTCTTTATTTTTTTTCGTATCAGTTGTAGACCAAAAAAAAAAAAAGAAAAAATAAATGTTATATCTCCTCGGACAACTTGAATGTATGGAAAAAAGGATGGAAGGATAAATCTTGCTAGGAACCCATAGAATAATAACATTCAAGATGATACAGCACTGGTATCTGAGTGCGCTTCAAGCTGCAGTTTGGTTTGGGTGGACACCTTTCCCAGTTAGAGTAGCCAACTAGAATAAAGTCCCTTGACTGAAATGTCACCACGGTAATAAGGCGACCAAAAAAATATAAAATGCAAAGAAATTTGTAAGTGGAAGCCTAACGAAATGATCCGATGGATGGAAAGGGCAGGGCAGAAGTATTCCCAGGGGTGCCCTCGTTCCTTTCTTTTTCTTCCTCTTCCCTTAATTTTTATCTTTTTTTTTTGCCCCTTCACCTTTTGCCTTGCCTTACGTACTATTTAAACTTCGAAAGATTGTCGCTTGTCAGATTCTTGCTGGAAATGTGTGTAAACTTACCGCATACATACGGAACATACAATGGAGTGAAATTTTGGAAACAAGATCCTTGTAAAACATAACAATGCCCCAAGCCTACTCAGAAATCATTTCAACAGGTAGTGAAGGTGTCAGTTTAAGACATCTATGTTCTATTTTAACTACTGATTATCCGATATACCCAGTACTACCCATATTATCTTCAAACAGATCACCCAAATCTCTTAAAGGATATCGACCAAGAACTACGCAGTACTAAACGTTAGTACAGAATACCTAGTAAGCCATACAATTTCTATGGGATATACAGAGAGGATGTTAGAAATAAGCTCGAGATAACCTTCCATATCTAGTAATACACATCTACCGATCTATTCTTGCCTTACTTCACTGCTTCTCGAAGAGGATATTGAAGTTGCAGCCATAGCACACTCCCAGGGGATGGATCGCCAAGGCAATTATTGATCTAGGAGACTTTTTGTGGCAACCGAAAAAGATGGGTGGGTTGGGTGTTGTTCCAAAAGTATACCTATCAGCATCCATGCCAAGGCCACTCAGTCATACATCCAAATCATAAAGATCCGCAGTCCTCTTAGGGCGTTCCTACATGGTATGTTTACCTTCTTATTTCTGCCATCACCTGGACACTCAAGCAGAGCATTTTATAACTGCTCTAACAGTTGAGGTGTCCATTATCTTTATCCTCTTATTTGGGTCAAATTAGTATGAAATTGATTGTATTCTCCCACACTCAAGCCAATTATGGAGCGGTGTGCATTACCCAGACTAGCCGGTTTAGTCTTGCCATTTGAAGGCTACGACTGGAGACGGGTAGTTTGGAATGAGGCAGTGCTGAGCCTGCTAGATTACTGGGAATACCACTGACAATAATGCGACTCCCACTGTCCATGCTCCATTCAACCCCATCACGCTATTGGATTATGGATATGGGGTACTCAATCAAGGTTTCTACAACAGCCTTGCCTTCATCTAACAATAATACTGACAACGTCGACAATGCCTAATAATGCCTAATAATCGACGTCGTCACGAATTTGCCCCTCGGTTGGTCTCGGTTGGTAGTTAAGTAAATGTTCACTACCGGAGCATATTTCTCAAACAAGACTTGCTGACCCCAAGTGCTACCTACGAGAAGTAAATAAATACAGGACAACAAAACGTATCTGTTCCTACGGAGTACACCGTCAAGTGCGGGTCGAGTCATCTTGAGATAACCAGTTCTGATGTCTACTACGTAAAGTATCATTATGTTCCGTTCAAAGAGTTTGAAACTGCTAGTTGCTTCTCACATATATTACTAGGCATTGGCCTCTGCAAGCAATTTTACTTCATTCTATTCTTGTCCAATGCTTTCCCTTTCCTTTCATTTCCGTACCAAACTGTCAACTTTGCAAATACACGTCAGCGCTATTGCATCTGGGATCCGAGAAGGGAGCAAAACAATTTCACACAGGGATTTATTGTCCAGAACAGAAGTGCTTTTACCCAGAAGACGCTCCGTAGTCGTCCGTACCGAGTACATGCAACCAGACAACATGCACAGTGGCCCCACCTCGAATTGTGCGGGCGGCAACCAACAATCAGTGGCCTTGTCGAGCTTGACCCGCAGCGAATGTTGGTCTAGTGGGATCCACTAGGTCCTTAGATACATGCACTGCCACACTGCTGTCATTTTTGGCATTGTCCGTCGCACCTTGCAATCCCAGGAACTCCCTGAATACGAACGGACAATATTCTGATACAGTGAGAATGTAAAAAATAAAAAAGAAATTAAGAGGGCCAAAGGCGAAAGTTAAAGAAAATAAAAATAAAATAAGAATCATTATAGAGAATATAGTGTAATCATGTTCCTATAATATCCTTTTCGGTATACCCGTAGGTAGTGCGCGCTGCGGTGAGAAGAGGGCCTAAATTTCCATACAAGTTATCCATGTCTTTAGAGGCCAGAAATAAGAACCCAGAAATTTAGCTCCGGAGAAAGCTTTTTTTTTTTTTTTTTTTTTTCGAAGCTCCATTACAGACCACTCTGGAGTCTGTACGTCGTACACCTTTTTTCTCCCCTGATCTGCCTACTCCTCCCTCTCGAGAAGTACCATGGAAATTGTACATTAAATAGAGCCGAGGAAGACATTTGTCTTATCGGTTCGGATAGAACGTGCAAATAGTAAGCAAAATAGCTTTAAATATTGAATAGAGGCAGTCAAATGAATCTCCAAGAAGTAGGACCCCTTTATGCCCTTACAATAAACTATCCATAATACTTTGTATATCCGAACTTAATTGTTCTTCGCTACCACCTAGTTTTTAATAGTAGTGGTTTGTTTATGACAATGGCAGTCAGATTTATTACCCAGTTTAGTCTCCCTTGATACCAATTATTCCGGATTATTAAAAGCCAATTAATCATGTGTCTTTATAATTACGAATCCACACGAGCAGGACACGCACGCATGCATCCACAGGTGGCAATCCATCGGATTGCATTTGCATCTTATTTAGTCTCCCACTTGTATGGCGAGAACTGCTTTACTTTGCCATTGTCTTATTATAGGACAAGGGAACCGCCACCGTTTGAAGTACGGAGCTGTATTTTCAAACTGATGCTGTTTCTTTTTTTAAACGATTAAGAGACCTAGCAGCCCAGTATACAGAAGGACTAGGAACAATAGCCGAAACTTTGAGCCAATGGATAATATAAAAATAGCCATCGAGACGGAATTTGCCTCTGCAGTGCAAGTCAGACAACTAGTATGATTGGATGGCGAAGTTCCCTGTCTTATACACAGAATACATGTATATGGGAGCACAAGGACAGGCAGTGGGCGAGGCAAGACAAGGCAGTTGAACAAACAAGGTTAGACTATGTATGCTCCGTAGTCTGTAAGAAATGCCATCAGCCTTAAGCCCTAAAAGGCTGCAGACTAAGTCTCGTGCACAGGGACTCCGTATTGTGGGAGTAATAATATTACATCCATGGTCAGAGTACGTACAATACTGCCAAGTATGTACTTAACATACGGTGCTTCTGCAGATGCTAGTTCAACCAGGTGATCTTTTATTCATTCCTTTCATGTCTGATTGAGGGAAATCAAGCACTATGTACCAAGCCAAATAGCTGTGGTACTTCTTGGCTCGAAACCATTGCGCCTTGGTAGTTACATTAAATTACCACTAAGTTTATGACCTATAAACCAAGCATTGGGTCCAGATACTACCTACAGTTGACTCGTGGCTCGGTTTATAAAAGAGATAGTCATCTCCCTTGTTCTGTGAATACGGCGCCAGCGCCAAAGGGTTGGCAGTACTCCGTACTTCGTAGACTTGTATGTATAGATAGACGGACTGTACTCCGTACTCTGTACCGAGGGAGTCGCACAGACTCATGATTGTCTATACTTATGTGGACCATCGATCGACATGGCCTTCGTACCAGGTACCTACGAATGGAGCAATGCCTATCTGAAACCAGTCTTTGAAACCTTGGCGCCAACCCAACGCCAATCATCCTCTGAAGGAATTGAGGTTATTGGTTTCATTCTCCATTTTGCGTATGCGCTGATGATGAATATGACAAGATATCCCCTATTATAAGCATCCTTTCGCACTTGTTGGACCCTGCGACAGAAACACAGTAAATAATATAAACCAACAAAACAGAGTATAGGCTGCATCTTCCAGATTAAGGATTCTCCATTATGCACAGTACTGACGGAATAAGCTTGCTTGCTTACCACAACCAGACTGACGTAGCCTTCTAGACCCTGTCGACTAGGAGCTCTTCCAAAGATATTTCAACATGGTGAAGCGTTGGCTTACATTCCAATGCAGGCTCCATGGGTCTGTCCAAGCAAGGAAACAAGCACTCAGCGCACTAATTCGCTGGCTTCGAATGAGTAAATCGAGGATAACGCAACACTAACAACACTGAGACGGTAGTTTAATTAGATATACTGTATAACCCGGTAACTTCGTTAAGTCGTTCCACTTTTTACACTAAAACCTGACTGGGCGGTGAGCGCTCCTATTTAGTACCGCCTGCCTTGAAAGGCACTACTCTACAGACAGTCAGTTTACGTATGATAGGCTACGTCAGCTCATACGACCTGCTTGGGATACTTTACCAGAAGAATTTCCTCGGTATTTAGTCAATTTTACACAGGTATGTTGCCAGGCAGTGGTTGATGTGCAAGGTTGCTATACAAAACACTAATTTTATGCCTGCTTTCGCTGCATATTTCTAGGTGTCTGGTTTTGATTAAATAATCATAAAAACGGCAGAATGTTAGTGTAAAAAGTGGAACGACTTAACGAAGTTACCGGGTTATACCACAGTATGCCGTAGGATGAGAGGGGTAGCTCTTCTCATCAACATACTAATTACTTGCAATCCTCCGTAGTCAGCGCTAGACTAGAGTTTGTGGGGGTCTCCGATCATTCATGCCTTAGAAGTTAGGCCTGAATTTGCCCTTGCCCTAAACGCTAACCTTTTTCGTTCCGTGCTTTATGTGGCCACATAGTGCCAGCCAATCATGACAAATGCTGATTTCTTGGCTCAATATCATCCAACCTTGCATCTAGCAAAACCAGCCTTGGGGATCATCATCGACATTCTTTATTGTCATATGCCTTCCCATAACATAATCTAGGATCGCTGTCGACATTTATATTTCTATTTTCACTTGTTGGATAGACTATTAGCTCTGTCTAAATGGCCATGGATCTGATTCCTGGCCACAATATCTATATTGGAGGGTTGGTCTCTTTCTAGTCTTTGTATCATACCATGCCATAATCATGTAAACGCGGAGGGGAGGCGACGCAAGGGATAGAAGGGAGGTAAAGAACAACTTCATGGAGTGCATGCTGACGGACCAACTTTAACTACAGCATTTTCTCACTCAAGAACAAAGCCGCTTTGAGTAGAGCAAACATTACACACATTCTTTCAGTGTTACGGCTAAACCAAGAGGATGATACTTTTGCACCTTTCCAACATCATAAGATTGAAGTGGATGATGTCGACGATGAGAATCTGCTGGAACATTTTCCATCTGCCGTAAGGTTCATCCAGTCGGGCCTGGATGCTGGCGGAAGCGTGCTTGTCCATTGGTTAGTTGACTTCTCTTCTTCTATATCCCGTCCAGATATCCCCTGTTGTATTGTTCAGAGAAAGACAAAGCTCATACATTGAAACTTTTCTTTTTTCTTGAAAATTTATTTCTTTTTTTTTTTAATTAAAAAAAAAAAAAAAAAATTGCATTTCTCATCTACTACAGCTTCTACATATCCTATCACGTGAATATAACATGATTTCCTTGCCTTGGCTATATGTTATATGTATCTACCCAGGGCTTCGACATGGATCATATAAATGAGACTTTACACTAATTATTGCCTTACTGACACTGGACAGTGCAATGGGGAAGTCCCGCTCTGCAACCGTCTGCATTGCCTATATGCTCCACCGACAACCCAATGTATTAACACCGCAGTCGGCCCTTGCGGTAATTCGCGAGAGCCGACCCCTCTGCGAACCAAACGATGGGTTCATGGAACAGCTTTCTGTTTACCATCAGATGGGATGCCCTGATGATGTCACCGGTCATCCTTTCTACAATCGTTGGCTTTACCGTCGCGAAGTTGAGGAGAGCGTAGCATGTGGACGGGCACCTGAAATGAAATCCGTACTTTTCGAAGATGAACAGCCTCATAAGCCTCCAGAGCCTAGCGACAGAACAACAGAGATTAAATGTCGGAAGTGTCGGTCAGTCTCAAGTCTTCCTGGGAGGCATATATCCCTTCCTCCGCAAATGTCGGGCTAGCTCAAAATGCTGACAATGGCTTGAATAGACGAACACTCGCGACAACACCCTTTATTATCCCGCATGTTCCGCAGAAAGGCGCGAAAGGACCAACCGACTGTGCCCATATCTTTCTGCACCCGCTGACATGGATGCGCCCGTGTCTCTTTCCTAACAGTACCCCTGACTCTTCGGAGTCCTCGTATGCGTCCCCCACTGATGACGCACCATTGTCTGGGCGCTTGACATGCCCAAACTCCTCGTGTGGGTTCAACATCGGGAAGTTTGCGTGGCAGGGCATGCAATGTAGCTGCAGCGAATGGATGGTCCCTGCCCTCGGCCTCGCTAGAGCTAGAGTCGACATCTTTGATCGAGTCAACACTGGAAATGGACCCGGACGATTGCCACCAGCCGCACTGGGGATTCGGTTGCCTCCTGGCATGAGGCCCAATAGCGTCGATGAACCGACCATTGGAAGGGGAAGCCTGTGAAGACGATGATAACTTACGGTACAGATTAGTCCGATGGTTATAGCTTCTACGAGCGATCGCTCGAGTACTCTCGGAAGCTGAAGGAAGGCCATTCTGGGCACATTTATGGGGCATGAGAGACATACATCCACATAGGCACGTGGTATTACGATCATCGCCGGCTCATTTCATTTCATTCCCCTGATGGAATCTCTCGAACTCAACGGCAGCGGAAGATTGGATTGGATTTTTAATTGGTTGAAGTGGTAGTGGGCCTGTGGGATTACCGAACAAACTGGCAGAATCGGCAGATGGGGAGATTGTTTGTTCGACACCATAAGTCTGGGAATGTCCAGCTGGGAACAGCAGACAAGGAGAAGTCTCAGACCGATATATCTGTATATAAAGATGCCGGAGACTCTGGCTATCTAAACAATGCGGCAACATAGATAGACACCGATCTTGATGTTTCAGGCTGGCCTTGAAACTACGACACTTCACAAGACCCTAGATGTCGATTATATCGAGACTAAGAATACTATTGTGGTACCTACAGAGTATATTCCGTACTTCAGACAACTGACTTGGAAGGCACTTTTCTCGCCCGACCACACCCAATCAGCTACGAGTCTCGGACATCCTGTGGACGGAGTTCAGGCTGTTCTTCGGACTCCACTATCACCATGTCCTACGCGCTAGAACCTGTCAGGATTCAGGGCTTAACCCCACGTCCCCATGAGGCTGTTTTAAGGCAGCCCCACCCTAGCAAGGCCTAGACCAATAAAACGGCAGAACCAACCGGGGATCTGCAGTGTGGAAGATCGGAAAAAACAAACTTCACATTTCTGGCACAGTTCCTGGGTCCGATTACTAATGCAGGCGGGCGGTTAGGATCTTTTTCCTTTTTCACAGCCTAGTCTGGTCCAGTAGGGATGTCACTCTTACCATCCTACTGGATGGGAAAGGAGGGGGGTAAGGTAGGATAAAGTCTAGCGTCTCTCCTTAGCTCCGGCACGGGGGCTGTGCAAACTGCTCTTACGCAACTGGGGCATCCAAGACCCATGGGTGGAATCGCTTCCGTTATCCGTAATCCCAGTCTAGTCTAGTACCAGCCTTGAGGTACCGTACCTGGGTATGTAAGCTAACATATTCCTGTAACCCCAGTTTACGTCTGCGTATTTTTAATATCTATCTCGTATCTGATAATCTCCTCGTATTTTCTAATACTGCTAGACTGCTGGGAATTAATCCTTCCATTGCTTTATCCTGAGCAAGTGTTGACTGATCTGCTTGGCCATTGCATCTACCAGTGAACATTTCCGAAAGTGACTACTAAGGAAGCACTACTAAGGAATGTACTCCGCAGCTAGTTGGTCCATGATTCTTATTCAGGAACATTTGAATCCAAATCATTATCTGACTGTAGTAGAAAGTGACGTCACCGCGTCTAGACAACACGAGACCACTATAGAAATTAAATTGATATACTTTGTACTTCTACTCTGTATCAAACCAACCCAATGAACCCTATCCCTACTTCTGACTCTAATCTTCCCCATAAGTATCCACAGAGTATAGAGAAATACGTGCATTCAACCGAGGATACTCCGTAGGCATCAAACAAAGTCATTGCCCCTCCCTACCCCTACCGCTGAACCAGCTCATTCAATCTCACTGGAAGAACTAAGCAGCACTGCCTCCTTCGGTCCCCACTACATTGCATCTTGTCTCTGAACAAAACATGTTCAGTGTGTGTAGTAATTTCTTTCCCCACAGGAAACATTACATCACGGTTCTGTGGATAGTACATACTGTGTACATACATAATGTGGGATTAGGCATCCGTCGCTCCATGTCTAGGAACAGAGCAGACAGACAGATACAGTACACAGTTTATCTACCAAGGACATACTTCGTATATGCTCCGGAGGAAATGCGAAGTTGATAACTAGTCAGATATTTAAATCAGATTGACTCAGGGGTAATGGGAGTTTATCCCCATCATTCTCTCCGGCTTTCTCGGTGGATTCGTGGCCTATCCACTCTTGTTTACGAAGTACTCAGTATAGTTAGCTGTTCTGGCTGGTTGTTAACTCATTGTGGACTGTGGTTTCGTGATTCTTGGATATGTGACTATTTATTTCAGGCCTCATGCTATAGCCACTTTGACCTTGGAGTAACATCGTTGTTAATTTATTGTTTACAAGGATCAAAGTTATTGTTTAGTAGATTGCCATGGCATATGGCCTGATCTATACATCACACCCCTACTTTAAGAATAATAATGTATGTACCTGTAGAACTCCAAAACTCTAGATATTTTTAATTATCGTATGTTCAGCACCACACACCATATTTGATTCTTATTCTATATATAGATTCCATAATAGTTGCCCTCTCATTTTTTTCCCCGCGGCCCAGTAGAAGTTAGGTATTCATGCAGATCTAAGAATATACAGTGTCTATAAAAGATATACAATGTATATCAAGTCTAACGCTTCCATACTATGAAATCATAATTATATTGAGGGTATTCTAAATTGAGGACTACATTGAATGGGAAGCCGAGTACGAATTCCATTCATTATGTACCTTCATATCTCACTAGCAGTTGTCTAAGAAGCGTTCTTGGCCATTATGCTATGTGTGATGAAATCCCAATGGAGCAGTCTCAGTGCAGTGCTAAATAGTAGGATAGTAGCAATCAAGTATAAAATTACCGACTGATACCTTGCGACCTGTCTATGCAATCAGACGGACTGTTCCACTCATCAGCCAATATAGCTGTAGGGCACCAAATATGATGCCGAGCCTGTCACAAGGCAATGCCATGAAATTGGAACGAGGTATACGCCTAGGCAAAGGCTATACTGTAAGGCAGCTGGACATTCCGCACATGATTCATCTTGGCATCAAGGATCTTGGCCCTTGAGCATGAAACCTAGCCGGAAAACACGTCGATATTATTATCCCTGTTCAGGCTGATGGACTCGTCATCACATCACTGACAAGGACCACAAAACTCAATCCACAAGGAATCCCGCAGCGTAAGATGCAGTTATTAAATCCCTCCCGACGGAACCGACGGGAAGAAGGAAGGGTCCTGCAGCTTTTGGCGATTTCGCTTGGCCGCTTCGATACTACGCAGCCTTTCAAGGCGCATTTGATAGAAGTTTCTGGCCCAACCGGTTAGCCAAGTCACTGAGTCACCGGCCGTGACGTTGTGTCCTCCTGATCGGGTTAGACGTACTTGTGCAAAGTGAAAATACGAGGCGAGTCATCCGACGAAGACGGGGCCTCGGACTTTTTGATGGATGCAATCTACGCACGTCAGCATTGACGGATCGCTTTCTCCGTGTGGTCTCATGGTGGCAGGCAAACAAAAGAGAGGACGAAGAGCAGCCACCCACCTTATAGTCTCGTTCTTTCTCATCGGCCTTGTTGCTGTCATCTACATTTTTGTCCCTCTCCTGAGGTTGTTCATCTTTCTTCGAGTCATCTATGGTGTTCTTGTCTTTCTCTTTCCCTTTTTCTTTACCTTTCTCTTTCTTTCTTCGCTGCTTCTCTTCATATTCTTTCTTTACCCTCTCAATCTCCTGGGCCATCGCCTCTTGTTTTCTCTTCGCTTCTTGCCCCTCTGAGTCTACCACTGGTGAGCAAAAATTCCGATCTTTTAAATGGATCGGACAGACGTAGAAGTAATCCTTCGCTGTCAGCATCAAATCATTCGCGGGTCGATTCCTGCTTAACCAGTTTATAGGGAAGATAGGAACAGGCAGGTACGGATTTACCTTGTTATCTGGCGTGATCAACACGCTGCTCGAGGGCTTGTGGCAGACAGAACAGGCCTTGGCGGCCGTTTCTGCCACTCGACGTAGATGCCAGATATTCGGAAGCGACATTGCAGCACTCTACGGCGTAGAATGGAGAGGGATCATTGATGATGGTTTGTCCATGGCGATAAGATTGGGCCGTTCTTTATCTCATGTGGCCCCCATGTCATGTGACTGGATGGTTTGCCATTTATTTTATACCTTTTTTTTTTCTTTAAAAAAAAAAAAAGACCGGCCTTCACACATAACGATTATGTTTATTCTAGTCCTAGTGATTACACCGAGCTATAGTAGAAATGTGTATCAATCGTATCGGGAATTTACTCTGTTACGCTGTCCTTGATCCCTCTCAGTGCACTCGGCTCCTTTGACCCCGACATAGCCGCAGCGTTCTGGGAGCGTCTTCTAGCGTCCGTCCACAGCATGAACTCACCGTAGCTCTTGGGCATGACTTGGATGTCCTTCTCCACTAGGAATGTATAGTTGAACTGCCCAGTCGACTTCTTAGTCCCGTGCTCTACATCCCGAACCTTCGAGTCCACACGGACCTGGACCTTGGTGTACTTGCTGCCGTCTCGCTCCAGTGGCTCGGTGTATGCAATCGTGGCACGGAGGTATAGTACGCTTCCCACGGGAACAGGATTTTCAAACGTGCTGGGATCCAGGGAAATGAAGTTCGGGCGGGCGTGGGAGAAAGAAGCGGCGCAGCAGAACGCGAGTTCAAAGGTCTGTTTGAGTAAAAAGCCGCCAAAGATCATGAAGTTATGGCGATTGCGGTCCTGCGGCTGCATGATCATCGCTGACTTCAACACACTCTCGCTCATGAAGATCATATTGGATGGTCGTTGAGCGGGCGATTCCGGGTCTGCGGTTGACATTAATACATCTCTCTTGAAACCGCCTCATTCCCGGAAGCCTTACTTAAGTATGACATCTCCTTGGTCCACATGGAATGGATCAAGTTACTCTCCTCATCGCCAGGAGCTTTCTCGAGTAAGCTCCTTTTTCGCAGAGCCTTCTTGGCCTGGTAGTTCTCCTCTCCCTTTTTGAAAAGAAGGTGCTCCTCTTCGCTTTCTACCAAGAGCGGTGCAACCGAGACTGGTCTACGTAGGGTGAGCAACCATTCTATCCAGCTTCAAAAATAAAGAAGGGAGGGTCCAGTCGGAGACATACTTCTTCGTGGTAGGGTCCAGTGAAACCATCGTGAATGCACAAGTAATGAGAACATCCTCAGGCTTTGCTTGCTGACCTGGTGCTGGGACCTTGGCCACTTGGAGTGATACCTCCATACTCGAACGGCCGGTAGCATACGTCACCTGCCCGCTCAGTTCGAGATCACAAATCTCCATCAAAGGATGTTCGATGGTGATGCGGTCCACGGCGGCGGTGACTGTCATCACCGAGTCCCCGGTGTAATTGTAGGCGATGACACCGGCCAGGGCATCCAGATCCATCAGCAAGGATCCCAATCTGTCGAGGCGGTTAGCAGGAGATTCGACTCCGGGAGGTGTATGGCACACACCTGATATGGCCCGACGCATTGAGATAGGTATCCAGAAGCCATTTGTCTTGTGCCAGAGGCAGTATCTACAGTCATCCATCAGCGCATAGTCCATGAGATTGAATATGGGGAGACGGGGCGCTTCACTAACCGCGCGATAATAGCTATCGGACATCTTCTTCGGGGACAGATCGGGATGGGCGCGCACCGCCGAGGTCGGATCGGATTGTGCATTCTCGCGACTTTTAGTCAAGGCTTCGATCCACGGAGTCTTTACGCGCATCGGCATCCATGTTGGTCGGAAAGCAGAATTGGATGGACTGGAATGGAAATCATTCTTGAGTGCAATCCATGATGGTGATACGGTCCTTGCAGTACTACCACGGATGGTGGTAGTGGCTAGGTATTTGGCGGGCGCAACAGTGGATCGTCGGGCGCTTAACCCCAGCATGATGACGAAGATGATGACTGTCAATCAGATTGGGAGATGTTAACAATCGAGATGAAAAACAGAGGATAGAGCGAAAGACGGGCGGAAATTCCGAGGTCTCGCCCGATCCGGTCGCATACCGGAGCATTTCGGGATGATATATACAGAGTATATACCCTCTCTCTCTAGTATAAGATGGATATAATAAGATAGGTTGTTAAAGGCATGATTATGTCGTGCCTATTTTCTGGGACAAAAAGATAAAATTAGTGCTCGACATGGAAGGCAGCTAAAGATAGTCAGGCGGAGTGCATCACCAGCCTTTTTCTCCTCTTCTTTCCTTTCTCTTTTCTCTCCTCGCACTCTCTCCTCTGCCATCCAATGGTGGGTCCTCCAACGCATCTGACAGTTTCAAGACTCTCGGCGAATGTAACCATCAGCGCTCCGCAGTCGATCGGCGCCATTGAGCGCTTCCAGAGTCATGTTGGGACCCTGAATGGAATCTAAATCCGTCGTGGCAGGACAGCGATACACAATGCCTGAGACTCTGCGAGACCCTCGTCGTCTGTTTCACCGTCCCACATTGCCCAGTTTAGTCTTCAGCCTTCAGGGGATAATTCATTAATTCTTCTCATCTCCACTGTCGATCTATCGGTTGGACCAGACTGCTGCAATGCAGACACTCTAGACTCGACTTGGTGATCCGCTTCCTTCAGCGTTGGATCCTTCTTATTCGCCTCTACGCGTTCTGGGGGTTCTTCATTTCACTACATCTCTTTTGTCCTCGGTCTTTCATTCACTCCTGCATGGTTCTTTTGTTCTGTTCATCAGCATCGTCATCGTTATCCTCGTCATCAGCATCAGCATCATTGTCGGGAGAACTTTGCATTGGCGTTCTTTTGGATTCCTCGTTCATCGACAGTTTTAATACGGGACTATTATTACCCTCACTATTAATACCCTCGATTCTCCGCTAATGAACTCCTTCGACTCGACACTTTCTTGTGTCTTCTCGTAGTCACCTCCCTCCATGCATCTTCTACAATGCCTTCTCGCGCTCTCTTCCGGCGTCTCCGCCTTCATTCCCTACACCTTGGAGCTTCCCCCAGACTCCAGTGAGAGTGTCCCGCAAAGGCGCGTACGTCGTTTTTTTCCATGGTCGCTCACGGACGACTTACAAGATGACCTCCAGTCATCCTCGGGCGACCGTCCGAAATCCCTCGTCATCCGACGGGTGCCGGTGCGGCGCGACAACCAATACAAAATGCTGCACTCGCAGAACTCCTCCACACCCAATACGGCGGCCCTCGACCAGGACGGGAACGACCGGTCGTACATCTCCGCAGTGAATGTCGGTTCGCAAAACCAGACCCTCTGGATGTTACTGGATACCGGCGCCGGCAACACCTGGCTGTTTGCCTCGGATTGCACGACCGAAGCCTGTAAGATGCACAACACCTTCGGCGAGCAAGCCTCCTCGAGTCTCCAGATGACCGGCGATAGATGGAACGTCGGCTACGGGACGGGCAAGGTCAGTGGGTTCCTCGGCTCCGATACGCTGTCCATCGCCAACTTGGAGGTCGAAATGACCTTCGGATTGGCCAGTGACGCCTCGGACGAGTTAAAGTCGTACCCCATGGACGGCATCCTGGGTCTAGGCCGTGCCGAGAAGGGCGTCTTCGGCCACGACACATTCATGGACGTCGTCGCAAAGAAGGAGCTCCTCAAGTCCAACATCGTCAGCGTCAGTCTCTCGCGCGGCCAGGACAAGATCCAGGATGGCTCGGTCACCTTCGGCGACGTCGACAAGTCCAAATTCACCGGGGACATCACCTACACGGACACGGTGAAGAACACTGACCAATGGCGCATTCCACTGGACGACGCCAGTGTGGATGGATCCGCCTGCCAGTTCTCCGAGAAGTCGGCCATCATGGACACGGGAACCTCGTTCATGTTGATCCCGCCTGCCGACGCCAAAGCGCTGCACGGGAAGATCCCTGGCGCCAAGCCCTACAGCGACACGGGGTACCTACTTCCCTGCGACTCGACCGCCGAGGTGAACCTGACTTTCTCCGGGGTCAGCTACACGATCTCGCCCAAGGACTACGTAGGGTCGAAGACCAACGACAACTGCGTGTCGACCATTGTTGGCAAGTCGATTTTCGGCGACGATATCTGGTTGGTGGGCGACGTCTTCCTGAAGAATGTGTACACCGTGTTCGACTTTGACAAAAGCCGGATCGGGCTGGCTCAGCGTACGTATGCTACCGACTCGAAGGGCTCGGACTCAAACTCGAACCCGACGACAGGATCGGGTTCGGAAGCGACCACTACGTCGACGGCCATGACAGGGGAGATCAGTTCGACTGGCGCGACTAGCTCGAGCACGTCCAGTTCGTCCAGCTCGAACGAGACTGCGTCGGGCGAGGCATCGAACATCGGACCTCGATTCTCCTGGCCGATATTGACGGCTTTGTGTGTGGTTGGCTTGGGTCTGATGTAGTCATCCTGTTTATAACGTTGGTTTCGCTTCACAGATTATACATATTTCAGACAAGTCTGATACAATCTATTTAATTAATTGAGCGGTACCTTATCGGCATTAGTATCTTCATTCCTGGACCATCTTATATACTGTACAAGTAGATTAATCGCAAAACTTACGAGAATAAGAGATATAAAATTAGATAATTCTACCAAAACGTTCCATCAGTGTAAATATCTTAACAGGTATGTTCGTCAATGCAGTCAGCCTATCAGTTACGAAAGCATATGTCCACATTTGAGGAACAGTACCTGGCTCATGTAATATCCAAAAGAACATAAAAGATACCAACTGAGCTCTAGCATCGTAGAATCTATCACATCTCAGCGAGAATATCATCCATTGACTGAACTAGCCCCACCGCATGAACCGGACGATTATTTTTGACTTCAGAATTCTCCTAGATACTTACCTCGTACATATTGGATTGCAGAAGTCTATAGAATACTCTGTAGATTCTATATAATTCTATACTGATTACATAGTTAACTGGGTACATACAATCTACATCAATTATATCTGTATAAACTAGCAAGAAATCCATAACCTATCTCAATGACGAAGTAAAGTAGGTACATTTAGAGTCTGACGCCATTGAGTTTTTATCTGAACGGGTACAACGTAAATATCCCGATTCATAATCCATTGGACACCATGAGTCATACGTCATGGATTCACTTCACTTCACTTCACATTCACATGCACCAACTGCCTATATCATAACTCTATGCACCTGTTCAGAAAAGGATGATTGTATCCAGAGTAGTATACATTCTACACTCTGCATATATTGTTAGTACACAATGTAGATCAACATGTGACAGACATCACATGCAGAACCGTCGGAAGGGATCGGAGAATTCAAACGAACCCACCCAGACCAAGACATACGTCAACTCAATCAGTCAATCTTCGTCCGACGGAATCTGAATCTGATCTGAGTCTGGATCAATCCCAGTTTTCAGTCTTGCCTAGGTTAGATAGTTTCGGTTATCTAGGCCTCAAATAGGTAGTATTTGTCCGATCTGATGGTCTGATCCATCCTCTTACATAGCTTTAACTACGGAGAAAAGTGGAAATTACTAGAATGATATGAATGTAGAACATGTATTAAATTGCCATATCGCTAATAGAATCAAGAACTGGGCCTATTCAATGTTTACGCTGACTCGGCTGTTTGGATCCTATAAGATCGTCCAGCATCTCGGTCCACAGTTCTCGCACTACACCCCGTTCGTTGGACCCGTTCCTGTGTCGCTGGATCTCCTCCCCGAAGCGGGACTTGCCAACCGTCTCTGTCAGGGAAAACGGGTCGATATCTACCGCGTGGTTGTCCACAACCTCCGTCATCGGACTGGCGGAGACATCGGCCCCCTCCCCGGATACCGTGTAGACCTGGGGTTTCATGGGGAGACTGGAGAAGTGGGCCGAGTCATGGTGGGTGTAGGCATCGGGAGGGATCGGGATGCGCGGATCCGCGCGAGGAGCAGGAGCATCAATGTCCGCCATGGACGGCAGGTACGCGAAATCCACAGTGGATGAGTCATTTACGGCCTTCTGGGCACGAGAAGTGTTGAACTGACGACCGGTATTCCTGGAAGTGGAACAATGTCAGTCTGCAACTTTAAGATGGACGGAACGACGGGAAGTCACAGACTGGGAGGTAGAGCTGCCGTTGATTCTCCGCATGGCAATGCTAAAGGCGCGGGATTGAAGGAAGTCATGGTTTGCAAGGCGTTCCACCAGCTACAACAGCCAAGAACCTGGTTAGTTCAGGAACAGGGAATGGTCATCATGTTCTGTCGTTTCGGCAGGACATACCTCCGAATGGCTGCCGTTGGACGTCAGGGATCTCCGCTGGCACTCACTCTTGAGATCAGGCAAGCTGCGAGCAGTATACAAGGAGCTCCTATCCGAGATATTGGCCGTTTGGGCCTCCTTAGCGCTCGTAATACACAAACCCCGGCGAATACTGGGAGCAGCAGTATGCTGCTGGGAGAGGATGCGTAAAGCACGCAGTGAGGTAGACCGAGGAGCAGCCATTGGAATTAAGATGAATACGGATTCTGGGACTTGTGCAAGGAGATAGGAGATGGATGGATGGATAAATAAATAGTTGAGTTCAAGATTGTACCCGAGTATGAAGATAGATATCAAGCAGCAAGGTATGATGAATAGCCCCAAGCCAAGTCGAGGAGAACCAAGGAAGAAAACCAGGCACCAGGGGAAGGGGAAGAAAAGGGGGAGGAAGAGGCAGAGTACGAAGGGGACAGGTCAACTTAAGGCGATGGGAGGAATGAATGGTTGGGGGTTGAGCAATGAAGTCGACTTGTAAGGTAAGAAGGTACTTAATCTACACAGTAGAGCAAGTACTGGGGACTCCACCTGTAAGTGGGGCACTTCTGGCCAAGACGGCGGCAATCTAATAATGGTTCCTTTTTTTGATCGGCTTGTTTTGCCTGAGTATTCAGGATGGGATCAAGTACTTTCAGGGTAATTCTACGGAGTACCTCCATCATCCATACGTACCACATGTCAACAACTAATCGATCAGGCAACGCAGCCAGATGTCAGTTGATGATCCCTGAAATTTTGGATTGGCTATCTGGCTTCATCCCCTCTTCTCTTCCCCGCCTCTATCCTACCCTCTTACCTCTTTCTTCGCATCACCTCCCTGCAACCCTTGTTGTAATTTTGGTGCTAGGAGCCCGGTAACACGACGGAAAGAGTTAATCTTGAGTCGTGATAGGAGACATCGTCGGTGATCCTTCCATCACTACGAGTAGTATTGAGCTAAATCCTTCTCCGTACCAGGGGTGGATGGTGCATTCCCCGCGTTTTTTTTTTTTTTTTTTTTTTTTTTGAAACTTCGAAGGAAAGTTGATTCACTATGGCGCATGAGAAACGATCTACCTGGTATGTAGTAGATCATGACAACTGCAAGTGGGTAGGTCTCCTATATCATGTAATCGATACCATCGTGACGTGGATGACTTTGATGGGAAACACTAAGGAAAGGGAGGGAATAGGTGAGCCGAAAAGGAAAGGAAGAATACCACCGTGTCTACGGGAAATTCCTCTCTATAGAAGGATAAGCACAACTATCCAGGACGGTTTCACAGATACAGACGTTAACTCAGTTAAGTCTCCGTGTCTCGGGAACGTGACGCAATGATTCAGCAGAAAACCGCGGGGAAGCGATTAAGTCAGCAAAGTTAATTCATCTTGCCCAATAATCCATGAGGGACGGAGTACTGGGCTTTTGTAAGGCGACGGTAAGCATTGGTTTTCACGATGATAATAACCAGAGCTAGCCTCGGATGAGTTGAGTTGGATTGCATCCATTTTCTCTCTTGTGGATAATTCCTTACTAGTTACAAATAGCTAGCTGACCGACTGCCACAAAAGGAGGCGATTGCCTGTCTTTCGGGGCCAACGATGACTCTCATATCTCAACTGTTGAGAGGCGGTGAGGAAGGGGCACGTGAGGGCGATCCTGGCGGAGTTGGCCTTCCTCTCCGCGCACTGGAACTTCTTTCTTGGATGCCCTTCGGTCACTTGATCCTTCTTTTCTCTCATTCGGTGCTGCATACAAATCAGATTTGTCTCATCACATCCTGTCTACACACTACCCTCGCTTTCATATCTGTTTCCATTTCTGGCTGGTGGATAATAAACAGGAATGTCGGCTCGTATCTTAGTGCTCCATTCCCTGTACTCCGTAATTCCCGAAACCCTCAAACAAAAGGTCTAGAAATATGAAAGCTGACTCAGATGAGAAATATAGGTTAGTTACAAACTAGTTCACCAGCGGCCCGGCCACACCCCGGGCCGGCCACACCCCTGTATTCCATATAAAATAGCACTTTTATGACAGTACATAATATCTTAGCAATAAAATCTCTAGAGGATCTAAAATTAAATTTATAATAGTAACTAATGTAAGTTAGTTAGGGTTAACTTAGTTGAGTAGTTAGTTATTAGGTTACAACTACTCCTCATGAGAATAGGGCTTAGAGCCACCAAGCTAGCATATTTGGCATCAGTTTAAACCTTGTTTGGCAGTAATAGACACTGCAAAGTAGATTATAGCTGCAAAGTGGTCACCGTTTGCTTTCTATAGAACGACTAAATTGAAGGGGTTCAGTTTCTTAAGTTGAAGCCACAGGCTTGGCTGTGAGTGTTTTATTTGGCTCTATAATAGATGTATTGTGGTTGTAGTCTTGGTGATCGGCGATTACCTGATCACTTCTCAAGCGCTTCGCCATAGCTCACTTATTGTTCAGCACGCACACTACAGTGCCCCCCACCCTCCAGACTGCTTCGTGAGCAAAAAGCGGCCCTAAGTCGAGCCAAAAATAGAAACTTTTAGAAAGAGTAAGATCCAAATTTTCCGCGGAATTGTTAAACGATAGATAACTAACTAGCTAAACCATTTAACTAATCAATCATCCTGCGAGAGGCATGTTTTTTTTTTTTTTTTTTTTTTTTTTTTTTTTTTTTTTTGAATTTAGCAGCCTCCAAGTATGGTGTGCATAGCCCCGAGGAGTATTTCTGCCTGCCGTGAGAAAAAAAGCAGATGAAGGTTCGAAATCAATACGAAAAAATGCATGCGTCTATCCAATATTCTATTTCATCGAAAATCCGGACATATTGAACGGGCATATACTTGTTCGTAAATGTTAGGAGTCTGTTAATCTATCCGTTGTAGCATGTCTAGAGCTTCGAAATGCTTGGAAGACGTCGTCCTTTGGCGATCTTCCGAGCGTATGGATGTTGCCGGAACTGAGGTACAAGGTGATCGATATCACCTGTATTCACCAGCTCCGGCCCAGCTTCGTCAAGGGTAGTGATGCCAGTGTTGCGCATCGCAGTTTCGAGTTCGTCTCTCATAACTGAAGTCTTGTCAACAACTACGTGAGATAAGGCCAAGCAGGGACTTTCGTCACTCACTGTCTATTAGATGCTCCACCCCCTCCTGACCGTAGTTAGTAGCAAAGAGCATGCTTCGACCCATGCCGACGGCAGTCGCGCCCAAGCAAATTGCCTTCAAAATATCCGTGCCGCGTCGGATTCCACTGTCCACGTAGATTTCCATGCGGTCGAAAATCTCCGGACAACGCTTCTGCAGTTCCAGTAGAGTAATAATCGATGGAGGGCTCGTGTCAAGATTGCGGCCCCCATGGTTGCTAAGCAGGATCCCATCAAGCCCTGCTTCCATCGCTAGGATGGCATCGTCTGCAGACATCACCCCTTTCAAACACACGGGAAGATGGCTATGCTTTCGCACCCACACCAAGTCATCCCACGTTAGTCCAGGGTCAATAAAACCGGCCATCACACGACCCAATCCGCCGCCTTTCTTGTCGTTCTTCGCCTTGGCCGGTGCCATTGGAACCACTAGGCTCTTGTCGGCCTTCACCCGCTCGTCAGCTTCTCTTTTACCTGGCCACGCAGCGTCAACCGTCACAAAAATGGCTTTGATATTCGGATTTGCGGAGCATTGTCGAAGGAGAATTTCCGATTTAGCACGGTCTCGGTTTACATAGAGTTGAAAGAAAAAGTTCGCAGACGGCGCGGCCTGTGTCAATTCGTCCACTGTATATGACGAATTGTTGGATATCTACGCGCCCGTTGTTAGCAGAATGGCCATTTTTGTTATATGGCTATTGGACAGTACCCCCTGCATGATTCCTTTGTTCTGACAAGCTCGAGTAATAGCACACTCTCCGTCTGGGTGGATGAGCTTCGCCATTGCCGCAGGACTCACAAACAGGGGAAAGCTACAGTCTATCCCAAGCATGTTGGTCTTGATGTCCACCGAGCGGACATTGCGCAACACTCGCGGCCGAAACCATATCCGATCGAAAAAGGATTTGTTTGCGTCTCGGGTGATGAGATCTGTCGCGGCACTGGAGTAGAATGCCCATGTTTTCTTACTAGTGGTTTTGGACGCCACAACCTCAAAGTCATAGGAATTGATCAATGTCTCTAGCGGTGGCTTCTCATTTTCCAGTACCACTTGCGGGTACTCCATGGGCGGCTCTTTTACCCATTCATCATTAATTGTGGACTCGTCAAGTACGCCCATGAACTTGTGAGGAGGCAAGTTGGATTTCAGGAGGCCAGGAGTATGCACTTCGGAATAGGCTTTGGTGGCATCGCGACCGGCATACTTCAGAATGACTAAATCATGAAATGATCACGCATCAGTAACTGCATCTTCGAGTCCATCACATCAGTCCATCTTACTGCTAGCCCCTCCTGGATGCTCTTCTAGGAAATCAGTCACATCCCACACTTGATTGTTAACAACAATCCAGCAGAGCTCTGCGGTATTGTTTTGCGAGACCTGCTGGACTGACACAAGCTTCTTGTCAGGCATCTTTATGGTCGTTGGAGCATCCAGGTCCCGAGTCTGGTGATGTCTATAACCGTTAGATGAAGTGAGCACTACTTTCGCTTTAGTACCTAAAGTAGTGGAGCAGTATGGCGGGACACCTCTCCAAGACACTGTATTTAAGCGGAATCCTCTGGCGAGAAGTAAGCTCCTCCGCAATATCAGGGAAACAAGTGTGGAGAAGCAGTAGATTCCACGGGTACCGGTTCCACCGCGCGGACTTGATTCCGGGGCACAAGGCTCAATGCACCAGTTAGGCGCCCGGTATTACCCAGTACTCAGTTGTAGTATGCTCCAGTAACTCCAATCTTGTTTTCGACCACCACTTGAAGGATACGTTCATGTGGAATATTGCGAGGAACCACTGCCTTATATGACCAAAAGAGATACTGAGAGATACTGAGAGCCCAATTATGCTCGATAAACAGGAAGAAATTAATTGTTCATCACTGGTCGAGTCGGAGCAACGCCGATGTGGCGGCCGAAGTGATTATATAATATAGACAGCCACAGTGGCGCATGGCAAACAGTGGCTGCGATTCCAGATTTCGACTTTCTCTCGGAATGTTAATCGATTGTCTCTAGCCTTTAGGCACACCGCAAGGACAGGCTGTTTGGCCCTCTTCAATGCCCGTGGCTTTTGGTGTAGGCAATCTCCCGAGAACTCTTAGGGATAGTAACGTGTCTTTCCTAAGTTGTGTAGGAAACACTGCTTGGTTGCATCCACGTCTGTTTCTTTCCAAGCCAGGTATGTTCTGGACTTGCTTATGGGAAGATTCTCCTCGCCTGGTTTCCATGGAGGACAGTCATGGATAGGTGGGTCCAGACTTACATTAGACACAGTATCCTGCAGTAGTTTCTTTGACGCACGTCGTTCTTCCATCTGCCTTGTTAAAGCCGGGCGAGGATTTTCTTTCTACCCCCACAGGTATAGCCGGCCGATCAAGATGGGGGACTCTAGTAAAACTTTGAGATACGTTGATGTGGGTTTTCCTCTCTGGCGTGGATTATATGGTTGAAGTAGCTGATGGAGAGTCTCCTATATGTCTAGATTGGGATCAATCTAAGCGATCCCGTTTTCAGGGGCGAGTATCACGGAAAGCAAGTCCACGATAATGACTTGGATGACATTGTTCAGCGTGCCCGGGATGTGGGTTGTCAAAAATTTATGGTCACTGGCTCTGACCTAGAGGAGTCTTGGCGAGCCGTGGAGCTCGCTCAGAAATATCGTAAGTGCAATACGTTGTATAGTCTCAGCTACTTTGACCCACGGTGATTTAACAAGCCACGTTCCAGCGGGATTCTGCTATGCGACTGTTGGGGTCCATCCTTGCCAGGCAAAGTTGTTTGATGAATACCCCGGAGGCGCTTCCAAAATGCTTGAAGATGTCAAAACTCTGGCCCTAGAGTCGAAACAAGCCGGACAAGCCGTCGCCTTCGGAGAGATAGGCCTTGACTATGACCGATTGTTCTTGAGCTCGAAAGAGCTGCAGCTGAAATATTTCGAAGCTCAACTAGATTTGGCAGTTGAGGTTCAGCTCCCTCTTTTCCTCCATTCCAGAGCTGCTAGCGAAGATTTTGAGAAGTTATTAATGCCCCGGCTTGAGAAACTACCTGGGAGTGGTCTTGTGCATAGTTTTACAGGGACTCTCGAAGAGATGAATCGAATGGTAGCCATGGGTCTCCACATCGGTGTTAACGGCTGCAGCTTGAAGACGGAAGAAAACCTTGAGGTGGTGAAGGCTATTCCACTTGATCGGATTCAGATCGAAACCGACGGTCCTTGGGTACGCAGGTCCTGACTTAATGGGTTAAGTGACATCCCTTGCTGACTTGGTCTATTAAAGTGTGAAATCCGCCCTTCCCATGCATCCGCTAAATATTTGGAAGGGGCAGTTGCTTTGCCAAAGGCTGTCAAGAAAGAGAGGTGGCAGAAAGGGTGCTTGGTTAAAGGCCGTAATGAGCCTGTGGCAATATCCCATGTCGCCCATGTTATTGCCAAAGTCAAGGGGATCACAGTGGAGGAGGTTTGCGAAGCGTAAGTCCTTCCATGTCCCCGTGCTTCCAGGGTTTTTCATTAATGAATCTTTTTTACCAGGGCATGGAACAACTCGATTAGAATGTTTGGGCTTGGGGAGGAGGCGCCGTAGCTTTCCACTCAACGTCTTTCACGCAGCAGTATGTTTTCATGGTTAGAGCGTAGAGATGAACCAATTGGTTCTTATCTCCTTATAGAACAATCTTTAGACCATTTCATGACCTAATCATTATCTGTTGATGAGATTTCTAATCAAGAGAATCAAGTGAGCGCCTTGTTATAACCGAATTGGCTCAGCAGAACCTTGGATCACTCACAGTGGTTGACCCGTGAGTCAACCCATGGTTTCCTGGGCCTTGATGATTACAGGTTTGACCAGTCTCTTACCAGCATGGATGAGTCTATCCGGCATCAGAGGCCTGACTGGTCGCCCCTTTGTGGGTACGACAGTCGATGATCAAAGCGGATAGCTATATAGCTTCACCCCACCAATAAACGTCTTAAACCATGCCCGGCCCCTGGAATCTAGGTCACTTTTGATCTTGTGGCATTGCGTTCCGCCTATTCAGGCTCTACTAGCGTGAATTTTTACTGGTAGAAGCCATTCCTGCTCAATTTCCCTGTTTCCTCTTTCTCATCAGCTCACCGCCCCATATCTGCAAGTGCACCACCACCTCTTCTCTTCTTCCCTCTTCGCCTCTATAATCTCCATCTTCTTGCTTTGTTAATTGCTCTGCTTCCAAAGAGATCATCTTGTTACGCATCTTATCGTCACTTTTAACGATTTCCCTCAACCCCATTGTTCACAATGACTCTCCACCAAGCCCTCGTGTCTATCTGAAGCCCACGAGTTAGGCTTCTCAAGTCTTTCTCGAACTTCTTAGACTACGTCTGTTTAGTTTCACCGAGTCGAGCCTTCGGCAACCTCCCTGGTGAGAAATAAGCTTGTCCTGCTAGAAGTTGGAGCCCTTTCTCAGGTTTCAAGCCAGACAAAGATTCTCTATCAAATGGAGCCTATCAAAACACTACCTGAGATGTCGAATCCCAATTCCACTCTTTGCACAATGACGGACATTGCTATGGCTCTTCCATTGACAGAGAAAACTTCCAACAGCTCCCTTGGAGGCCAGAACGGTAGGCCATGGTGTCCATACACGCGCATCAATAATAAACTAACACGATGTATCTATGATAGAGAAGCGGGCCCATTGCATCACTTCGACGATGGAACCAGAACTGCCTCCAAATTTTGGAGAGGTTGTAAAGGGGATCTATCGCAGCTCATTTCCTCATCCTTGTAACCTTCCCGCTCTCGAGCAACTGGGATTGAAGACTATACTGTAGGTAGCTCTGCTACGTCCTGCTCTGGTTTGATTCTAACAGCCCATAGCACTCTCGTGGATGAGCCGTATACCGCCTGTCATGCAAACTTTCTCAGAGAAAACGGCATTGCACACTTTCGAATCCCAGTCATAGCAAACAAGGATCCTGCTGCGAAGACTCCTGATCATATTATGGTCCGTATCCTTGAGGCTCTTCTCAACAAATCTAACCATCCTATCCTTGTCCACTGCAACAAAGGAAAGGTTAGCCTCAAGCTGTAATATAATACTCTATATCTAGTCACTGATTATCTTTCTAGCATCGTACTGGCTGTGTGATCGGCTGCTTTCGCAAAGTCCAGGGCTGGGAGACCGGCGATATCCTCCGTGAATATCTAAACTACTCATGGCCTAAATCTAGAGTGTTAGATGAGAGGTTTATTGAGACCTTCGACACATCTAATCTTGTGCGCTTGGCCCGGATCTCCGGTGCAAAGCTATGGCAACCTACAAGCCCCTCTGAGAAACAAGACCACAGGAAGAACTCGTCAAAAAATCTTGTTCATTCATCTCACGGGGTCAAGGTGTCATAATAACCTGCCAACAAATGACTCAACAATAGCTTTATGGTAACCATGATGAGCGAACTTTTACGAAAAGGCATGACACTGCAAGAAATTAAGAGAGCGATGCATTGAAATGGAGCATGTTAGCGACTATTCAGCTTAATCTTTAATCTGTTCACTATATCTTTCATCTCTTAGCCCCAATAGGGCGCAGGATGTAGCTTGATGGGATTGCTGTCTACTACCCTGCTATTAGAGAGGAACTTTGACTTGCAGTTCCTCAGTGATTTTATTCTTGTCCCATTTAACAAGGTGTTTGTTATATGGTTATGTATTAAGAAGATATTTTCTCCGCATCAATGAGATGATCATATTTCCTGTTCAATATTGCTAGGACCCGTTTTTCATGATGACCCAGTAGCAAATCTCTCTGTATATCTGTCTCTGAGCTTAGGTATATTATTGTACTATTCACACAACATATAGTCACAAGCTTCAGCGTCAGGTCCACATCCAATCGAGGCTGCCCCATCTGATAAGAGGATTGGGCTCATTGGACATCCGAAATCATCAGATACAAGCATTTCATGGCCAACTGGCGACAGTGAGTACCGAAGATTCCTTGGAGCAACTTTTGATATACATGATCTATCCTCTCCGAATTCTCGTACCCACTCTGCGGGCACTTCATCGCATTCCGTTAGTTCCGCATCGGTATCATTATGATCAATTATTCCCACAGAACAATCGCTGAACCTCTCGTCAATGGTCAGGAGTGAGCTTGTCTCGTGTACACTATATAAATCATAGTCTCCTTCGTCAGTACCTAGATAGTAATCTGAGTCCACGTGTTCTGTAACACAATTATCATCAAGATACATGCTTTGATCTGTTGGGGATTCAGCAACGAGAACCTCATCATCGAACTTCTCATCTTTTCCTCTGGAGTTCATTTCAGGCCATAGCGGGCTGAACTTTTGTGAATTGTGAGGCTTGTAGAGTTGTTTCCTTGCAATAATCCAAAGAGAAACTCTAAATTTCCGTCTTATGTTCACCGTACTTGTGTCCGGAAATGAATCGTCTAGTTGATGCTGATGTGCGAATCTAGGCTCATTAACCATTTGTTGTAGACGTTGGTCGCGGTTAAAGTTGAAGATCGATGCCATGGATTTGGCAAGTGATGGGATAAACTGGGATCGCTGACTCATGGCCTGTTGTTTAGTGGTTGGTTGGGTTAGCTACATGATAAGAATAAATGTGAGAAGTATGGTGAGGAGCTCACTTCGCGGTATCCCGGGTTGAAGACCGAAGGTGCAATCTGAGATAGAGGTTGGAACTCCGTTTCCTCGGACTCATTCTCGCTCTCATGTTTTCTGTGCGATTGTCCAGAAATCAACTTTCTGAGTGCGATATTAAATAGTGAAATGAGCTCTTGTGATGAGACGGTGCAGTCGTATCTATCCAGGGGGTCGTTTTGTGGGATTAGGCAATGGAAATATTCCCAATCATCCTCGACATGATGTAACTCCTCCGTGAACTCGGGTACTCGGCCATTCTCGAAGGGGATGGTACTTATAAGTTCTGGGAAAACAAAAGATTCGCCTTTTCTGTTTTGTCGAAGTTCTGCCACCGTTCGGTCATTATAGTGCATACTTTTCGGTAATACTGGCGTTACCACGTGGTCGGGGCGGCTATACACTAGGGATACAACTATAGTTGATAGAAAAGCGGTTGGGACAATATCAGCAGGGACATCATCATTCGGTTCTTGTGGTGTGGATGGTATTTTCGAGGTCCTTGTCCTTGTACTCCTGGCACTTTTGGGTAATGCGAAAGACAGCTGGTACGTCGCAGAGCCATGTTCCTGCAGACAACGATTACAACTCTGGAAAAGAACCACGAGGCCGAGCTCTGTCCAAAACTATATGATGGGAGTAAGAAAAGGCCAGCATAGAAAGATATTTGTCACTTTTTACTGTACCTTGGATTTGCAAAATGCGTCTCCTATTTGGGAGACGAACGCTGAATGTGAACAATGTAACTTGGGATCAAAATTTATATTGAGGAGGAATCGAAGACTGCAGGCTTGATTCACCCATATCCTGCCCGAATCAAGTGCTTCTCTGAAACATTCTGCGTTCCTTGGGTCCCATGCTCCTGACGGGATGGATAATTCCACCGCAGCGTGTAGAGTAAGGTTTAAGTCGGAGCTGGTGGAAGAGAATATTTCTTTTCCAATATCAAAACAGCAAGACATTCTAGATAATTTCTATAGTAACTGCCAAGACAAAAACAAACCATACCATTATGGGTTGAAGTATCAGGAATAAGGAGTGCTCCAGGGAGCCACGAAACTATACCATGAACTATAGGCACCTGACATGGTAGGCAACAAGGCAGAAGTACTCCGTACAGTACTTACACATCTGATACTATCCGGTAATGATACTCCGTACCTCGAACAAAGATACGTAGAGTGTAGCTCGGAAGGGCTCCACGATTGCATCTATTTATAGCACCACACAAACTTCTAGCGGAACTCATCTATGGAGTCTCCGGAGATGAATTAAATACCAGAAGAGAACTCACGACAAAGATGACAGAATTAAATTATTTCAGACCCCTGGTTTCCATCGACGGTTCTCTCATCTATTGGCGCTTATCTCTATAGTTTCCTTATCGATAAAAACACGTGACCGATCTCATGACTACTTGGCCTAAACTTCCTCCACACGTGGAATTGTAACTCTCTGGAGCACCAATATTAGCAATGCCCAGGGATGAAGGACAAGAGGCTCTTTTGGCTGATCATGATGGCCTCGAAGGGCCAGAAACGCACACCCTTCCCTCGGACTCCTCTGGCCAAGAACATGAGCTTGTAACCCACCCAACCCCCGTCTCTCCCCCGAATGCGCCGCAGCAGCCCTCCATATTCCAGCCGCTTCCAAACGGACAACGGCGCACTCCTCGTACCACGAATCGTGTTCGGTTTGACCTTGATGATGATGCAGAGGATGAGCGTCATTCAGCCGGACATGCCCACAATCCGGAAGACTCGTCGTGGCTGGAGGAAGAGGACTACGCTCGTGACAGTGGAGGAGCTGCCAGGGGGCAAACGGTTCCTTTGTTGACAGACATAGAGGCACCGAGCGTAACCCTTGCAACTTCCGATGACTTCTTTCCGGAGGAGTATCTAGAGGATGCTAGGCCTCGGAGTGGAATGCGAATGGCATTTATGAACATGGCCAACAGCATCATTGGTGCTGGGATCATAGGACAACCCTACGCGCTTAAGCAAGCAGGTATGATAATGGGTATGGCGCTGTTGATTGTGCTTACAATTGCGGTGGATTGGACAATTCGCTTGATCGTGATCAATTCTAAATTGAGTGGTGCGGATTCGTTCCAGGCAACAATGCAACATTGCTTTGGCAAGAGTGGCCTCATAGCTATTTCTGTTGCGCAATGGGCTTTTGCCTTCGGAGGTATGATTGCATTTTGTATTATTGTTGGAGATACAATACCGCATGTTTTCAGTGCTTTATTCCCCTCACTTCGAGACATGTCATTCCTCTGGCTGCTGACCGACAGGCGGGCCATCATTGTGATTTTTGTTCTGGGGGTTTCATACCCGCTGTCACTGTACCGGGATATCGCGAAGGTTTGCTACCCAATAGTATAGAGATGTGCCGAGCTAACGGCCACCCAGCTGGCAAAAGCATCCACTCTGGCTTTAGTAAGCATGGTAGTGATTTTGGTGGCTGTAATCACCCAAGGGTTCCGTGTTCCATCAGAATCTCGGGGAGAAGTGAAGAGTATACTGCTAGTCAATTCGGGTTTCTTCCAGGCTGTCGGCGTGATATCATTTGGTATGTCTCTGCTCATGCGAATCCTCGGCCCAGTATACTAATATTGTGCAGCTTTTGTTTGCCGTATGTCCCTCGATAACACTTGGAAGCCAAAGACTAATCGTCCAAAGATCACAATAGTCTTTTAATCTATGGCTCTCTGAAAAAACCAACCATGGATCGTTTTGCAATGGTGACCCATTACTCAACTGGCGTTTCACTCGTGATGTGTTTGGCCATGGGTATCTCTGGCTTTCTTTTCTTCGGCTCGAAGACCCAGGGTAATGTACTCAACAACCTCCCGTCAGATAACATTATGGTAAACATCGCACGATTGTAAGGATTTATCGAGAGGCTCACAATACAAGTCAAGCTAACTACAACAGTTGCTTTGGCCTAAACATGCTCACTACCTTACCCCTGGAGGCGTTTGTATGCCGATCAGTCATGACAACCTATTACTTTCCGGAGGAACCGTTCAATATGAATCGACATCTGATATTCACGACTGCACTAGTTCTGACTTCGATGATCATGGCTCTCATCACCTGTGACCTGGGTGCCGTATTTGAGTTAATCGGGGCAACCAGTGCCGCTTCTCTAGCATATATCTTCCCCCCTCTTTGCTATATCAAGCTCAGCAACAGCAGCCGCAAAGCCAAAGTCCCAGCTTACTTGTGCATAGCCTTTGGAGTGATTGTTATGGGAGTAAGTTTATTGCAGGCCGTTGCTAAGATGATTAGAAGTATGTGCATAATCTGAAGTCCCCGAGTGCCTTCCGGAAAGAAGTCTACTAACAATTTGTTTCTACGTGATAGATGACGGGGGTGCAAGCACTTGTAGTGCTTAACCAGTGTATAGTATAACTATAATATTCAAAATTTGTGTCTTATCAATAGGATAGATTTTGTGTCCTTGCGCTAGGCAATGAATTGTACATACATAAACCCATATTACCTATACTACCTATAGCCGTCATCTCCAGTGGGCAACCCTGTCGCTCTTGTGATACCTCCTATTCGAAGAAGTATTCAATATATTCCTGAAATCACTTATCCAGGAAGCTGTAATGATTCCATACGTGATCCTAAGCAGATATTAACCAGATCTACGGTTTCGTTCGGAGACTTTGCATGTCAGCAGAATCTGTAACCCCAGGTACCACGGGCTGTGTAGGCCATCGTTTTCTATCTTGTGCTTTATATGTCTGCTAAACCACTTACTCCGCACTACGGAACTGTACAAGATGTAGAAATATTCTTAGTGTTGCTGGTTGACAGGGCCCTCTCTTTGTTCTTCTCATTTCTCCTGTCTGACTCTAAGCCTATGGTAACAAAGATCAAACGTTCCTTAAACTCCACTATAGTGGGAGACTCTGATACCCAGTACACCGCAAACCATACACAATCACCTCAATTGTTGCCTTCATTATCCTTATTGTAAGTGATGCCTGGTCTTGGTATAAAAGTGCCCAACATTTTGCATATGTACATAAATAGATATTCCTGGGGAAAAAACCTACCCTAGTTCTTTGGCTTCTTTTAGGGGAGACATCCATCCCTTTACAGCTCCAATCAGGTTTGTTGTTCTGTAAAATATCTCGGCGTTTGTCTTGATGGTCTTTTGCTGCCACGGCGACGCCTAAATTTTCTATCCTTTCCCTTTCCTTTTACTACTTCTCACTCCTGTTTTATTCCCTCCACACCCATATTTCTCTTATTTCTCGCATTCCCATCTAAGGGTCGAATATAAGCTATATTAAGTCTGCCTAAGAAGGTGCCTTCTTGTCTTTGCACACTCTGCATCTCATTTAGAGGGGCTCTTGTCTATCATTACGCCAAACCATATGGCCCTGTGTCTTACATCCAAACTGCAGGGTTAAATTCACTATTCCCATCAGCTAATTTCTCGACCAGTCTTTCCTGCTGTCAGGAAAGGCTTCTCTTCCTACTTACCGCTCTTATTTCGTCCAATATTCCACCTTGTTCTTTGCAATCATTTTCTCCCTTCCGCTTTCCCCATCAGCCTTTGTTTTCTTTCTCCTGTATAGTAGAGTCTCGCGCGAAGGAAGATGGATGTAGAAGCTGCCGAGCGGCTCAAGAATCTGCAGATGGTAAGCTGCCAGCATGGCCCTCTCCTAGCTTGACAAAACCTTCATATCAACTGACTATATTGTGGACAGGAGGACCTTGGAACGGCTAGGAGAGAGTTCATATCGACATCGGACAAAACTAAACTCAGAAACGTCTCCCTGAGCGATATTGAAGCATCCCGTATGTCAAATGTGGCTGGTTCGGAGGCACAACGTACGGCCCAAGCCAACAAGGAAAAACTCTCAGAATGGAATAGTAAGCACTTTTGTCTTGTGCAGAAACAGCAACTTTGATGCTAATATCAACCGAAGATGTGCATAAGAAAATAGGCGACACTGACTCTGAACGTCTCGATAACCTCCTAGACGGCCAAACTCACCGGCTCCATTTGAGCGCTCTCGTACTTGAAGCTGGCGGTCAATCCTACGCGAAAACCGCAGGCAAACGAGACAAATCCTCTCAAATAATAGAGACAAAATCCAAGAGAATAACTGCAGCTTCCAGGGCTTTGTCTTCTACAGGCCAAAGTAATGTCGCCAGGGCCAAAGTGCCGAAGGAAATTCCCACGTATGAGCCTGCTCCTCCTATGCTGATGGTGTACGCGAACTAATCATGGGAGCATACCTGCTAGGACCTCGAACCCAGTGACGGTGCCTAGGAAGGGCCATAGTACTCAAAAGTCTTTGGTAGATGCTTCTCATCTCTATACTGATCCCCACCAAAAAGTCCGTGAAGCAAATTCTCAAAAGAAGCAGGTTCAAGTCAAAGGAGATAATAAATGGAAAAAGAGGCCTGCGCCTGTGTCTCTTAGAGCCAGGAGACCTGCGTAAGTTCTGATCTCATGTTCCATTTTCCTGTCTAACCCCTGGCGCCAGGAATGACTTTGCAGGAATCATCAGTTCACCTGAAAGCTTCCTGGCTGCAGCCCGTAGCATGATGAACCTAAATCCCCCACAAGCCATTCCTCTTACTGAAAAAGGCTCTAATGATGAAAGTTCTAGTATCACTCCAGCGAATGCACAATTTCCGAAGGAAAAAGAAAAGATCAAGGGAAATAAAACAACAACCTCTCCTATCACAGACTTGGATCGTTCTATTCATCGGGCCCCAAAGGACGCCGATTCCGTGAAGGACCACTGCAGAAGCCAGCCCAGCAAGCATATACCATCTACACCCGCAGGTAAACCCCTGGACACTAGGGAGAAACAAAGTATGTCTGGTCCCAAATTACGCGGTCCATCCACACCCCCATCTGGTAAGAAAAAGGCCGAGCAACGCAATTTGAACACTAATACTAGCTACGGAGAGCACGGGATACTGGTCGATATCAATAATTCGCCTTCTGAAAAGGGCTCTTTGGGATTAGAAGAGACTCCTATATTGAGTCCTACCTTTGAGGATCTGAAAGGTCTAGAATTTAAGCAGCCTGCAGTCTCTCCCTCTTCACCAAAGACGACACCTCTAGAGATACACTTCGGTCCCAAAAGAAAGCTTGATTTCAGACCAATCTCAAGTCAAGACAAAGAGCACAAATCGGATAACCCGAGCAACTCGGCACCAGTCAGCCATTCTGTGGACTCAGAATACCAGCAAGAAATTGACAGGGTGTGTAAAGTATTAGCGTCAATGAGTCTTGCTGATGCAAGGGAATGGAGAGAGGGTCTTGAAGCAAGGCTGCAGCAGTCACAGCAAACGCCTGCAATTGAACATACCCGGGCTGAAAGACCGCAGGACAACAGCGATTCTGTGGATAACAATACACTGATTAGAAACAAGACACCATCAGGTAGTCATGTAGCAGAGACTTCAAGTCCGCAAAGTCGTCTCAACGTAGGCGCACCAACATTTGTCCCCAAATCCAGTTTTGAAGATTATCGCTCCCCATCCGCTAGCATTTCAAGCGACTCTACAAACCTTGGGTTTTCTGTTGTCAATAAAACAGATAAAACACATCCAGAAGTTGCCCATATATACGGCAATCATTTACTACCAGGCAGACGTGGACATCCCGACGATGAAGCAGTGCGCAGTAAGTATCGCGACCAGCTCCTACTAGATATAGCGGCTTAAATTTTCTAGATACCTGCATGCATCTGAAATTTCCCATTCCGGCTCGACAACCTTCACGTCTGAAATTCACCCACCCGGCATTTGAAGACCTCGAAACTCTCCCTTCAACTCTTTCGACTCCAAGTACTTCCGAAAAGGCTCCCACGGCTGGCACTCCTGCCAATCCTACAGTCCGTGTGCCTTCGGCGAGCAAGCTTGTCCAGATAACGGATCCAAAGTGGAATGCATTACAACAATCAATGCACGCACCCTTCTCCTCTCAAGAGAACCGGCTACCTATAGTGGAAACCGAAAAGCTTAATAACCTCCAGAGCTCAAGTCACGCAATGGGAGAGGACGTCAAACTTTTCCGTTGACGTGGATAGCTGCCAGTACTACCTCATGTCTTTTCTTTGCGTATCTTCCAACTATTGTGTATGATCATGTTCTGTTTCCCTATCCCTATTATTGGTCAGCGAGCGAAATAATTGTTCCCACTGTTCCTGGTTATGTATTCATGTCAGGCCTTCCTTTTCTATGTTGACTGATGTTCACTTTCTAAAAAAAAAAAAAAAAAAAAAAAAAAAAATATTAGAAACAATGCAAAAAGTAAAAGACAGCTGGTTAGGAACATGTGTGTACAATACTGTAAGGCTTAAGTCTACATGGATCAGATGAAAATGAAAGAGAATCCTGACTGTAGACCTATTTTTCTACTTTGTAAATGTCTAGTAGTAGATTTATACCTATAGAACTTTGGATAGTAGGTTGATACCAATATTCATACCATCTGTCCCAATTGCTGACAAATGTTGAAATTATATAGCCAGAGGAATACTTCCAGATACAAACTTGAAAAGAACAAGATTAAATTAAGCATATATGTCCACATGAAGACGGAACCTGGTATACTTTGATTGCCTATAGCTATCATCTGTTCTTTGAAAATCCACCGTATGAGCATTAGATCGATTGGACGACCATGGCAATGCTGAATGCATGATAAGATTGTATCCTAAGAATACGGCTTGAATGAATAGCAGATCAACAAAAGAAGATAAAGGTACACATGGTCGATTCAAATAACAGTCCATTCCTTTCCCGTTCCTATTCCATGAACGCCGGTTGTCCTTCAATGTACCAAATTAGACAGATCGCCAAACAATGCGTAGAGATAAGGCCCGTGTATTCTATTTCTTCTGGTTGGGCTCTCTTAAGGTATTGCAAGTGTGGTATATGCGTAGCTATTGCTGCTGCGGCTGTGGCTGTTGTGGCTGCTGTGCCGTAGGACCGCAAGCAAACTTTACCCTCTTAGGATCATTAATTCCACTCGCAGGAATAGGCCCGCTACCACCGGGAGTGGATGCATTCGTCACGTCATTCAGAGGGGGTCGTTTCCCATTCACGTTTTGTGGTGCAATCTGGGGTCCGACGCTTGCCCGATCTGCAGCTGCAGCGTTGGCAGCAGTTCGAGGATCTAAGTTGGGTCGAGTCAATGGGCGGTAGGATGAAGTCGTCTGGCCTCTGTTCATGGGACTACCAACACCAGCAGCTCCGGGTGCACCAATTTTTCGATGAATATCTGTGGAAGGATTGACGAAGTCCCGTGTGCTATTTGTGGCAGGTGAGGCAATCATAGGTCTGGAGATCGGGACAGTTTTGCTGTGGTCAACGCCTGCAGTCTTGCGGATGGACGGGCTCTCGGCATGAGGGTCGAATGCAGGTGCTATAGAAGAACCGTGAGGGTTTTCCCGTAGCATGTCTACCCCTCGAGCGGAGTAGAAAGAGGCCGATGGAATGGACGGTGAACTCGCAGGTGGAATTATTTCATGGGCTTTGATTTCATTGTTAATTGGCCCTAATTCTCGTTTGACAGGTATCTGACCGTCTGAGACAGGTAGCGCGGATGCTTGGTTAGGTTTGTGCCCTGGCGGCATCATTCTCGCATTCGGGGGGTTTTGCTGCAAATCCAGAGATGCTGGTGGATTATGCCGGCTATTGGGGACAGGAGGGGGGATATGCCTGGCACCAGGAGTCGGATTGAAGGATCGCTCTGGGTTCGAAGGCGTCACAACCGCTGGATTAGCCTTTGGAGGCGGTCGAGGATAATTCCCTTGGTGTCCCTGATACGTGTTGGGTATGTTTAGACGCGTTGGCGGTTGTTGCTTGTGTGTTTCTGGTTCCAAGACTATCTCGTCTGGATTTCCAGATCCGGTAACTCCAAAATCGGCTTCATCAAATAAATCACCTAGAGTTGTTAGCGAATACACAGAGGATAATTTTGGCACTACATACTCCCAAATTCTCCGTCCGCATCAAACGCCGCAGCAGAATCGTTGGAACTGCTATTTCTATGAGCGCCTGCTGGAGGAGGAAGATCGTCATCCTCTGGAGTTGGTCGCGGTTGAACTGGTTCCTTCTTGACCGGGGCGTAGTCGGGGTGACGATGGAGGTCACCGACGTTCCATTTAGTCTATAGTAAGGTTCAGTAACAGTAGGTATAAAGATACACCCGTCAAGCGACCACATACCGGCGCAGGTTTGACTTTAGTAACTTTTGAAACATAGTCTTTATCGTAGATACAATTTCCGAGAACGTTACCGAAATTTCTCAGCGCGCGTTTGAGAGCGTCCGTCGTACCCTCCTTCTTAGCTTTTTCGAAAGCTGCAGCTTTCCCTTTGCAATTTTCGATGTGGCCATAACCGATATCCTAACGTAAACACAAGGGGTAAGCTTGGGGCCCAGTTTGGGAGCCGGGATAAGTCGACGTACCTCGTGATAGGCTCCATCCTTCAAGGTTACCCTTACTATCACGGACAAACCCAAACTTATTTTTCCAGTATTTTGACTTTCCTCCACCTGTCGAGAAAATTGTAATTAGTAGGAGAAAACCCAGTCTCCTAAGCTTGGGGTCACATATTCGGCTGTATTGAGAATGCTGTAGGACATACAAAATCGATCTGAATATTCTGGATCGAGCTCGACCAGCCATTAAAGCCAAACACCTCATTTGCTAGATTGATACATTTGTCGGCAGAGAGGTAATGCACTCTCTGTCCCGCGGCACCGGGTCTTGACGAGATGTATTCAGGCCCTAATTTCTTATCAAGACGCGCTTGGAGTGTGGCAATTTCCTGCGCTGTGTACTCATTAATGCGGCGCTGAGAATCTTCAAATGGATTTCCCGCAATTGATCCAGTCGAGTTTGGCATCATTACGGAAGTCGGACCACCACGATGCTGATCACCAACGCTGGATACGCGGTTAGCTCTGCGGTCTGGGAGCTAGGGACAAAGGGGTATTGGTGGGCTCACGCGGGCATAGTGACAATAGAGATATATAAACAATGAAGGAATCATTGAGCGGCCCAGTGACCAAAATGTATGATGGAGGTGGGTGAGGAGCAGGAAGCAAGAGCAGGCGTCAGCAGAGGCAGACGCGTGACAGGACTGATACCAACACGGCCTTATCACGATATCACGTGAGCCGGTATTGGGCGGTAGATGATGTTCTCGGTGTACATTTACATACTGATCTATTAATTAAAACAAATCGTTAATAGCTTAACTGGCACAAATTCCTTTTCATTGGAGTTTATTCTAGTATGTTAGAAGGGGCGATTTATTATTAAATGTGATTAATAGTCAAGCTGCCACAATCACTGCACTACCAGACTTGCGCTGGGAATAAGACCCAGGTCTTTGAGGGACTCCCCAAAGAACTCCTTGTCAAACACTTTCCTTGGGAACGTCTGCAAGAAGCTCTGCACTAAAACCCCATCTTCCTTCTCCAAGGCTACAACAACCTCAAACAGGGTGGTGGTGACCGGGAGAGTCTTCATGACGTTTCCTTTGGAGGTCTGGAATCTCAGGCGGGTTTCTGTGTATGCCGAGGCCGGTTTGGATGCAACTGGCCCGGAAGTGGTAGCCAATGGAGCAGGTGCCGGTTGAACAGGTACTGCGCCAGCCCGTTCAGCTCGCTCTCGCTCAGCCTTTAGTCGCCGCTCTTCCTTGTCTGCTTCGATCTTGGCCTTGACTCGCCGTTTGGCTTCAATTTCATCTTGCTTCTCCTTCTTCTTCTGCGCGGCTTCTTTCATCATTTGCTTCCTTTGGAGTTCCTCCTTGGCGGCTTGTGATTCTTTGGTGCTCTTCCGCCGGATTTCCTGCATTAAATAAGGGTAAGTATCTGCCGATTCAAAACGTATCCGGTGTGTCCCCATACTTCATTTCTCTTCTGGTCGGCCTTATCTTGTTCAGACTGTCCAGCCCGCTTGGCTGCCAATTTCTCTCTCAGCGCTTGTAGTTTGGCCGCCTTCTCCTCCTCAGTCAAGGGTGCAAGCTCCTCGGTTGATTCCGCAAAGTCCACATGCTGAGTTTTAGAGGCGTGGAATTCGGCCTGTGCATGATTTCGAAACTGCTTGCCGCATTCATTACAGACCAAGCTCCTCGCCTCCTCACCCGGTTGAAGCGCAGGGCCCTCCTCCGCTACAGCCTCCTTAATATCCTCAATGGATTTGTCCTGGTTTTGCTCTAGCCATTCCAATGCACCCTGGACTATGAAGAATCATCAGCGGGGTTCTCTCGGCCAACAGAGCACAAATGTAATCTGTGTAGATTAAAGGAACACGTACGACCACCACCTCTTGCGACCGCTAGCTCCGCCCTTTCATTGTCAAAGCCCATTTCAATGAGCTGGTCCAAATCGGAGGACATTGTATTCGATGGTGTCGTTAGATGGAAGGATGCGATCGAGGTGAACAACAAATTGAGGTTTGAATGCGGGGTACCATGAAAAGTAGTTGCTTGTTGACGTACTGAGGACGGAATGATACAGAGAAGATGCTTGAGTGATGAAGAATAGGGTGATTAAAGGCGAGGACAGGAGCAACAAGTGGAAGGGAATCAAAAAGGTAAGAGTTCTACCGTGGAGCACCAGCAAGCGATACGTCACCTGTGCGGAGGAATGGTCCGTAGCCGTCTCCCGTATGTATGGGCCATACATGTATTACACACCGAGGCGTCCCACAACTCTACGAAGTACATTACTAGAGATACCTAATCTAGGTACCTAAGATTGATTTCCAGCGCCTTTGAAAAGCAGAACCATGTGTCTACCTGCATAAGGGGAATAGGAATATCTAATCTGGAATCTATGTACTAGAGCTGGCTATCCTCTGGAAATAACTAACGCAGCACGAATCAGCCTAAACCGAGAAGGAAATTGGCGGTAGTTCTCTTGGATCCAACTAGCAGGGCTGATGTTACTCCGAGGTACTCGAGTTTGGGAGCCGGTTAGTAGTGTTCCACGAGAGGTGTCAAGAAGAAAGGCATTCTCTCTCTCATACAAAGAGGCCTTCTACGGGAGAATCGACGATTAGGCTCATGGGACAGGCGCTAGAACCAGAAAGTGGCCAGGGTGCAATCTGGATGATCTCGCATTTAAGCACACCACCTGACGCAAGATTCATATCACATGTGTCGAGGAATTAGTGCTGCTCCAGATCTTTGTTTTGTATTATTAGAAAGGTTCCGAGAATGTGCAGCGGTGGATCCCGAGGAACCAAGACGAAAGGGATAGTTCGATCGACGGAGCGTCCCAGGAACGGATGAGTCGATAGATCTAGATACATTGGGGAAGACATGAGAGATAGACGAAATCCACCTACTTTATATTAAGTACGTATCTAGATCATGGCCGGGAGACTTCGAGCCAACCCCTTGATGACATCACCTGACTGCCCTGCCTGTGACGGCGCTGAGTCAGCTGCGATCGAGCAATTCATCCCCAAACGAATGGGGAATAACAATCGCTCACTATCGACAAATTCTAATAATAATCCTGCCTGCCGTGTGTGGGCGCTCTCTCTCCTACCTATTCCACCCATTATCCACTTCAGTCTAGCCGGCTTGCACCCGCTTAATCGTTCCCCACCGCGCGCGTTCGTCTTCTTTCGACCCTCAGAATACCTTGTCTGGCCTTTTCGTTGCCTGCGCATCCCTAACCCTTCGCACTCCTGTCTACGCCTTCGCCATGTCCATCGTCCTTGAGCCGCCAGAGCTGGCCTTCCAACGTGAGCCCCTCTCTGAATTATGACATCTAAATTGCTGAGGATGCTTATGCTGAATAAATCTAGGCCCCTTCAACCGGGAAGTGTGCCAGATCCTGCACCTTAGCAATGACAACCCGGAGCCAGTTGTTTTTAAGGTATGCACAGAGTTAGCTCGGGTTGTCTGTCGATCGCATGCTGACCACGCTTTTATATATGTTAGGTCAAAACAACCGCCCCTAAACAGTATGTCATACCATTTCTCTCCGTGGCGGTGGCTAGGCGATAACTAATCATTCCCAAGTTATTGTGTCCGTCCAAATTCGGGTCGCATAGAACCTGGGAAGAATGTAGAGGTTCAGGGTGGGTTACCCCAAGGACATGAACATCGTGCGTTTAAGCGGCTTTATTGACTCAAATCAGTGCTCCTGCAGGCTATGAAGGAGGAACCAGCGGTTGATGCCAAGTGCAAGGATAAGTTCCTCGTCCAGACCGTCGCGGTTACTGGTGAGATGGAGTTCGCAAATGTCACTTCTATTGTACGCCAATCTCCCTGAAGAGTGTTGCTCACACAAGTCTCTAACCCGGTTATATAGTTCGAGAAGGCCTCCAAATCCTCGATCCAAGAGCGCAAGATCCGTGTGAACTGGTTGGCCGCGGAGGACTCCGCGCCTGCCGAGCAAGAGGCTGAAGCCAATGGCACCGTTGTACGTTCCTTGATCCCATCTGGCTTTCCAAATCCTCGAAGGCAACAAAACTGACGATTCACCTCCAGAATGTCCTTGACGAAGAACCCCCTGCTTACACTTCTCCCAATGCCAACTACGAGACTCCCGCCGTTGGATTGACTAGCAAAAGCGCCAACGACACGTCACCTATCCCACCGCCGGATTTCAGCGATAGGCCCAAGCGGGACACTTCTACCTCACAAACGAATGATGCATCTGCCACGTCTTCCAAATCGCCGGCAGTAGGCATTACGCCCTCCTCTAGCGACCTGAAATCCCAACTTGCCGAGGCCAACTTCCAGATCCAGAAACTGAAAGACAGGCTTGCCGACCAGGGCCTGAGGCAGAGGAAGATTGGAGGTGAAACCGAGAAGTCGACCGCGCCGATGCTGCAACAGCAATCCGCCCAATCCAACGAGTCAGGTGTGCCGGTGCAAGTAGTCGCTGGTTTGTGCCTGCTAAGTTTCTTGATTGCGTACTTCCTATTCTAACCGCGGAACCGTTCTTTTTTCCTGTTTTAATTCACTTCTGCCCTATCCGTTTGCTTGTTCTCTATTTCTCCCAACCAACTGGATTCTCTTCTTTAAGTCTGTGGTTTTCTTTTGTTTCTGTTAGCATCAGCATCGAGTTACGTCCGTTTATTCCAGCACTCTACTTTCCATGTGACCGGTTTATATTCTTCCCCTGTTACCTGTTCTTTACTCCTTTCTACCACATTTCCCCCTTTATATTTTCTTCTGCTTTTCTTTTTATTTTATCATGAGATGACCCGATGGAGGTAGCCAATCCACTTCCACATAAATATGATTAACAAAAGATCAACACTTCCCCAAACCTCTCCATACTCTATATCTTCATGTTAGAGACACCCAAGTCCGACGTGATACAACGTCTGTACCAGTCGGTTGTGCCTGGGTCCTTTGATCCTGCCATATGATATTTCACGTCCAACCACGCATGCCATTCCTATTCTATTTTGTGTTTATTGTTTATTTCTGATAGCGAGTACTTAATCAATTGAATGAGCTTGTCTCTATAGGCAAAACTGTCGGTCCAAACTGATGCATATTGTTTGTATGCACTGTGTGTGTACCTGGTTCTGTTTAGTGCTACATGGTATTCTAGTCTTTGTCCAGTGTATTCCTACCTCTAGTTGATATGGATTAGCCACATAGGTGGTATGTATTCTGTATACATCCTACTGTAGTAATACGATGTGGAGAAAGTAGGTATGATGGGAATCAACCCTAATAAAGGAATGGATACTAAGCTAAAGATGCAGAATATGCAACAAGAATGAATAGCGTTCGATTTTCGAAAGGAGAAGAGAGAATGACAAAGATGAAACCCTACGAGCTGATGTTGCGGTATATAAGCCGCCTCACCTGACCTTATAGGGAGGGGCAAGTGATTTGATTTGCCAACACGGGCTTTCCACACCTACAAATGCAGGTCCTAAATCTAATAAGAATGGTATTTATTTAAAAAAGAATCCTCTACGACAAAGAGAGACAAACGTATATCGTTCTCATACATATATTTACCATATTATCAACCATCCCAAAGTACCAGCTAGATAATATCACATATGTAACATAATAGGCCAAGGAAAGAAAGAGAGAAGGAAAGAAAGCAGCAGGATGGGAATTGATTAATTCTGAATCTCACTCTCCTTCCAGCCACTGCCTGATTCATCTGCGGCCGCCGACGAGGCAGAAATGCTTTCACCGGCGCGCCCACTGCTTTTGCCGCCACCGCCGACAATGCGACCACCCTGGGCTCTCTTAACGCGGCACCACATGCCGACGTTGTTATCCAGGATGAACGTCCAGATGACCCAGACCCAGCTGCGGTGGGAGGGCAAGGGTTCGTAGAACTCGCGAGCGATACGGTGCAGTGCGTGGAGTTTCGTCCACGGGATGGCGGGGAAATCGTGGTGTTCGTTGTGTAGGCCGACGTTGTAGGTGAGGACGTTGAGGGGTCCGTAGTAGGAGTAGGTTTCCGGGGGAGGTAGGGAGTCGAGCGGATGGGGTTGTTGGGTCTTTTTCTGTTTCTGCTCCTGGATAGACTCGGTGCCGTGTTGTAAGTTGGAGAAGAAGTAGTGCTCGGCGATGAAGTGGCCGGCGCAAGGGTGCAAGGAACCGGCCAGGAAGGAGCTGGCGATCAGGTACAGGAAAGGTTGGAGGGATCCGCCGCAGATCTTGGTGAGGGCGTAGTCGAAGGACAGCTGAACGATCACGTTCACGAGGTGGATAGCGGTGAAAGGAGGGCTGTAGATGAACATGGGACGGACGGCGTAGAAGAGAATCTGAAAAGTGCAAAAGAACGTCTTGCCCAGAAGGGAGTCGAGCACGAAGGCCTCCAAGGCTGTAGGGAGGTCGGTATCAAGACCGGTGACGCCTAGAGACTTGTGATGGGTGAGATGGTACGGCTATTCGGACACCGTGTCAGCGATGAAGTTCCGGCTCTCGGAGAGCTTTTTTTAATCTCCCACTTACGCGGAACGCTGCACTGTAGGGCAGTCCGATGGGGAGGTTGGCGAATATGGCCAACAGGCGATTGGCCATTGGGGAGCGGAAAGCCAGGTTGTGCGAGATCTCATGGATGGCCAGGAACAGATTCTGGTTCGCAGTCGCTCCGATCACATATGCGGTCGCCAAGAACTTCCAGGAGAGCATGGGTGTATCACGGAGGAGGTATGCGCAGCATATCTGCAGCAAGACGACGCCCAGCACCACATATTTTGTCAACGGTTCCGGACCGCAGAGCTTGGTTACCTGATGGACAGACAAGACGTTAGAACAACCAGCGGCGCGGGTCGGGATTGAAGGGTACCTCGGGATGGGCCTTGATGATAGCCAGACGTCTCGATCGATGGGGCTCTTCCGTATATGTCCAAAAGAAATGGTCGTCGACTGCGGATGTCTCTGCGGGAGGCACTCGGATCGAGGGCTTCTCAACCACATTGCTCGTCGCTGCGGATCCGCGGAGTTGCGGTGTGGAAGCGGTGGCGATGACGGGGGACATGGTAGGGAGAATGGAAGAGTGAGATGAGTTTAAGGGAGACAGAGAGTCTACGCCATGGACGAGAGGGTTGAAGAAACGGGGAGCGAAAAAGAAGAAGAGTGGAAGGGATCCGACTGATTAATTGCAACAACATGAGGGCGCTCGGAGACACGCCTTCCACGTGGGGCTATCCGGTGGTTCGCTTTGTGCGCATCCACTGATTCTACTGCATTTGCCTAGCAATATATAAGGGGATATGCATATGGAGATGAAACGGATGATCTAATTATAAATTCCTACAATTGAGATATCCCAAATATCTCAATTGCTGTGACATTTTCGAACCCTTTTTGTTTTGCGCTGCGCACGGCTTGACTTGGTCTTGTAAGGAGTACTCAATCAACACAATATCAGCATTGACTGCCATCACACGTCTTCCGTGTTGAGACGCTGCCTAAACGCAAGATCCATGCTGTTTTCATAGTACTCCAACCAGTGAAATATAGCCCCAATCATGGAGCATGGATGAGATACGAAGACACCAGGTTGTCCGCGTATCTTTTGCATTGTGTGATTAAAAGCCAGCAGGATATAAAGCTGTCATCGGTTTAGCTCATGGATATAATACGGCACAGTTAATTAATCTACTCGACCCACACTCCCCACTCTACCTACTGTACCAGCCGCATTCTACTAAAATAAATACAATATAAAAGCTCTAGTATAAAAGGAGAATCAATAACAATGGAGCGTGGTTGATTGTTCGTTATTTACGTAAAATGGATTCTTTTCGACAATATTCACGGCATCTCAGCTCGTGTAGTCAATATACTATCAACACCACTATGTCTAATTCAAAATCCTCAGTAGTCGTCTCCACGACTGATCACTTCCTTGACATTGGGTCGGAGAACAATCGTCTGGATCGACCTCGTTAGTCCATAGCTCAGAAAAGTAGTCGGGGCATCTTACATGTTCAAACTGGGCTGTGTAGGAGCCCTTGATATCACAGAGAGGCGGGTAGTCCTGGACAATTCCAGATGACACGAGGTTATTCAACTAAGGAAGTATCGTTAATTTCCCATGTTCCATCCACAGACTGATATCCACCTACCCCTAGAAGGTACTTCTCCTGCCCCAGCCGGTCAAGATACCGACGGCAGAATGGGAGGGTACCAAAGTTCTTGTTGATCACGTTCAACAGGTTCTTCGCCGATGACAGACGCAAAGGCACTGGCGTGGCATCCTGGGCTAACGCGTAGTGAGAGGTTTCCATCTGGAGCAACGGGGTGAGTACATCGCCAACGCCGGAAGATCAGGCTGCTTACATCTTCCCTCACGTAACCCTTTCCGGTACTACCGAAGGTCTCGATGGCAAACACTTCGCCTTCCTCCATTTTGGTCTGATCGCCACCCTTGACGATCGGGACGCTCTTGCCGCCGTGAATGATGTGCTGGTCAATGTTGTGACCGTTGAGGTTCCTGATACATTTCACAGGATACATTGTGCCATTCAGCTCCACCTCGTAGCTCTCCATGGTCTCTTGGATGGCGGCACCAATATCGCTCATGCGAACGTCAATACCCGCCTCCTAGATGCCACCGTTAGTTCCAAGTTCCATCGAACGCTTGAGAAGGGAACGATCATACGCGAATACCAGTATTGGTGGCATCCTTGACGGCCGCCAGTAGTGGATCATACACCGGATCGAAGGCCATGGTGAATGCACTATCGACGATACGGCCGTTCAAATGTGCGCCGAAGTCCACCTTCATTACATCGCCCTGCTGCAACACCATCTTGTTGCCCGCATTGGGGGTGTAGTGAGCCGCGCAGTGGTTGATACTCAACCCGCAGGGGAAACCCATGCCTCCCTTAAGGTTGTCACCTTCTTCAAGGCCCTGGTGGCCAGTCAGGGCACGCACCGAATCCTCAATGCCCTCCGCGATTTCCGTCAGGGTCTGGCCAGGCCTAATGTTCTTCTGCGCATACTGGCGGACTTGACGGTGCACCTCGGCACCCTGACGGTATTCTTGCAGGCGATCATTGTCCATACGGTCGAGATAACGCTTCTCTTCGTTGGTGGTCCGATATGAATTCTCATTCTTATACTCAACGATCTCGCCTTCGGGGAATTGGTTGTTGGGGAATAGGTTCGCAACGGGCACCCTCGGAGGGGAGCTCTGGACCTTGGCGCCACCCTTCTTTTTCTTCTTGGTCTTACGCTTCTTCTTTTTCTTGGCAGCTGTGATGGTTGAAAATGGACCGCCCGAGTCAGCGCAATGTTCCGAACACAATGAGAGAAGACGGGAGTTGATCAAACCAACGCACCTCCGCTGGCGGCACCCTCGGGAGCCACATTTCCATCATCTGCATCGTCATCCGAATCGTCGTCTGCCTCCCCGGCCTCGGCTTGACCGACGGCAGGAGCGTCGGCCTTAGCCTCGCCGCTCTGGCCGTTCACTAGAACCATATCAATATCAGACCAGCGATCCAGGAAGGAGGCAGGAGCAATGGCGACTCACGGTCCAGCTTCTGCAGCTTCTCACTAGTCTGAGCAGCCATGGCGGGAACAGAAACAAAAACCTGAGGGTGGTTGGTGGGTTGGGCAGACTTGGAAAGGAAACTGGAAGAGGGAAGAAAAAATGAGGGGGAACAGGCAGGTCGGGATCTGGGGCGCCAAGGCCTCGATCGATCGATCTCATACCCGACTGTGCATGAATCATTCATCCCATTCATCTGCACCTTCCCTCTCATCACCAGTTTCATTGTCCATGGTCGACAACTAAATGTGAAGGACGCTTAGCAAGCGGAATGCCATTTCCTCGTGTGAGGACTCTCCCTCGACTCCCGATTGTCCATACCGCTTGTCGTCATTTGCCTCCCTCCACGGTGACCTTTTCCACCACTACATCTACACGCTATGGAGCCAGTCGAGAACCCAACTATTATGAAATCCTGGGGGTGCCGGTGACGGCATCTACAGCTGAGATAAAAAAGTGAGCGGCCTCTAAAGCCCGATCTAATCTTGTTAGGTGGAAACATGAAACCCCAATCAATACTCATAGCTAACACCCAGCTCAATAATCCCAGACAATTCTACTCCCTCTCCCTGCGCCACCACCCTGACCGCAACCGTGATGATCCCACTGCCTCGTCACGATTTGCCCACATCTCATCAGCCTACAATGTCCTCGGGAATCACACCAAACGCGCCTCCTACGACCGTGACCATGGCATTCTCGCCCACCATATGTCTTCGACCCACAGCACAGCCAACCCGGGCCAGCATCCTATGGGCAGTTACAGTAGCCACGGTGCCAACCTCCACAACAAGGGCACTTCGTACGCCGGGTCCCGTCCCGCCAGCGGCCTGAGTAAAAGACAGGGCGCTTTCCGTGGTCCACCGCCGAGCTTCTACGCGCACGGGGGCTATGGGAATCGGAAACACCCACCGGGGACGTCGTCGTCGTCGGCGGGGAGAGGTGCCGGGGCCAGTACACACAACGATGACCCTACGTCATTCATTGACCGGAATTCCATCTACCATTTCAATGCCCGCGGGCATTACCGGACACAGACGGCTGAGGACGCTCGGCGTCAGGAACGCCGCTCTCGCGCCATGGACTCGACGTTCAATGAGAGACATATCGGCAGTTCGGGCGATTTTATCATGCGGTTCACCGTGGTCTGTAGCATCCTGATTGTGGCAGCCGCCATGACGGGAATGTTCCACTCGTCAGAGGAGCGAACCAGTAAGGCTAGCAAGACGTCTTCTCGGCGGAAAGAAGAGTAGATTCTTCCCCCCCCCCCTCCTCTCTTTTTGAGGATTCGAACGGGTAGGCTGGCAAGGCTTCCTTCCGGATAGATCGAACATTGAGTGATGTCCTACACCGTGACGTGATAACATCGCTGGAGTGGACTACTACGCCCGAGAAGGAGTATGCAACATACCCAGAATGTACCCATGTATATATAGACACACTTATATCACCAACCTAGAAACAGGACTAAATAATAAAAGACTTCAATACATCTCCCAAGGAACAAATGAAATTTAAATTTGGTTGATATACAATTACCGTCGATGACTACGATACATGATTAAATGAAAATGACATTCAAGAACAACCCAGCAGGCCAGACCATCCTTTCCCCCAGGGGCCGTTCAGAATGCAAATTCAGATATAACTTCTAGCTCTTCTTTATCGCTAATGACATCGGATGACAGATTTAAGCCTCAAAGGTGAAGCTAGCACCAACCTTGTGGGCAGCCTGGTTGAGGTTCTGGGTATCGAAAGAGGCACCAAGGCCAAGGGTGACGCCAGGGCGCAGGAGAACGTTGTAAGCCAGGGCGGCGATACCACGGTCGTTAATCTTGGCCTGTATAGCGGAAAGACAGGAGTTAGACTAGCTCGCTTTCGGATGTATTATTATCGACTTTAAGGGGAGAACTTACCTTAGCGAAGGAAGAGGGGTCGAGGCGGTACTTGCTGGCAACCTCAAGACCGACGGAATTACCGGCCTTGGAGTCCCAGGTGGCCTTGGCACCGGCCTCAACCTGGGCGTTGACACGGTGGTAGTAGCTGGCAGCGAAGACAGTCAGGTTGTTGCCAGCGGTGATGGCAGCGGTGTACTGGGGAACGCTGTAGCCGACGGCAGCGGAGTACTTTGTGATGGCGGCCTTCTGAACGTCGTAGCCGCCCTCAGCACCAACGAGGAAGCCCTCGTGGCCGAGAACAGCGTCGAAGTTGGCCGAGGGGCCGTTGAGAAGGTCGAAGAAGGCACGAGCGTGCAGGTTGGGCTGCTTGAAGTAGAGGTTGAGCTTAGCGCCCTTGGACGACTTGGCGGGCAGGTACTGGGTCAGGATCTCAGCCTTCAGGCCCTTGGCGATGTTGTTGTCAAGCTCCAGCTTGGTGTCGAGGGCGTTGGCAGTCGTCCATGCCTGGGTGAGGGTGAGGCCTGGGCAGGGACGCAACATTAGCATGACTGCATGATCGCTAATCCTTGAAGTGAAAGTCAAATGAACACGCTTAGACGAGGTGTGGCCGCATGAGAAGGAAAACATGGACGACCGAGGCTCGTGCTGCGGAGTGCAACTGGGGTCGGGAGGTCTGCGTCGTAGGGGGCCTTTACCAGTGGGCTTGTCGACATACTTGGCCTCGAGCTGTGCGGAGGGCATCATTAGTGTCCATTCATATCCTACAATCCATCCAAGGAGACTTACAGTGCCAGCAATGGGACCCTCGTGGGCAGACTTGCCCTTCACGTTGAAAGTGACGCCATTGGGAGCCTTGGACTTAACCTCCAGGCTAGCTAGAGTGGATTCAAGTTAGCCAAAGAAGTCTCAAGAAGTGAATGGACCGATCATGGTCGCTGGAGAGGAAAGAGTGAAGACACATACCAGCGCTGGTGTGGTAGAAGTCCTTGTTCAGGAGCTGCAGCGGCGAGCATTAGCACGAAAATCCCTTCCCGAGGAACTGACAGTACGGTAAGAGGAATGCAGGAGAATTGCGTACATCATTGGCCGCCTTGGCGATGTCGGAGAAAGCAGCAGGGGCAGACATTTTGACTGAGGAGGAGATGGTGAAGATGGGGATGAAGTGATTGATAGGCGCAGGGAGAACTATGAGGGGAGAGGAAAGATGGAGGGAAAGAAAAGCGATGGGGAGAACAAGTGAGGTTAAGTCGCCAAACAATGATGGGGAAACCCACGGGTAGCGTCGCCGGACATGATTGGCTACGGCTCCCCTGCCCGGCAAAAGTCGCAAAGTCCCGTGATTCCGATGCCTGGGGCTTCGATCTCGACAGTAATTAATAATTGTATGTACTTGAATCTTTAATACTACATCGTCGAGCATATTACCTCTGGTTGCTCTTGGGAGCGACGTTAACCCCAGCTCCAGTGATCGATCCAGTGGACAGGGAGCCCCTTGGTCCTATGGCGCATCCATGGATTTCACGCCATCACGGCCCCTGATCACCACCAGAGCTTAATCAAATGACAAATCACGTCAGGAGGTTTGATGAAGCGTTCTTTTACCCCAGATAGATTCTATCCGGCATCGGAAAGAGACTACCTAGATTGACCCGAAATGAAAGTGAATATTATTCCCCGGAGACAGTTGGAAATAAGCTTTTATGCCCAAACCAGGCACCTCTGATAACTAATCTATGCATACTTCTATACCAAAATCCCGTCCTTATACAGGTTCTAACCTATCATTCAAAGATTCTACTCGGCATCGTCGTATTTAGCGTTGTGAGTGGAAATAGCTCTGGGAAGTTTCACATCAGCGACAGTTGCGAAAATAAGTAAATGAATACTATGCTCACCTGCCACTGGGGTCCGTCTGTTTCGACCACTTAGGTATCCAACGCTCAACGGTGGATGCGCAGTACGCCGGGAAGTGTTCATCATACATCATACGGTACCAATACCTGTTGTGTGTGGGTTAGTTCGTCGCTAGACCGACCTGTAGAGAGGCAACACTTACGCCTCCTTGGTGTCAGGGATGTCGTTACCCCACTCGGGCTTGGGGCTCTTCATCATCTCGTCCGTAACGTGCAACTCAGCCTGGTCCTTGAGGCCGTCGATCCAGCTGTAGCCAACACCGTCGCTAAACTGCTCCTTCTGACGCCAGAGGATCTTCTCTGGCAGATAGGGCTTGTTGTCCGGCTCATCGGTGGTGTCAAATGCCTTACGCAAGATGTACTTCTCGATGCGCTCCTTTGTGATCATCTTGTCCTGGGGGTCAGTGCCCATGGACACCTCAAGGAATTCCTTATCCAGGAAGGGCACACGAGCTTCCAGGCCCCAAGCCGAGGTGGACTTGTTCGCTCGAAGACAGTCGGCCAAGTGCAGGTTCTTGATCCTCCGGTTGGTTTCCTTATGGAACTCCTCCTTGTTGGGGGCAGCGTGGAAATAAAGATAGCCACCAAAGATCTCGTCGCTACCCTCACCACTCAGAACCATCTTGACGCCCATGGCCTTGATCTTGCGGCTCAGCAGATACATGGGGGTGGACGCACGGATTGTGGTCACGTCATAGGTCTCAAGATGATAGATGACGTCGGAAAGGGCATTGAGACCGTCTTCAACGGTGAAGGTGAACGCGTGGTGCTTCGTTCCAAGGAACTTGGCGACTTCGAGGGCAGCTTCGGTGTCGGGAGCTCCCGGAAGACCGATGGAGAAAGAGTGCAAGTGCTGGAAGGTAGTGACGTTGGACAGCTCGTTGGTATCGTCGATACCGACCAGATCGGAAGTACCGGTCTGGTTCTGGAGCGCCTTCTGAGCGGCCTCCTGCACGCGCAGGTTCTCCCGCTGGGCGATGGATGCAACCAAGCTAGAATCCAGGCCACCAGACAGCAGCACACCGTAAGGAACCTCCGTCATCAGACGCTTCCGGACCGCCTTCTCTAATGAATGGCGGATGGCCATATAGTCGACCGGGGCGGAGGGGACGTTAGTGGGGTCCCACCACTTAGGCTCAAAGTATCGCGTCATGGAACCGGTCTTGGAGTCGTAGATGTGGCCGGGAGGGAAACCCTCAATCTTATCGCAAACGGGGTGCAAGGACTTCAACTCCGAGGCGAAGTAAACGGCACCAGGGGTCTCGGAGGACCAGCCAATATAGAAGCTGGTGATACCGATCGGGTCACGCGCGGCGACAACCCGGTCCTGCTTCTTGTCATAGAGGACCCAGGAGAACATGCCATCCAAGTACTTGGGAGCGTCGAGGCCATGTTCCATATACTGAATTTTGTCAGCCAAATGTGCGCCCACCACATGAAATGTGCTGCATATACCAGAGGGATGACCACTTCACAATCCGAATGTGTCTTGAAGTTGTACTGGGTCTTGAGGTGTTTCCTCAGGATGCGGTGGTTGTAGATCTCACCGTTGACGGCGAGAGCGAGGGAGCCGTCGTCGTTAACGAGTGGCTGAGCTCCAGAGTCTTTAGGTGAAGAAAAAGAGGGAGTCTTAGTCCGACAAGTTCGGCAGCGGAAAGCTTGGCAGGGTACGTACCGACACCGACGATACACAGACGCTCGTGCGCGAGGACTACAGGCCAGTTAACTTTCACAGAACCATTGCAACGACCATTTAGGGTTGACTAACTAGTGCTCTCCGAGATGAAGTTTCCGCCTGTTGTAGTTGATCGGTTAGAGGAATGCATTTCCGGGACACCCAACAGTGTGACTCACTCCAATCGGGTCCACGATGGCGCACACTGAAATGGCAATTAGCCTCAATTGCAAGGAATCCGCAGAAAGAACTCGAGACTTACGCCTTGGCCATGCGCAAGGCCGTAGGCTTAAATTTTTGCACATCGGGATGACTATCGGGACATGGTCAGCATGCGACACTATACTCGAAGGAATCCTCATCCTTCTATGCCCCGGAGTTCGGCGGGGAATGGCCGGGGGCAAAACGAGGACAAAAGAAAAGAGGGGGGAAAAAAGACATACTGGTGACACGCGAAGATACCACACATGCTGGCTACAAGCAATTGAGATGCTCAACTACAAAAGTAGACCACAAGAAGACCAAGCGAAGAAGGCAGATGAATGAACCAAGCAGGAAGAGGGAGTATAGCTAGTATGGGGGAGAAAGGAAAAAACTGATTTTAATTGTTCTGCGGGGCGGGAATCGACGAGGGACGATTTCGGCCACACAATTCGACTGACTCACCACGATAAGATAACCGCTGCCGGCGCTGCCATTCGCCCGGGTTGTCATTGGCTTAGGAAGTACCTTTACTAGGTAGTTACATAGTAGAAGTACATAGTGAAGTCATGTACAAGATCCCCTGCCTTAGCTCCAGGCACTAGTTCCTAGTAGTACATTCTTCTTGGACAGTAGATTGCATCGGTCGCTATTGATATAATACCCGAGGCGGGCTAGAAAGTACACTCTAACTGAAAAATAGAAGAATTTAAAACTCCATGCGGATCCGCCGATTTTGATCAATTCTAGGACGCCTTGCTCTCGCTATAAAAGAATCGAAAAGAAGTAAAAACGAAAAAAATACAGTCGAACCCAACGAGGTATGCAATCCGGCTAAACATCCACTTCGCTGTCCCCCTCGTTCGGGCTAACGCTAGGATAATGCTGAAAGAACTGAAACGATCATGTATCATCTCCATGAGCATACTGAGTCTATCCTTCCGCAGTGTCGGCCACAAAATCGCCTGAACCCCGAAATAGATCTTAAGAACCATTTGAACATGACACAACCAACAATGATATCATCTGTTGGCGCATTGAAACAGAGATAAAAACAAAAAGATAAAGGAATGAGACAGAAAAAGCACAAGAACGGAAAGGGGGGGAATCAGTGGAAAGTCGCATGCTCATTGTCCCGGTAGCTCCTAATGCCCAGGGTTTTCCTTCACAAGTTGCTTCACGCGATTAGTGTAGCCTTCTCGGTCCCGTCGGAACATATTGTACGCTTCGGCCTGGGCTGGTGATTCTGGGTTCGGGTCATCTAGAAGATCCTGAATGCCGAGCAAGATCTGCTTGATGGTGATAGCTGGTTTCCAGGCTTCTTCCTCGTTCAGAATGGAGAGGCAGACAGTTCCAGACGGGTAAACGTTGGGGTGAAAGAGTGGAGGGGAGAATTTGCCTGTTGCGATGGTGTGGATTGCATGGTCAGTGGTGCTTCTCCAGCGAGAACACAAGAAGAGAGAGTAGGAGATCTTCTGCCCATTTTCAAGCCTTTGGAAGAGGTGGCAAACGTACATTTCGGCGGCTTGGTTGGGTACTCTATAGCGAGAACCGCGGATTAGTTAAATCCCGCCACCAAAGAAATGAAGGTCAATACACACCATCGGGGAACATCACATCCAACTTGAACAGCCCACCTTCCCATATGGTATCTTTCTTTCCAGGAATGCCACATTCCCATTTTTTCAGATCCAACACTCCTTGGCCGGTCCGGACGGGTCTCGCGTAGAATCCAAATGGGTGGTCTTTGCGCCATTGCTTTCTGAGCGGGGTTAAGGGTTCGCGGTCAGCATTTGCGACAGTGACACAGCTGGGGGATGCGCGACATGACCCAACGTCACATTCTTACATACCGTTCCTCAGTTAGGCGATTCTGGCAGAGCGACATGTTGACTTTCTAAAAACAGGCGCACAGTAGAGACGGTAGAGGAGTTTAGAACGAGGCAGAACTGAGTAATAGAGACTGCAGTGGGAGGATAACGGGAGTTGAGGGAGTGACGAGAAGAGAGATAAGAGGGAGGAGGAGGAGAAAAGAAGAAGAAGCTGGGTGTAGAAGAGAAGAGTAAATGTAGACCGTCACCGAACTGAGGCTCCGTGAATGGAAATTGTTGAATGTACTTCCCCAGCCAATCATTCCATATGTCCAGGTCAGTCACATGACCAATATGCAGGTGACACTGAGTGGATGATGATCGGTCCAGTTCATTTTATGCCCTTCCATAATTGTATTACGTATTAGGTAGGTATTCACTCGTTATCTCCCCAGGGACTGTTGACGCCCAGAAGAATTTGCAGCCAGCCTCCGCGTGGCCACTCTTTATCCTGCAATACAAAGACATCACAGATAAAGGCTCATGGAAGGGTAACGCGACCAATTCCAGGTCAAGGACAAAGTACAAGGCTTCATCTGTTGGGCATCTCCGGGAATCCCACCTTAGGTACCCTGTAGCATAATTCTACCAAGTCCTACAATATAAAAGCCCGACACGATCAACCAAGTCAGCCATTGATGAAGTATCTTTTCCCCTAGAAGTTGCCCAACTACAATATCCCTTCCTCCCTGTCAACGATTCATGTACAGACGAAGTCCGTGGCAATGTGCCAAGAAGTCACCTGGTATCATGCTCTTTGTTACCATACCCATTCTCTCCATAATTGGTGCCTCCCATGTGATCGCCTCCTCAAAACAGGCTACGACTGCCCCAGAGTAGAAGCGTTATGCCTCCCCACGATGGGCATGTGTTACGAGTGCACGCTTCGAAACGCATTGGCGATGGAGGAAGATGATCGATCATCCACCGCTGATAGCATCTCAGACCATGAAGAGAGCATCCAAATCCAAGGTACCACATCAGGTTTTACTCTTGAAAATGGTGAGGAAGTACGTGGGCTAGAACTCTTTGACAGGATTACATTCTGACGCCTCCCCCCCCAAGAGTTCTTCCCGTGGCTTATTTCTAGTAAGGAGAAAGCTATGTTATGTAATTGACAAAATTGGTAATTTCTTTCATTGTTGTATCATATGGCAATGTCATTGGATCAGTTGTGAGCAGCAGAAGTGATACTCATTGCTAAATTATGGTTTATCATTCCTCGTAGATACCCTGCTCGAATTTGTGCGTGTCAAAAAATCGAGCTGTGATTGCATTGCCATTAAATATTCGTCCCTCCAGAGCATTTACGGCCTGGCATCATTGTATTAGTAACAGGATGGACGGCAATATCAAAAAGGGAACCCACTCGCAGAGCTGATAACTGGTTGGTAAACTTGACAAACACTGGTACAGGAGGCCCTGAGGCATGCGAAATGTAGACTCGCTCAACGTTGCCATACTGCCCCGGGTTAGATTAGATACTCACCACAAATCTCATCCGACAATAAACTCACCTTTTCGGAACACTCTTCCCCAATTTCCTGCATCAGGCCGCCTTCTTGGTCCCCTTCCAGTTCGGCCTCTAGGTCCATGCCATCAAGCATGCCTTTCAAGATAACGACTTCACTCATTCGTCCAAACTTACCGTCATCCTCACTCTTCCTCGTACCGCCAATGATCTTGCCTCTACCGGCAGGAGTAGCAAATCCACCACCTTCCGAGTCTGGCCGTTTCTTCTGTTTTTCAACCTTTACTTGCAATGGCTTCACAATACCAGAGCCTGTTGCACCCAGTCCAGAGCCTTTCGTCCAACCGTACTTAGCCAACAATCGCTCGGCAAATCCTTGTTGTCCCGGTCGTAGCGAGCGCTGGCCGTCCGCTTCCAATCCGCTACCCACTGGCTGCTCCTTGGCAAAAACTTCCTCAAGCTCGGCTTCCGAGGCGGGAATGTCCTCAGGGGCAGGAGGCAGAGCGTATCGGACCGGTGCGCGAGATATCGTTGCGGAGGCTGGCTGCAGCGCATCCAGAGCCCGAGGCGGAGGAGCAGGCTCAGCCGTCGGCTGAGATCCAGCGTCTGACATCTGAAGGCGTCGCTTGTAGGCATCTTCCCCCGTGAGGTCTTCCAGAACAGGGGCAGTTGGTACTTCGGGAACGGTATAATCAGTCATCGACGTGTCATGTTGGTTAGTAGAAAGCCGAGCGCGCCGAGCGAATGCATCCTCTCCGGACGCGGCAACTTGGCCAGAAACACAAGGCTCCGGCGGTGGCGATTCGGCAGGTGGTGCGGGTGGTATATCGTTGAGGTTGGGAGGCGGCGCGAAACTGCTCGGAGGGGCAAATTGTCCTGCACAAATTCAGCCGCTGAACTACATTTAACATGCAAGGTTCTCGACGCACGTTTCATCCGAGATTTATATTCATCGTCGCTCAACGACTCTCGGCTGGGCGACCGCACTATACGATGTGCGTAAAGGCGGTCTTTCCACTCCCGGACTTCGGATATTTGCTCGTCGCTGTGTTTGTACTCTTCATAGTTATTTGGTCGTGACGGATCGTAGATATCGTCCCAGTTCTGCACTATCTCTTGCGCCTCCCGGTTCTTCTTGCGCTTTTTACGTCCGCCGCGCTGTCTCTTTGGGCCGTTGTAAAACCCATTGACATCGTCGTCTTCGGTAGCGGCCCAATCAGCAAGAGATGACTTAGCCGGGGCTGCTGCTGGAGCGGGGGCTGGCGCTGTCTTGGGTAGATTCGGTTTCGCTTTGGGCTTCTGAGCTGAGAGTTGTGGTCTTTTTGTGGGCTGAAATCGGAGAGAGGCTGATCACCAAAGCCAGGAACGGACAAGTGAGCAATCAAATCACCAATAAAGACGGAACATGTAACTCTCGATTATAAAAGGAGGGTATGAGATCTACCGGCACTGAGCTGTTGCTGCTTTTTGGCAGCTGATTCATCCGACTGCGCTTCGCCCTCCGCAGCTTGTTTGAAGACAACGGGGGCGCGCGAAATCGTCCCAGGCGAGGCTGACTCCGCAGACGGATCCAACAGGTTGGCATACAGCGAGATTACGCCCCCGGGTTTTGAGGGAGTCGAATCAGATGTCATAGTGGTATGAGGAAAAGCAGTGGACAATAATTTTAGCAAAAGAAGAGCTCATGTATTCGGCACGTTGAAGGATGGAGAGCCATCTCGACGGTTGTTTGTCTGGTTTGTCCCGTTTGCCTGGTTTGCTGTCCTGCTGACACATCCAGCCGATTCGGAACAACGTCCGAAATGCGTTCGTCATCGTGGAAAGACGGAAATGCATTCGCTGGCTCGATCACACTCATGAGGGAAATGCGGAGGAAGCCGTGGAGTTGCCTGGGTTAATTAGGGGGTTACTCGGTTAACACTTGCATTCATCCTCCATCCCCCAAGTTCTTCTTCTTTTCTTCCATTCCGTAGTAACAGTACTGGTACTTCCTATTAAGCTTAGCTGCTACGTTCTTCATTCCTAATCCCTGACAGCCAAGACGTCGTACGGAGTACGGCGGAGATTATCCACAAGATGACTACTGCTGCGAATACTTTGGCCCGGTCCTTCTCATCTGACAGCGCTGATCTGGCCATCCTGGTTCCCAAGGCCCCAACACCACTGTCGATTTCCTACCAACAACTGTATGCCAATGTCACCAATTTCCAGGCCAAGCTCGCTAGCTTCGGGGTTGCTCACGGTGGCGCCGTGTCACTGGCCCTCGGGAACTCTTACGAGTTCATCGTCGCATTCTTGGCTGCGTCCTGGCAGCGCGCCATTGCCGCTCCACTCAACCCAGCCTATAAGCGGGAGGAATTTGAATTTTACATTGACGATCTTAGCTCAACCTTGGTGCTTATCCCCGAGGGGTCGTTTCTGCAGAATGGTCCGGCCGTCCAGGCTGCGCAGAAGTACCATGCGGCGATTGCCGAGTGCTATTGGGACGGCACGGATGTCGTTCTGGACGTCAAAGAATCGGGGAAACTAGCTGGTAATGGCGGGGCTGAGGTTCAGCATGCACAACCAGATGATGTGGCGCTCGTGCTACATACGAGTGGAACGACTGGCAGGCCCAAAGCTGTACGGACCATTGGTTTACCTGCCCAAGGATCATGTAGATGCTGACACAAACAGGTTCCACTCACCCATCGAAACCTCACTACAACCATGAGTCCGTATCTGTATCTCCAAGCTCAGTGACAGTATTTTTCTGACTATGCAGAAGAAAACATCCGCAATACGTACCAATTGACCCCACAAGACCGCACATACTTGGTGATGCCCCTGTTCCACGTTCACGGTTTACTGGCGGCATTCCTTGCACCACTTTACTCTGGAGGATCTGTGATTGTGCCGCCAAAGTTCTCTGCTTCAGAATTCTGGTCGGACTTCGTCTCGTACAAAGCCAACTGGTACACGGCCGTGCCGACGATCCACCAGATCCTGCTCAAGACCCCGTTGCCCAACTCAATTCCCCCGATCCGTTTTATTCGTTCCTGTTCCTCACCACTCTCTCCCAAAACATTCCAGGACCTGGAGAAGACATTCAACGCCCCGGTGCTGGAAGCGTATGCGATGACTGAGGCCGCCCATCAGATGACAAGCAACCCCCTCCCTCCCAGGAAGCGACAACCGGGAAGTGTTGGGATTGGACAGGGGGTGGAAGTTAAGATCCTCGACCAGGCCGGGAAAGAAGTGGCACAAGGCACCGAGGCCGAGATCTGCGTGCGCGGCGACAACGTGACGAAGGGGTACCTGAACAACGCGGCGGCCAATAAATCATCCTTCACGCAGGACGGATATTTCCGTACCGGAGATCAGGGCAAGAAGGATGCGGGTGGCTACGTGATCATTACCGGCCGTATCAAAGAACTAATCAACAAAGGAGGCGAGAAGATCAGTCCCATTGAGCTGGACAACACGCTGCTACAACATCCCAAGGTCGCGGAAGCAGTGTGTTTCGCAATCCCCGATGAGGGACACTATGGAGAAGATATCGGGGCTGCAGTCGTGGTGAAGAGCGGCAGAACAGCAACCGATGATGAACTAAAGGGGTGGGTTGGTAGTAGATTGGCAAAATTCAAGACGCCAAAGAAGGTGAGTCAAGTCAAATACTATGAGATAGGGATCTAACATGCGTGGCAAAAGGTCTGGCTCGTTGCGCAGATCCCCAAAACGGCCACGGGCAAAATCCAACGACGCAAGGTAGCAGAGACGATGTTGACGCCAAAGGCGAAGCTATAGCCTAATGCATCGGTTTGTAGAACTATCCACAAAGGTACTTGATACATATCTTAAACCATCAGTTCTATAGCGTTATTCAATGAATACAACACAATGACCCCTTTAAAAAGAAAGAGAAAGAACGACTACTACATCGACACCCTCACAGCAGATTTAAACTATACACATCAGCAAAAGGAAATCAGAATAACAAAATAGAACGAAAACAGACATACCGGGATAATCTGCACTTTATCCAAATCCCACACTCCAGACGTAGTATAGATATCCTTCCTAATGAGGTCCAGAACCTCGTCTTTGGATTCCCCCACATACATGACGATACTTCCGTTGACTGGGGGGGTTTGACCTTCCACAGGGTGGGAATCAAGCATGGCGCCTTGATAAAACATCGTTGATTAGTCCCATACTTCTTGTTGTTTTTTACAATACCTCCAGTATGTCCAGCAAACACCAGCAACGGGCAAGGCACTGTGAAAAATAAGAAAGAGAAGAACATACCACCCATAAAAACCAATCCAGCCTCTACAAGAGGTTTTATATTTTCCAGATGTTGTCTACATCAGTCAATATTATCAACGTATATACTTCCCAGTTCCTATTCCATGAATCGACGGTGTAGATTTGGTCTCCAATCTAGCGGAAGGCAGACAAGCAAGATAGAACTTACGGGCGAACCGCGAACCGCGTCTCCAGTGTACCTGGTTTATCAGGGATGATGCAGATGTACTCGTTTTTAGGAGCCATTGCGTGGACTGTATTTTGATCTATCTGGGTGATTGATTGAGAATGAGGATTGTTCGAGTCATCGATTGATGATTGGGAAACATTGGAAGTGGGGTAGATGGGCTTGGCCTCGGGGAATAACCGATTCTATCCACAGGCACATGGTAGGCGGGACCAAGCAGGGTATTCCAAGGGGAATGTTTATGCATCTATTTTTTTTTTTTTTGGGCCTTGCAGGGGGAGGTTATGTTGCTTGGTGATTGGGTTGGTAGCTGGTGCCGCTCATGGCATCATCCAGCTCACACATCCGATCCTAAACTCTTGTTTTGGCATTTGATATAGAAGATATCCATAGGAGCGGATTATTTTGAATTTTATACGTTGCCCACAATTCGATAACAGTTCTATATGTAGTACATGCATCAGGTGTACAGAAGAGTGCATATGTGTATCTTATTGCCTCTATGTATAGGTGAGAAAATTTTCATGATTATGCGTTCTATACCAGTTTTTACTGCTTAAGCGCAAACTTTATACGACCCTCGAATGTGCGATAAAAGTCAGATTGAAGAACGTTTGAATGTACACAGAATAATTAAATAATGCGCTGTTTTGAGAAGTCAGGTTGCGATTGGGTGTTATGGGACAAGTCTAAAACGTATATCACAAATAAATACAGTACATCGTAAATAAAACTAAATATACTCACTAGAAACAGCTTACCAACCCTTTTTCCAGTTCTAATATAATTTTGGCAGGGACTAAAGCGTCATGAATATACCGTTCAGAAATATAATATTGGTAGAAAACCAACAGCAGATATTATATTCTGTGTGCTGTACACATCTGAAACGGATAATATCAACTATTTAAACCTGCAAGAAAAGCATTGAATTACATATGTCCAATGGGCCATCTTTTGCTATTTGACTTATTGTGGAATTTTTATGCGGCAATGTATAGCAGGGCAGATTATCTCACATCCTATAAAGCCAATGCAGCTGCAGGAGCTATCGGCGCTTCATAGCACAGGACTAAGATACTGCTACTAATGTCACAGTGGGTGGATTTGCGTAGACACTCTTTACCCTTATTATGATTTACTCGCTGTGAAACATGCAATTATACTGCTTCTAAGGTTCAAAATGTCAGCAATCGGCACTCCAAAATACAGCAGATAATAAATAGAACAAATTATATTGCTGAAATCTAGTTGTATAAATACCAAGGGTATATTACATATCCAGTCTACTATTATAACTAGATTGGATACCTATTCGTGGTGGATGCCAGCAGAACAATCAAAATGTAACAATACTTTCTACATGTACATTTAAAAACAGTATATTTTGTTTATATCTGACTGAAAACCGAAAATCTGTGCCGTGAGCTGCGAACAGCTAATAAATTTTTTAAGAGAATCTGAGATCAATCTATTTTTGATCCAAGAAGAATATTTCTAGAAGCCTGCATTTTGGCGAGACTAATTGTATTGTATCCTAAGAGTCGCTATCAGGATCTACTTGAATATATTGTTTATCAGATTAGAGATAACAAGCTGGGTTTCAGGCAACAACACGGCAAAGATTACAAAGATTCTTGGGCAACTAGTGGATATCACGCAGTGCCTGCTACAGGAAAGATACAGAAATCCCCCTGACCGGCAAGTCTCTTTTCTGGTAGGGTAGAGCTCATGATCATAGTCTAATATGTATAGGCACAAAGGCCCAGGCACTTTAATAGGGATATTCCAGTGCCAAATAAAGACAGCGAATTTCGGAATCTTCGTTCTGTAGCTTTGACAAATTGCAAGAATAAGGTTCTAAATTTATGCTATGTCGCCTATACATAGAATTCATTAAATCCCACGAATTGACTACACAGAATACAATCATTCCTCTCCACCGTATAGCCGATATCCCTTTCTCCTTCACACATTATCTTTAGTCGAGTTCCGTTAAGCTTTGCGGATGGGCAGTTAGGGTTATGCGGGCCCGCAGCTCCGCATCTCGTGTTCTATAAACGGGTACTGTTTCAAGTCCACCAGGTCAGACATGTTAGGTCTTTCCTATTGGCAGACCTACATGAGTTAGTGTCTGGCTGCTTCGGTGATCCGTACATACAAGATATCTTTCGGAGAGTTCTGGGTTCGGCAGGTTACCCTCGAATTGAACCAAGCGAACAGAGGGTCCAAGATTGTAAATTACCGCCTACGTAATAATTTATCTGGTATACTGATGTTGTAGCAGGTGGTGAAATGGAACGTGGTTCGTTTCTAGATGTCGGAGAGCAGATATTCATTTGGGAGGGCTTGTTTTGTTGTCCTCTGTCTTCAAGTTTATGGCGTGGTATGGGACCAATTAAGAAAAGGTGTGGCTGTTTCCTGTATAAACGACAGAAGAATTAAATAAACAGGGAAATCAGCAAAATGGCGCTGTCTTTTTTTACATAGGCAGCGAGGGCTCGCAACGCTAGACTTCCAATTCAGGCATCCAGGGCTACAACTGGCCTCGTAACTTGAAGTCCTCGTCTGGTTCTCCTAAAAGGGAAACACGTCTGAAAATGAACTGGAAGGATTGACGTACACAGCGGAGAAGTGTCGCGCCCTTCAGTATACATATGCAGTGTACTCCGTAGAAAGCACGGAGTAAATTTGCCGAGTATAGCTGCCGGCTCTGTTTCCCGGGATAGAACACGCTGATAATATAAGATTCTAGCCTGAAATTGTATTATTAGCGTGGGACCTAGATGCGTCCATCAACAGGTAATTTTGTCCGTTGAAATGGAGAGTTGTCGGATCCGTTGGTTGGATCGGTCGGCCCGGTGATCGACCATTAAACAGTCCGACCAATTTAATAATAATAATCTTAAAGCAAACCCCGGCGGGATTCAGCTGGCTCGGTGATTGCTTGTGGTGTATGAGAGTCTTACTACCAGCCCAGATCCCAAATCCCGAAACGAGATACATTCACCTACCAATCTATGAGTCACCTCGAGACAATTCTATAGCCAACGGTTCCATCTGGAATGGATAGAATCCTCCATATGTCTCTCGGTGTCTCTAAACCGTTACATGATTTCGGACGGCTTCCCATAGAAGTGTAATGTGGACTATGTCTGCAGGGTAGAACGAAACAACGCATCCTCAACTTGTTTATGAATGTAACTATGTTCGAAGCGAATAGTCAATCTGAGTTATTATTGCCAGTAGATGGTACCACCTCAGGTCGCTCCCTTTCCGTTCTTGGAATTTCGGAATAGAGTGACGAGCATTCAACCCGGCCGGAACACATCGCCTGATACCTATTATTTAGGCGGATTTGTCTGGGGAAGGGCGGCTTTCGGCTTGGGTGGAGCAATCCAGAACGTGGGATACCGGCGCTGGATGTTGTTGACCAATAACGCCACGGCAAGAATCATGGTAGAAGACAGTAGGGTCACAGGCAGAAAGTACCAGGACAGATTCCACACGGCATCACTGGTCGCCGGGAGCAGAGCAGTCGCACCTGCTGGAGGATGGGTGGTTTGCGTGATCTGCATGACCACAATCGCTATGGCAGATGATAGTGATGCGGCCAACCATCGCACCGAGTTGAATCTCTCCTCGTCTGGAATTAAGCTGAACAGCTTCGTGATACAGACCCCGACCAACGCGCTCAGGAAATGACCAAAGATCAAGGCGCGAGGTTGAGCCAGCGGACTCTCAATTGCACCAAAGACGAGAACCGCCGACGCTCCCTGACGTTTCTTAGTGTTAGTGGCAATCATAACAGAGGGGAGAGAGAAAATACTGACATAGGAGGCTATAATCCCAGGCACTCCCCGGTCGATGAAGTACTGGGAGTAATTGAAGAGGGCCTGTAACACCGACAGCCCACAGAATGCGGAAATGAAAGACCAGAACCAGACCAAATATTGCGGTAGAGGCTTGGGGGGGTCTGGACGATAGCCAAGCCAGTGACTGAGCCATCGGGGAAGTCGGGCTAAAAGAGACTGTTCAGGCATTTGAATTGCTGGTAGGGGAAAGCGAGCAGTTGACGAAGGAGAAGAAACGATATGCATAGGAAAAGACGGAGGGATCCGACAAACTATATAGATGTTTCTTAGCTTAATGTCCTTTCCTTGGACTAGGCTGTATTTATTTTTTTTTATTTTTTTTGCCGCGGAATCCTTTTCTGGAAACTGTGGAGCCCTCACGTCAGATCCGTCAACATGCAGAATGCACTCTTCCTCCTTACAGGCAACTTCAATCCTTAAAGTGGAATATCCAACGGAGATATCTCGACTTCCCGTCTCCTTCAGGATGGTTCTGTTGACCGTGGACCTGCGCTGGTAGTTTGGCCCCAGGGTCTTAACCAAAAGTAAGGTAGTGGAGATGTTGGAGTCGGTGATAACCGCGGCTCTGCAAGGGACCGGGCTGGTAAACAATGGAATGTCCTGATGACGAGGTATTTCTACCTCCGATGTTCGTAGCGGGCATGTCCGACGTCTGTGCTGAGTATCCTCAGTTAGGAAATATCAGTTCATGAAACGTTTCTCGTTGTCCTCCCTCCTTCCCCCGAGACCAAGTCTACGATAGATAGGAGACTAGCGCCTTTTCTAGACATGTCGACAACTGCGTTGTAATCATGAATACGAAACGGTAGCCATAAGTGTGTCTAACACCTTGATGTTCTAGATTCAATATGACGCAAGGTACCCAGCTTGTGCTTCTCAGCATAGTTCCATAGTATTCATGAATGTCGCAGGTGATTCTGATCATGATGAGCGCTAATGGCGTAAAACTAAATGACGAAACAATCAACTCGTGTAAGGGCTTAGCCTGCGTCACAGAGGGTGGAGTATATTATGATACCGGCTGTGATACTGGTGGTCTTAGGATAGCCATCTCCAACGCTAGAAGGTCGAAAATAACTTCCCCCCGATCCAGAAGCCCAACGGCTACCAATGAGAACGGGACAGAACTTGTAAATTCAGAGTATACAGGCTTATTGTCATAGGCTATTGCAGGGTGTTTTCCCCAAATCCTTTGACGCCGATTGCAATAAGAATTAGGAAATACTCCGGAGTATAACAATGGTGTTGGTTACCACTTACCTGAGTATCATCGGGGACCATTGAAGGAGCATGTTTATTTTATTTTATTTATTTCCTTTAGGATTTTCCTGACCGCTTCGAAGCAAGAAATTGACCTAGTTGCTAAAGTATAAAGCTGTTGGTGTCTCTCACGATGACGAAGTCTTCAACCCTGCGCCGCTTGCTTAATTCCAGATGGCCAGTGTACTCAATAACACCGAACTCTTCGCCGGAGCTGTCCCTGTGGTGACCGTCTCCTCTTCTCCGCTTGGGGTATTCTTTGGATCGGAAACGTTGACTCCATTTGTTTAGGCCTTCACTGCATGGCTGGGTCTGGTGCTCTATTTCTTGTATGGCCCTTGAGTGATGACAAGACCACAAAATCCCCAAGGGTGCACGGGGATTGCCTATTGTCGGTACGTTTTATGAGCCTCCAGGCCTGCATTGATTACTACTGATAGGTTCCCATCTAGGCTGTTTCCTTTTCTAGACCAGATACTACGAACTTAAGTTAGACTACTGGGCAAAAAAAAATTGGAGAGCTCTACTCGGTCTGGCTAGGAAACCAGCTGTTTGTTATTGTCTAGGATCCGCACATTGCTAATTTGATGTGGGAAACGGCAATGTCTTGCCTGTATCGCACCTTCACTGACACCGTTGCTTGTACTTCTAGGCGTAAAAATCGTCGTATTGCAGCCATATGGTTGTATCAGCGTACCGTTGATTCTCACTCCGGCATCCTGGACCGCGAGTCCATGTCCTTGGTATGACACTGTTTGACAAGAGCCAGAAAGGACGAACTCCGGTCAATCCTCAAGTACGTGAATGTCTACATGTCGAATTATGATCAGCCTAGACTAATATGTTGTTCAGCCTCATGCCGGCCGCTCTCTAAATAACATGACAACGATTACATTTGGCTTCCGCACGCATCATCCCGTTGTTAAGCTTGCCTTGAAGCTCAGTCGCGATGTCTGAGTTCTCACGGTGCCAAGGAAATCACATCGAATATTAACTAATAGCAGGAATTGCGCTGGTCCTATGTCCAACTTGGTGGATTTCTTCCAACTCCTGCGGCGCCTACCCAACCCTCACAGACGTAGCAGGAAGCTTCACCACGGCCTCGTTGAGATCTACGGAGGCTTCATTAAGGACGTTGAACGCAAGGTGAAAATAGGACAGCGGTTCCCCACTGTCTTGCTAAGACAATGTGCGAAGTCCGTGGCAAGGAGCAGTTGGACGACTTGGACATGGCAATTCTAGCCTCTTCTTTAATGATTGGCGGTGTCGAGACGGTAAGCTTGCACGAGTAACAATCTTGCGTCTCTTCTACTAACATCCTGGTATAGACCGTGGCTGTCATGCAATGGTTCTCTCCGCTAATTCGCGCCTATCCCGAGATCCAGAAGAAGGCGCAGGCGGAGATTGACCGGGTGGTCGGACGCAATCGTTTGCCTGATATTGAAGACGAGAAGAATCTCCCCTGCTGCCATGCCATTATCAAAGAGGTTGAACGGGTTGACAGCCCGTTTTTGCTGGGAACCCTGCACGTTGCAAGCGAAGACTTTGTCTACCGCGGCCAGTATATTCCCAAGGATACTGTAGTAGTTCTGAACGGCTGAACGATGCACCATGATCCTACGCGGTACTCCAAGCCTGAAAAGTTCGATGTAAGCTCCTCTTCCCCCCTCCCCTTTTTTTTTTTTTTAAAAAAAAAAAATTCTAAAAAACTAACTAATCATCTACAGCCCGAACGATACATCGACACCCTCACATCCGCCGACAGTGCCAACATGGCGGACTCGATGCAGCGTGACCACTGGATATTCGGTGCCGGGTAAGCTCGTCCCTACATATTTCAATTCCGAAAGCAAATCAACTGATACTTCGCATTCTAGTCGCCAGATCTGTCCTGGTATGATCGTAGCGGAGCGGGAGATCTGGCTGACAATTTCGCGCATGCCGTTGGCGTTCGATATGCATGAGATGCCGGGTGAACCTATTGATCTGAAGGAATATGATAGACTCTCTAGTCGGTCTCCGGTGCCATTCCGTGTCAAGTTGACACCACGTCATGAGAACATGGCCAAGTTGCTTAAGAAGGCTGAGCCATGGTCTGGTATAGAATTTCAATGCATTGAATATAAGATTTGCCAACTGGGTGATTAAAGTAGTCTAGATATGCATATTAGCTATCTGAATATGGATGACTAGTATGATTAGATATAGGTACAATATACACAAAACTCCTGTATATCAGCTGGGGATTAATGCAAAGCCGGAACAGATCCGCTCCGGGGTTATCCTTCTGTATGTACAGTGTCTACCTATGGATATGGGTAGTTTTAGTATTAAGGATTAAGAAAGGCGCTAAATAACTAGATATTATTATACTCTGGTTATACTATGTATATAATAAAGATCTCAAAGAGATAGATAGATACTATGTACTATGACTATTATTCTTACGGGTATCAGCTACTAATTATAAGTATCCGTACTTATTCTACTTCAGATAAATAGTAGTAGACAGAATCCATGTCTAATCTGGTACATATATACATGGACACCAATGGTGTCTTTCTTGCGTTCGGGCAATCAACGTGTCCTCGGTCTGTCGTGACCACTCTCCTGTCTCCCTTCTCTTCTTGGCTCTGCCTGCTTCTCCTAGTTATGCAACTGAACCGAACTGACTGAACGACTGCAACCAGAATAGTGCAATATCAGTCCAAGAACCAAGACATGATAGACACGACCCAACCCCACAGGGCCTCCAACGCAGAAGAGTCATAGCACAGCTCGGCTCCAGCCATGCCAAGAGTTCAAATCAACCATCACTCTATGAGCCTAATACCGCTGAATATCACCTGTTCTCCGTAGCGCCGAGTAAATAAAAAATGAAAAAAAAAAATAAAAATTATCCCTGCATGCAACGTGAAGAATATTACCGGAATCTTGAGATCCTGTAGTGAAATGCGACAAAACTGGGAGAACCGAAAAAGGAAAATAGATAATAGAAAATAGAATAATGGCGACCACGCAATAGCATCGGCTGTACACGTAATCGGGTATTTGGTGCTGGTAGAACACACAAATAAGCGCAGCTAACCCAGTCGAGGCCCATTAGTACGCTTTGCGACCTCCAAGGTTACCTGGCTTCTCATCGGTGTCGATGTGCCAGACGACGTAGTTCGGCAGGCCGTATACCTGATACCCGGCGCGCTTGGCCATGCGTGCGAATCCCTCGGTCTCCGCCTGGTTCTCAAAGGCGTACGAGGGAAAGTTGATTCCTGGACAGCGTTAGAGCCAGCCTTAGGTTAGCACGGGGAGGCTGCGTACCGGAACGATGGACGTCGGCCTTGACCACAATGTTGACACCACCAATTCCGTCCAGCTCAACTTCTACATCCTTGTTTTTCCTCCAGTCGCCCATGCCAACCAGGTATTCTCGGCCAGTGTCATATTCCTTGTAGCCCTCGGCCAATACAGTGTCGGGGTCCAAGGTCTGACGGAGTCTCCGACCCTTGTCAGACTCAACCCACGAATTGTAGTCAACTGTCAACTGTAAGCGGAGGTCATTTGTGAGGAATGAAGCTACCTACAACGACCCTCAATGTCCACACCGTCCTTATACCGATGGAACCAGATATCTACCAGAATCAGCTTCGTTCTGAGAAAGAAAATATAAATGAAATGAAATGACATACTGGGAACAAGGATATCGCGATCATGCGCGACGAAATCTTCAATGATGGTCTCCGGGCTGTCGGTGATATCAACATCTCTCCAGTAGACCCAGGAGTGTTCCGGCTTCAGAGTCGAGTAGAGCAGATAGTTGCGAGCGCGACCAATGGCCTTCCGACGGGGTCCTTGAGCGGCGAAGGAATGGCGGTCCTCGACGCTCATATCAATACCGGCGCCGAAATTCTTCTTCACGATCGTTACACTATGGAACGCAACCTTATCACCCTGTTCCTCCTGGATTCGCTTGAGCTCCGACATCAGAATCTCCAGGGTATTATCCTTGCAGTCGCCGACGAGGAACCCCAGGTCGATGAGATTGTGAGGATAGCTCAGCTTGTAGAGCAGTTCGAAGTACTTCTCCAGGTAAGCAGCCGCGTCCCTTAACGGGGTCAAGATGAGGACACGCTCGCCGTTTTTGGCCGCCTGGGGGGTGGAGGCGATAGGATCGAGTTCGACCTGGTTGATGGTGGTGGAATTGACAACGTACGGCTCGTGGTGGTTGAGGAGCACAGGGGCTTGAACATGGCCGTGCCATTCGACCATCTCGTTCAGGGACATCTCCATGGGCGATTTCGGGGGACCGTAACAGTAGAAACTAGTCGCATCAACCGTTAGCCCTGTAAGGCAGACGAAACGTATCTCGGACAAGAGAAAGACAAAAGACTGTTTTACCTTTGCATCTCGGACGCCGACCGACTAATTCCACGCCAGAAGAGAATCATCAAACCCGTGAGAGCGACCGAGACGAGAAAGCGAGTCCTCGTCACCAGGAATAGAATTGCCCTCCATGGAGGCAATCTCGCCCTGGCTGACTTCCACGTCACGCCACCTTTGGGGAGAAGCATCTTCGCGAGCGAGAGAGGTGGAAGTAGGATAGAAATCGGAGGCGATGGAGTGGTTTTCGATGGGTGAAAAGCAGTCGACGCCTATGACAGGCGGCGATCGCGGGAGCGACGTTGGCTGACGATAGGGTCGACGGGGGACGAGGCGGGCCGGAGAGGAAAAGGGTGCGACCGTAGTCTGCCGTAGAGAGGGCGAACGGCTCTGATTGAGGATGGCAATGAACCTCGAGGAGATCTGATGCGGTTCGATCAGGACGATGGACGACGCGGAAGGACGTCGATAAAGCGAATATGGAGAAGGGGGGAAGTCCGCGATCGTCGAGAAAGGGTTTTTTTCCCTTCCAAAAAAAAAAAAAAAAAAAAAAAAGATTGCGGGATTGGGCGGCAAGGCCTAGAAACGGGCAAGATGAAAATCCCAAGAAATCAAAGCAAATGAATCAAAACAAAAACGAATGGTAAACGAATGGACCGACCGTCGAGAGAAGTCGAGAAGAAAAAAGGAGAGAAATGAATGAATGAATTGATTTATTCTTTGGCAATTCAATTTGCTGGACCTGACGGGCTGCAGACTGATTGGTTGCTTTTTATAGCTGATGACTACGCTCTTCACTTGTTATTAAGCAGTTATATAAGATTCTATCGTTCTCTATATCCATAACGCCATAAGTCACATCTAATGAGATAGACAAAAGAAAGGACGGAAGAGAAGAAACAAAAGAAAAACCGAAATGGACTATACATGTCAGTATGTAGAAAATAGAGTCAACAATAGCAGGCGGACCCCCTCCAATATGCACAGTGAACAGAATTAATTATATAAAGGATCAACAAACACCCATAGTACTTAACCAACTTTTTTTGGTCTTGATGTACATCAAAAATAAAGTAGAAATGAGAGAAAGGGAGATCCAAAATATCCTGTATAATGTCCGGAAATGATACAATGCACACGCTATGCTACAAAAGAAAGAGAAGAAAAGGGAAATTGGCTCCAAATCATCCCCAGTCTATACGATATAGATATTCAAGGAAACAAATTTCATCACAGAAGAATCCCATTAGGGCGAAGGCATCACCGACTGACGCCGTGAAGGCACCACTGAATAGGCCTGGGGAAAAATAGGCGACGACGGCCCCGTCATGGGAGGAGTATGGCTGATCAAAGGAGGAAAGGACTGCGACGAAGAAGCCGTCAGGGGCTCCGACCGCGACGCATCCACGCTGGTGGCGGTGATCTCGTCGCAGAAGACGCGCAGACCCGGCAGCATATGACGTGGCCGGTGATCAGGAAGCGGAGCCAGTGCTTGGGGGGTCGAGTGCTCCGTCTTGGGTGAGCGGAACATATGCTCGTAAGACTTCAGCTGGATTTCAAGAGCCTGGTTGCGCTCCTCCAGCATTTGATTCTCCTGCTTTAGGGTCTTGATCTGCTGCTGCGCCGTTTGGTTCTGCTCCTGCAGGTTCGACACCAGCTGCTGCAGTTGCATGCACCGGATTTGCGGCTGGAGCTTCTCCGATAGCTGTCGAGGCATCTCATTCTCCTGTCGGATCAGATGCACAATGACCAGGAGCATGAAGTCGATCAGGTAGATGGCCCCCTGCACGATGTGCTCCTTGGATTCGGGCAGACTCTTGGCCGGGTTCCATCCCGCCCGCTCGAGGAAGAAATCATGGATGCGGGCGTCCAGCTCGCGATGCAAAAGACTCAGGTTCTTTCGCCGGTTCCCCTCCGCAATGCGGTGTTTCTCGCGCTGGTCGTCCGAGTCCGAGATCAGACTCCCTTTGCGCTTGCGGCCGCACAGCTGCTGCAAAGGAGGCTTGCGGTTGATCTGCCTCGGGGCAATCAGGCTCAGCAGGTCGGCCGGGGTCAGTTCCTGGGGGAATTCGAAATTCCGGTGCGAGTGCTGCTGCAAGGATTCCGTCCACGAGCTATCGGCGGAGTTGGCGGGAGATGGAGGGGTCACTATGTGTTCGGTCCCGGTCCATGACGATGTCTTGACGGGGAGCGCGTCATGAGAGCTGGGGGGACCATGAGCCAGCACGGTGGAATTAAAGGGGTTAAAGGGACCCCGAGGCAATGGTTCGACGCGTGGTAGCGGCGGTAACCGACGGTCTTCAGTCATTTCTGCAGCTGCGGGAGTATTAGAAATAGACCGCACACCACTATGTGAGACCTGTCAGTCATTCATTTCCACATAGACCTGGGAGGCAAGGACAAACTCACGGAAGAGAGCAGCGTTGAGAGACTTCCGTAATTGGACTCATGTCTTCAAACATGTCCGTTGGTAGGTGGGATTTCTGTATGTCTCTGTCTGAACCTGTATGTCTGAGATGTGTCTTATATATATGTGTTGGAGTGGATAGGATATCGGTATATGTATGAGATCAAGGAGTCTGGACAAAAGTAGACAATGCTGATAGTGGAATAATTATTAAATTTCTTTCCTTAAAAAAAAAAAAAAAAAATTATAAAATAGAATAATAAACGTCAATTATACGGACAAGTCAGGAGTCAGACACAATAATACAATCAAGGAGGAGGTTGCTATGGCGAGCAAGCAATAAAGGGAGACAATCCACGAGGGACAGAAAAGACGAACTTCCCCAGGGATACGGAGCGATCCGCTGCATGTTTTATATCTCGAGACGAATGCAGAAAAGTGAACGAGGGGTTTGGTCGGGGGAGAGCGAGAGGATGGCGCTCAGACTACGATGAACTACAGCAATCTATCGACATAGAAAGTACTGATCCAGGATGTATCATCCAGATCTGCGACGCCCTCAACAGGGAAGGAAGTCAGATGCCAATTAGGCTCTGATGGCATCGATCATGCTTCTAGATACTCTGTACCTACTAGATGGATACATACTGGATGTTCTTCTCGGAAGACCAAGAAGATTCCGGCAGAGTTCGACAGTGGAACCCTATACCATGATAGCCCTCCAGAACAGAATCTCTATCACAAACGGGCGGCCAGATCGACGAATCAACGTGCTCTGATCGCGATATCCAGAGTTCACCACTCACAAGACTAGATGGGCTACTTCAAGTCCCTTGATTTGTCACCGCTACAGCGGGTTTTTCGATCTCCTACACAGGTCCAAGGATATCGATTCCCCTTGCATCGATGTCCTCAATAGTCTGTGGCCAACGATCTGGATTTCTCTTCCTTCCCTTCTGATTATTTTATTATATTTCTCCTCACAACCGGCAGTGCTGCGTTCCACTCGAGAATAGCGTTCCATGATCCAAAACGTTCCCATTGTCTGATCTAACGCGACCACTCCATGCTCCGTGGCGGCCACGGAACTAGGCTTCCGGCGCTTATCCAGGTGGCTATCCACTATTATTCGGGAATATACCTATGTAGACTAGAAGGGATCCCCAAAAAAAATAGGCATGCAGAAAAATCGCCCGCAGAGACTCAATCATTGCATCTCCACCTGTACATAGCAAAGAAAACAGAGATATCTGTGCTCTGTATGAGTGCGGACTCCCCAGGAACAAGACAACTCCGTAAAATAGTATGCTACACTACACATAAACATCCGACGCACAGGCAGGCTCCCGAGGGAAGATCATCCATCTGCAGAAGATCTGAGACCAATAGCACAAAGCAAGGACTTTGGGAACCCGGACAAGGAAGCTCCCCGTCGAGAATCAAAAGTACATATATGAGACAAACTTCTGCGAGGAGTTGCAGGCCTCTCAACCGGACGAGGGATACTCCATACTGAATGAAGGGAAGGGAGTGGAGAGGGGGGGACACCACGCCGTCATTGGCATCGAATTACTCAAGTTCCCGGATCCTGGATCCTCGTCGATGGCGTACAGCCGAATGGAGCCGAAGTATGGAACAGTTAGCTAGCTCGCTAGTTAGTTCATTCAATTCAGGACCATTTCCGGAGAACAAGGGGGTCAAAACTCAAGCCACAGCTTCTTCTTATGTTGATCGCCACACCCCCCCGAGGGGACGTCCCAGTGACCTGGTTTTGACTTGACGCCTGTCAGACCCAGTCTCCGTTGGTTCTGGACTTTTTCCCGTCTGGGTGAGTTCCCCTTCTCTCCCCCTATGCTAAGGCTGTGCTGTTGATTCATTTTAAACCAGGAACCAGGGAATGGGTGATTTGGAATAGCTACGTGGATTAATCTCCAACGGACGAATTTGGCAGAGGAAACCAGCTAGAAAGGAGGCTGAGAATAATGGACATCCATATGGATAGTGTCATCGCCTCAATAACGCCAATGATGATGCTAATCGATCCCAGTCCAGCATTCTGGAGGCTGAGAGCAGAAGCCGTGTACGTCAGTCAGTCAATCCGAGGGGGCAAAGGGAGAAAGAAGCAGAGATTCAACATCCAAACAGAATACTTGCCACGGTGATCTGTAACCCCTTCCATGCCCATCGAGGAAGGGGTGGCGGGTCCGCATGGCAGAGGGTTTAGATCTGTCATATTCGTAGCCAGCTGATCTAGAGACGGGTATAAACAATGCAATGGATCTCAGCCGCCCCACGTTGTTCTTTGGGCCATCCCTTGTGCGCGGTTTTAGCATTGTGGACTTATGGACTGTGGACTTGGGGGTTGTGGTCGGGATTGCCTTAAGGCGCTGTTGACCCATATGGGGGAAACGATCGACTAGACCTACTCGGTGATGGACCAAGCGAGTGGACGGTTTGGCACTATGGCACTGGCAGTTACTGTTAAGGAGTGGGAGGCTCTCAGTTATAACACGCGCATAAGCGGTGACTTGGCAGTCCATTCATCCAAATCCCAACTGCAGATATGAACATTCAGTGAACTGATAAAGATTTAAACGACACGAACAACGTACTCCGTAGAGGCAGCACGACTTCTCCCAAGCATATGGTTATTCTAGCTAATACAGAGGACAGAATAACTTTCTACCTGAAGATCAACGAAACTATGTACCAGACTAGAAGAGGACTTGCCAATTAGATGAAATTCACTGACTTAGCTAGTCCAACCAAAATGTCCGAACGAGTTCTGACGCGATCAGTTTCTGATATTTTCCGATATATCATGGTCTGGAATCATCCAGGGGTTCGAAGCTATGGACCTTAATGGTGCAAGGGCCTTGATATTCCCTCCCTCTACACATCTCCTTGATCTCAACAGTAGATGTCCTAGTCGGATGTACGGAGTACTTTTCATCTCATCATCCCTATACAACAAAACGATTAAACTACAACAATAATACTCTGCTCAATATCCTAATAAGAACAAATAACAAGAAAGAAAAATGATAGATCAGATCCCCACGCAATGGATGCAATGCGTTGTTCATCCCTTACCCATTTTGCCATTTCTCGGTCGACCAGTCGATTTTTCTCTACCGGTTTTTTCCAACGCACATACTCATGCAGCAGTGCATACATAACTCCACATCGAATAAATGAATTAAAATAAGGGGTCATAATAGTAATAAAAACAATAACATAGCCACAATAGGAATAATAATAAAAGTTAATGCAGGGAAGATACATATTCCAGATTCAACTCGTGCCATGCTTCATCTTCGGCCTTTCTCGCTTTCGATGATTCTCTATGGTCGATCCTTCTCTTTCTTTCTCCATCTCCCATCGCCACTGGATACTCCGTGCGATCCAGTGGACAGACCAGATCCTGGAAAGTGGCCGATCAAAGCCCTACCAGATGGAACCTCAGGCGCCCATCTGGCCCTCCATGCAAGGTACGATGGGTAGCATTTCTATATATCGTATTCTATCATTTCAAATCATGATTCTTCTTTCTTTCTTTATCCTGTGACTTTGCCAGGATTCATTAAAACCTAAACAATTAAATAAGTATGTAAAAATACTACCCATGAGCTATGAAATAGAAGACAAAAGTACGGAGCGTCCGACATTAAAGTTGAGATCATCGCCTCCATTTCTTCGCGTGCGGGGGAAAAGAGAAGAATCCATCAATCGAATCCAGTCGTGTGTGCTTCGACCTCTTTTCTACCCTACTCTGTAGTACAGAGAAAGACTAAGTCGGGTATGTCCGAGCCAGTAAATGACTAGGATTCCCCTACCTTACCACGGGGAACGGAAATAAAAGTACGAGCTACCCATCGGTTGCCTGCGGGTCCAGATACCTACCATTGATCTAGCTAATTCGCATAGAGTATCGTAGATAGCTTCTTTCCCTCCTCTCGTGCCTGCAGCTGACACGGTGTTCTGTCGTCTATAATAGATCTACATACGGAGTATCTACGGTCGGAGGACTCCATCCCTACTCCGTACATACGTCTACCCTGAAGTATGTACCTATGGACATGAGGTGAAAGGCCCCGTTCACCCGCCATCTAGTCTTTCTTGTCAAATGATTAGACCTGAATTAATAATAATGATGATGATAATAATAATAATAATATATTTTTCTTATAAAAGACAGCCCCTCTATACTCCATCCAACCCATCCGGATATCTCAACACTTGGACATATTCTATTCAAGTAACGATTCAGGTCTTTATACAATCCGCTGTATAGGGTTTACTGACCCCACCGTCGATAAATCAAAGTAAAAGCCACGATCCATGCTTATAGAGATTTCTCAGTAACTTTGAATCCATCCAACATCATGCGTAACACCCTAGCTACCCAATCAAGTACTCCGTATGCTCCACCAAGATATCCCAAAGTGGTTCCCCTCTGGAGACCCGAGCCATGCGTCCGGACACCTGGCACTCACCGCTTTGGACTGGTCATTTCTCCTCGCCTCCTCATCTCGGAGGGAAAAGAAATTTTCATCGATCGCGATGGCTACATGCGTTGTACGAGGCACATACCCTTCACGGGCCGCCGCCTCTGCCACCGCCTCATGGAGTTAGACACATTATCCATCTCTTCGGGGCAGAGATCAGTTGCCGCTCCTAGTTTTGCATGACCGCATACCCGTGAACCCAATCTACCTCTTCCCACATGGCACGGGATCCATTAGGTTTATGAAGCAGGCTCGATGATTCTAGGTCGGAGATGTAGAGCAATATTAACTGATGAAATTCAAAGGGACGACTATCATCAACAAGTAACCACAATTTGTAAAGGAATGTCTATCACACAAACCACAAGACAACTGAGGCCGACGCCATCGACCCTGTTCAAGAGAACTTAAACTTGACATGGGACCGGCTCCACTGCTCGGGGACATCTGGAGAAGTAAGCAACAGAGGGGAATACAACTTCTTTTCGATGGTCTCCGAGAAACAAAACCAAATTAAGAATTTTGCTCAAACAAGATTCAATTATTATCATAAGAACAGCAAAGTACTGGACACCCCTTCGGTGATCAGGCGACTCTACACAACCATGAAAAGGGCTTCAAAAAAAAAAAGCACAAAAAGTACACGCATTCACGCAACAGCATGGCATCTGCCTTTACAGGGCATACTGAACCAGAGCACCGAAGACGGCAGCCAGACCCATGGCGGGCACGTTGGCAACGTTCATGGCGGAGGCACCCTCGCTAGAGGAGGAAGAGGGCTGGCCGCCGCTAGTGGTGGAGCCAGAAGAGCCATCCTTGGTGGTAGGGTTGGGCGTCTTAGCCTTGCACTCGTACTTGCCGCGGATGGCATTGCCCTCAAGCTTGTTAAAGGTATCGCAGCTGAAGTTACCAGTGCTCTGCATGTTGAAGCCACCGGCAACGGTCTTCAGAGCAGGGAGATCGGCCCTATGGTCTCACGGTTAGCGGCGTAGATCGGGATCAAGCATCAATACGTAGCAAGGGTAAAAACGTACTCATCGAATTTACCGCTGAAGTCAATAGCACCAGTGACCTTGGCAAGCTTAGGGAAGTCGACGGAACCCAGCTTGTCGTTACGGACAATAAGGAAGCCGCCATGGACAGTCTCGAGCTTGTTCATGCTGATGTTGGTGAGCTTGTTGTTGTTGTCAAACACCAAGTCACCGGTCTCGGTGAGGTTAGGGGCAATGAAAGACTTGAATGAGTTGCCCCAGAAGCCAAGCTGACCGCTAAGGAGCTCCAGAGAAGGAACGGAGACGGAAGAAACGTTACGGAAGGTCATATTCCGACCACCGGCCAGGTTGGGGAGTTCAATCTCCAATGACTGCTTATTTCCAGCAAAGTTGATCAGGCCCGTGGCATTCTTCAGGTTGTTCACGTTGACAGTCTCCAAGGACAAGTTCTCAGTGACGTCCAAGTCACCAACGGTCTTCAAGGAGATTCCATCCAGGTTGGTCAGGCCAGTGTTGGTGATCGCGACGTTGCTGGCCTCAGTAACACCCTTGGTGAAGGCGAGGGTCTGCAACATGGGAAGAACGGCCCACTTGATGCTTCCGACCTTAGTAAGAGCAGCGAATTCGAGAGTGGTCATGCTGGTTAGACTGTTCAAGTGCATGGTGTCGCCAATCGAGCTCAGGCTGGAGGCAGACAGAGAGGTCAGGTTGACAGCACCATCAACAGTTAAGCTGCCAGCAATCTCTTGGACACCGTCGAGGCGCACGTCGCCGGTGATACTTTTGCTGATCTCGACATCACCCTTAAGAATCTTACAGCTGCTGTATTTGCTGGCATCACCCTGGCTTTCGATGGTGATGGTCTTGCCGGCGCTACCACAGTCTACATCACCAACCGTCAGTTCTGAATCCTGTCAAAAAATTGGGCGGCGCCATTGTTCACCTACCATCAGCAGCGAAGACGGAGTTCGCCGCCAAAAATGCGGGAAGGGCGTATTTGAGGAGACCCATTGTAAAGGATGATTTTCACACTGCTGCCAGAAAGCCCAGGTCAGTACTTTGCATTTGTCACTCAATTCGGGGATCGTTTTTATCTCTTTTTTTTTTTTTTTTTCGCGCAGGGACACCACCGTCGAGATGTAGATAAAGATAGATAACTAAAAGCAAACAGGATTTGGGAGATAAATAATATTGGTATTCACCTACCAATAGCGCTTCGGATAGATATATCAATCGGGCGATGTTCGGCCCTTGTAAACAGTATGGTCAAGTAGCAGCGAAAGAGCTTAATATGGGAATCAAAAGGCTAAATAAACGAGTGAAAGAAAAAGAAAGCTTCAACGAAGGAGAAGCTTAAGACGGCGCGTTCTTGAGGGGAAACGAAATGCACGGATTAGGCAAGAACGTTCTCAGAATGAAGAGAAAAGAGAAAGGGAAAAGAAAGGGAAGGACTGGATGGCAAAAGGTGAGACAGAAGTGGGAAGGAAGGCTTTCAGGGAGGACAAGAAAGGAGTCGTGGCCCGCGGGTTGGTGGACCTCTCCTTGCAAGACACTGTCCAAGTACTGAGGAGGTATGGAACGGGGTATTGGCCAGGTACGGTACAGTATGGTATGGTACTGCGGGCACTTTTTTGTTTTGTTTTTTTCTTTTCTTTGGCCAGCCCCCTTTCTAACACCAGGAATCTCAACTGTACAATCCTTTTCAGTCAATGTAGAGGACTGCCTTGTCTACCCTAAGGTACCTACTATCTACCTACTGTAATCCGTACTTACAGGTCAAAGTGAAAGTGGACAAAGCATCCCTCTTGAAGCTTACAGATTAATCCTGTTTTCTTTTAGCTGGAAATAGTCCGTTGTGGCTAGTCCGCCCCATTCTTGTAACACTTCGCTAATGATTCGCTCCCAGAACCCCTTTCCCTCACCACTCATCAAATCACAACTTGTATTTCTGCGACTGATTTGAAACAACCCAAATATTGCTCCAGATTAACAGTCCCTCTCTATTTTCTGTTCTTTTTTTCTTACCTTGCACGGTTGACATATTCCATGGGTCGGTATTAATTACTGCAGGACAAGCTGCCTAAGTACTCTGTACTACCTATCTACAATTGCTATGTTAGAGTATCTTGGTAACATGAGGTTTGTCTCCAAGTAGACCAGACATGTGTACATGGGGTTGATAGATAAGTACGGCATCTATCAAATAATTTCTTTTGGATCTCTACCAACAAGGAACGACACTCAGTGTCTGGCATAAATTCAATGAAATCCGTTCAATATTCAAGATTATGATGATCGGTTCCAACATTACATAGTAGTCTAGTATCTACTAGCCAACTAGTATAGCCGCTAAGAAGGGCCAGACTCTAGTGTTAAGCAATTCAATTATTATTACGACCGCAATTGTTCAATTGTATGTGCATAACTCATTTTAGGTTTGTACATACAGCAATAACAGGTTCCTCGATGGAGTATGCTTCGTACAATGTACGGAATACAGCCATCATCCTAATAACCTACTCATTCTTGTCCATATTCTAAAGGGATCCAGAATGTTGTCGTTACGAAGACTGAAGGAAATAAACCAACAAAATATGAATGACGAATTCCGCTGATCAGCTGGGTTTGATTGGAATTCGTCGTGGACACTTTCCTGCCACTCGGACGCTCCGGTATGTAGCGATACAATCATGTTCAAATTCCTTCGTCAGTTCACCTCCCGCTACCTAGCCTCATTGCAATATGTATGTACAAGAGGTGGTGGTCATCATCCCATTCTTGACGTTTTTAGTAGGTACTAGTCATGGCAAAATCCCACTGTGTATGTTGTGTATTGGCTCTTGCAAAGTTCTGTTTCTCTGCGGGGCTTGCCACTGATTGAGTGCTGATTCGGCTAGGTATGTACCTTCTCGGCCAGGTACCATAGACAGTGGATCATAAGATGGAGAAATGTGCCATACAATGGTGAACGAAGACAACAATCCCTGAATACTAATAAAACCCGCTGCCAAGTGGCAAAGTCGACTGGCTTCCAGACCCAATAGCATTGCCGTCATGTGTATGGTAATACGCTTGTCCTATGTCGGTATTAGAGATACAAATCGTAACATGCCTTAGGCTGACCCACCTTAACGATCATCTAAAATTGGACCCATTTCCAGCTCCTGAAATTGTCATCTTGCGCGTAGTCAAAATTACATATAAAGTCTCGTCTCTTGACTTGGACACTTTCAGCGCGTTTGCTTCCTTTATGGAGATTGTAAGGCTATTTGCCTTGTAGTGGTGACTCTCTCATATCATAACCCGATAGGATAGTCAGTATATGAAAATAGAATTAATTCACCTCCTATATGTTCAGTAAGGAGTCCTTTCACCTTCTTACTTCCTACGGTATGGTTCATCTTACGCTCGATGTCAAAACTGCCCTCTTTCATAACCCGTCCCAATTGCTTAGCATCCTTCTGTGATCGCTTGGACGGTTTAGAGTTGATCCCTTATCACTCCACCCATGTGGATATCCCATCGCATACTCCACAGCTATCCGTCTCAATAGCATTGTATTTTAGGGATTACATCACAAACAACATCCTTCTATCAAGACTATGCATACCTTCATTTCTCCTTTCTATAGTAACATCCTCAGCTCCATGGGCTCCTCCGTTGCATTGTTGTTAGCATTCCATAGCCGATGTTTTAAAGGACCACTTATTTACAATGGTCACGTCTGGTAAATACACTTCAAATGATACTGATAGTCACAACAGCGGCACGTTCCCCTTAACGCCACCAGGCATGGGTAGATGTGTTCAGAGTTGATAAGAGTGGACAGTCACCATAATCATAGGACTATATATTTGCACAGCATCGTTCTCCCTGGAAGTCGGAGAACTGGAAGTTGGCTGACGAGTGCTTACCACCCTGTATAACCGTCTGTCGATATGGACGGTAGGTGGATAGACTCGGGATGAGCAGAACAGGGTTCAAAGCGACCATCATTATCTTACTGGAGCGTCGGGCCCCGAAGAGTTTAATGATTCGTAACACTACAACGTACTACTCCGTACCTAAGCACACTGACATTGCTAGTTTAGGTATTAGTTGTACCTGTTGGCCATGTGAAACCCCCAGGATTTGTGTTCCATCGGGGCGAAGCTTTTTGTCTTACACGTCGATGGGCCTTCCATCCTGTCAAGTATCTTGTCTTAATTTTGGATCCAATCGCTGATCTTCTACACTCTTATTAGCCGAGTATTTTTAGGTTTTAATGGCCCTTAGGTCTCGCTATGCTACTGCGGTATGTCCCGAAGAAAACTCGGTACAGAAGACCGAGGTACTACCAGGATGCTTGTGGAGCGGCTCTATTTTCTTGCTGAAGTAATTCAACTGCATCGGATCATAACGTAATCGGTAAGCGAGCGCCGCATTGAAGGCGAGCGCCGCACTTCTGTACTCCATATAAAATGGCACTCTTTGAAACCTTAATATCTCAACCACCAGTAGATATAGAAACATCTTGATAAGATAGTAACATATATATGAACTCTAAAAGGGTGTTTTTATATTTTCATGTTTTTAGGTAGTTTTCTTGGCTTTAAATACTAGGACAACTGAAAGTATAAAAAATACAGCTGTAATTTATCTTACCTGGAGAAATATTCATTCTGGAAATTTCTCTGCTTAATATATATATACACTGTATTATATTATACTGTATATTTAATTTTATGTCCCCTAGGTGCTTTATTGTTGAGATATTAGACTCTCAAAAAAGTGTCATTTTATATGGAATACAAAGGTGCGGCGCTCGCTTTCATGCGGCGCTCGCTTACCGATTACGTTACAAGTGGCCATCTATCCAACAGACTTGGGTTTGGTTCGCGTCCGATGAAAAACACAGATCAATATTGTTACGCACTTTTTGTGTCACCTACATGCTTCGACGGCCTGTAGGATCTCAAGGCTTTCTCTGCATTCCACATGCCTGCCCATAGTCAGATTCTCGGAATGTGATTGCATGTGGAATTTTGAGTAAGCTGAGCAATATAACCTAGGATAACTACGAGACATGACGAATTAAGAAGTTGAGACATCCGGTGAGGGGAAATAACGGCAGTGCCAGTGTTTCATGGCATGTGACTTTGTAGATGCTTGATAGTTATGAAATGTTGATTACTAACAACATAGACCTCGTATAGAATCAATATAATCATGCTAAGGTCTTTACATTCTCACAGTCTCTGAGAACAAGCGACAAACTGTATAGTCACATCTTAGATACATATCAAAGCACATATGTTGTATACCGAAGACCTGCATAAAGAAAGCACTATGTTAAAAGCCCTATTTCAAATGTTTACGTTAAGTATATCTTAGACACATTTCGAAATAGCATACTCGTATAAACGCATTGATTGGTAAGATTGTGGAGAACAACCATGGATGACTTACCCGAACTTATAATATGCGATGCCCAAAAAACACCAGGCATTCATACATGTCTGTCAATAATCAGAGCCCCTAGATTGCCTCCAATCATCCGGATATCAGGTCCACATTAATGAATGTTCTTATCTACCTGAACGCATCAGTTTATATAAATAGCTTTCTATGATGGCCCTTAGGCGCTCCGCGCGCTTGAGCGCCCCCAGCAATGCAGCTTCGCCCTTATTGCAACCCAAAACCAAAGCAAGCAAAGCGACCAGGAGCAGCAATGAAGATACCAAAGTGCGAAAACCCTCAAACAAACGGAAAAAAGCGTCTCTGGACTCGAAACGGAAAAACACTGTTTCGAATATTCGCCAAAACAAAGCCACTACAACACTTACCGCGGTCGATAACGTCTTCAACCCATCATCGGCTACTAGTGGTACTATAAGTAGGCCACATACTACCCCTCCTCCCCTCGATCGACCCGTTGAACCCCATACAACAACTGTTCCCCTCCTCACACCCCATGGGTCCTCCTTGGTTGCATACCCTCCTGGGGCTGAGGAGGCATCCCCCAGCAAGACAGGCCGGCCTCGCCCAACAGCCACGACGGGGACGCTCCTTGAAAAAGCCGTTGCACATCTAATTGCTACGGACCCACGGCTAGAGTCCATTATAAAACAGCATCCGTGTCCCCTTTTTTCCCCCGAGGGACTAGCGGAAGAGATTGATCCTTTTCGAAGTCTGGTCGTCAGCATCATCGGTCAACAGGTGTCGGGCGCTGCAGCCAGGTCGATCAGAGACAAATTTATAGCGTTGTTCAACCAAGATGGTAAAAGAGATGGTATAAACCCAACAAATCACTTCCCCATACCGGAAGAGATTGTTCGGCTCGATATTCAGACGCTGCGGACCGCCGGTCTTTCCCAGCGGAAAGCCGAGTATATCCAAGGCCTGTCGCGGAAGTTTGCGGATGGTGAACTGAGTGCTCAGATGCTGCTGAGTGCCAGCGATGAGGAACTCGTTGAGAAATTAACTGCTGTTCGGGGTCTGGGCAAATGGTCCGTTGAGATGTTTGCTTGTTTCGCCCTAAAGCGAATGGACGTGTTCTCTACAGGTGATCTTGGTGTGCAGTATGTTGATTCCTCACATTTATATCTAAGAGCGTCCGCAAAAAGAGAGAAAAAAAAAAACATAAAAAAAAAGACAGCTCGCCGATTTATACCTACTTGACTAACTATAAAATAGAAGAGGATGTGCGGCATTCACGGGCAAAGACGTGAACAAACTCAGAGCAAAAGGAGGTGGTAAGTTCAAGTACATGGCAGAGAAAGACATGCTTGAGCTGGCAGCGAAATTTGCCCCATATAGGTACGTAAATCTCCCTAGCACATGGCAATACATAGAGCCACCATTCTTATACGGACATGTAGGACTCTTTTTATGTGGTACATGTGGCGGATAGAGAACGTAGACATCGCCGTATTGAATTAGTGATAAGTGAGCGCAATTATACAATTGCATTATCTATCGATGTTGATCTAGCCAGTATATTTAATGGTAGCATGTATTATGACAGCGTTGAGTGGAATGAACCCAACTGCTATTTAGGTAGCAGCAACATGCACATATGACATGGCACACTTACAACCAATAGAACAGAGCCGACTTACCCCTATTACCCTGTCTTCATAGTTATACGATAGGTTTTAGGAGTCGAGTCTGATGGGCTCCAGCATGCTTCACCTTAGCATGAACCATATAGATACTGCTGTGTGGTGGTATGTTACTGATCTATACTCCAAATTGGAACCGAAACTTCCATAGTCAACAAAATGGGACGGATGAATTTGTACAGTATCAGTACACGATTGAACGACATATCAAAATCTCCAGCGCATGTTCATCGCAGCGACGGACAGCAGGTGAACCGCAACACACAAAATCCCTCCTCGTTTCTATCCAGCCTGTCTATTGCCCTGACGTACATTTTTCTTCGGAATCTCTTGGCAGTATCGGCTAGGGCTACAAGCGTCTACCGTTTAATGATGAGGTTGTCGAGATCCGCACGTTCCTTCTGTTCCTTCTCGACTTCGCGAATGATCGGGCTCAGGTATTCAACATCCTATCGACAGCTATCAGCGACAAGTCCACCGAATCATTCTTAAGGGATTCTAGATGCTTTTCCCGGAGAGTATCCCCACCATACATGGAGTTTCTATAGGGTTACAAATCCTCCTCACGGGATTGGCTGATATTTCATGCGGAGAAATGGGGAAGGTTGCTAGGTAAAAATGCACGAAATTCAACTCACATCCTCAGGCTTGGTCTGCTCAGCAGCTGGAAGGAGGGTGTGGGAGACAGAGCACTAATTGACGAGCATTGTTAGACACCTGGTCACCTCTGGAAGACGGACGATAGGAACCAACCTGGAATGCCCTGCGGATACGGAAAACACGGTCGTAGGCCTCCTTAGGGGGAAGACGCTTGATGGCCGTCTGAACGGCCACGCTTTCCTCGGGGATCAGGTCATCAAACCTTATTAGAGTCAGCCAGGTCACTTTTGGAGACATGATATAAAACTGTTCTCCGCCCAAGCGGAGACAAGGATATGGCACGAAAACTGATAGACAACGCTCGATATATCCAACAGAGGTCTATCGTTTCACATATCCACCCTGCACCGCATGGATCTGAGAAAAAAAGGTGTGTGCTCCTACTTCAATCCGAGCCTCCTGTAACCGGCTGCGTCGGCGTACCAGTTGGCAATTGGCGTCATCCAGCGCTTGAGCCACGGGCGCTTGACAATGTAGCTGGTAAGAGAAGGAGCGGACATGGCGAATGATCCCAAATGGAGATGGGTTGGGTCCAATTGGCGGAGTGGTGTGGAAGGGGGATCGCGAAATGTCAGTCAAGCTGAGCGAGAGTTGGCCCGATGTTGGAGTGTGCAAAACGGAGGTTCGGCGAGTGAACTTTCCCAAAAACATCCGATTTTTTCTGCCTCAGGCAGAAATACCTGACCGGTTCCGATCCAAAGACACGTGATTGGCCTGCTTGCGAAGTGCTGCCTCAGGCGCTACTCTTGGGACCGGCGGTGGATTCTCTCTCCACCTGACCGGCAGAGACTCGTATCTGCATTTGATCTCGTCCACAATCCTCCGCGATCTCCCGTTCGTGCACTGCTTTCCAACATCCCCAGCTGACACACCCCTGCGTTTTGTATCCGCCGATTGTCTCCGTTCCAACATTTTCGGGCATGGAGGTCGTTAAGCGCTGAATCCTTTTTTTTATTTGTTTTGCTCCTCGAGAGGAGCTGAGCTGCTACAACAGACCCCGCCCCGTTTGTGTTCCGGATAGGGCAACGCTGAAACCATTAGACGACTCAGTAGCATTGGCACGACCGACAACCTGTTCCAATTTTTCTCCTCCGAACTTTATTTCTAGCCCAGAAGTGCTCCAATCGAGAAAATACGCCCACATCGCGATTAGCATAGGACCGATTGGGTTCCGGAGCGAGCACCGACATGCTCGGGTCCGGGAGCCCTTGTGAGATCTAAGACGGACACATAGGTTGCTTTTTGAGTGCTAGTTGCGAAAGATGTTTTCAGAAGAACACGGCACTTCAGAGAGTGCCAGCAGCGCTCAAGGGCAGCAGGTTACACATTCTGACGGCCCTCCATCGTCTAGCCTTCATGTGACCCCCGAGGTCCCGTCAAGTTCGCTCCTCACTCGCATCGAAATATTCTCCACCCGCGTCCCCGGTTTCTATATTCCTCCATTCTGCGGGGCCAGTGCAGGCGTAGCGTCAGGTATCGTGACATGTCCTCTCGACGTGATCAAGACCAAGCTGCAGGCTCAGGGAGGGTTTGCACGAAGAGGAGGCAATGTGGTCGAAGCCAAAGCGTTATATCGAGGCATGCTAGGTACAGGTAGGATGATATGGCGTGAAGATGGTATTCGAGGTCTCTACCAAGGGCTGGGTCCCATGCTTCTAGGATACTTGCCTACATGGGCGGTCTATTTGGCAGTCTATGATCGGTCTCGGGAATACTTTTATGAAACTACTGGTTAGTTATACTCGATTTGGGCCTGTTCGAGGCATTGGCTTACTGAGTTTTATATGATATACAGATAGCTGGTGGCTTGCAAGGGGTTATGCTTCCATAACGGCTGGTGCTTGCTCCACAGTGGTGACAAACCCTATCTGGGTGATCAAAACACGACTTATGTCCCAGAGCCTCAGATCGAATAGCGAAGGCTTTCGAGCTCCATGGCAGTACTCTAGCACCTGGGATGCGGCCCGCAAGATGTATAGGACAGAAGGGATACGCTCATTTTATTCCGGGCTTACGCCCGCCTTGTTAGGACTGACACACGTTGCTATACAATTTCCACTTTATGAATATTTGAAAATGGCCTTTACCGGATATGGAATCGGCGAACACCCCGACAATGGAAACTCTCACTGGATTGGGATATCTTTTGCCACATTCCTGAGCAAAATTTGCGCAAGCACCGTGACATATCCGCACGAAGTACTACGGACAAGATTGCAGACCCAACAGAGAACGTCGCCTGCGCCTTCACCAGAAGAGATCACATTCCGCGGAGGGATGGACCACCCCCCGGACCGTGGTAGGCCTCCGGGTGCCGCTTCATCTGATGGCATGCCTAACCGACCCCGATATGCAGGGATTATCCGTACTTGCCAGACCATTTTGAAGGAAGAGGGATGGCGCGCATTTTACTCTGGAATCGGCACTAATCTATTTCGTGCCGTTCCAGCTGCCATGACTACAATGCTGACGTATGAGTACCTCCGAAAGCTCATTAGCCACCTTCAGCACGAAGGAGCATTGAAACGCAAAATGGAGGAGGAGAAGCCGGGAGATTCAGTTGGTATATGACTGGATGGATAGAACGGCTCAATTGACCGGTTGAAGCTGCAGTGATAAGCGCAAGTTATTTAGAGTCTTATCCCGCAGCTCACTTGGGTAACCACTTCGGCTATCCGGGGGATTCACTTGCTCCGCCTTCGTTGCTGGCAATACCGGGTCAGATTTCATTAGATTTCATCACTCGCTTTCTCGTACTCTCTTTTCGGCTGCATGCTCGTTTTTGCCATGTAGCTGTCATGGAGCGGACCAACATTTGCACGGCATCGATGGTGTTCGGGTCATGGTATTATGAGTAGAGTGGCTAGACCCTCTTCTAGCATGTAAAGGTAGGGTCTGCCTGTTTATTTTCTTGGTCACACAGTGGGCTTTCTGATTTCTGCGAAAGACTTGTGTTTTCTGAGCGTTGTTCTCAAATCGTTTTGCATTGATTTGCAACGTATGTACATACATCAATTATACCTACTTTCCGTTCTTAGCTTTACAAATGCTGAATATGGACAACATACGTCTACCACTTATATAGGACTTTTGGCTTATCGCTATAATTTGGTGCAAGACAAAAAAAAAGCATTGGCTAATCCGTAGTTAACTAGTTAAGTTAACTAACTAGTGGATGGCAAGATGATGTCAGCCGTTTGGCGAAGGTCACGTGATACACAGAAATTTGACTGAAATTTCCAGTTTGAGGATTGAATTCCCGTTTTAACTTCTCACAAACAACAATCGGTGGAACCGTTTTTCTGTATAATGATTCCATTAGATGGCCTTAAGTTGGTCATTTCTTCTAGTTTCTGAAAAGATGTTTTATTTCTTGACAGTCGGCGTTGAATCGTCGTATCAGTTTGCATTTATAGGTACTGTTTTGCCCTTCCAGGATTACCTAGGTGCCTTGGGTTTCATTAGCCATCCATTTGATATGATGAAAATTCTTTTTGAATGGTAGATCCGGTCTTAATGGCTGGACGTGACTATTACAATACACTGAAAATTCTGATCATGGATATGTCTTGGTCTTATGTGGCCTCGAGTCTTGTTTTGCTAATGCTTATGCTTATATAGATTCTGGCCCGTTCCCAGTATATTGTCGTAATTTAGACGAACGAATCAAAGTATTAAATATTTAATAGAATATATTAACATGATAACTCCACAAATACAGAACTGTAGCCAGCTACACAAGATCACTTAAGCCCCTTTCCTTCGCTCAGTTTCACGGCTTTCTTCAAGGGCCTGCTGGACCCAGGATGTTTGATCGTTCCTGTCTGCTGGAGGCTTCGGACGGGAGGAGGCTGCAGTGGTACCCGATGACGTCTGCGCTTCACGACGGGCGGTGTTGATTGAACTGACGCAGTACGTGGTTAGGAGGATGGCCATGGTGAAAGCAGCGATGGGGGCATTAAGCGACTGATGAGAAGTATTTAGCTAGATATACTACTATGGAAAAGTAAAATATATACACGAAAGTAATGCTATATAAAAAAAAAGGGGAACTTACCCCTGAAGCACGACCCAGGGTCTTCTTGGTCATCTTAAATAGTTAATGTTACTAAAGAGGATTATGAGGTTGTGTTCCCGTGACGAGAATTTTTATCAGATGGAGGGTGACCAGCATCCAGAAATGATAAGGTATCAGTACGTGTCTCATACTGACCGGAGCTCTTCCTGTTGGCCGCAGCAGGGATTAGTGCCGTTTATCGGGAAAGCTATGTTCTGTACGGTATGAAGATACGAACAGTCGGGGCAACGGCCTGGGCACTTTTCCTTTCGTAATGCATGTCCATCTCCGTGGAAAGCTAATACAAGTCCCCCGCCATGGGCAAAATCCCACGAGGATCGATGGTCAGGGCCGACCGGCCAATCAGTTGGATACCCGTGGAACGGGGGGCCTATCAATCAGACACGATGACAAGAATGAGTCTGATTGAGTAGCAGCGACCGTGGATGTCCCGGGCTTCGAGCTCGGTTTAACGTCATCTCCGAGGCCGGAGCGAAGGCAACGGGGTTCCCGCATGCGGTTTAGTCCCGGCGAAGAGAAGAGGAAATAATTAATCAATCAATCAATCTTTCGTCGACATCACAACCTCGGTCATCGCCTCCCTGTGCTCTTTTCTATCAACCACCTTTTCCATCCCATACACACAGCACTGGAAACCATCGAACTATCTCTAAATACTCCATTATTCTCCTCTCCTAATCACATCGATCATAATGTTCCGTCGTCTCGCAACGGTCGCCCCTCGATCCATCGGCACTGTTGTGTCTCCTCGCATCACACCGGCCTTCTCCGGCGTGCAAACCCAGTCGATCTTGCGATCCCCGGCTCCTCAGCGAAGGGGTTACCATGAAAAAGATAAGTATTTCCTATTTACACGTTGGAAAGAGTCCATATAAACTTCCGACGGACCGTCGAACTGACCATCTCAGCACTGCTCGATCACTACAACAACCCTCGCAACGCTGGATCCATGAAAGTCAACCAGGATGTCGGCAGCGGACTTGTTGGTGCGCCCGCCTGTGGGGATGTTATGAAGCTTCAGATCCGCGTCGACAAGGACACCAAGACGATCAGTGATGTCAAGTTCAAGACCTTCGGTTGCGGTAGCGCTATCGCCAGCTCTAGCTATCTGACTGAGTTGGTGCGTGGAATGACTCTCGAAGAGGCCGGGAAGATTCGCAACACGGATATCGCCAAGGAACTGTGTCTGCCTCCTGTGAAGTGTAAGTTCAGTCGTATCTTCCCTTCAACAAACACGAAAGGTGTATAATATATCTAACGGATGTATGTAGTGCACTGCTCTATGCTTGCTGAGGATGCCATCAAGTCGGCCATTTCCGACTACTACACGAAAAACCCTAACGCTCGTTCCACTGACTTGGGTGGCACCGGCGCTGCCATGCCAGAGGTCAAGGTTGACGGTGCCTCCGCTAGCCTGTAGAGATATGCAGGAGAACAGGCACCACTACAAAAAGTAAAAAGAAAAACAAATGATTAAAAGACAGATGAACAAGGCGATACCAAATATGATTCCCTTATCGTGCTTATTTTTTTCCAATGCTTTATTTCCAAATTGAGATTGGATTGGATTGGGTCAGGCTTCATTCCATTCCATGATGTACAGATTCCTTTTCTACCCTGTCTAACTATTTTTCTTAACCTCTCCGCGCTGACAGAATGGCAAAGCAAGAAGAAAGCATTACGATATAACTTGATGTTAGTTATTAATTGAAGCACTTGCTTGCATGATGGGAAATGGCCCTTCCTATCTCTTTACTAGTTACTCCTCTCTCTGGTTTTTATTTTTCTGGCGGATTTTTGAGCTATTCTGGTAGTTATATAATAAATGGCACGGAAATTGATATAAAATACTTGTTATAGAATGCTTGTCTGTCTTTCTAATGACAGGACATACAGCATACAATCGGATACTCTTTTTGGAATGAAAGCTTTGATTGATGCAAGTCTAGTCTAGTGCAGCGCATGGGTAAGAGGTACTATATATACATATTATTGAGCTGAGTTTAGTTATTTCCAGATAAACCTACCATCCATCTAGTCCGCACTTCTATGTAAATGTACACATATGGTCTATTCCCTGTATAAGGACAGACCAAGCCAACCAAAAAAAAAAAAAAAAAAAAAAAAGAAAGAAAAAGAAAGAAAGAAGAAAACGCCCAGATGCACAAATACCCACCCGTGCTTTTCTATCAACTCGAATCCAAAGAGACGATAAGATAAATAATCAACAGACTCAATAACAATAACATATACAAGGCCATAGCACTACTGACTTATGAGAGATATATCTTCCAACATCTACCAGAGTTGTGCGAGCCGCGTCTTGAAAGATAGCACGGTCTCATAGACAGATAACTTCAGCTCGACGCGAAGAAAACCGGTCCAGGCGCGGAGAAATCGGAAGAAGTTCGAGAACCGCAGAATTCCACCGGTTTCATTAATGATTTCCATTTGTTCCTCGAAGACGGTGCGTGTAGCGTAGCGGGCGAGGATGAGGAATGTACGTACAGGTCCTTGCCTCGTATGCAGATTTTCGTCAAGGCTGCGGGCTGTAGATATCAGTTATGTTAGTATGTTAAATTGATAAAAAAAAAAAAATGAAAGAGAGAGAAAGCTTACTGAGGTCGTTGGTCTTTAGAATTAAAAGGATGATTCTAGGAACCTGACCCAACAACTCAACCAATTGCTGTAGCATACCCTCGCCTAATGCGCCGGACATATTGTCCCTCTCTGCGGCAGTTCTCTGACTGACAATATTCTTCTTCGTCACTTTGGTATAGTCTCTACCCGTGATGGCGCTGGCAAAGAGCGGGAACTGATCGTCTGTGATTCCTGCCACTTTGCGTGCATACTCGCGCATGTGGGGTTCATCGGCTTCGATGACTGCTAGCCACATCTTTGCGTAGTTTCGGCGCAAGTCACGAGGGATATCACGGTAGAGCCCATGATCGTAAAGGATGATGTCAAAGTTATGACGTCGGTTGGGATTCTTTCGGATGGCGATGTTTCCGCCGTGAGGATCACAGTGCAACGGGGCATTGTCGCCGAAGATCATCTCGTTGAAGATATGAGCTAAGGCAGCAGAGACCTCGTCTCGATCAATGTGATTGGAGTCTAAGTATTCCAGGTCATCCGGCCGACTACCGGACAAGAACTCCATTACAAGGATGCGCTTTTGCGCCCACATGACTGAGTTGGCGTCAGTACATATTAAGAAGACCGTTCCATAAACGACGGTCTAACACACACCTTCTGGGATAACCAATGGAGCATCCGAATGCTTCTTGAAGTACTCGCTCGCCCTCCTAGCGTTGTCCGCTTCCATGCGGAAATCCAATTCCTGTGGAAGAGAGAGGTCCATTTCCTGCGAGAGCCATTCTAGGTCGTATTCGGGGAAGAAGCGCTTCAGCATCGAAAAAGTGAACCTGGTCAATGCCAGGTCCAAGGGTACCCATTCCGCCAACGCGGGATGCTGCACCTTCACCGCGACTTTCTGTCCTGTTTCCTTCAGCGTGCCGATGTGAACCTGGGCAAGAGACGCAGCGCCGATAGGCTCCGACTCGAATGAAGAAAACAGCTCGTCAACTCGATGACCCGTGTCTGCCACAAACATGTCTTCAATGGATTCGATTGACGAGACGGGGCATTTATCTTGCAATGGAATGAATGTCGTCGTCCACTCCAAAGGAAGCAAATATCCCATACTACTCAGGTGCTGGCCTAGTTTAATAAATATGGAGCCGTTTTTCTCGAGAACACGTAGAGTTCGTTCCGCGCAACGTTTATGACAGGCCCGGATGCTTTCACTCCGTTCTTCGGTGGACGAGCTTTCTTGCTTAAGGGTGATTCGGTAACTGGTTACAACAATTATGTGAGCAACTGAGACAAAAGAGCCTACCCCTTAAAAAGACATCAAATGACCGTCAACTTACTCGTTGATACACACGGCTAAGGTGCTAACAACTCGTCCCGTTCTCTGCGCAGCGCGGTAGAGATGCTGGGCGTCGTCCGAGAATGCCACCGCTCCAATAACCATTGTACCCCCAATAACCACATACTTGACGAGTCGATCCCGCAGTTGACCCGACCCGGTTCGTTTCCTTTCATTGTTACCAGTATTCCCCGGCCCAAACGCGGCGGATGTTCTAGCGGAAAAAAGAGCGCAAGGAGGAGCGGACCGACCGACCTGGCACGGATAACGGTACCGACATATTCCCCGAGACCTCTGCGTCGAATATGAGATTGATCTGCTAGATATAGAGGAGATCGGGGGGCGTTGAAAAAAATGCGTCCAGGGAGCAGAAGCCGAACATCGGATGGCAGTTGCACGATTAAAATCGCATGCCCGCAGCAGTGCGCGGAGCGCCGCCCTCATACCGACCGCCACCGATGCCGTATGAAGAGCGACCAGAGGAGGAACGCCGGATTGATAGTAGAAACTGTGCTTCACCGGTGCGGCTAACACCAGGCCATTGTCGTATGCGAAGAACTCAGAGTAGAAACGGCGACGGGGCGGAAAAGAAACGCACGGGAATCCGTTGCTCCACAACTTGCCGCTTTAGCAGTGCCGAGGCCATACTGTACCATCTAGTTACACAGGAGGAAGTATGTCAAAGAGAAAACTCCAGAGATACAGAGGATCATGTCTAGATTCTTAGGTACATTTACGTCGGTCAGGTTGCAGAACCATGGTCTACAGGTATGGAGTATCCGTGAATGAGATAGATAGTATGCACAACGGAGAACTCCTTCTCGACATCACCAATCGACCAGTCAAGATCCCTTGAAAATGAGACATACCAAACATGGACAGTTCGGAGATGAGTCAAAACACAGTCCTAAACAATAACCCCAATGCGCCTTTCCTATGCAATGCACTCGAAACGACGTCCAATAAAAACCGTATTATGTGAGGCCACAAAGGCCAAATCGAGCAAGGAATATAATCAGAAAAGGGTCGAGAAGAGAAGGCGATGGACAAGAAGCTGGACTATCCAATTCACGAAGCCCAGTCGGCATCTACTTGAGTCGTACGCCGCCGCCGGGGGAGAATCGATGGTCGACGGGACACCGTGCTTGGTGGCCTTGTGCTTTCTTCAGGTAACATGTCAACATGTGATAATCTATTGCTGTCGGGGATTACTCGTGACAGCCGATTCCTCGCTGCGCCGGAGCTTCCATTCAGCCCCCCGGCAAGGCCAGGGCTGGCACCGTCCCGGCTTCCAGGCCGCAGTGCCAGCGCCGACCCAGTGAGCGGGTTTCGTGGGTGTCTCTGACTATCTCTCCCATCTAAATACGCTTTGGATTGACTGGAACGGTTAATCTGGGGGGTGGATGGTGCCGACTGGCCGGGGAGCAGACCAGGAGGCGTGGTGGAGATGCTCCGTCGCCTCACACCTGGCTTGCGCTTGCCCAGCCCATATGCCTCGCTCCGCTCATTAGACTGTACTAGTTTTCCGGCCATGTCTTTAACTAGGATGGCGGGATCATGTTCGAGCTCTGCAATCGCATCCAAGAGGCCATACTTCGCGAGCAGGCCGCCTTGCTCCTCGCTTGAATCACAGATACTTGATATGATCCGGAGCAAATTTAGCCGGACCGCAGTTTTATTGTGGTGTAACTTCTGCCCGATTCGATTAAACAGGTCTGGTCGTGCGAAGGTGTAGGCAATCGGAGGGCTTAGTCTCAGTAGCTTTTGCAAAGGTTCGAGAAGATTCTCGAATGAGTTGGCCTTTGATATGGTCAGGCACCGGACAATAGCATCCGTGAAATATAGCTTATCATGGCGGTTCTCCAGAAGGTGCTCTTCCACCTTGGCGGTCTCTTCTTGAAGCCTGTTATTGAGGTTAGCGCTGCGCTCTCCTGGTTTAGTGAATATCTACTGACCAAGTAAAGATAGCATCCAGCGCTGTAACTTGCCAATACGGATCAGAAAGCAGGGATATGTAGAAGGAGAGGCCCTTGTTCCGCCACAACTCACGGCGGCCGACTTTGCCTGAATTTGCCATGTCGCAGAGAATTGGTAGTGCAAACTCCTTCAGTGGCCGTTCAGTCTTTACTATCTTCTGGAGTAGGGGTACAATGCCATTCAAAGCTGCATCTTCTTGTCGAGGCTTGTTCAGGCGACACATGTTGTAGATGGTGTTCAAGATCTGATTCGACACTTCTCGGAAATGTGGGCGTCTGATAGTCGACCTCAGCAGATCCGTCAACACGTCAATTGCATTCGAGTTCTGCAAAGAGTCCAACGTTGTGGATAGCATGGACAAGTTTTTGATAAATTTCAGCATTGTGATCTGATGAGCTGGTGTCATGCGTTTTAATTCTTTCAATACCCCTTGAGACGAACCGTTAGCATCAGGCATAGCTGCTACAAAGTGCGTGGCCATACGTACTGTGAAGAACTGTCCGCTCAGCGACCATTTCCTTCACATGGTTCTCTGCTTGAGAGAAAATGAAGAAGATATTTGCTATACGGCCTTCGACGATCTCCGCCAAGGTCCCTTCTTCATCCAAGACCCGGCTCAAGACAAGTGACAAGGGGTCCAAAACAGAGTTACGGGAGAGGATTCGGCAAAAGTCATTTTTCGGTGTTGAGCCCTAGACGATTAGCAGAATATCCGCACACACATTGTACAGGACAACCCACCTGCAGCTCGAAAACACTCCAAATACCATTCACACCGATCAAGACCAGGTCCCGTTCATCTTCGTAATCATCTTCTAAGAACTCAACCAAGACATTCAGTCCTCCAGCACTGACAAACATTTGCAGAGTAAGCGTAGATGTTTGATACATCTGCTGCACGAACGCAGCCGCTTCCAACCGAATCTCTCGCGGATACTTCTTTGAAGCGAATTCGTTGATAATAGGTATACCTCCCACAAAACAGAGGTTCTCCTGTATCTCATAGTCGTCATAGATAATCGCGTTGACAATCTTCAGGAGACTCAAGATAATGTCCCGTCGACGGCACATGTCGAGGATCTCCAATATCGGAAGCATACCGTGGGCGCTTATGATTATGTTTTTCGTTTCCGGGAGATCGCAGAAAACTGTCAGCAGCTGATCTGAGATTTCTCCGAGGACATCTTCGTCCTGGGAGGTTTTCAGAGAGCTCACTAGCCCCTCAACCTGATTGCGAAGTCGAGCATGCTTGTCGCGTGCGATGTTAGCTTCCAGGTCCATTTCGTCAAGTCCTTCCTCAAGTTGGGCAAACGGGTCATCATCATCGTCCTGGTCTCCAAGCCAAGAATTGTTTGACAACTTAGAATTAAGTAGCAGAGTGCTTTGGTCCGAGCTACCATCACTTTCAAGATTATCCAGGGCGGCCTCGTCGGCACCTAAAATGTCAGAGAAATCCTCATCGGTCTCATTCTCTGCAAACCGTTGAATCTCTATTTCTGATCGATGTCGCTTGACAGAAATCCGCTTCCTAAGCTGAGGCTCTTGATCTTCCATATCGTCAGAGGGCTCTTGATAGCGGACTATCTTTTTGGAAGACGCATCTCCCAACAGAGCAGCATCTTCATCAACCTCCTAGTACACGTAAGAAAATAACTTGACGGTAGCTAAAACAAGAGGGTACTCACATGGAAGGCGCTCAGTTTGCGGTCTAGAACGTCCTCGTTCGCTTTAATTAGATCCGAGTAATCCTCGACGGGGTTTTCTTTATAAAATGAGGCGGGACGCGGTTGTCTCATCGGCGGGACCGGGTTCTGTGTTAAAATTGGCACATTTTGCATAGACGCAAACGTACTTTTAGCAATATTGTACAGGGGGGAGTCCTGTAAGTGAATGCTTTCAGTTGAAGCAAGTTTCGGTAGGGACGGCCGGATCGTCTCTAAAGGATCTGATTCCCCCGATGGTAATGAGTCTTGGAATGAGTCCTCAAATTCATCAAAGCTATCCTCTGATCTCAGCACTGTCCCATCAAGAGATGCAAAAGCCTTGAGCTTCTCAGAGGACAGCATCCCTCCGAAATTGTCCTGTGGCCGAAGGTGAGGCAGCTGTAAAGCACTAGGGGAAATGGCAGTGGCAAAGTCATCATCCCAGTTGTCCTCTTCCGGGGAGTTTTGAGATCGATATCGATCCGCCAAATGATTAGCAACTGGACTTGGCGAGTCCTTACTTGGGGCATTCCGAATTGATGGCAGCGACATCGGATTTTGATGGTCATGTTTAAATGTCTTCCGTAGGGTTCCTGCACTAGGCGAACGCAGTGCTTCGTTCCATTCTTGAACACTTTTTACTGCTTCCTCGTACTCCGTTGACTTTTTAGGGACTACTGAATCTGATCGGCGGGCATTGACTATCCAAGGATGTTTCAGCAATTTCCTCGCCGAAACACGAAGGTTAGGGTCCTTCTGAAAGCATTGCATCAAGAAGTCTTTGACGGCCTATAGATATCGTCAGGCATAAGCAGGACATAGAGCAGTATAAAACTAACCGGAGAGGCACCCTGCGGGAGTGGGGGATGATCATCATTAACAATGCGAAAAAGAGCCGGCATAGGCTGAAGGTTATAGTAGGGAGGCTTTCCCTCGAGCAGCTCAATCACGGTACAGCCAAGACTCCATATATCTGAGGCTGTCGTAGCACCTGAAAGTTCAATCACCTCAGGAGCCATCCAGTAGGGTGTGCCGACAACACTGGATTCGCTGAGCCCAGTGGTCCGACTAGCTACACCGAAATCTGCAAGCTTGACGAGACCTTGTTTGGTTGTGAGAATATTTGCTCCTTTGATATCTCTATGTATAACACCTTGCTCGTGGAGGTATAGGAGACCATGAAGGACCTGGGACATGTATAAACCAACGAGATTCTCCGGGAAACGGCCAAAATTCTTTGCGATTGAGTGTAGAGAACCATTCTCGCAGTACCTGGTTCTATTAGCAAACCTAATATCGGATGTTCGGGGTTTCTTAAACATACTCCAGGATAATATTTAGAGTTTCAGCTGACTTCACGAATCCTTGGTACTTCACTATGTTAGGATGCTATAGCCATAGGGTCAGCTCTATCAGGGGCCAAAGTCCATAGGAATCCTTAACAGTTTGATCTCACATCCAAATTTTTTAGGAGATCGATTTCCAGCTGCGGGACACTTTATTAGCGATTGATAAAATGGCTTTCAAGAATGGAGGCTCCAATACCATAATAACCCGCAGTTCACTCTTAGGAAGGTCTGCAAGCTTGATTTGCTTCACAGCGACAGTTTCTCCGGTGTTCCAATTCAATGCCCTATAGACCGAACCAAAGGCGCCCTTGCCCAAGCAATCCCCCAATTGCTTCAATATGTCAGCGACGCCGCATCTTAGTACGGAGAAACTCCCGGGTTCGGTCCATACATAATCCTTAAGTTCTGCTACATCCTTCGCGGATGACTTAATCACCCTATCATCTTTTCCTTTATCTTCTCGTTTGGATGGGCTGGAGCCAAGTCTCGCAATTCGTGTTTTGGCGGGCGTATTCGGTGTCCTGGAGGATGGAGGAGGCCCCTCATTCCCTTCACCAGATCGAGAGACCATCGTCAGGTGAGATGTGGATCAGATCCCTCGATGTCTCCAGTTCACTCTAATTTCAACGACCTGTCTCACGCTTCAGGGATTCAGATGAGGGACGGCAGGCAGAGATAGGCAGGAGCCAGAGGATCGGTCGAAATCGTTCATGTCAGCAAAGCCTGTAATTTGGACGTCACATTGTCAGTCTTGTTTTTTTTTTTTTTTAAACAGTGGGGAAGAACTATATTGCAAAGTGATAAGGGTCACCAAAAAAAAAAAAAAAAAAAAAATACGACATAATCAACGGTTAGGGAAAAAATAAATTAGAGAAAGACCTACAGAAGGGATTCTTGCTCTCACACCCATAGAGCCGCGTTGAATCAACGCGTCACTCCTCATCAGATACCTGCGGCTTTAGAGAGTGTTTCAAATCTTCCAATTGTCAGTTAGCAAGGAATGCACTGGAACGCGCATAAAATAATGAATAAATGAATGAATCTACGCTGGCTGTGGTGCTTGCTGGTTCGGAATGTAGCAAATTGGAGGTGTTTTGAACTTTCCCCTTCTCCACAGGTGAGCACCTGTTTGGGTCATGACGCAGCGACCGGTTTCTGCTCAGCCTTATCGAATCCCATCGGATCTAGCATCATTTTTCTCCCCAGTTGCACCACTTTCCTCTTTGCTATATAGGGTATTCGCTAAGCTGAGAATGGCATATTTGCTTGAATTTCGATGCGATTAATAGTACCGGGCAATTCACAGCTGTGTCTGTATTGCCTATATTGTCTGTACTCTATATTTGTTATGAATCATGCTAGAGAATTCGCAATCAATCGACCTGAGAGAAATGATAATTATTTACAAATAATCCCATTGTTGCGGCTGCTGCTATCAATGAAAGAGTTGCCTCGGCTCTACAACTAATGCACGTTACCTGACGGGTCTCGGGCTTCCCTCAAGTGACGAAGAACGTCCGATACAAGATAAAGACTGCCAGCAATGACCAGCGGACCACCGTTAGCCTCTCCACTGGCCCAATCAATGGCATCTACAACTTCTGTCCCAAAAGACCTCACTTCTCCAACTCCGGAGATGGTTCTGACACACGAGGCGAGCTCCTCCGGATCAGCGGCTTTGACCCAGGGCATTCCATCAACTGGCCCAAACGCAGTTGTTGCGACATGGTCACCTTCCTTGATGATAGGGTGGAATATTTCGTTGACGTCTTTTCCACTGGATACTGCAATTAACCAAGTAATGGGCTTTCCCAGTGGGCGTAACCTGCGGTCGACATATTGTCCAAGAACCTCAGCAGACTGGACATTATGCGCCCCATCCAGTAGAACGGGCTCTTTACGGGTGGCCAGAGGCTGCAAGATAATACTCTGTAGACGTCCGGGCCACTCAACATTCGAGAGCTGTGGAATAAGTGAGTCCACCTCGATATCCGGACGGATTTTTGGCATGGCAAATTTCAGAGCCGAAACGGCACAGCACATGTTCGCTTGCTGGTGTGGTAAAAGGTCAAGCTTTGAGAAGAGTTGGGCGAGGGGAGGTGAGTGCTCGTCCGGAGCTTCCGGACGAGTATAGGTCGCATCGATACCAAGCTCTTTGATACGGTCTTCAAGAGTGGTCGTCACGGCCGAGGAATTAGTTCCATCAACCACGCAGGGAACTCCGCTCTTCAATATTCCGGCCTTCTCCCGGGTGATTTCTTCGATGGTATTACCGAGCAAGGCTTGATGGTCCAACCCTATCTTGGCAATAACGGACACAAGAACATCTTTCAGGATGTTCGTCGAATCCAGTCGACCACCCATGCCTACCTCGACCACCCCAACCTCAACCCTTTCATGATGGAAAATCTCGAAGGCCGTTGCCGTCAGCAACTCGAACTCGCTTGCCCCAATCCCCAGGGTCTGGTCCCTTAATTTGACTTCGGCCTCAATCTGGCGAAATAGAGACTCTTGGACCACCCTCTCCCCGATGGTGATGCAATCCCACCGGTCGACTAAGTGTGGGGAGGTGAAGCGACCGCAACGGACCCCCCCAGAAGTCAATAGATGAGACAAATACGCGCTGATGGAGCCTTTGCCATTTGTTCCCGCTATATGGATGGCCTTCCACGACAAAGACGTCTGCTGAACCAGCCGGGAAATCCGACTGAGGCCGAGCTCAATCATTCTCCGACGATGTTTTATTGCTGGCCTAGGCGCTCTATGTCATGATCTGAATCAGGTTTTCTCACAAATTGACATTAGGGAGTGTGATAATGATGGCCACTGCACAAGTACCCGGTATATATGTCTTTTTATCGGTCAAAACCGAAGCTGCCCACGATTTGTTGGTATCTTTTCGGGAAGTCTTATCAGAGTGGAAATTCCCGTCCGCGTGTTGTGATGGATACCACGGAGCATGCCTCAGGCGGCCAAGACAACACGCTATCCTGTTCAGGAAGTGGTAACATTACTGCTCTAATTCTACTTACATATAAGATGTGAAAACTTTTACAGACTGTATTATTGCTCCTCTCGTTACTCTTTGATGTTTTGATATTAATGTCTGGCTGTCTCTCCATTCCTACTGTGTCCTCAGTCACCAAGAACAGCCGTACTGGATTATACGCAGAGCCACTAAGTTAGTCATTGCGCCACATCCCAGCCTTCCTTTCTCAGCAGAACCGCGCGACCAGCGCAGCCTCAGGCCCAAATATCTTTGCCTCCGCTTTTTACCCTTCCAAGCAAAACCAAATCTTGCCGTTTCTCCATCAACATCCAACCTCGTCGCTCTCTCCCCCCCGCAATTGTCGCATCTCCTTCTCTTGTAAATCGCGTTCTTCTTAGCGCGATTTTGGGTGTGGTCCAGCCTTAGAGAAGGATTTTCTGTCGTTTTTCTCTTTTCTTTCCTTTTTTGTTTTTTTTTTTTCCCCGCCCCTGTGGTGAATCCATCTATCTATACTTCGTAATCATGGGCATACCGTGAGTTTTGTCTGGTCTTTTTTTGTCGTATATTTTGTTGGCAACTGTCGGGGGCTTACGCGCTACCGACATGGCCTTCTGGCGCATGGAGCCGTCACCGTAACTGACGTTCTGCAGGATGTTCCGCGAGCCAACCTCTATCGAGGCAGCTAAAAACAATCCCATTAAAGACCCCTGTGCCGCTGCGCGCTCGGCAATCCGTCGTCAGGCCACGATTCGGCGTCCGTCGCGTTACAGTAGCTCCTCCGCTTTGCGCAGCGCAACGCTACGCCCCCCATTCCCTCGCCCCTTGGCAGATGAGATCGAACGAGAAGCAAACGGGCTACAGCGTCATGTGCGCTCTCCCATTCCGAACACTGGCTCCGGCGAAGACCCATTCGATCTCACCAGTAGCCTTGCGGACACCAGCGCACGAGAGGCCGGTCAGCGCTTGCTTAACGATGTCCTCCGACATAGTCGCCCTGGTCAACGGCTGAGAATACCGCGTAACACGACAGTGCCCGATCTGCACCGTCGCTCATCTCCCGGGGATGACGGGACCAATCGACAGGACCAAGAACCTCCCTCTTTCGCGCCGCGCTTTACCCCTGCAGGCGCACAACACTGGACTGTTCCCCCTCGAGTGTACCAGGACGTGATTCGCTTGTCGCCATTTCCTCGACCCGATAGCCTAGGTGGGGAGGTAGGTTCGAATGTTCCGTTACTACGGCGAGTTGGCCAACGATCTATTAACGAGGCAAGTCGTGCCAACCGTGAATCAGTCGTCGATGGCCTTGGGGACCGCCAAAGGAGCGTGAGCCCAGATGACCATGCGAATGACGCGTGGGAAACGCTTCTAACTACCATCACCCCCGACACCAACCTTCCAAGCGCGAATTCGTCCTTCACGTCAGCATCAGCGTCTGGAACGGATGCGTCGATGAATGGAACTTCCAGGAGCTCGGCGACTTCGTTCGGGACTCATCCGAGCTCTTTAGACTCGACCTCAGCAACTGTGCAAATGGTCCTTGAACCTTACCCCGAGTTTCTCAACCCGTGTGACTACCCGAGTTCGACCGACTCTGAGTTGGATTCCGATGAAGAGGCTAGTCAGAATTCGTTGTTCCGGAACTATCGTCGCCGAGTGCGCCAGATGGACATGCTGAGACGCTCCCAAAACACTCAATCCACCACGAGTAGCCATCCTCCTATCCCTACAATATCGCTCTCGTTTCCCGACACTTCGGCCGACCCAGATCTTCACCAGATGCAGGCCATACTGGACCGACTTGCGCGTCGGGAAGATATCCCTGATGACTGGTGGGCAGCCGCCGGGCTGGCTCGAACCATTGGTCACAGGGTCGGTGCCAATGATGAGACTAGCAACACCGATAGCGTTGACGGACCGTCGAGGTAACCGTAGCGAGAAAATCACCCGGTATATTTTTGTTTCTGTGTTACATATTGAACATTTTGTTTTCCCGATCTAAAGATGAGAGGGAAATTGCAGGTTTGGATTGGGTTTGCTGGGCAGGATATCATGCTAGGCGTTGTTGGATCCTTTTTTTCTTTTCGAGCGGTCACTCCCGGATTACAGTAGTGAGAGACTTTGGGAATAAGATTTGGTTCTCGTGTATGCGTGTCAGATTCCCTGTGTCTATACTCGTGAGATTACGTGTTAGTAGCAATGTGCACCCTGGACTTGTATTGAGTCTGTTAACGGTTGGGAAAGATCTAGAAACAGTGAGAAATCGGGTTCCAGGATCCAACTACTTTGATTCCCTGAAGTCCGTCTATATTCCATGTAGCTTTTGCCATCTGTCAAAAAAAGAAACGAGAACGTCGTAAGACTCGAGGTATTGAGCTGTATACCTGTATACCAAGGCAAGATTGACAGGATGAAGCATGTGCTTGCATATGTAGGCCTTGTCTTCCATTGGAGATAGACCAACCTATATAGAAGCGAACAACTTGTGTTGGAGTAGCCATTTTACATAAATATAGTTTCCTGTGACGTAAAGGCTCATGCTATAAACAGATCGCAAAGCCCCACTCCGATGACAAGCCCCGCCAACGTTTATTTGTCCCTCAATGGACCTTGGAGCTGGTCAACCTGTTCACCACATCACCTTCCATCCATCCCCCGGACGAAGAAGACTTCAGTAGTGGAGATTATATGGTCGATTGCCTCTTTGTCACCCGTACTTTCGTTTACCTCGTCGGGTGCGCGAACTACAACCCCGAGGTTTTCGCCGATAACCTCATACTACCGAGTCCTTCTACCCCTCTAGGCTGCCACAGCTGGCTCATTGGTACCCCATACCAGCCATGGATCCGCAAGTAGATAGGCTAGTCAATAAGATCTGGGGTAAGCACTCCGTACCTAGTGCTCGACGGCCTGCAACCTCCAACGGGACAGCCTTTGATCTTACGGCCCTCAATAAACAAATCCTGCAATATGATAACAAGACGACTAACTAACCCATCATGTTCAAGGTACATTCCAATCCATACCCAACAATGCTCGTTTAATGGTAGCAGTGAGCGGCATCCCAGGGTCCGGGAAGACCGAACTGGCCAGCACGATGGCCAATCGTATCAACAAACTCTATACCGCAGAAAATCCCGACTCACCACCCATCGCGACAGTCGTTCCTATGGATGGGTACCATTTTACACGAGCACAGCTGGCCCAGATGCCCGACCCCGTGTACGCCGTCGCCCGCCGCGGGGCGGCCTTCACATTTGACGGGGAGAAATTCCTGACCCTCGTGCGAGCGCTGCGTGAACCGCTGACGGCAGAGACGCCGAGTCTGTATGCACCGAGCTTTGACCATGCCGTTAAGGATCCAGTGGATGGGGATATCGCTATCCCCGCTGTCTGTCGGGTAGTTTTTTTTTTGAGGGGAATTATCTCAGTCTGAATAAAGAGCCGTGGAACAGGGCGGCGCTGTTGATGGATGAGCTTTGGTTTGTTGAGGTCGATTTCGATACGGCCCGGAAGAGGCTCGTTCGGAGACATGTCAGAGCTGGTATTGCAAAGGACGAGGCTGAAGCGGATAAGAGAGTAACGGAGAATGACTTTGTAAATGGTAGGGAAATCATAGAGGAGCGCATGGACGTGCAGGAGATTATCACGAGTAATTATGACCCCGGATGGGACAGGTGATGGTGTCTTTTAATGGGACTGACGAATTGACAAATGAACTGGTTCAGATTATGACGTTAAAGCTATTTTATCTGCTGTTCAAAGAATTTCGGATGTATTTATCCAGGATGCATCCTGCTAGACAGACTTTCTATGAATGTGTTCCAGCTTTGATCTGTAGAAGCAGACTCCATGGTATCAAATGCTGTTAGAAAACAACCAGAGAGTAACAAGGGAGCAATGCTTGTATCATCACACTCCTTACACTCAGACAAGGGCATCAATGCGTGGTATCGAGGCCCTGTTGCTTTAATTACAGAGGAATACCTGCTGATACATTGCACAAAGAATAAAAATGCCAGCGTTCTCCGCCGTTCTACTTGGTGGCTAATACAGTACACTAGGACCGCCCCAAATCCTGCCCTGTATGGTAATGTGGCGGTATCAATGAGACAAGCTGCCCCAATATGTTACAAGCCCGAGGGATCAACAGGGTTCGCTGCCACATTGGGCAAGATAGTGATCTCTTCAGCTTCTCCCGCTTCCTCTCCCCAACATCTTAGGGATCTTATCGTTGCCTGTCGCTCTTATTTCGTACACGGTCTTTCGTTTATCGCCCACTACGTTCCTTACAGCTACCTACTACAGGCTTGTCACTCTTTTATCAGATCTTTTCGTTCTTCCATCTGGATTCCGCGGCTATTTTGACCTTTAACCCCCCCTAACCCCTAAACCCCTTGATATATCAAGCCTCCACAGTTCAATTACGCCGTTATGTTGTTCGCCAAATCCACCTTTCTGCTATCGTTGTTCGCCCTCAGCAACATTGCGGCTGCTGCGCAGTCCCCTGCTTGCCTTATTTCTGCTCTGGGGTATGGTACATCATTGTCATTATGAGAAGTTGGACGTTGAAATTTCACGCTTGTGCTGACAGCATCGATGGATAGCTCCGAGAAAACCCCCGGTGACTTGAAGGCTGTGTGCGTCGATAGAGTGCAGAAGAAAATCGCAGATGTATGTGGTGATGACAAGCAGGAAGCTTTGAAGCAATTCGCCGACACCTGCTCTGCTGCTGGCCACAAAGTTGGTGAGTTCCAACTACTCCAATGGATATTTGTCATATGACATGGAATTGGTCAGTTAACATGACTGCTCAGTCATCCACTCGACGAGCTCCGCCGATTCCACGTCTACCAGGACCTCTGGCGGTTCCAAGTCGACCAAAACCGGCACCAACACTGGTTTTCTCTCTGCTTCTGCGACCAGCACCTCCGACTCTAGCTCCAATTCCGGGTCCAGCCCCAGCTCGGCCTCCGATGGAACTCAGCACACTAACTCGGCTGGCTCGTCCGACAAACACGTCTCCGCTGCAGCATTTGCGGCAGTCGTCTTCGTCGGCTTTGCTGCCGCGTTGTAAAAACCTCCAATCGCTTCTATTATATCCAGCTGTGGTACAGATATGTAAACTTAGTGCTGTGCGCCCGTCTTTCAATTCGCGTCTAATATATGAATCAGTTGGCCATAGGTTGAATTCACTTCTCACATATGACAACATTGCACTGCTTATAAAAGAAACCACGTAGGACCCAGAATATGCCTCAAGGAATAATAAAAACGCGTGTCGAGTCCGTAAATGTACATACCTAGTAGATCAATCTTCCGATGAGATCGGACTTCGTCTCATGGAATGGGATAGAGCACGTGACCAACACTTACCGCGCGTTCTCCGCTAGCTTACAAATAAGGTATGCAAGGGAAGCCATTTAGGCCAAACACGAAAATTCGCGTTGATATCCACCGGCAACGCGTTTTGCCCCGGCGACATCAAATATCTACCGCTGTCTCTGCCCCTCTTGCTTCTTTTTCCCTTCCCATCCCTCCTCGACTCCTACCCTAGTACGGAGTACATCTTTCCATCTATCAACGACGTTTCTTTTCCTCATACCCTTTGCAGAGCTTCAATACTTCTTTTGTTCACCTCCCTAGTAGTATATTTGTATTTCTAATCTTGTCTCACGTACCCATCACCTTTCTACTCCTGCCACCCGTGAAAATGTTTGTCTACAAGAGAGGTAAGGAAGGAAGAATGATTACCCCACACCAACTGGAGAATGTTTGGTTATGCATGTTCTTGAAGGGACTGCTTTGCAGTCCTTGTTGCCACATTTTCCCACGAAGCATTTGCTAATGTTGCCCTGACCAGACGGACGCAAGGAACGCGTACAATTTGATAAGATCACTGCTCGTGTGTCAAGGCTGTGTTATAGCCTTGACCCGGAGCATGTCGATGCCGCTGCTATCACGCAGAAGGTGATCTCTGGTGTCTACCAGGGTGTCACCACCGTTGAACTGGACAACTTGGTATGATCACGAGACTCCCAGTAGTAGGGATACTTGCTAATAGACTCTCTTATAGGCCGCTGAGACTGCAGCTTATATGACCGTTACACATCCCGACTATGCCATCCTCGCTGCCCGTATAGCCGTGTCGAACCTTCACAAGCAAACAAAGAAGCAATTCTCGTTGGTCATTTCGGACCTCTATCATTATGTGAACCCGAAGAACAAGAAGCCCGCGCCGATGATTTCCGAGGAAACGTACGAAATTGTCATGAAGCATGCCGATGAACTGAACTCCGCTATTGTGTACGACCGTGATTTCAACTACAACTTCTTTGGCTTCAAGACCCTTGAGCGGTCATACTTGCTGCGGATCGATGGTAAGGTTGCCGAACGTCCTCAGCACCTGCTGATGCGTGTGGCCGTTGGAATCCACGGTGAGGACATTGAGAGAGCCATCGAGACGTATCACTTGATGTCTCAGAAGTACTTTACGCATGCCTCCCCAACTCTGTTCAATGCCGGCACCCCGCAGCCCCAGCTTGCTTCGTGCTTCCTGGTCGACATGAAGGAGGATAGCATCGAGGGTATCTACGATACTCTGAAAACATGTGCTATGATTTCCAAGACTGCAGGTGGCATTGGTCTCAATGTTCACCGAATCCGGTCTACAGGATCTTACATTAGTGGGACCAACGGCTCCTCCAATGGTATTGTCCCCATGCTCCGTGTGTTCAACAATACTGCCAGATACGTCGATCAGGGAGGCAACAAGCGCCCCGGCGCTTTTGCCATTTACCTGGAGCCCTGGCACTCGGACGTGTTCGAGTTCTTGGATCTCCGAAAGAACCACGGCAAGGAGGAGGTTAGAGCACGTGATCTGTTCTACGCCCTCTGGACTCCGGACCTGTTCATGAAACGGGTCGAGGCCAACGGCGACTGGACCCTCTTCTGCCCCAATGAAGCCCCTGGGTTGGCGGATGTCTACGGCGACGAGTTTGACACGCTTTACGAAAGGTAGGTCTTGTTCCTCACGTGACCGATTTACTAGCCCCATATACTGACCCCGATTGGCAGGTACGAAAGGGAAGGTCGAGGCCGTCGGACGATCAAGGCCCAAAAGCTTTGGTATGCTATTCTGGAGGCTCAGACGGAGACCGGAAACCCGTTCATGCTGTACAAAGATGCGTGCAACAAGAAGAGCAACCAGAAGAACCTGGGAACTATCCGTAGCTCCAACCTGTGCACGGAGATCGTCGAGTACAGCGCTCCCGACGAGGTGGCTGTCTGTAATCTGGCTTCCCTTGCGCTGCCCACCTTCGTTGACGCGGCGCGCGGGGAGTTTGACTTTGGCAAGCTCCATGAAGTCGTGCAGGTTTTGGTCCGCAACCTGAACAAGATCATCGACATCAACTACTACCCCGTCCCAGAGGCTAAAAAGAGTAACTTCCGCCACCGTCCTATTGCTCTCGGCGTCAACGGTCTGGCGGATGCCTTCCTGGCGCTGCGTCTGCCCTTCGACTCGGCCGAGGCGAGGCAGCTGAACACCCAGATCTTCGAGACGATCTACCACGGAGCCTTGAGCGCCTCGTCGGACCTGGCCAAGGAATACGGGACGTACGAGACCTATGAGGGGTCACCCGTCTCCCAGGGCATCCTGCAGTACGACATGTGGGACCGCACGCCGACGGACCTCTGGGACTGGGAAACCCTCAAGGCGAAGATCGCGCAGACGGGTGTGCGGAACAGCCTGCTGGTAGCACCGATGCCGACGGCCAGCACCAGCCAGATCCTGGGCTTCAACGAGTGCTTCGAGCCGTACACGTCGAACATCTACTCGCGACGGGTGCTGGCGGGCGAGTTCCAGGTGGTGAACCCGTGGCTGCTGAAGGACCTGGTGGACCTGGGGCTGTGGTCGGACAACATGAAGAACCGCATCATCGCGGATGGCGGGTCGGTGCAGAACATCCCGAACATCCCGGCGGACATCAAGGCGCTGTACAAGACGGTATGGGAGATCTCGCAGCGGTCGATCCTGCAGATGGCGGCAGACCGGGGAGCGTTCATCGACCAGTCGCAGTCGCTGAACATTCACCTGAAGGAGCCGACGATGGGCAAGCTCACGAGCATGCACTTCGCGGGGTGGAAGATGGGGTTAAAGACGGGCATGTACTACCTGCGGACGATGGCGGCGTCGGCGCCGATCCAGTTTACGGTTGACCAGGAGCAACTGAAGGTGGCGGACACCAACGTGGCTCGGGCGAACGGGGCGTTCAAGAAGCGCACGGCGGGGGCGACCGCCACGGCAACCACCACCCCCACCACCTCACAGATGTACCCGGCGGTGCCACGGTCGTCGGTAGTGAACGGGGAGGAGAGGACTAGTAGCAGCCCACGGACGATCGTGGCGGGTGAGTCGGCGGCGGCGGCGGACGAGGAGGACGAGGGGCAGGCGGAGGATAGGGCGGTGGAGAGAGAGGAGCGGGAGAGTGACATTTACTCGCAGAAGGTGCTTCAGTGTAGCATTGAGAACAAGGAGGCGTGCCTGATGTGTCAGGGGTAGATCCGACAAGAATTTACGAAGGATGGCGTTATTGGATGTAATTATTTATGATAATGGTTCTTTTTTTAAAAAATTATTTTTTAATTGTTTGTTTAAATAATTCTACTTATAAGTTCTTTCATCGGTACGTATCGTAATGGGTCTGGGTAGTAGTGCTGGTACGACTGTAGTACTAATTCGGAGTGTCCGGATCGCTTCCCGTTCGCCGGAGCAAATTGCCCTCCGACAATACGAGATTAAACGAAAACTCTGCGCGTGGCGTGGTGCCAAAGGGGCCTGGTCTTGGATGGCTTCGACTGGTCTGGACTAGGGTGGGACTAGCACTAGTCTATACGAAATACTATTATACAAAGCAAAAACTAGTACCTTATTACCTACTCCAGTCGATTCCTGGTTTGAGATGCAGGATGTGAGCCAAGGTTAAGCCTGAACTAATCTCGACGGTCAAACGTTAAAGGAGACAATCTTGGCTGAAACCAGTAAAGAGGGGACACGCTGTAACACCGGTGTCCGAGTGGCGCTGCAGGTACCTGCCCAGACGTTGTAAAATAATATCGGTAAAAGACTGTAAAAGAGATACTCTGTAGGTGCTGGTAAAATAAGTACAGTAATATTTGAAATAAAACCGGAAATTATCGACCAGCATGTACTGCCAGACCACGTCAGTCTGCAGGTACTTATATTCCTCTGTACTTGGCTGTGCCTGTGCCTGTGCCTGTGCCTGAACCGCCGGGACGTGTCCAGTGGTCCACCGATCCCCGATCGTGTTCCGTGGGTCGTTCGTGTCTTTCGCTTAATCTCTAGGCAGTCTTTAACTAAACCTACTTTAACCTCCCCCCTTCTCCTCTTTTCTTCTCCCTCTCCTCCCTTTCCTTTTTTCCTTCTTCACACACTCTTTCAGGTCCAGCCTGTCATTCCTTCTTTCTCACTTTCGAGTGTCCTTCCTTCTATCCAGCTCTCGATCGCACTGCTGTGCAGTCTGATTGATCGTTCCTTGTCATTTGTTGATTGTACACTCCTTATACGAACCAAAAATCAATCAAATCCAATAAAAATCAATCATGATGGCCCCTCTGGCCAAATCTCTCGCCCTTGCAGGCTCTCTGCTGGCCACTTTTGCCTCTGCTGTTCCGATGGAGAAACGGGATGTGGTGATTGTCTATGAGACTTCGACCTCCGTCGTCTGGACCACCGTAGATATCACCACCACCATCTATGCCAACCCTCCCAGCGCCACCGCAGTGGTCGCTGAGGATGCTGCTCCTGCCGGCCACAAGGCCGAGCCGGAGCACAAGCACGGACATAAACATCAGTCCCTTCACTCGACCACCACTCAGGCCCCTCCTGTCATCACGCAAGAGCCTGAGCCGCAACCCGAGCCTACCAGCTCGACTCAGTCTACTACTACTGCTGCTCCCCCTCCGCCTCCTCCACCTCCCCCACCTGCCAATCCTCCTCCTGCCAACCCCCCTCCTGCCAATCCTCCTCCTGCCAATCCCCCTCCTGCCAACGGAGGTGGCAGCAGCGGCGGTAGCCCCAACGGATCCTGCACGAAAGACTCGCCATGCGCTGGTGATGTGACCTTCTACGACACGGCCACCTCGATGTCGGCGCCCAGCAGCTGCGGATTCACTAGCGACGGATTAACGGAGAATGTGATTGCGCTATCGCACGAGCTGATGAGCGACAGCGACTGCGGCCGTAAGGTCAGCATCCGGTACGGCGGCAGCGTCAAGACGGGCAAGGTGGTGGACAAGTGCATGGGATGCTCGCGGTCGTCGATCGACCTGTCGCGACACTTTTTCAACGAACTGGCGTCGGAGGATGCGGGACGTCTGTCTGATGTTGAGTGGTGGTTGGACTAGACTTTCGATTGACTTTCGATTCATGATTTTTGTGTCCTTCACTTCTTCTTACTTCTTACTTGACATGTTATACCCTTCTTTCACTCTATACATTGAACACAGTTACGATAGACAGGTCTATCTATGAGGAATGACGTATCGTATGAGCATAGATCTATACGTATGCTAGACAATATATACTATGCTAAATCATGCAGTACAATTCCGAATCTCCGGATGTCTAAGAATCAGATGCTCCAGGTCCGCCCTCTCACTGACCATCTTCCTCAGCAGACGGGCCAACCCATCGTCACAAACCGGCCTGTCCGGGAGCTCTCTCTTCAAACCACTAAAATCCCCCCCTTTATCACAATTGAACCGCGCATCGCCCGCGCGCAACGCACATATCTCCTTCGTGGCACAATCGCCCTCACACTGGGTGACATTATACCCGCGGGTCGTACGGGCCCAGTAGTCCCTGAAGATCTGGGGGTCCCTCTCCATAGCGAGGGTGACATTGTGCCAGAACGCAGGGGACAATTCCACCGTTGGATCGGTAATGGGGGGATCGAGATGTTTCCCATATGCTTCTTTGGCAGAGTAATATTTTGTCCATTGGGGATTTTTCTCTTCCTCTTGATCCTCGGGGGATAACGAGGTGACGTTGGCGACGTACTCTGTATAATCCAACACCGCGAAAGTCACCGGATCGACCTCGTAGATCCGATACGCCGGGGGTCCAGATGTAGGCGTTAGTGAAGGCGCAATGTATCCGATCGCTGCGGCCGAGTCAGCCGTGCGATGTTCATAATCCGTATACGAGATCTGGAATCCGTCTGTGTGCGTGTGTCCGTAGAACACGGCCGCGATGGTATTCCGATACCGAGTCACGAGCTGGTCCAGTCCCGCGGAGTATTCGTGTAATGTATCTGGTCCGCCGGAGGGGATGTGGGCGATCAGCCAGACGCGTTGATGGGCGGATTCTGCCTCGGAGAGCTCATTCTTGATCCAGGCGAGGACGCCATCTGGGTCGGTGGGCATTGGATCCTGCCAGGCATAGAAGTTGTATTTATAGTACAGGATGCTGTTGTAGGAGATGATTCGGAGTCTGTTGTTGTGGATTGCTGAGTAGCATCCATTTGGAGCGGAGGATTTGGATTTAGGCGAGGAGAGTTTGGTCCATTCATCAGCTAGGGCATCGTATGCCCATTGAGGACTATATTCCGCTGGAATGGGAGGCGCAGGGAAAAGATTGACCGGCGCGGCGTCGTGATTCCCCAGGGCAGCGTAGACGGTTCCCAATTTCCCTAATTGACCATACGTCGACTGGATGTCCGAGAGAACCTCCGACTTGTTCACCATCCAGATATCATGCGGTGGCACGTCGCCCGTGTACAAGGTGAAGCCGGGGTCATGTTCCGCTACAGAGGCAATCATACTGGCTTCGAGGCGATCAGGGGGATCAGCATGCGGATCTCCCCAGACACCGCAGGGGGCATCGACATTTCCATTCTTGTTGTCGTCGTTCCATGCACGGCAGCAGATCGGCTTCGTGCAGAAGGCGCTCGTTCCCGGTTCGTAGGCATGGTCGACATGTGTATCGCTGATGTGGGCGATGCGAAGGGGATTTTTACCGCTGGGAGTGGGACGACTGGCCGCAGGGGCCTTGGATAGATTGAGATTCGTATTTACGGGGGGATATTCGCACAGGCCTAGGACGTGGGCACAGAAGCTGTGCGAGGTGTCCGAGCCTAGATGTAGGTTTTTCAATGCGTAGTAGACGGAAGGGCCTTGTTCGGCGATGAGACCGGTGCAGACGTCCTTGTCTTCGATCTACTTCAGTTAGTATAGCTATAGTTAGGTAGGGTATAGGGGGAATACATTGGTAACAATGCACACGTCGGTTATCACCCGGATCAAAGTCCCCTCCCCAATGTCGGCCACCAACTTGAGGGCCCCCAGGAGTCCTTCACATCCGGCACAAGTGATGGCATTCTTGATGTCCTTCACGATGGTTTGCACCCAGTCGGCTTGGACCGAGGCCACCGTATATGAGAGGAGGGGCAGGAGGAGAGAGATCTTCATTTTTATTAGCCATATAAACCTAGTATTGCACCATCAGGATCTATCTACTTATTTATGTCTTTTCTATCTTCTGATTTATGCATACTACCCCCCATCCCCTCCGTCGGAATCCGTAGCTAGAGCCATGGCATTACGTTTGGAAATGGCCATGTGATGGAGTGTCGATCCATTGCCGAGGATCTCATATTCGAGAAGAGATCGAATCGGAAGATAATACTAATTGAATAATCGCCTGAATAAGGGACTCTCCACTTAGTCTAAAGTCTGAGTCTTGAGCTTGGATAGAAAGTCAGGCTTTCCGTTTTGGGCATCAGGGTTCAGAGAATCCCGTGACGTTCGTGTCTCCTTCTCTTTCTCTTCATCTTCATCTTCATCGATCCATCTTTATCATATTCATCTCTATCTTCCTCTTTCTCCTCCTCCTCCTCCTCATCATCAATCATCATATAAAACTAAATCTGAATCTAAATATGATCCATCTCATGCAGATTACTCATCCCACGCGTCCCAGGACCCACTTATCCCTTCCTTACTTTCTTCCTTGACTATTTTATCCTTATTTACTCTCCGTATCCCTATCATTTCTATCACCTCTATCATCTCTATTATCCTCCATCCCATCCATCCATCCTATTATCTATCATCATGCAATGGACCGTCGACCCTCCGTCCTCATCGTCTCCATTGTCTCCCTCCTTCTCGCCTCCATCTTCGTCGTCCTCCGCTTCGTCTCCCGTCTCGTCTTTGCCCGCCGTCTGGCCTGGCACGACCGCTTGATCCTCCTCGCCTGGCTGCTCGATCTTGGCTTCTGTCTCGCCCTCTTCTATGCCACCTCCCAGGGTCTGGGCTTGCACGATCCAGACATCCCCGACGTCCACCGCAGCCGTCTGAATCGCGCCAACTATGTCTTCACCGTCCTCTACAACCCGTCCCTCATGGCCGTCAAGTCCTCGATCCTCGCCTTCTACCTCACCCTGGCCCGCGGTGAGAAACCCTTTCGTTGGGCCACCTACGCCACGCTGGTCGTCGTCAATGCTGCCGGCCTGGCCCTGACCCTCGTCAACGTCTTCCAGTGCAGCCCCGTCGGGGCCGCCTTCGCCTCGCCCCCGTCCCCCCACGCCCGCTGCAGCGACATCCTCACCCTCTACCTCTCCTCCTCGCCCGTCAACATCGTCACCGACCTCGCCATCCTCGTGCTGCCCATGCCCATCTTGACCCAGATGCGTCTGCCGCGCCGCCAGAAGATCATCCTCGTCGTCACCTTCAGCGGCGGCTTCTTCGTCGCCGTCGTCGATGTCATCCGCATCGCCTATCTGCAGAATGCCTCCACCGAGCGTCAGGTCGCCCTGAAGGAGCTGCATCTACAGGACGCCTCCGGCGACGACTTCAACTGGTATGCCTCGCTGTCCTTCATGTGGTCCGTCGTCGAGGTCAACATCTCCATCGCCTGCGCCTGCGTCCCCAGCCTCAAGCCCTTGGTCGCCCGCCTCGTCCCCAAGTTGCTCCGCGGCTCGAACCCCAGTGATCCCCCGACCACCGCCGCCGCGGCGACGACGAGCCTCTGCCGCAGTGATGACCGTCCCGTCGACATACACGAGTTCCTCGCCGGCGAGGCCTCCCTCACCGTGCCCACGACCAGCGCCTCGGAGCCGCAGACCATCGCCTTCTTTGACTTTGTCAACCTGAAGACCCCCACCAGCATGCTGAAGCTGAGCAACCGCGAGTCCATCGCCCCGGTCGCCCTGACCACCGTGCTCTTCTTCCTCTGGGGGTTCGCCTACGGCCTGCTGGACATCCTCAACGCCCAGTTCCAGCGCATCGTGCGCCTTGACGCCTGGCGCTCGATCGGCCTGCACGCCGTCTACTTCGGGGGCTACTTGCTGGGCCCACTGCTGCTGGGCCGCCTCGTGCTGACGCGCGCCGGATTCAAGGGAACCTTCATCACCGGCCTGTGCATTTATGCCTGCGGCACCTTGATCTTCTGGCCCTCCGCCGTCTTGACCTCTTACTCCGCCTTCGCTGTCTCCAACTTTATCGCCGGCGTCGGCCTGGCCGTGCTCGAGACCGCCGCCAACCCCTTCATCGCCCTCTGCGGTCCGCTCGAGAACGCCGAGATCCGCCTGAACCTCTCGCAGGGCGTGCAGGCCATCGGCAGCGTCGTCTCGCCGCTGCTGGCCCGCAAGGTGCTGTTCCGCAACGTCACTGACGTCGCCGCCCTCGTCCGCGTCCAGTGGACCTACCTGGGCATCGCCCTGTTCGACGTGCTGCTGGCCCTCGCCTTCTACTACCTGCCCATCCCCGAGGCCTCCGACGAGGACCTGCAGCAGCTGGCCGACCGTCGCCGCGACGAGAACCACGCCCCCGTGCTGGGCGTGCCCGTCGTCTGGTTGACCCTGGGCCTGGCCGTGGCCTCGCAGTTCTTCTACGTCGCCGGCCAGGAGGTGCTCTCCCTGAGTTTCACCACCCTTGTCGGCGCCGCCCTGCCCCCTGGTTCCTCCCTCAACAGTTTCGATTACCTGACCATTGGCCGCGCCGTCTTCGCCGTTGGGCGCTTCCTGGCCGCTCTATTGCAGGCGTTCTTGAAGCCACGCTGGATCCTGCTCCTCGCGTACGTCGGTATGGTTATCACCGCAGGGCTGTGCATGACCACGCGCGGCTACGCGGCCGTCGCGATGGGCCTGCTCGTCTTCCTGTTTGAAAGCGGTGCCTTCAGCATTATCTTCGTCATCGGCCTGCGCGGCACCGCACGTCACACCAAGACCGCCGCCACCTTACTGACCACCGCGATCGGCGGCGGTTCCTGCTTCCCCTTTGTGCAGTTCGCCGCCCAGCGTGCCGACGGTGTCGCCTCCTCCTACAGCGTGTTAGTGGCTCTATTCGCTGCCGGCGCCGTCTTCCCGCTGTATCTGAACCTGGTGCCCGCCGCGCGGAAGCAGGTGGATCCGGTGCCGGGCGAGACGCTGCGTCGACCGAGGCGGCGTTGTTCGCGACCCCTGGAGAACCCGTCCGTCGGCGGAGTGTACTCGCGTCGGCGGAGTGTGCTGGCGGATGATACGTCGCCGCCTTCGAAAAAGGAAGGCGGAATCATGCACGATTTGGCGCCGTGGCCTGAAACTTAAAAATTATGTATGATACCCACGATTTACGGTGATAGATTGCTCGTATATACTTCGTATAGATTACCTATAGGAGCATAATAATATAATCATAACCAAATCAGAATTTACATAATCATAACCTATCTACAAACCGGCGCCTCTATCCAACGCTGAAACCGACAAACCGGAAATTCAGAACCATTGCAGAACCATCAAGTCGTCATCATAAACAGAATTAGGAACAAAAAATTACCACCAGTCACCGTGCTCCTTCATGGCGGCGGCCACCTTGGTGAATCCGGCAATGTTACTTCCCGTCACCAGGGACGGCAGCACGCCCTCGGCGGGAGTGGCGTATTCGCGCGCGGTCTCCAGACCATTCTTGAAGCACGAGTCCATGATATCCTTGAGACGCGCATCCACCTCCTCGGAGGTCCAGCTCAACCGCGCCGAGTTCTGCGCCATCTCCAGGCCAGACACGGCCACACCACCGGCATTGGCGGCCTTACCAGGGGCATACCACATGGCAGCGGAGCCGGGGTTAGCCTCACGGTGGGCCTCGAAGATATCAATAGCGGCCTGGGTGCATCCCATATTCGACCCCTCAGCGATGAACTTTGCGCCAGCACTGATAAGCGCCTGGGCCTCTTCACCGGAGACCTCGTTCTGGGTGGCGCTGGGCAGAGCGACGTCGACAGCACCGACGTGAACCCACGGCCGAGCACCCGGGAGGTAGCGGAACTTGCCGCCGCTGAAGGTCTCTGTATCGACGATCTCGGCGATTTGTTTCCGATCGACCTTGAGCTGGGCGATGGTGTTGATCTCCTCGGGAGTGAAACTGCCTCCCTCCTGCTGCACGATGAGCGATCCTTTGCTGTCTGACAGGGACACCACGGAACCTCCCAGCTCGATCACTTTCAACGCCGCATACTGTGCCACATTCCCGGATCCGGAGATCGCGACTCGCTTACCAGCGAATGAATCCTTTCCCCCGGATGCGTACTTGATCATATGATCGACATACTATTCTCACTTCATTAGCATCTCCCCTTCCCCAACACATAAAAATAAGACATACATAGACAACACCATATCCCGTCGCCTCCGGACGGATCAAACTCCCACCCCAAGATCCGCCCTTCCCTGTGAGGACGCCCTCCCACTGGTTCCGGATGCGCTTGTACTGACCGAACAGGTATCCGATCTCGCGACCAGTGACGCCGATATCGCCCGCGGGAACGTCCGTATCCGCGCCGATGTGCTTGCATAACTCCGTCATGAACGACACGCAGAATCGACGGATCTCACTGTCTGATTTTCCTTTGGGGTCGAAATCGGATCCACCTTTTCCACCGCCCATGTTTACTACGATCGTTAGAGAGAGCGCACGAAGCGAGAAATCAAAAGAAGAAAGAAAAGGGATAGAAAGGAACAGAATGGATAGAAGGGAGAGAAAGAAAAAGGGGGACATACACCCCGTCAAAGCATTCTTAAATATCTGCTCAAAGCCCAAAAACTTCAAGATGGACAGATTGACCGACGGATGGAAGCGAAGACCCCCCTTGTAAGGACCCAGGGCTGAGTTGAACTGCACGCGATAGCCGCGGTTGACCTGGACCTTGCCTTGGTCATTTTCCCAGACGACGCGGAACTGGATGACACGTTCGGGGACCGAGACCACGGCTAGGGCCTTGCGGTATTCCGGGTTTTTCTGGAATAGGGTGGAGTTTTCGAGGGTGGAGGCGAGTTCTATCTTGTTAGTTGTGTATAAGTAGTATAGGATGTGTAGCATACCCTTGTAGGCTTGTTCGAACTCGGGTTCGATAGGGAGGTTGGACATTCTGATAGATAAGATATAGATAGTATAGATAAGATGGGATATAGACAGATATAGATAAGATAGATATAGAGAGAGATAGAGAGATAGAAAGTAAGATAGATAGAATGAGAAGGAGAAAGATAGAGGTATATATAGAGATAAAAGATCCCCGGAGTCGGACAGGAGTGGCACAGGGAAAGGCGGAAGACCGGCATGTCCGAACTTCGGGAGTCTTATTCGATGCTTTGAGGTCATTTTTTTCTCTTATCTCTGGCGGAAACCCGCTCCGAGAATTCCCGTTCTTTCTTTACTCATTCATATATTTATTCATCGTCATCCTGTTTTATTCATATGATATGAATAGAATAGAATAGAATATTTATAATATCTATCTATCCTTATACATAATATAATATATTATATGTAATGTAATATACTAAATATGTGGAGGAGTGCCAAGCTTATCTTTATCAATCGTTTTACACATCCTTATCGCCCGCTCCCGCCCGGGGCTCCTCCGAAAACAGGCTGTCATTTCTATTAGGCTCTGTCTTCTCCATACAATCGAGGCTTCGGAGTCCTCCCTCATCCCCGGCCGGAGTACTGCTCCCCTGGTCTAACCCATTCGAGTCCATCGCCGCATGCATGAATCATTCCCCTCATTACCATATCCGGTCATTCTCGATCCTACCTCAGGCACCTACCTATACACAGTTGTATGCATTAAGACAAGAATACACCAGACCATACCACTCCAGACTACAGTGTCGTACGGTCATGGTAGCCTCTTGCAGCGTGATAAGAATGACCAGATGTTATTGATAATGTGGATATCGACTCCGGTGTCCTCCGGTTACATTCAAGGTGATGCAAGCCTCGTCTGATTATCCTTGTGTAATGATATAAAGTAACCGTGTATTCATTCTCTAGATTAATAAATTATAATAGCTTAGACTGCATCTACCCCGAGTATTAGAAATAGCATCTATTCACTGCGACCTTATTCATGTGGATTATCTTTGCTGTACAACTATATCCGACTATCTATTTCTATAGTAAAAATCACCGAAGATAATCTGGATAATATATTTATAACCCCCGTCTCTCTATACTAAAGCAATAACTATATTTACTGTTGTCACATGACCATATCCTATTCCTCGATATCGGTAGATAGGAATGACCAATTAGCTTATTATTTTTAAAATTGAATCTCATTGCATCATATATATATACTGTGCAGGCCGCGGGTACTCTGCTTCTGGACAGACAAATTCAAGGCCATACTTAGCATTCAGACATGGACTAGGCTGAACGGTTGCTCGACAACTGTACATTGATATTAGAACATATCACCCGTCCATCATGCTAGTTTTGATGTTAAATCTGCTATAGTGCAGCGTATGCTATGGTGCCTATAGGGTATTCTGATAAATATATAAATAATATCTCTCCTTGCCCTACCCAGTCATGGCATTGATAACTGTCTAACCTTCCAGATGACCTCGTCCAGCGTTGAGAATGACCACGGATGCCTCACTATCACTAATCATTATAACAGATATAAAACCAAGTACTTGCTATTAAGAGACCACTGCATACTGGCTGAGATTGGACGACTATTTAGTATGCTAATATCCAGGTTGAAGAGTGGTTGCTCGATAAACTATGTATTATTGATATAAATTTAGATTCAAGGCAATGAATACAACTTATTTCTGGGCGCTTGCTCATCCCAACCAGATCAAAGTCTCCTTGTCTCGAGTCCAAACTCAACTTCGTGCCACTAGATACTTCACCGCTAGTACTTATCATTTGATGCTCAATGCTCAGATCGACGTCAGACCGTTAGGTGGCGCATGCAAAGATATGTGGCTAATGAGGCTAGTGGCGTGGCGTGGCGTGGCGTGGCGTGGCGTCAGTGTGGCGAATACATCCTGAGGCTGAGTTGTTAATCCTGTGGCGTCGGGGTCGGCTTCCAGTTCCCCAATAGAGACAGACACGACACTCTCGAACTGAGCAGATTTGGATAGCAGGGGGTTGTTCCTTGCGCAGACTGTTGTTCCTAGTATCCTCACAGGTGTATTGGGGTTTGAGGGATTTACTGATCGACTGGAGGTTAAACTAAGCATGACAAATTTTACCGGGATTTGGGGGATATCAAACCAGTCCGCACACTTCAGATATGATATACTCTGAATCTGAATCTAGCAAGATATACAGAGAAGGTTATGCCTAGTTCCTAGACCAGTGCGCTTCTTCGTATTCACTGGAATCAGATGCTGTATTGACCACAAGTACTTGAAGTCACCTCGGGATTATGGGCCTTAGCATATTTGGGACATATTGCATACCCCTGGTAGCAAGCTCTATCATAGATTCAGTATACACGAACATCTAGATCAAATACCACATCCATTCTATCGGACCAAGCTTGAGAGTAACATGCTATCGCATATCCATCTCTTTTAGAGAAATTGATGGCTGAGTGGCAAATTGACATGCATGCCCCTTCGCCCCCTGCCCCTTACGCGAATGTCAGGTGTCCAATAGGATAAGCTGGAACATTCGATGGGGTCAATTGATGGAACGTGCCGTTGCAGCTCATGTATCTGAATTCCTGGAATTTACATCCTTGACTTCGGGGTAAGTCGAAGGATGCGATCTACCTGCATATACGTTGGTTATGGATTCGGTCAAGGTAATAACAAAAATGATGGCATATTGGCACGCTCCAATTTATTTAGATATATCTTTATTTCTCACATCTTTTGTATGCCTTCTTTGACGCAGTTGAAGACAGTGGAATCTAGTCAAGACATGACCAACGGTGATCTCGCATGGCTAGAACTGCCAGAAAGCTTGATGCGTCGGCATGATGCAGTCCCAGGCCTTACGGTGCCATCTCACCGCATGTGGTCCCAAGCTATAGAAGGGATAAATTGCTGTCAACATACCCACCAACGGTATCAAGACACAACAGCCACAGAGAGGGTCATAGTATCGAACCATGGTCCGAGGTGCAGACACGAATGAGATGCATCAAGTCTGACTGAATCAGATTCCAGATGTCTTGGTTTATCTGTCAGAAGCTGTCAGGATAAGGGTTGTGCATCACTGTGCACGGGGCATAGCTATGCAGACTCACCGCTTATTTCTTTTACATGTATGTGTGGCTGTGCTTGGGAATGGATGCATACACAATGTATAGTACTTGTAATCCACCCAATACTACCGATTTCAAGAGCTGAACCAATAGGTTAGTCTCTAATTTGAAGTTTCCCAATGTGTTCTCCCATCCTCCGTCTTTTTATTTTTTTTTTTTTTCCCTTTTTATTCAGTTTTCGATCTAACAATCTAGCCCATATCGTGTAGCTGACTGGATTATACGGAGTAAAAATAGCAACATCAGCTGTAGCATATAAAATGTGGCGAATGCAGTTGATATTGCAGCAAGTGGATCCAGGCTGGTGTCAAAACTCCGCAGCCTAAGGTGGCGAATCTTGGAATTCCAGGAATCTGCAAGCTGATGTGTACTAAACTGAATCTAATCGACTAGGTTGACTAGGGCGAAGAAACGCAGGTCCAGAAAAAAGCAAGAGCGGAGCCCAAGTCCCAAGTGGGTGTTTCAGTTTCATCCAACATTATTGCACCCATGTCATGTCATTTGGGTAAAGGGAAATATTGCGGGCTTACAGTACCATACACATCTCACCCCATCAGAAAGGTGCATATTGAGGCAGTTAGGCACTCTCTCCGTACATAAATACATCCCGCCTGGGCCTTGAAAGAGTTGTGTGCATGAGTGTAAGATTCGGTGGAGACAAGGATGTCTACCGGGCTTTTCCAGTACGCTGTCCATACTTGGATGCTTCTCTGGAATTGCTTTGGTCTGGGTGATAGTTCCTTGTAGAATCGTCGCTTGTTTAAATCCTTTTTTTCTTCTTCTTATCCTCTTGTACAGGTTGATTTCTATCTGTCTGGTTAGATCCTTACAACTGTCAGCTTACAGGAAGGATCCAGTGGTTTGGACATGCAGATGTAGGCGTATGCACCGGTTGGCTTGCTGCACCGCTGAATCAAGGCTTTACCGTTGACCAGCTCATCCTGAGTACGGTTGTACTCTTGTTCCTTGCAGTTGATCGGATTCTTTGGTTATAAGGCCCTAGCTGGTGTCTCCACACAGCGACCTGAATAATGAAATGAAAATAAATAAAAATGAAACGCAGTAGATCATTCTAAAGTACCTACTTTGTCTAAAAAACATAATGCCTAAACTGTACCTAATCTGTAAAGGGCTCTGACCGCCGCATAGCATGTACTACACAGAAGCAAAACTATAGAAACGCCACTTACACCGCATCCCTCCTTTATAGTATAATGGCAGTGTATATTGGAATCCAATTCCAGATGAAGGTTAGACGATGGAGACCAGATTACCGAGGCCTGGGATCATGTTCGTAACTGGCTAATTGTCATCGGAAAGGGTCCGTGTTGATATTAATAATAGTATCCCAACCATGGTACGGTCTGCTACCATAAAGAGGCTTTCCCATGTAGGCACTGGGTTTGATCGGATTGGGCGATCGTGAATCTCGCATTGAGTGAGGGGCTTTCTGTGTCCGCGGGGTGGTCTAGGAAATGTGAAAAGAGGGGGGAAAAAATAAAAATAAATCGTATTATATCTCTTTCTGTTAGAATGTTAGAACGATCTACAGAGGCTAATCATAGGTAGGATCCGGCCTAGGTACCTACACCTATGGATACTAACTACTGTATAGTTGTACTGTGTAAAACGTAAACTAAAATCAAAAAGCGTCATTATCTTACACCTGTGCTGGTACGTTGCCAGCATGTTGTTAGATACCTGGTTAGAAAAACGAACCAATAATCAAACCTTAAACTTAATATAATAAGAATAAGAATAATACTTCAGCACGGGGGATCCTTCCAAGAATCCCAAGTAAGCCACAGATCTAGTTTCCAATGAGATAAGTGGACTCCGTAGAAATGCGTCCTTTGTATTCTGTGTTGGTAGAGAATCCTGGATCCGGGAGTAGAGTAGGTAGAACTATCTAGTTACCCACTGCCTAGGATGTACATACCTGCATTGATATCTCTGATCTGCCTTTTCCCGGATCCACTAGAAGTAGGAAGGGGCACGCGATGCCCATGTCGTTTTTTTGCCATCCACTAAGCACGGAATAACATCTGCATCTATCGCACCTAATCCTCATACTCTTTTATTTTTATTTTTTCCCCTATAATACAGCACGTTAAAACCTTATGCCAATTCCTCATGACGCACTGATATTGCCTGCAATTTATTGATTTCTTTTTTAATATTGCTTATTTATTTCACCCTCGAGTCCTCCAACTGCACGCACTGATTGGCCCTGACCGAACCAGATCTAGGTGTGAGAAGGATTATTATTCCTGCGCACTCACCATTATTGGTTATTAATAAAATAAAATCAATTCCCCTTCCCCGAATGAAAAAAAAAAAATGAAAAACGAAAATGAAAAAGGCTATTAAATTTTAGTACTGGCGCCAATTCCATCACCGCGAACCAACCATCCAACTTTGCAGGTACGATCCAGAGATTGCCTACTTCATCGGGTAGACCCGTTACTGTTCTAGTCACACTCAAATATACAAGTCCACTTCAGGCCTGCTCCGCACTGCTGTCTCTGTCCCTTTTTTTTTTTTTTTTTTTTTCTCTCTCTCTCTTTCTTATTAAATCCTCGTTCGTCTGTCTCCTCGTCCTTATTTCTCTTCCTTTCCAAAAATTATTTGTATGGTCCATGCAACCCTCCCAATCATCATCGCATTTTCCAATGGGCTTCCTGTGTCGTGGACTATTCTCTCTCCCTCATTGAATCTCTACCCTTTTTGTCTTGGGTCCGTCTCTTGTCATGAGTCGTGGGTGTCCTCTATAGATGGACCACCTAGCAGATGTCCGTGAACGAATCTCATCCTGGTAGAGCTCTAGGCTTTTCTATCAGGAACTTGTTCCGTTCCTCTCGTTCCCCGTCCCCGTCTCCCCGACGCAAAGTGTCCCTCCTAATCCGCCGAGGCAGGAGTGTGTTCTCGAACAAGTAAATTCCCCTGCTGTTCTTCGTGGTTCATGTCAATTGCTTTTCTCCCTTTCTTTTTTCTTGTTGCTTGCATTCCTTGGTCTACGTCCTTGCGGGGTAAGAGATGGAATACCCACAGGACTGAGGAGGAGATCTAAACCCAAGGCGAACTACAAGGGAAAAAAAGGGAACCAGAAACGCTAAGATCAAGCCTCCAAACAGACAACCAGTATACCGATTGAATCATTCGTCCGGGACTCAGATGAACTCCGCTCAGCAAATCGACCCGTCTGCAATGATTGGGCTCACCGAGGCTTCTCAGGGAGCGACAGGTGGCAGTCTCGATATCTTCGTATGGTATCCCCATTATCAGAATTGCCAGCGGTACTTCCTGGATCATGCGCAACACAGTGTTTCGGTCCAAGCACTTTCTGCTTTCTTGAATATTCTTCTCCCGTTTCAGCGGCTACCCCACCCCGTTTTCAACTCATCTACCGACTCACCTTCAACTGCCGCCGGTGGGCAAACGTCTTCTGAATCGTCGTCGACCTCGAGCCTACCCCCGGCGGTCTCACTGATTCCCTACATCCGTCGCCTGGTGGCCACGGGGATGGACTTCCCTGGTGTACTACAGGGATTTTTCGGGGACGAATGGGGGGCTGGGATTGGGATGCTACATGAACAGGAGCGTCGTAATTATCTCTTTGCGGCCAAAAGTGGCGGCTGGGCTGCCGTGAAAAAAGACTACGACATGCCGCCTCTGGAGACCATTCCGTTCTTACGTCCATTGCAAGGACCGTTAGATTCGGAAATCGAAGCCGCCGAGAGGAGCTGGAGTGACTGGCTGGCGATGGAAGATTGGATGGTGGGACCTCGCGCCCCTGATATTCTTCGAGATTCCTCCTCTCAGGTGTCACGACCGCGCAGTGCCCGGAATTGATGGATAATTGTGTTTTTTCTTTATTTATTTCTTCATTTCTACCTCTGAAACCACGGGCAATTCGATGGAGTTCTGTGGAATCATGCATACAGCGCATTTGGATTTTCCTTGTTATCTTCTTCTACATGAAACGACGATCATACTATTTTCTGTTTATTGAGCGCGATAGATCTTGTGGGTCCACCTATATATTACTTCTTACTGCGTCGGGAGAATTAGGGGTGAAGACTACACGAAAACTGAAGAAAGGGCTAAATAAAATCATTGATTCTGTCATATTGCTTGGGTTTTTCTTTTAATTATTGTTATTATCATTTTGGAAAAAAATTGACATCCCTTTACGAGGCGGCTCTTGAGACTCCTGCCTAGTCAAATACTTGGATGATATGGCCAGGGGTTAAAGGGTGGGATTGGTACGGAGCAGACGCGGAGTATCCCCCCTGCTTCGGCGGAATTGCACGAACTCGGCATAAAGCGTAGGATCCTTCCAATTACCTCCAAATATCCCATGACCAACAAGATTCGCCTACAGGCTGAGCCGAGCCAAACTTAGGCCTGTAGCGACCCCACCGGTTTGTCTTTGGTAAGCTCAAGTCCCTTGGTTGGCGGTGGAGAGGAGCCGCTCTGTCTCCGATTCATCGGCTACCAAAGAGGGTCTTTGGATATTGTTGACCTGGAAAAAGAGAACCTGGGACAAGTGCAAACTACAAACTCCAAAGGTCTGCGGTTTTAACTTTTCTGGAGTATTCTATTCCCACTGGGATTGAGGGTTGTCAGTGGCGGGCTGAATGGCGGGGCCGCTCATTTAACTACAGTCGTTGATTTGGTCGCGCGAGAATGTTATCTTAATACGGCTTACTAACGGAGTACCTATTGTGTAAGTTTGTAGATCTACGAGCTCCCGTCCCCGAAATAGGCTTCATGGGGTAAGGCGGGAGGATGACTAGTATGGGAGACTGTCTACTGTGGTTGCTCTTATCCTGCCTTAGCATGCTACGCAGTACGCGTATTTTACTATATACAGTACTAGAAAGTCAGGCTGAACGTTATACGGAGTGACAGATCCACCAGCTACCTAGATGGTATACTGCTTCTGAGCAATCAACGAGTCAGATTCCTCATCTGAACACGACGATTGGTTGTTCTGGACTGAAACAAAACGGTCAGTCCTGCCGTTTCAGAGTATCCTTTCAGGTAATTCTGAATTGTTATTTGCTCTGGCGTTTGATAGACCTGAATTAGATTGACCAATAATGTTGGAGATCTTGCTTCTTGCCACTCTTCCCCTTTTCTCCTTTTATCTTCCAGGGGTTGATCACGGCTGAAAACAATAATCGACTCAGTCTGTGAATGGTTTGTCCTACCTATACTATAGACTATAGATATGGACATGTCTATAATTCGCCACCCTTTCGACAGGTAACCGTTTCCCATGCACAAGAAAGAATTATTGGTAGCGTGGTTCGGAGATTTCTTCCCCTTCTTTTGTCCCTTTTTTCTTCTTCTTTCCTTCTTCTTCTTTCCTTCTTCTTCTTTCCTTCTTCTTTTCTTCTTTTCTTCTTTTCTCCTTCTTTTTCCCCCTCGTTTTCCTTCTTTTTCCCGTCTTTTGTCCTTCTTTCCTTCTTTACCCCTTCTTTTGTCTGTCTTTCATTTTCTTTTCTTTACTAATCATATTTTTGACACGTCAACTGGCCGTATGACCAATATATTCATTAGTTAACTATTAGGTAGGTAGGTAGACGTCATGTTGTCTGTACGTTGGTGCATACATAATATAAATATGGTGACAGTTTCTAGAACCAGTATAGAATCGATAGTCAATGCTATTATACCCCTTTATTGTTTTATACGTGCATATCAGGTCGTGCTCAGGGCTAGGGATGTTGATCTGCCGATTCGGTAGGGCCTCTTGGGGGTTGTCATCCCGTTCAATATTATTTAAGTTCGAGGCTTGGATATCCCGTAATATATCGGTATTCGATATTCTCCTAGAATACAGAAAAGCAAGCCATGCCATTCCCATGGCTGGTCGCTATCTTGTTGGTATTTGCTGACGCCATTCTTAAAAAAAAAAGAAAAGAAAAATAAAGTTACTGCAAGGAAGCTTTCATTTTCCTTGTTCTGATCTAGTAGAACAACGGAATACAGGTCTAATTATATATATTAGGTATGGAGTAGTACACCAAGTATCCCAGCTCGCTAATCAAGAGAGATTAATCATTGCAAAGGGATCAATCAGCAAGGAGAGAATCCAGTCTAACTAACTTAGTATGTACCTAGGGCAGATAGATGGGGCATTTATATCTGCTTTCTGCTCAATTGCGGAATCCGTCCGCAGGGCAGAATTAATAATAATGATAGTGCCATTTCCATGACAGCTGTCACCCTGTTACCACGGCAGTATATGCTTACAGTCACTTGGGGTCGTTGCAGTTCCATGGGTGCATCGATTGCCGAATCGGTGATGTGGATCAGTCGCGGGATTTGACTTGGGCGGAACTTGGCAGGATCTGGGGCTTGAATATCCTTGGCATTTCAAGTACTCCATACTCTGTACAGAGTATGCCATATTCCGGAGGCTTTATAATCTAGGGTTAATGCGAGGAATATGTAGTATAATTAACTAGTAATACACTGTAATACACTGTCTAGTTTGTCTTCATGGATTGTCAACGAAGTCTGCCTGCATATATTTGTTATCGGGAACCATATGACATAGAATCACGTGTAGGGCTGAAGGCTTATGCAGGAGATTAACATGTTAAAGCGGACTTTTATTTTCCTTTTTTTTTTTTATAAGGGATTTTTCCTCCAGAATAACATGTACTAGCCTGTAATGTTATTTATCCTGGAATCATGGATTGTTCAATGTATAATGATATACCACTATCTCCGTCAGTACTTTTAATTCTGTATATCAGAACGTACGATATCCTACTGACCATCAACTGTACCATCTTCTGGCAGTTTTATTAGTAAATGTATTTCTACACTGCAGTCTACAGTTGCTACAATTTATTGTCTTCAATATCTGATCCTTCGATATTCAATGCAAGTCGATTGGTATCAAATGACTTCTGGATTGATCTGGACTCAGTAGACAGAAAACAGGTCCACCATAGACTACATCAACCTGACAAGAGTCAAGATATTCATATAAAGTACATAGATCCCAACTTGTCTATATTAGGAAAGTATCATCCTTGGTAAGAATGGGAAATGGATATAGCAAGGAGGATACATTCTGTCACGACCTAACCTCTAGAGAGCGTTCCAGAAGCTAAACCGCTGCGCCAGGAGCAAAAGACTAGTATTCTAGGACGCCAGACCTAGAGGCGCTCTCGTATATAGTACGTTGCCAGCGTTGTCATGCATACAGTGGTAACAGCAATGGTAGTCTATCTATTGAAGCATAAACTACGTTTATATAAGTAGCAAGACAGGAAAGGTAGGGCATGGAAAAGTTAAAGGTAACTACTTTCTAACCGTACATATACAGTGTCATGAACCCATATCCCTTAGATTTTGGAGATGATTGACAAAAATATTAAATTCAACTTGCATATTTAGAATCGCTTCTGAATTGTACCGACATTAACATATTATTTATGCTGGGAACCGATATTGCCAAGATATAGGATGGGAAAGAGCTTTTCTATTTAACTGTCAAGATAGTATTAAAGATACTATGTTGGCTTGCAGTCTACTGATTCTATCGCATGGTAACGCTACTTAACCAGGATTAAGAAAACATTAGATAGAACCAGACCAAGTGCCAATTAATATTTTTGGTCGGTTGGACTGCCGAGAAAGAAACCCTGTACACAATAATCGCTAATAAGTGTGAACATGGACATTCTTTAATTCAGTAGTAAATCCAGTATTATGTCCATTGATTTCTCTAGTTACTTAACCAGACATAGTAAGTATATCTAAGCACTCTGATATTTAACCTGCAGCCCAATAACCCTATAATAAAAATAAATAAATATATGAATAGGACCAATCACACAAAGTACCTGACAAAAGTATAAACAACCATCAATAAAATAAGAGACAAGCGATGAAGATGGCGCATGTTCATCAATACCTGAAGAGTTATGATGGAGATTCTGCTATCAAGGACTGGTGCAAAAATCGCAAGTCAAAAGATTCACCGTTTCCTGGCAAGAAGGTCTCATCGATGAAAGTCGACAAGTTGATCAGGGATAAATAGAATATCATCATATATCCTAGTCCTATGGAGAGGGTTAAGAATATAGATAGAAGTAATCGGTCGAATTTCCATACCTGTTGTAGTGCGCTGCTAGGAACAGTTATGGATGCTCCTGTCAAGCAAGAATCAGGGCCAACAATATCAACTCCGCGTTAGACAAGATAACATAATATGGATAGAATAGATTAATGTGTCGCCACGTAGTCAGGTAGACTCTGTTCCTACTTTGCTTTTGTTCTCATGATAGTTATTAATTCTTTGACTCAGTGTTAATTCCTCATCTGGTACTGTCCACTATCTTAGTGTGAGTGGCCGTACCATTGCCATCTGATTCGGTCTTTGAATCTGTGGATGAACGTAATTGCATATGGACCTGATAAATATCCTACCATATTCTATAGCATTATTCGTCAACAGGACCTGCTTAGACATAATTCTAACAAATGTTCTACAGTGGTAAAATGGACACGCTCTGCCAGCATTCAGAAAGAACATTGATGTCTTCCTCTTAAACTTTAATGAGCACAACCATTGTTGTTAAATATGATTACATTTCTATCTATCTACAATGTCAGACATAATTTAGGCTCCTACCTGGATATAGACATACCAGGTTGATCCGGCAGATCCAGCAAATACCAGGACATGCTCTAGCGAGATTAGTGCTGATCTGACTGGACTATATATATAAAGCAATGACGATATCGGTCGACGAGTATGGGCAATGAATGTTCCTGATATGAACGTGTTGAAATGCTCGGGTCTGAGACAGAAATCATCCTAGATTGAGTACGAAAGAAGTTTAAATGGATGAGAAAGTAGATGATAATTGTGAGTGTACACTCAGTCCCGAAGTATATCCCATTGTTTGTATCGCGTATAATCAGACAAAATCATAACCCGTGAGCATGAACCACCATAACCGACCTGACATCACCAATCAATTAGTACACAATTAGCTAGAGAGAGGAGGGAACATACTATTCCGAACCCAAAGCATTATCCAACTTGGTGACCGTCTCAGGGATCCCCGAATGAGGCATCAGCATTTCTGTCAGGGCCCACGCATTCAATGCTTCCAACCCTCGACGATATTGGATAGGAATAGGAGCAGAGAGAGCGAGGGAGGCGAGAGAGATAGTAACAATTGTGGAAAGGTTCATATTGATTTATTTATGTCTTTGCTATATTTCGGACTTGGTAGAGCGTAGCAGTATAGCTAGGGGTACCTTGAGAGTAAGTGATGTCAAAGGAATAGGAGATAACAAGGTCCATGAGTTAATCAGATTCATATACGCCCTGTAGATTAATCAAGGGGTTGGGTGGATGGTACGTGTTGCGTGAAGGTATGCCCGACGCGTTGTTGTTATGTAGTATTCTAGATAGGATATGGTTCCTCGGTATACAATACCTAACCTTTCATTTTTTTTTTTTTTTTTCACGATGTTTCATTTTTCTTAATATGCTACTCTTTTATCTCCATTAGACTTTAGTTATATGCGAGTGCTTTGTAGACGACTAAGTTAATCAAGCCTTGACGCGTGTCGCGGCAAAGTAAGGATGTACGCATACCTACTACCTCTGTAGACCCTTGTACCAACCACGTACCAAGTCTCGCAGGGACATTGCTAACAGTGAATGATCTAACCCTTGGTCAGCTAGAAAGGTCGATCTATTGGCTTAACAAAGAGAATGTAATAGAGAGAAAGAAAGAAGGAAAGAAAGAAAGAAGGAAAGAAAGAAAGAAGAACAAACAATCCATGCATTCGATCCGCCAGACATTGTGATGGAAAGCTGCATTGCATATGCAGAGGAATCACATCCGCACGTGAAAGGGGCACTGTCAATGCTCCCACACCGCGAGTTTATCGGCGCATCCAATCCATCGCACAAATCTTCCCCCACGAGCTGGACTTCCCTCCCTCGTCCTGTCATACGCAGCTCCACCCTCGTCTAAATATGGCTCTGCAGCGAACTATCCTTGGCGCTGTGCTTGCTAAATGCCACCCGTAGTGTGGTCTCTTCCAGGGTACAGTAATGTCGTATGCCGGTAGCAGCTGCTCATTTTGAATCCGCGAAGTGATGTTTGCTGCATACCTTGCGCTTGCAAGATCTAGACCTTGGCACTTCTGGGCTCTCAGCGCCTTACGGGATGAAGCTTCGGGCACAAAAGCGTCGGTAGGCATCGGCAGGGGAAACGACAGGGAAGGGTAGCTTATCTCGTCCGGTAATGTCTTGTTTGTTCGGTGGAAGGATACACTCTCGTGCAACCCGGCGATTTGGTGGCACTGCAGCGGCTGAACTCGGCTTGACTGGACTCAATTAACGACGCGATAGGTCCAGGGGTAGAAAAGGAGGGTGTCATTTCTGCAGCATTGCGGAATATTCTTACAAGGTTAGTTGGTCTGACGAACTTTGACTCAGATTTAATTTTTTTTTTTTTTTTTTTCCCTTTTCTTTTTCCTATTATTGTTACTATTTTGCTAAAGATCTCAGCTTAGTGGCCCCGTCATGACTATCGACCAATCAGTCAACATCACTTCATATGGAGAGTTATAAGAGAATAGATCACGGAGTATATCAGTTGCACAGACCTTAAGTTGGCTCAACTGTTCCCGTCATAAGCTCGAGATGAAGGAGCACAGATCGACTATCACGAGCATATTTCCCCCTAAGCATAAATTGAATATTCTCCGAAGAAGACGACAGTCAGACAGAGAGAGTCGGTGTGCGACTGGCCACCGAATGTGATGTGATGACGGATTTAAGCAAGGTCGAGTCCTAGCTGAGTATCTGGATAGATAGTAAATAGGGTAGTCAGCTCGTCCCGAACCCAATCATGCTCACCGTCCCTTATTCGAGAGAAGACCTCACACTGCTGATCCGACAGTAGGAACTCCTATCCAGGCAGTCTGCTTGGATCGGCGATGCAGGATCGGACCGGACCATGCATTAGACCACTCCGTGCCTACAGATAGTAAAGGAGTGCACCCCTGTAGAAAAGGAACTGACTGGCCACTCCAGCCAGAGCTGTCAGTATCACATTCTTCCTGCAATCCTCTGCGTGGGGGGTAAGTCATTACCAATTACCCCTGTTCTGTAAGCTGTGTCTACTGTGTAGGCACGGGAGTGAATAGTGCAGTTAATTCACAGTCTACAGAAAAGTCGGAGCCCAAAGGCCAATAGAGAGCCACGGGGAACATTGCACATGCAGGTAAATACATGGAGCGTACTAGCATTTGGATAGTTCAGTTTTATTATTATTATTATTATTATTATTTAGTACTCCATACCATGTCAATACATACATAAGTGTTGAAGTGTATTTCTTTTTCGCCCTGCTTGATGGATTAATCTTCGCTCGTGCAGAATCCTTCATGACATTGACGGAAGTGGAGCGCATGGGGGATACAAGTTTAATCAACCAACCCCGGTCTCGCCAAGCGGCTCCTGGTCTTTGCACTAGATCCTTGGAGAGACGTCCAGAACTCCACCAATATCCACTGATTGAAGTGGGATTCGCTGCGACCGGTCGATTTGCTGTGACTCGGAAATCGGAACCCCATTCCTTATGCAGAGACATGGGAGCGAAGTATGCATTGTTGTTGCTCCTGTCAGCGTCAATCTCTACGCCGTGGAGCGTTTTGAAATACGTCCTTTTATAGACATCTTCTATGGCAAGCCAATACGCGTAGGAGCTACAGTGTATACGCATCATGTGCCGTCCATGCCGATCCATCGTTTCATCATATCCCGAACAGGTGCAAATCTAGACATCGTTCAATCTGATCTGGCTCTCGTTCATAGGCGAACCGAGCAGATAGGGAGTCTAATACTATTCGGAGTATCGAGTGGATTGTAGGACTACTCCATACTACTAATACTGATTGAATCACCCGCGCTGCGCGGGATTTGTCATTAGTGAGTTCTAGTTTCGCGTATCGTTAGTTCATGGAACCTGTCACCTTCTTTCCTCCTATCTATCTACTTTTAGAACGGGCTATCTTCATCCTCTCCGTGGACTTGATGGGGCGGTGGAGAGGCCCCCAAGGTGATGAAACGCACCGTCAATTGCATAGGCCATAGATAATGGACGTCGATGATCCCGTGGGATAGAGAAGTACATATCATGGGACCTGGCACGGGAGAGACTTAATCGATCGACACCCGATATCGTGTGGTTTCTAGATCCAGAGTTCCTAGTAATAATATTAGTCCCCGAAAGCGATGTTCTTATCCAGGAAGTTAGGAACAGAAGGCAACGATGCCGTCATTACGTCACGTGATCATCTACTGAGCATCCAGGAACCCCTGACCGAATGTCGGACAGTTGCTCTTCATCACTCAATCACAACAGTACATATATATGCGCATGGTACATGGTTCAACATCGCCCAGTCCAGGTGCTATCCCTGGTAGCATTTTATCCATTGTCAACGGACTTATGAGTTACGAGGTATGTATGGAGTCTCTGCGGTCGACCGCTCTTCCTCTTTGTTCTTGTAAAGGATCAGGATACACCATAACCAAGCCAAGTTCATTCATTTCGTGCCGTTCCGCGTTGCTATGGTGTCTCGAGTGGGGTGATGCGCTCGCCAATTTTACGCGAAGGTGCCATTTGTTGGTTCAGGTGCCTCCCGTCCAGGGAACGCAACCAAGGATAATGGGTGGGGAGCGACGCGGCACAGAGCGCGACCTAAACTTGGGTCCTGATCCCCGTTCCCGGCTCAGAACCAGGATTATGGCTGTCCACCAAAAAAAAAAAAAGGCATACAAAGGAGAACACATCCTGATGGGCTTGGTGGACGTGTTGTTCATAAGTTGGAACTTGGAAGACTCACGTCTCCGGAACTCCCCCGAATCCAGACCCAGGCACTATGTACCACTAACTATGACTACTCTGTATCTGGTCGGTGGCATCAGATCGTTAGTGGCTATTGGCGACAAGGTGGTCCGTTAGTCCCGCATAGCACGGTAAACACGTGCCTCTGAGTGGAGGAAGTATTGACCGACGACGGAGCAAGAGCTGCCTTTAGTGATTCCCAGCGAATAGTCGCCAGCACTACCCTGTATGAGGATGTGCCAGGGAGTGCCTAGACTTGATTAGACCACTACCGACAGCAACGGTCGGCAGTGGCAGGACCAGTTAGGTATTTTGATTCGCCATTTACCGCTTGTTGGTACTTATTGTGTAACCTTCGGGGGCTCCGTGCATTTCCACACAAAAGAGATAGCTATTTAGTTTACTAAATAGTCGAGGATCTGGCGGACCGTGCTTGATCTGTCATATTGCGTCCAAGGCATGGCAATTAACTGTCAAATATGCAGTCGGCGTAAGCCCCCAGGGTACCACTCCAGGGTCCACGGCACACGGCCCGCGGCCCTGGCGCCACATTTGCCTCGATTCCTAGGTAGCCAGGAATTCTGAGGGTGAGGTCTTTGTCTCTGGCCTCCAAATGGTCGAAAACTTTATCAGTCGGGGAACGGTAGTAGCTCTGGGTACGGAGTAGTGAAGATACGTATATGTTGATGGATTTGGAAGCCTAAGGCCTCGGATATGGCACGATGCATGTGTCATGTCATATCCCACCCGTCCATCCCCTATTCTGGGACGATCGAAACCCAAGAACCAGGCAGATGGATTCATTGCAGGTACGCTAGAACTTATAGAGTAGAGATATCTCTACTGTCTCCGCGGGTGGTGGTTTATGTATGGAGGGGTTTAACATTGCATTTGCCTGCTCATAGCCTCAATACTCTCTTTTTCCCCTCCATGATAGATAGACCGTCGATCATTGACTGGGCCGTAGAACCGATACGGAACCTTGCGCATGGAGTACAAGGGGTGGAGTGGAGTCTGGATAGTGATATCTCGAATGGCCTCTTCCGCGGAAGGATCTCACCTAGCTCCTAATCCGACAGAGCTTTTTACCAGAGGACAAGATTTGAAAATTTGTCATTGCAGGCCTTGACTTCAATCGTACAGATCGGAATCTAGTGGTCGGGGCAATGGGCTCGGGTCATAAATCCACTTGGCGAGCATAAGCGTTGCCCTTGCGTCGCTTCTACGGAGTCGAGCTCTGTGAACTTCCGTCCCATGACTGACTAGGATTGACGAGTAAGTTCTCCCACTCTAATAGAAACAGTGCAAACATTTCGAATCGCGGAGTACTCCGTATGTACGGTGTAGTTCGAGTCATGGAACGAAAGGTATCCCCCCAGCTGGTGTGGGTTGCAGCTGCAGATGAACAGGTTAACTGCTCCTTTGTCGTACTGTGTTAACAGTGTCTTGGCCAAGACATGACTGACGTCCATCAAACGTCAGGATGATTCTGACATGGCAAGTAAGGCTGAGGATAAGAATTCTTTGCCCGGGGTCTTGGAAAGAGTCTGGAATCTGGCCGTTGTCGTTGTCACTTGTCAGGTTGGCCGAATTGACTAACTAGGTACGCACTATAGTATGTACTAAGTTAGTTCGTTCCTTCTGAGCCAGAAGTACTAGTCGGGCGCGTCATACCGTGGGCCGTGATGCATCATCCAAAATTATTACTAAAGGATTTCTTTCGCCCTGCTCCGCCGTGATAGTCGACAGGTCGAATTATTCGAGATGTACGAAGTACGTATGTAGTACTCCATACCTTTTAATCCCTGCCTCAATAGCTCTCTTTTAGATCTGTCTTTGTATCTTGTTTTCGACGGTTGCTTGCAGCTTCCGAGATGAGATCGCATCGCTCTGATTTTGGGACCTTACTCCAAATCTCACTGAGGGGGTTTTATTCCCTCTTCTAAATTCATCGCATGAGCCATGGAGCTTTGGATTTGACGGGAGTTGTCGACCGGGACAGAAGGTTCTGTCAACCGTGGGACGGTTACCGCGTTGTCGATCTAACTCGACGTTTTAGCCCAATATTTATCATTGTTCTTAATTCTATTTTGATTTCCGTAGTAGGCTTGCCTTCTCGCTGATAGTTTCTACTCCTAGGACATAGACAGTTTAGGTCTACTATATTAAACTTAGGTCAATGTGAGGGGGGAAGCCAAAAGCAGCGCCACCAGCCCTTTAGTTAGGGCCTTGGCTGGTTGGGATGGCCAATCCTAATGAGAAGAAATCCTTCGACAGGAATAATAAATAAAATCATGGGATGAAATAAAAAAAAAAAAATTGATATACTGAAATAAAAATAAACCTACCCTTCCCCCCCCAAAAAAGATACTCGAACCCCTGTTTGTCCATGCAGGTTGTTGCACACCCAATCGGTGAAACCATGCGTGGGAACGGGTTGGTTCGTCTGGGGGGAAGGTGACTTTTTTTTTAGCTCTTTTTTTTAAATATATATATGGTAAACTTCCAGAATTGGAATTTAGTATGGCATGACAGAAGACCCATTTTAGGGTTCTTATAAGGATGCAAAAGTACCGAGAGTTAAGGGGCTGGACGTGGTCCGGTTGGTTCTTGTGAGCCGTTTTTAATATGACATAAATTAATGATTGGTGTTGATTGAGAGATAGTGAGAGAGACTGAGAGGGAAAATAGATTAATTGTAAATGGCAAGGCGGTAGGATTCAGACCTAAATATTAGAAAAAATGAAAAATGAAAAAATTGAAAAAATCAAAAAAAAAAAAAAAAAAAAACAAACGGGGAACTCCATACAATTGGTACAAATACTTCAGAAAAAAAATAAAATAAACTAAAAAAGGACCCTGTCGGCAGAGACAGACACGACACCATCTGAAGGCGTGATGGAAGATCATGGACGGTTTGGGCAGGGACCAAAAAGGTTAGCTGCATGGGAACTCGGTTTTGGTCCTCGGGGAAGAGGATTGGATGTATTTCTTTCCTGATCAAGATATACTGGCAGAGTACTTAGATACTCTTCCTCTCTCCTTTTCATTCATTCATCATCATTGCTATTTTATTCTTCTATCCTTTAGGTCTACTTGGGTCATCTTCCCTCCCTCGTCGAAAGTATACCCTCGATTAGGGAATAATCCTTTAGTCTTCAGACTAAACTCTAGCTGTGTATTCGAGTGATTGATGTTCTACTAGTTCCGACCTATGGATTAATTTAGACATGATCCACCAGGGAACCGGTGGATAAACAACTGTAAGTTGCTCCAATTGCTCCCGACTTGACTAGTCTGGAGAACCTGCTTGCTGTTGTCCCGTTTCCTTATTATTATTTCTATTACTACCATTTTGTATTTCTGATTATAATGCCGATGTGATCATCGATTGTGCTTTTTATTATCGAACAATCCCCCATATCCGTTCATCGACCCTTTAACCACCCCTTCTACCTCTCCCTCGTCGCTGGCCCTTTCTTCCCTCCTCCCTCTCTTACTTCTCATCCTCTCCTTCTGTGGATCATTGCTGGTCTTTCCGTCATTCATTGTCTCTGGTGGCAACCCACTCGACGATTCTAACCGATCTTCATCCGCAGAAACATTCATTCCTCGCGGATTGATGAGCCCTGTCTTGAACGTCCTTCCGTAGCCCTTACGTGTTTTCGCCACGAAAAAGATTAACATTGCGACCCCCGCGTTCGCTCGGGCTTTGCGAGATTCTCGGTGCTCCTTCTTTCGTCATTGTCCTCGTCGATCGTCTTTGAATTCCGTTTTGTTACTGTTTTCTACCTTGGATCTGAACCCCCGGACTCTCTCGGATCGTGGTCCTTGCTGCCATCCCATCTCGCTCGAGGAGGCAGGAGGCAGGATTCCCTCGTCCACTGACAGAACCCTTTTAACTTTTTTTTTTTTTTTTTAATTTTTCCCTGTCTTCCCTTGGCTACGTCAATTGGAAGTTTTTATTTGTTTGTTTTTCTCCTAACCACCTTCAATTCCCCATACTCGTGCCTGTCGACTGCCTCCTTTAACCCTCGTTTGGATCCTGGAAGAACGTGTCCGCGGTCAAATCCAGAAGCAAATACATCGGTCAACTAGTTTTTAGGGGATACTCCATCCTTGTCTCTAAATGCCTGTCTACTGAGAGGTACGTCTGGTTACCAGGTTGCCTTCCCCAGCATTCCTCCCATACCTTTCCTTCCTAGAATCTGGCATTCCCTAGGTGATATGCAACACCCTTCCAAAACAATCCCTTCCCCCCCACCACTCTAAACACTCCTCTCCCAGCCTTCTGTGCAACGGCGAGTTCTGTTGGTTGACAACTGAGCCCTGTTAGTGCTCGACAGTTTCCGTTGTGAAACCATCACGGTAATCATCCATTGTGGCCGCATACATCACTGTAGCCTCTTTGAAAACTGCATTAGTGTCAACTCGGTTGACTTCTCTCTCATTTTCCCACCAACTAACTATTTCCTGTGTTTCCGGTGACTTGGAGATCTGAGGATGTTCATTTCGTTCTCTTCTATTTAAATTGCGGTCAGTGGCCTTTCGCGTCTGGCTGGACCTACTCAAAAGAAGCGGACGTTCAGATATCGAATCAGACTCAAGAAGAAGAGATGGAATCAATGAAGCCACACGTTGCGCCGTTGAAAATTGAAAAGGATTACTCCAACTTCTATACAGACCGCTACTACTCTCAGCAATCTCAAATTACACCTCCTTTAACTCCTTATACGACCTCTATTACAACAACAACAACAACCTCTCAAGGCAACAGCATGGATCGAACGGAAACACCCCGAGCCGTCTTTCACAACTATCTCCGCGCGTTCTATCCTTTCCACCCCACCGGGGATGTATCCCCTTCCACAGTCACTCTGCCATTGGACCAGGGGGATATTATCCTGGTGCACTCGGTCCACACGAATGGATGGGCAGATGGCACGTTACTAGATACCGGCTCTCGAGGCTGGCTACCCACCAACTACTGCGAAGCTTACGACGAACTACAGATGCGTCCACTTCTGAAGGCGTTGACCGACCTGTGGGATATCATCCAAGGAGGGTGTGATTATCCTCTGCGGGATTTTTGTAACCAGGATAATGTCAAGGGTCTGATTGCGGGCGTCCGATTCCTATTGGTAGGTGCGGGTTCCCTGGGGATTCTGAGTGCTAAACAGCTGATGCGAATGGTCACCAGGAAAAATCCGAGTGCCTCACTCGCGATTCAATTCTCGTAAGGAGTCATGATGGTCTACGTCGGAACCGTAAAGCGTTACTCGCGGACCTGTCGTCCCTGGTAAGGACTACCAAGAAGTGTCAAGAATTGGCCGGTGCGGATGCAACCGAGGATGAGGTGTACATGATGGATGAAATGTTACTCAAAGCGTTCCGCATTGTGACCCGAGGCGTTCGATTCCTTGACGTATGGAATGAGAAGGTTGGCTTGAGTCGAACGATCGCCGAGCTCGAACAGCATTCAGACCCGTTTGACCTACCGCATACCCCAGCTTCTGAGACTTTCGAGGCACCCGGGTCGGAAGCCGACACCGAACGGAACGAGTCGAGACTGTTGAACCGTAGCCGATTGGACATGAGTCGTGCATCCAACCGAACGGATACGCTAGACTCGCTGCCTCGCCCTGTATCGGTCTCGACGAAACGGATCTCCATCTCCCATCGAGTGTCTTATTCTGGACCTGCTGCAGCGGCCCGAAACCCAAACCTGGCGTCCGAACGACTCAATGCAACGTACGACGCTTTTCTCGGGGTGTTGGGGTCTTTCATTGGCCTGCATCTTCAGTCCCGTCCCTCAACGGAGCTGGTTGTTACCACAGAACAGGCAGTGCGGTCCTGCCGAGGCCTTCTGACAGTGGTGGAGGCTGTATGTGAACATAACCCGCAGGGCAGTGGACTTCTGGAGCAAGCGCGGGACACCATGTACGAGAGACTTTCTGAGCTTGTCTATGCGGCACGGGATGCCTTTCGACCTGATCATTCCCCGGAGGATGAGCTGGTATTCATGCCTGATGAGGGCAAGCGTCTGGTGGACGCCGCCACGGATTGTGTGAGAGGGGCTGGAAACTGTTTGGCTAAAGCTCGCCGGGTGCTGGAGCAGAGTGGTGATTTCGAGCTGGAGGCGATCCCCACAGATGTTGCGATGACCCCGGATGTCAACACGACCCCTCAGCCCCAGCGGACTGGTGACCTGACCAGTGAGCTGAGTCGGTCTCAGGAACAGACCCTGCGACTTCCTCCTCCGCCTTTGGACATCCCCATTGGCAATAACCGTTCTTCTCCTTCGACGCCCGGCTTGACCGATGATACCACCCCATCATCATTCACTTCCCGTGCGGGATTGGCTAGTCCGGCCACTGCCATTTCCGACTTGTCCTCCTTTCCGTCCACAACGGTCCTGTCTACGAGCCTCGATAAACTCTCCTTCTCTTCGACACAGGATGCTGCAGACTGTGCCTTGAATCGCAACAGCCACCCCAAGTCGGAGGCCGATGAGTCCTTCGGTCGGGGGGTGACCAGTACTGGGAGCAGTTTCACGTATAACAGCCGCCTTCGCGACTCAGAAATGAGCGGGGTGTCTCAGACATCGACCCGGGCCACTTCCCCGGATATTGGCAGCCAGTACCAGGCACCGTCTCTCAAAGGCAGTACCAGCCACTCGACCCTCGCCGAGGAGAATGAAGAGACAGAGGTCAACATTCTTGAGAAGACTTATGCACATGAACTAATTTTCAAGGACGGCCAGGTGATGGGCGGAAGCCTCCGCGCATTGGTAGAGAAACTCACTGCGCATCAGTCGACCCCAGACGCCATGTTTGTCTCGACCTTCTATCTCACGTTCCGTCTATTCGCCACGCCGATGGAGTTTGCGGAGGCCCTTGTAGATCGGTTCAACTATATCGGCGACACTTCTCACGCTGCGGGTCCCGTCCGCCTCCGCGTATACAACGTGTTCAAGGGCTGGCTGGAGGCTCACTGGCGTCATGATTGTGACGATTCGGCGTTGGATTATATTGTCAACTTCGCCAGCACAACGTTGATGCAGAACCTACCCTCCGCCGGCAAACGCCTAGTAGAGCTCGCTGAAAAGGTCTCAATGGTACACGGTCCGGTTGTCCCACGTCTGATGTCCTCCATGGGCAAGACCAACACGGCAACAGCACATTACGTGCATCCGGATACCCCCCTTCCGCCTCCGATTCTGACGAAGAAGGAGGCCAATCTTTTGAAGCAATGGAAGAACGGCGAGACTAGCATCACCATCTTGGACTTTGATCCGATGGAGCTGGCCCGTCAGCTCACCATCAAGGAATCCAGGATATTTTGTGCCATTCTTCCCGAAGAATTGCTGGCGACGGAATGGATGAAGAGATCGGCCTCACTGGCTGTCAATGTGCGGGCGATGTCTACGTTGTCGACAGACCTGGCGCATTTAGTGGCGGACTCGATCCTTCAACTGGAGGAACCCAAGAAGCGTGCGGCAATCATCAAACACTGGGTCAAGATCGCCAACAAGTGTCTCGAATTGAACAACTACGATTCATTGATGGCCATCATCTGCTCACTGAACTCGTCGATGATCTCCCGTCTCAAGCGGACATGGGAGGTGGTGTCGCAGAAGACCAAGACCACCCTCGAAGTCCTCCGAGGCATCGTGGATGTCTCGCGCAACTACGCAGTGCTCCGACAGCGGTTACAAGGACACGTCCCACCATGCTTACCGTTCGTCGGCACATATCTGACGGACCTCACGTTTGTTGACCACGGAAACCCACCGTTGCGTAGCCTCCCCACAGACGATGGCGAGATGGCTGTGATCAATTTCGACAAGCACATGAAAACAGCCCGGATTATCAGCGAACTGCAGCGCTTCCAGATCCCGTACCGACTGACGGAGGTGCCGGAGCTACAGGCATGGATGCAGAACGAGTTGATCCGCGTGCGGTCCAACGGCGAGAAGACCCTACAGACATACTACCGACGGTCGTTGGTGCTGGAACCGCGTGAAACCCATGCGGCCGCCCGACCTACCCTCCAAACTGAGACCAGCTCGTCCTCGTCGATCCTGGAGAATGCCAAGGATAAATTTGATTTCTTATCCTGGACACATCCCTCGAAGGCCAAGTCCGTGGCGACGAATGGATAGGAAGGGTACCTAGGTAGACTTGGGATTCGTTACGGCCGTTTTATGACTTTTACGACAGCAAGTACCTATCATTTATGCCTTATACGGTGTTGTAATTTTTTTAATTTTTTATCTTTTTATTATTTCTATCTTTGTTTCTTTTCTTTATTCCATTCCACACCTATTCAGCATTTGTTTCTGTGCATAAGTTCTTGTTCTTATCTTATTTCGGGAGGCTCTCGTGACATTTTATTTTCCATTCAGATTCTTTTTATCTGAACAAAAGCAACTGGACCAGGATCAGGATCAGAATCAGGATACGCTAGACGGAGTCATTAGTCCAGCGAATTCTCCAAAAGCATTTTGTTTTGTTTTTTGTTTTGTTTTCATTTAAAAACAAACAATGGGTACCCAGGAACCAAAACAACAACAAAAGCTAAACCCAGGATTTAACAGGGTTTTGATATGGGGTTATATACAGGATATTATACAATGCCTCACGGCTGGAATAGGGATTGGGGAATAGGGAAAAGGAAATGTTTCTTTCTATGATTCCCCATGTTTTTTTCTTCTTGTTTCATTTTTTCTTTTCAATGTTTGTCTATTTTATTTTATTTTCCTGCATCGCATCATGGCCCTGGTTTGATTGTTTGGTTTGGCTTAACTTGTCGCAGGGACTGTGTTTTTATTTGGTTCTTGGACTGGACTGGGATTAGGATTGGGATTGGGCTGGATTGGATTGGATGGCTGGATGGTGCATGTGTATTGTATTTTGTACATATGGCTGATTGATCGACCGAAAGAACATTGTTTGATGTGTACTGTCTTCTCATTTGTATCCAATATCCTAGTAGGCTTAGCCAGATAGGCAATACAGAATCGAGTACAGTCCTGTCAAGTGTCTAGATCAAAGTGCTATTCATGCTCTCATGGATGAATGTGAATGAATTCCAATGTAGGAGCACTTGAAATCATCACAAATACTAAGATTTGTCCCAAGGTATATGCTATTCCTAGTCAATACCAACTTTTAAACGCCTCCAAAAATCCACGACCATCTAAAACCTCCCCATCTCCATCTCCATCCAATTCATGTGCCATAACTAGTAGCGGAATCATTGATGGTCGTCCATGCGCACACTGAAATGGAAACACGCACCGAGCCAATCGTTGCACCAATTTCTGGCATTCATCGATAGTTAGCTTATCATTGAACATGATTGCCGTCCGACAAGCGCGTGAGTTCAGCAAGTCGACCAACCCCTGGGGACAGCCCTTGAGTCGTCCCACCCATCCCTGGCCCTCGTCTGTTTTCCCAAGTAGCCGGCCTGTTTCCTCTCGCTTCCAAATCTCTGTGCGAATCACCTCGATGACTAGATCCGGCTCGATCCGGCATCGTTCGGCAATAAGCACAGGAATTGTATGAACAAAGATAAAAGCAGATTGCTCCCCTGCTTTCTGCTCAACGGTGTAATCAAACCCCCAGGATCCAAAATATTCCGTATTTTCTACAAACAGTGACTTCTCGGTAGGCGGTATCTCAAACACCATACGCTCCAGGGAGACCGTCTGGATTGGTCTAGAGTCGCCCTTTGAAGAACTAAATAGCTCCTCGAAAAGCCCTTCGATGCGACAACGCTCATCCGCAGCATGTTGGTCGACAAGGACCAAAGTAGCGCCGGAGTCTCGTCCCGCCTTGTGAGCAGGTGTTGGTCTAAGCTTTGCCAATATGAATTTCTGATCAACTTGAGAGACGACCTCTGCTCTCTCAAGGTCTTGCTTGTGTAGTTTTCCCCCAAACTTCGAAAGCCCCAAAGTGTTAAAACCGCACAACCCACCTAAACTGTCGCGGACCCTAGCTTCCAGGCTATCAGCTACGCTTTCGCGACCTGTGGCAATTGCATGTATGGGTTGTTCGGGACGACGAAGAGCAGGGTTTTCCCAGCGGTCCAAAAGATTCTCAGCCCATGTGTTCTGAGTTCGGACAGACATTGCCGATCTTGGCTGCTCTGAATTTTCCCGTATCCGTACTGACTGGAGGCATCCTGTCGATTGAGGTCTCTGGTCCATTAGAGCCGCAGTCAAGGATGGCTCCACATTGACTGATTGACCGGTTCGCGAATTGACCAAATGACTTCTTCCGGTATGAGGATCGGTCCAGGGAACTACCTTATCTGTCCCCAACGTATCCATATTGCCAAACCTTGGAGAAGCGGCATCTATGTCCACTTGCTGCTGTACTCCAGAGCTTGATTCCGCAGCCACTTTTGATATTGACAATGGAGATTTTTGGGTGGGCCGCTTGGTAACCGGCTCTACGTTGACAGTTCCCAATGGGAGGCCCGCGTAGTTACCCTGTGAACGATCTGTAAAATCTGTGTTGTTTGACTCTTTGGCGCTTTTGACCCTGGACCAACTCCCTAAGTCTCGACCGATACCCCTGGGGAATTTCGAAAAATCTGGAAGTTTGATGTTCAATGCTTCTTCGGTACCGATAGCTGTATTTAAACAATGTGGCGCAACCGTTGATTTGCTACCTTCTCCCGGATCCTCTTGCACGTGAGTTCCCTTCCTTTTCCGCTTCGCGGCGCGTGGAAGTAGACCGTGCTGTTTCAAAAATTCATTTATCATCGCCGAGAGAACATCCAAGATATGCTGGACGGATTTGTCCGACTCTGGAACACCCTGACCTTCGCCACGAAACTTCTGCGGGGCGTTTGTGTCTATCCGCACGTAGAACATAGGCCACTTGTTAACAGTCTTAGCCGCTGACTTCATCTTCGTATTATAGTCTCCAGGAGGTTCCACTGAGCTTGTCTCATGAGTGGGCACCGGAACTGCTCCTATAGTACCGAAATCTGATAGGGAGAATAGCCGATTTATTTCGCCGAAAAAGAAGTTTGTACAATTCCGTGGGAAGACTGGGTCTATTCCAACAGATATAAACTGGACCTTTTTGGTAGGGCTGGGCACAAGGGATATGGCAGCATGAATTGAGAGATCCGGGACGCAAGCCGATACGGCATTCCAGCAATCAATGGTTCGAGGTTCAATCAAGCCTGCTTGTGCAAGGATTGATCCTACGCGCTGGAGGTCCAACTCACCGTCGGTTCTTTTGCCCCCAGTCCGGGGACGAATTATGAGTTTTCGGTCTCTACTGGCGTCATAGACTACCAGTTTGGCCAAGCTATTGTTTGCCAGGATGAGCGAGACCAGCAGTTGCCTCAGCTCGTCCCACTGGCGATCAAGTTTTTGGAGGGCGAGTGCTCGATTTTTCACGCGCACAGGCATATTCCCAAAAAGGTCATTGACGGTAACACTGGTTCCATGATTTCTAAATCTCAACCCTGGGGCTGGAGCCGGGATCAGACGAGCTACCGGCGTCGAATGGTGGAAGATGACAGTACTCGTGCTTGAATAATGCACATGTTGAGACGTGATGGTCAATAACGAGAGGGAAGACAATGAAGCTAAAAACGAGCCTCTTCGACCATAAACGTCTCTTTCTGAAAAAAGCTTTGAAGTATCTGTATGCGAATAAGCCAGGAGTCCAGCATTCGTTGAGAGTAACGAGCCTACGATAGGATTTCCCCAAGCCTCCATTGGATTCAAACTCCGTCGGCGGGATTCCATCCCCGTCATCATCCACGATGCAGCCACCTCGTTTGAAATCAGCGGTCACATAGACCGTGTTGGCATTCGCGTCCAACGCATTCTTAACCAGTTCAACAATTACGTCATTCAGGTGTGTAATGGATGTAGAGGACTTGAGTTTCTCCACCACTTCAGAGGGAAGTGGCTCAATTCTGCGAACCCTCTGTGACATTTCGGAGCCGTTATATTGTCTCGTATGCCGTGTTTGGATAGGATTTCATTCCACATGTTGCTGAGTTGCCACTGCGAACGTATCAATCAACGACCCACTGAACGTCGCAGGGGGAACAGAATGGCCATAGAGCATAATGGGCGATGGGCAGATCATATTCTCAAGAACAATTCCTGAATAGAAGCCACTCTCATAGCGAGTTGTTCGGGAAGAGAAGTATTTGGGGTTGGATTCGGGGAAGCGGCGGAGGATGAAAGAATTAGTCACGTGATATTTGATATGTCCAGCGGGACTACAGGTGCAGGGCACTTTTAACGATCATCTACACAGAGCACAATTGCCCCGGTTATATGAACTGCGAGTAGTCGCAAGAATCCCTCACGAGTTCCATATGCCTACATGAGAATACAGTGGCTGAAGGATGGATCTATTTATGCTATAATTATCAAAGGCTATTGTACTCATCTATAGGCCTAGACTTCGGCGGGAAAATTGCATTAACGAAGTAATACAATGACAATATATTTCATGATCTATATATACCAAGAAGTTCCTTACCAATATATAGATTAAAAATGTGTATATAATATGTTCCCCATCACCTTGATCATTACTATTTATTACACCTGGAGATGGCTGTTCATGAAAAGAAAGCTGCTGCGGCTGGAACACTGCATACTGAATTGCGAGATGCAGTGCTCAATTCCACAGGCTCATGAGGCATGAGGTCTTTCGATCACCCATGGTACCTCTACTCCCAGGCTGGAGGCCATTCGCATGGCTGAAAAGACGCAGCCCTCGAGCATGACCATGCCGTCCCAGCACCACCCGCCGACAAGAAAAACATTCCCGTCGCCATTCTTCCAGATCTGTTGCTTTCCCTCAGGACTGTGCCGGGATGAGCTCATATCGAAGACGCGGTTAACTATGCGCCTGCTCTTGGTCGTTCGTAAAACACGGGTGAATTTGGCCCGATGAACCACCTTTTCCGGATCTATGGGACCGATAGGGAAGGTCGTTATAAGGGCAGATGATGGATGTTCGTGCACTGATTCTGTTGCCGATGAGTTGGAACAGATGTGAATCGGCTGCCCTGGTAGGGAATCGAAAGAAGAGCCCGCACATTCAGAACGCAACTCCCCTTTTAAATGATTGCTGCAGTGTGATATCCGGGTGAAATCGTAATGCACAATCGACTCCACGGGAACTACAGGTATATCGGCCATGGCTCTTCGCAGCGGAGAAAATATGGAACCGACCACGTCAGGAGTCACGGCCATGATAACATAGTCGAACAGCTTTGTGTGTGCTTGGTCGTTCTCCGTCGTGATCCAACTCACTTGAACTTTGTTGCCGACCTCCTGGACGCACGTGACTTTCGTTCCAAAATTCACATTTTGCTTCTCCGAGAGCTTTTCTTGGACCTTACGAACGCCGCCAACAACAAGGAAATGGGGCCTCCTGAACGTCCTTTTCGCGTAGTCCACAATATCGACCGCTGGAAACTTGAGCAAATCGTCATGGGAGCATGTCGTCACGCTTGACATCAGCGGGAGGAGGTAATTCTTGGTGTAGTACCGTGGTAGTCTGATCCTTTCCAGGTAGTGTCGGAGCGATTCATCCTCCCCAAAAGTATGATCAAGGCGAGGCCTGACGAAAAAGCAGCAGGCAGTAAACCAAAAGTAGCATACTGTTAAATAAAGTAGCTCCAAAATCCATGTACCAAACGAACTTCCTCTGGGCCGTAGTGGAGGAATCCGGTGGTTATTCGATGTATGCACGAAGTAGGGAGAGATTACTTTCGCGTCGGCTTTGGGGAGGGTTGATAGCGTGTAGATAAACTTCGGTGACGTGTACTCGACTTTTAGATAGTCGTACATGCGCCTCAGATTCTCATAGTAACCGCTCGCAAACACCCGCATTGGTAAATCTAGTCGGTCTTGCTTCGGACGTTGACCGTCCTTGGCCGCAAGGGTATGCGATGCAGAGTCAAGTGATAGGCTATCCTGCTGTATTTTCACAAAATATATCAATTAGTAGGAATGATCCCGTACTATTTGACCCATCCAGGGTCCAAATACCATCTCAAATATTTCCGCCTCATATCTCCGGCGGCGGTCGTTGGCTAGCAGGAAGGCAGAGACTAGCCCAGCCATTCCAGAACCAATGACCGCAACTGTCTTCCGGGATGGCTCTTGTGTAGTCGACATCATGGGGGGTAGAACAGAGCGACCTGATCGCAGAGGGCGTGGTTAGATATGACGCCACTTTAACTAAGGGGTTCCAGTCGTGGCGTTGTTTTTTGCGGTGAAAGTTGAAGTCAGCCTCGGTTAAGCTACATGGACCCGCCACTCCCATGATCGAACCACCCAGATGTCGAGGAGGCTTGAGATCCACGATCAGTGCGTCATGTCCAGTTGATGCCTAGCTGTGATATATATCGCCATGAAGAATGTGGGAAACTTAGCTAGGCTGAGCGAGACTAAGTTGCCTCGGCTAATTTGAACTCATTGTGTTTAGTGAACATACCAGAAACATTCTATATGGGCGCTTGGCACTGGTTTAGCCTCTAGACAAGTGGATGTTGGGAGATGATCATCCGCCAACGTTTTTGTTATTCCTGCTTTTCGGTCTACAGGTGAAGGCGCAGTGAACCGAGGGACAGATTAACTTTCCCTCGCTTTCATCGGAGATCGGAACAACGTCGCTGGCGGAAATAACCCTCATGTCTGGGAACTATCGACAGAATCGCGAAAGGAATGTGTTGCTGAACTCAGTCCTGACTAATGTTAAGCACCCCGCTGAGTCATCCGATATATTTCGCAAGCAACCTGGTTCCACCCCTCTCAATTTCAACATTGGACCCTTTTCTCCTTCTTATCTGAATTGTTTGCATTTATACACGCTTTTGATGGCATGGCGGGTGGTTGAATTGCTTCAAATAATTTGACGTGTTGAAATTGGGAGAGGTGGAACGCTCTTTTTGTCTGGAACGCTCGCTTGTGAAATACGTTATCATCTGAAGCCATCACGTGTTGGTCTCGGCGTCTCCTATCGACTCCCTGTTGACTCCCAACCTAGGCAGGGCTGGCATCGCCTCTTTTCTTTCCGGGAGACGCAGCCTCTATTCTGGAGATCGATTCTTGTGCGCGCCCAGTGGCCTTGAGAATGACCTCTATTCTTGGTACCCTCTGATGTCCCGGAATCGATTATCTTGCCCCAGCGTCGCTCGGACCTACTTATTGATTGATCCCTCCATTGCAATATTCATCTGATATCTCGCACTCGCACGTCTATCTCCTCTCCTTGTTCGCTGAAGTACCTGAGGGATACTGGCCATCTAAGAATCCTACCCTTGAACGGCTGAAATGGCCACAGCTGAAGGCCCCGCGAGGGCACATGGTACGGTATCCTAGGGTGTCTCGCTAGTGTCTGCTGTCTGACGTTGAACTTTCCATAGATCGAAATGGCCGTCGTCGCCCCTTCTCAAGCTGGATGAAGCGACTCGCCAATCTCAAAAACTCCACCGACTCAGGTACCATCCGATGGTCTAACAAACTCCACTCCACGCCCAAAGACAAAAGCCGAAGCCGGAAGAACAACCCCTACCCGCTTTCGGGCACCACTCATGTTATCAGCGAATACAATAGCGACAACAATACGACGGACGCCAGTGATGCCAGTGGACAACGGTCGGGCTCGCAGAGTGAGCCCTCCCTTGCATACTCGGGATACGAGAATCAGGTTCTTGCAACCAGTGCAAAGTCCACTGCACCCACCATCTCCACCAACGGCGACACTGCCATATCGGATGCCGCATACTCCAAGGCAGGGACCATGGCAACGGCGGGCGGAGGTATCAGTTCGAATGGCGGAGGCGAAGGCAGCACTTTCTCCTCTCCGGCGCCATCTGTGCGGTCTCTAACTACGACACTGACCACCGTGCAATCGGCTGCACCTTCGGGCCATCTCTACAATGCACACCATGGACATCATTATTCGCACGCAATGCAAGGAAGCGCGACGCAGCAGGTGCAATTTTCGCACCAGTTTCCCTCGTCTCCAGTTACCGCCGTGCCGCCCCACCTTGCCCCTCACAGCCATTCCGTCACATACAGCACGGCGACCGCCAACAACATCTTAACCGACAACGCTTCAATTCTGACACTAGCATCCTCATCTAAGAGGCGCCGGAGGAACTCGTTGGATACCAATGCTTCCGTGCGCGCTTTGGCACCGTCGTCTGTGTTTGGTGGCAGCCGGGAGAGCCTGCCACTAAGCGTGCTCAGCGGAAATGTGGGCGAGTCACCGAACAATCCCAGCGTGCTCAGCCGACCGAGCATGGTCGGTCTGGCCAGCACAGAGCGGATCAGTGTCTACTCTGCTTCCGGTGCAGCGCCTTTGGGTGGAACCGGCGAGCGCGGCAGCTTCTACGCAAACAAGCAAAGTTCCGTCACGGGGGACGGTGCCAGCATTGGGAGTGCGGCTCAGTCACATAGCCGGCATGACAGCAATGCGGCGAGTATCTCTGGGGGTGTCAGCAGCCCGCCAAATGGACCGTCAATCAGCCAACCCATATCGACCGGACGAGTCAGTCGTCGCAGTTCGGGATGGGGAGAGATTACGGGCGATGAGAACGAGGAAGAGAGAACCGGGGAGAGAAAGGAGTAGGATGAACTGAACGCAAAGAACTAATTTATGATAGACGAAGTTACGCGCAATTTTCAGCGATACCGACAGACGGAGCTTGTGGTGTACATCTTTTTTCTTCTTTTTTTGCCCTTACTTTTTTATTGCTTGTCTATGCCTTGTTTTCTATGACGACTAATGCAAGGAGGATTTCATAGAGAGACATCCGTGATGGAGTTGGGACTATGGGTCGGATGGGATGGGAGCTGGTGGATTCTGGGTGAACAAATGCTTTGTATCTGATATCCTTGGGACTGTACTTGATGTTATTATCGTTTTGGCAGTGTTTGATCAAAGAACTGCATGAGTACAGCCTATAGTATACAACCTATGGCATTATAGGTTGTACCTATTTGTAGATTCTTGGATATACTTTACAGTACTGTAAGATACCATGCCTCATCTGCCTGTGACTTCATCTTTACCCGATCGGTAAATATCAGACCAAATGCAACTATGTACTCCATCTCAGAGAGTAGATAGAGACGGATACTACGGAGTACAAAGCATCATGAACCCAATCCTCTGGTTTATTTCCCTCCTTAAATACATCTGGTCTGTTCTTTATCCATCGCGCGATACCTATTCCCTCTACGGCCTCGACCGTGCCATTCTTAATCTCCGGTCCCGCCACGAGCATGTGGATGAACATGGGGCACTGGAAAGCAAGGAGCAACCTTCTCTCCTCTGAACAGGTATTGTATACTGATAAATGAACGGGAAGGATCAGACCTTCTAGACGCCTGCCGTACCCTTCAGGATCAAGTTTTCATCACTGCGGGCTTGCTCGATCCCACCGGTGGACTCCGACTCATTGACGTTGGGGTCGGATGTGATAATTAATCGATGCGTCTGATCGGATTGAAACACAACGCTCAGTCGTCTATCAGTCCCTCACAAGAGTCCCATCATCATCCGCTCTTCAATACCTACGTCGGCGTCACTCTACTTCCTAATCAGACTGAGTTCGCTCGACAGCGTCTCCCGTTCTGTATCCACGACGGGACTAAAGTAGATATCTTCAACGCTGATGCCGCGGACCCAGATTCCTAGAGTGAGGACCTTCAACAAGTAGTATCTCCTACGAAGCATAACAACGAACAACAAAATGAACAGGGTCATCATCATCAGGAGCAGCAGTAACAGGAAGAGAAGCAGTCCAACACCCCAACGACATGACTCCTCGTCGTTGACGCACTATACCACTTCCGACCATCGAGAGCGCCTTTCTTAGCACACAGCTATGCGGAACTCCACGCTCTATTGGTGTGCGCGGCCTACTCCATCGATAAGATCACCATGAGAGATGCCTCGAGCCATGTGTTTGCGGGTATCGTGGCGTTTATTAGCGAAAAGGATGCGCGGTTAGCGAGGGCCAGGTTGTCCGTGCGTGGGAAGTTTCGTGGTGCGGTTCGGGGTGTGGTGGTGGTTGCTGCGAGGTGATCATTGTATGTACATAAATACTATGTAGTCTGTAAATATTGGGTTGATTGGTCTATGGTCCTTGTTAAGCTGGGCATACGAGTTTGAAACAGCAGCGGATGGCAATGACATCAGACATCAATTCGTATTATCACTTTTACTTCTCCCATAAATTGGAGGATATCATCATTCTCCAGAGTCTGAAGATTCTGCAGATAGGCACATGAATAAACATAACTCATCTCCACCATCCGTCTGTGCTCCGTGAGACGCCTTCCCCGAGTCTCCTAAGCATAGCCAATTAGGTATAAACATGAAAAGAAAAAAGCTCAGCAAACATCTAGAGAAGATAAAAAAAAAAAAAAAAAAACCATCAAATCACATAAAAATTGACATCACCAGACTCAAACAGTGCCCACATCGATCTGCGACTCGGAACTACCCCGTCCTTTGTTGCCCTTTTGAGATGCGAGGAACTTTTGGAACATGTCTGCGATGTCGGTTTCGGACTTCTTCTCCTCCTCGGATGACTTGCCATTCTTCTCTGTGATTAAGTTCTTCAGCCATTGGTTCTCCAGCTCCAATGCCGTTACGCGCGCCTCCAGTGCAGTGTTCTTCTCCGTGGTCTCCTTGACAGTTTTCTCCAGAGCCTGCTCACGCATCTTCTTCTTCACACGGAATCGAGCGCTGGCCGCTGTGTTACGTCGACGCTTGTCCTCCTCTGCCGCGTTCCGTGCAGCCTCCTCGACACTCATGGCAGCCGGCTTCTGCGTGTTCTTGCGCTTCGGCGCCGCGGCGGGCGTAGAAGCCGCAGCAAGCGTGGGGGCTGACGCAGACGCAGGTGCTTTCGATGGAGCTGCAGAAAGCGGCGAGGAGACAGCGGACGATTGACTCGGGCTGTGGTGGGCATTGTATGGTCCGCTAGGCATCTGCGGGACGGAGTAGTTTGACAATGATTGAGCCTGCGACTGAGTGCTCACGGAGCCGAAGTCATGTGCTGAGTAGTTTTGTGCGTTGCTAAAGCCATCTGCATAGAGTTAGACTGTGCTTACGGTAAGGCTTATAACTTAAGGGGTCTGTCCAAGGATTTCCCGTTGGATGCGAGAGAGGTAAAGTAGTATGCATCAAAGTAACAGAGACAACAACTTTCAACACCACACAGCTCGACTCCACCCCGACTAGCTATGTGTCGCCATCGGGATATACTATGTCACGTGGAATGGCGCCATAGCGTCGTCTATTCACGCTATCCGCGCCAGTCATAGGGCCATGCGAGTAGCACGAATTTATAGTGATCGTCGCACAAACAGGGGCTGATGCAGGAATGGACCAATGGTAGCACGTGCGGATGATGCATAAGGGCCATTGGATCCATCCATTGTCCAAGAATATAGTTCGTATTCGAGGTGGATGTGGTGGTATGATATAGGTCTCCACCAGAAGGCAGGTGGGCACAGAGGGGTAAAACGAAAGGAAAAAAAAAATAAAAAAAAAAGGAATAGAGGGGCAGAGAAAACCGGGCAATCGGAGGGAATGGTTGGTAGAAAACTTCAACAACAGGGTCCCAGATGACTGGACAAAGAGGATGAAAGCAAGGGTGGAAGCGAATGTAAACTCAAGAGAAAACACAATGTAGTGGACCTCCAGCTCGAATCCAAGGACAGCTTCGTTCTGAATATGTTGAAGAAATGCCAAACTTACCACCACTTAGAAAGTCCAAGAACTCCATATCTGACCTCTGGTCCACATTTGGCTTGCTTTCTGTCTTGAAATTCTTGTCCTCCACAGAGTCAAAGGTAGGCAGATTCAGATCTCCAAAGTTGTCGAAATCGAAGAACTCGGCATTGGTAAATAGGGACAGGTCGGCGTCAAGGTTGAACGAGTCTTGCTGCTGCTGCTGCTGTTGGACCGCCTGATCGTACGGGGATGGAATGGCATTCAAGTCATTGAGGTATTGCGAGAAGTTAGGGGCCCGCCGGCCGTTGAACTCGGACATAATGTGCCGTTTGAGGCTTTCGAGGGCCTCTGGGTTTCGAAATCCAATCGAGTAAGTCCAAACGCTTCGATTCTCTTTAAACTCTCACTGTACGATCTTCTTCGTCCGCTGCGAGGCGTCGCAGGTGACTTAACGGGTACCTCCGCGAGGGTGTAGCTACTGACCGGGCCGTGGTCACAGTTGAGGTGTGCCGGCTGGATTGACGGTTCGGTGGACGGAGATGATGAAGGGAAAAGAAGCGAAGAAGAAAGAAGGGAGGAGACAACTGAAGCCGGAAAGTGGGACGGACTGTGGGCGATCGGAGATGAACGGGAACGGGATTTTGCGCAGGTGGGGGTGGAGAGGCTGAATAATCCTGGAAAAGACCGAGCCAACGTCTGACTCTGTACTACGAAACTGTCTATACAACCATTTTCTATGACGATGAACCAGGCAATATAGAACACTATCATGTCAAGATTATATATTATGGCCAATCCCTTGTTCCATTCCCGTTGCCACTCGCATTATTCAGTTCATGGCATCGAACCCGAAACTACCCTTTCCAGTTGGCCGAAGTCGGAAATCGGAACCAAAGATTCTCAGACTCCCCCCCAACCACTGAGTGACTCTATTTCGGTGGAACCCTTCTACATACTACAAACTACGTGGGTACTCCATAGTGAAATCGAATAATCAGAAACGTACTCCTCCAATCGCTGCCCATCCAGAACACTCCTGTTTTGGCAATACAGTCCCACCGAGTATGCCATACCTCGACATTCAGGCATATACGGAGTATATAAGCACCTGATGTACTACAGAGTAAGTACATCCTGGATTATTAAACTGGTTAGTTGTCCAAGCCCTTGCGCCCGTTCTCGTACCTGTCTGGTATAGAGGAGTGCACGTCGAACTCGTATTTGTCGGATCAGATTTTGCCCATTGCGCGGTTCGCGCGTAGTTTAATTTAAAGCTTACTAAGCTCCTCATGAGTGAATTAATAATGTACGTGATAAGCGGCGACCAATCAATCCCCTCGTTCGGAGATTTTTGTACTCTTGGTTATTACACAATGGCTTCATCCAAGGCCTCTCTCATGCGACTCACCTTATTTGTCAATGGGTGAAGCTCAGATCAGGCAACGTGAGTCTCATGAGAAAATTCTTGGATCTCACTACTCTACCCAGCTCGAATATCGATACTTCTCTTCTGATCTGACCCTTGACTCAAAGCCAAATTCGATGACAAATCACGCCCTCAACCAGTCTCTTATCCACTGATCCACCGGGTTGGTTCTCACGTGACTATGTTTATCCTGATCAGGTGACTTCGCGATGAACCAGGGCAACCACGCCTTTCCATCCTGCAGCGAGCACCCGAGGGTCAACAGTTAGCCTGAGGGGTCCAATACAGATCCATCACTGTCGCAATCATAGCCAAGGGTGCCGTCCTTGCAAATTGAGGCAGCAATGGCGCGCTCAAAGTCCATTCGCGCGCCTACAACCGCAAGCCTACCCAGTAACCTTCGCATCCCTTCAACCACCCCATCACTGGTGAAGTCCTTTTCAAAGCTCTCGCGCCAGGCGTTACTAGACCTCGCATTTTACTGGTTGGACGATCACAATGTCCAGTCATTTCCGCCTTTTCTGACGAAAGATGAGGTCGATACAATGGAGGAAGATGAACTCAGCCCGTACCCTGCCGAGCGAACCATTGATGATGTCCGGAACGCATACCAAGAGCTCCAGGTCAGGAGGGGTGGAAAACGTGAGGTTATCGATCGTATATTAGAAGGAGATTGGCGACACGGAATCAGTTTGCGCCAGCTGGCTATGCTCGACCTACGATACATGGATGATCATCCATCCAGTCTGCGATGGTCGGCGTTGGAGCTCTTTCGCATTGGCGCAGACGGTGGTCCCTCATTAGAAACATCTCAGGCGGAGCCAACTGCCTGCGTCCCACGTGTTCATACCTCGACGTTTCTGAACAACCTTCAGCAGCAGATCTCCCCGCTAGTCAAGGCGCATTACTACCTCTCCCGCTCAAACGCCTTGCCTGTCACTTTCCTCCGCATTCTCGTCTCCAACTCACCGTATAAGCACCCTCGACAGCTCCCGGAAACGCTGATCGACTCCTCAAGGGTAGTCTACGTTGCTTTCCCGGACAGCTGTCCGTTTATATACACATCTATCCCCTCATCCCCGGGCTCCAAGGCCGACGCATCCGCAGTCGCAACAGATGCTCGGTCCTTACAACGGATTGTGCGTGATGCTATCCCCAAGGCGCTATCCGCACCGCAAAATAGATTCTCTCTAAAAGCGACAAATCTGACCGCAAAAAGCCTTCAGGCTCTTCTGGCTTTGCGCGGCCCAGGCCGGTCGAACAGAGCCAATGGAGCATTTAGCATTTTCGCCGATGCCGTGCTCGAAGGCAGTCCATTGGACCCTAGGCCATCCAGCACGGTCTCCCCAGAAGAGTACATGAATAAAGGAGATGACCAGGGGAAGGAGAATAGACAAGGGAACGACCAAGATCTCAATGAATCGCCGAGCTCGCCTCAGAATACAAAGAGAGCGAGGAATTCGAATGCGGATTCTCAAATCCCCAAGAAGCGAAAACTCGCCATTGATTCTCGTTTCGGCACTGCTGGTTCTTCGTTGTCGTCCGCTCCCTTAGACCGTCTAGACATCCGTCTGCTAGACAAGCCCGAACCACAAGATGACACTACAGGCACAGGCAACACGCCTACAGACCTCTCAGAACCTTCTCTCTCTCTCACTTTCGCCGGCTCGGACATCATCAGCGGAATTCGCAAGCTCGCTGAACTAGGCATTGTCGATCCAGAGCGCATGCCGTCTTGGATGACGGGCGAAGAAGCAGTCAGTGTGGCAGTCATACATCGAGGAATTCGCGTGACGAAGAATGGTGGTTGAACTGGAACGAGCAAAAGCTATTTGCTTGCTTGACACAGAGATCCCTCTCTCCTGTTCGGAGAGGATCGCTCGGGCTTCTCATTATAGAAATAATAGCCCCTCGCAGACAGCGGTTTATCTGCCTGTCTGCAGTTTGAGGGTTCGCTCAGGTCTTAAGCCTGTGTGGCCCTACTTCGGCGGCGGTCCGGCCTGAGACCTCGGCACTTGATATTGCAGAGGAATATGGGACCGCCCCTCTCTTCTCATACGCTCCAGGGTCTTCTAGGACATACAGCTATGACTCCTAGATTAGATTACGAGTGACAAGTTCACGGTATAGCTGTAAATAGATAATTCCATTAAGCAGACTGATACATTAATTTCTCATTCTTCTGTTTCCAGATAATTAGTTTGTCTTGAGATTGTTTCTTCCAAGCCATAATAGACCTCCAATTAACGGGTATGTTGATATAGACCAATGCAGTCAAGCAAAGGGTATAGAACCTAAAAAAATAAATAAAAAAAAAAAAACACTATCCTGGTACCTGTGGCTGCCATCCTCAAAATACGTATGCGTGGGCGCTTCACATGTTCTACAGACAACCCCAATCTCGGCGCCTATAATTATAGCCTTAGAAATATCGTCCGCGCCTACCCCAACTATAGGGATATGACTGTCGGGAGACCCATGGCTGGTGATAGGTTGAATAGTCTTAAAACAATAACAGTTAGTGTTCAGATAACGAAATATGGGGAGAAGAAGGGTTATCTATAGATATTGTTTCGTACCACGCTCGCCAGAGAGACCCAACTGATCGGCTACATTGACGTAGCCTTCCTCATTCATTTGGCCCTCTTTCCTGAGCACTTCCAGATTCAAGTTGCTGCTTTCTGACTGCCATGGAGAACGACTGATAATGCCCCAAGTTAGCAAATATAAAAGAGACAGGCTATCAATGCAGGAACTTACCAATAAACACAACGCACATCTTGGTTTCGCGAGGTGGCAGCCCATCGCTGAAAGCATGCCTTATGAATGTTATTTCCACAAGCTGCTCGACACCAGAAAATTTCCTCTTTGTCAGGTTCAAACTCCATAAAGCAGATGGGACAGTCTCCTTCAACGGCTTTTCTCTTTCCATTATTGTTCTCTGGCTCGGGCTGTTCGGCACTAAGGGATGATTGCTGGTAGATTTCGCGCAGTTCCTACAACAATATGTATCAGTACCCGACGACAAAGGCAATGCGGTGTACATATTACTCACTGACGACAAAAATGCCAACTGGTATTGTAGGTGTGCAGGGGCTTTCAGGACCTTGACCAAGACTTTGATAGGCAATGATGTTAGCCATAAACATTACAAACGCAGTAATCGAGGATTTTCGACATACCATAACATATGTGCTTGCATTGATGCCCTTTCTGAGCATCCGGGCAATCGCAGGTCGGGACCTTTCCAATAGTCGTCTTATAAATATTTCCTGTTGACCCCACAATGTCAAATTTCATTTCAGGAACGTCATCCGCTCCAACAACGGAACGCCCAACAACAAACATCCTACAGAGTTATGATGATATAAATTAGCAGCTGAATAATGAATATGCTTGTTAGATCAGCCATACCGTTGGGTCGTTGCACGCGACAGTCTCTCCAGGAATGATTTAGGTGGATGGCCCCGAAACATTCTAGCTCGGCGTTCAACCGGTGATGTAGCTGGCGATCTCTTGGTTTTGGTATTTTTGGCATTTGTCCGCTTCTTTGCTGGACTGGTAGTGGGAGACTCGCCCGTTAAATCAATCACTTCCGTAGAATGTGACAAGGCTGCTGCATGGCTGCTCCCCCTGTGTCGGGTGTTCTTTGCAGGCGTAGCTCTGGGATTGGTTTCATTTTCAATAGTTCGCTTTCTCTTTGATGTTCTGAGTGTACTCAAGACTGGAGCGTTGCCTCGTCGCGATGACATCGTGCTAGCCCGTCGACGTGATACGGCATCTTCTAATGCACTCATTCTTGCATAGACCGTAGAACCGTAGGTCATGAAAAAGGAAGAGGAGGTGAAAGTAACAGTTGGTTGAAGGTCTCTCTCCGTGTGGCAATTTAAACAGACGCTTCCTTAGCTAAAATCTCACGACCAAGCGCTCATATAATTCCCCAGCACTCTCCAGTAAACATAAAACCCACAATGTCGACGCAATATGGAAATATAGATTCCAGAACGATGCCAAATGAATCGATCAAGGTAAGAAAGATTATTGTTGACATGGGATGGAGCTTGCGATGACGCGGAGGTTTGGTGTGTTTGTCTGGTTTGCGCTGTTTGCCCTCCACTAGCGCTCAGCCTGATAACGATAATGTGGCTGTGGTACTTGAAAGCTCCAAAGCACCTCATCTTATGTCTGTTCCCCAATGCCACGTCCACGGGCCCATTCTGGGGCTGATGGCCCCAAAGAGCCTCATGCAGTCTCTCTGAAAGGTATGGACGGTTGCACATCTCCCCGGAAGCTAGCTAATCAGCCTAGTGCTCCGGTAAGCAGCATTTCTCGCAGTTATTGATGGTGGTGACCTAAGTCCGTAAGGCTATCACGACCTTCCTTGTCTTATCAGTACCCTCTTCCAGCATCAAATACGAAAATTTCGAGCAAAGCATCATTGAGCTACCCATCCGATAGCGCCGATGACCAATTTATCCTCTCTCCTAATGTACGGCTAACATTCCCGGCTTTTGGGTGTTCCGCGCTAATCATATGTGGAAGCTAACACTGCCGCCTGCCTTTGGATCTGCCTATGTGGGCGAAACGTTCGCTTGCACTCTCAGCGCGAACAATGAACTCCCGGAAGACGAGACCTCGCGCATTCTCACGTCGGTCCGCATCGTCGCAGAGATGCAAACCCCCTCACAGGTAGCAGCGTTGGATCTGGAGCCCGTAGAAGATACCTCTGCGCACGAGGGCCTGCAGAAAGGACAGTCTTTGCAGAAAATCGTCCGGTTTGATCTCAAGGAAGAAGGAAACCACATATTAGCGGTCAGCGTCAGCTATACGGAGACTCTAATTGGCTCCGATTCGCAAGCGGCTAGTGGACGCGTGAGGACATTCCGCAAGCTTTATCAGTTTGTCGCACAGCCATGTCTGAGTGTGCGGACGAAATCGTCCGAGTTGGCCCCACTGGAGGTTGAAAATAAATCGTTGGGTCCCTACGGGAAAACTCGATTACTCCGTTTTGCTCTTGAGGCACAGTTGGAAAATGTGGGCGACGGTGCCGTCGTGGTGAAGGTAAGTGGATAAAGTCTTTTTGCTAGGGCAATAGATTTTTTTTAATACTCCGGCCAGCAAACAAACTTAAACCCCAAGCCTCCATTCAAGGCGGCTTCTTTGAACTGGGACCTCGAACGGCCCGACCGGTCCGACTCGCAGCCACCCACCTTGAACCCACGCGACGTCTTGCAAGTTGCGTTCCTTGTTGAACAGGAAGAAGGACAGCAGGAAGGACTGGAGACTTTGCAGAAAGATCTGAAACGGGATGGGCGGGCCATATTGGGGCAACTATCTATAGAATGGAGGGGGGCTATGGGAGACAAAGGATTTTTGACGACCGGAAACCTGCTCACACGACGGCGGACATGAGAGTTGACAGAGTCAATTGCATGATGTCATTGTACTCTTGTGCAATGAATGGAACCGTCTAGTGCATCCAAGCAGGGCTCGAACTATACGAGACATGAAACAGCTGCGGCGTTCAAATACTACGGTTCATGCGTCTCGATGTCAGTTCGATGCACTGCAAACTACCCAGTGGCAGTATGGACTATGGATCCTTGTCACCGGTCTAAGCACAGCCCTCTCGGATCCTTCCGCATTGATGTAGTTACACACAACCGGGGATGCACCAGGGGCAGTTGGCTTAACAATGAGGGGTTGCCCAAAGTACAGCTAAATTTATAAGCTTTCTACCCTATAGAAAATTGTATTGGGAAAATATAGTTCCACATCTATGCGCCATCGTAGGACGCGTTCGTTTGAAGTATAATGGCTGGCCTATCTTCTGACAAGGCAACTGAATCCTTGTAGCTCATCCTAGCACGATAATCATGAGAGACAAAGGGAATCTTCCATTTGACTCCAATGTCTGATTGGTAGATAGTCTGAAACATACAGGTTCCCTGACAGCTTGCAAGAGTCTAGACTGTCCAGTTACAAAACAATGAAAAACAATGACTTTAATATTAGTTTTCCATGCTAGTTAACTATTTCTAGAGCGTTTGAGTTGGGCTGGATACATCTGCTCTGTAGAATACAGGGTGGCCTTCACATCTAGGCAAAAGCTAAATATGGTACTAAGACCATTGCAGCAATACCTATCCAGCCCTAGGACTGCAACTTGGATGGCTATACTGTCATATTCTACTCTGTATTCTACCAGTACTCCGTACCACCCCATTTAACCGCCAACCGAGCCACCATCCCCGGTGCTGTGTAACGATGGGAGATAAACATACGGAGTATTTGCCCTGTAGATACCCAAGTCGGCAGGTAGAACTGCAGCAGGCAGTGGCACCCCGGGTCATCGTCGAATGGACCTAGGATATCGTAGATACCAAGATCGTGATACAATACAAGTACCTAGGTGCTCTACTTTGTAGGGTAAGTGGTCATCTTCCTAACAGAATACCAGATAGGCATATTATACATTAATACTTAGCCTCTTTAAGTACCGAAATATGGAGCAAAAGGGGGTGGTAGTTTATGCATGGCAGGCTGTGGGTCAGTCTGGGGATGGAAGTAGGGTCATGTAAGGAGCGGAATTGTGCAGCACTTATACTTTGTACGGAGATGTTTTCCTATTTTTTTTTTTTTTTTTTTGTGGGATCTTTTCCTTGATCTTTCTCCTTTCTTCTTTTGAAGACTCCCAATGTAAGGGATTAGGGATTTCTGAGGCGGACTGAGAGACAGACGGATCTGAGACAAGATGAGACCACCCTGTTGGCTTGACATTGGGCAATAAATCAGAATATACAGAGTCCGAGGAGATAGATCCCCAACAGCATTGAATCCTCCATATTGGAGATCGGATCTGCTCGTCTTGCAATCGATCAAGGAATACGAACGATAGAAAAATTCCATGGTCATGTCGTTTGTCTCGTCTCCACTTATGATCGACCCAACCCCCAGGACATTCATCAGTTCTCTTCTGGAGAAGCCGGCAACTACGCCAGCACCACCACCTCCTTTTTGCTTCCCCCCCACACACACCCCAGCCAGGTAGATACAGTAAAACCCCTATATAAGCAAAGAATTCGGACCGGCTAAAAGTTTGCTTATACCGGATTTTTGCTTATACCGAACAAGGTAATAAATATATATATTTATATAGCTTTATATAAATCTACTGCACCATACTGAATTAAAGAACGCATATATTAATTATTATAATCATTCTATAAGATATAACCTATATTCTGCATGTTTTGGCAACCAGGGGGCCCCGCAGCTTAATAAGGTGGAGGTGGGTGGTCAGGCAAAGAATGACCGGATATCTGTCTGACGCTGAGCTTGAGCTCTTCTCTCCAGAAGGAGCCTTTCTTGGTGTGTAAGAAGCCGAATAAGGGCCTTATCTCCATCAACCTGCTGTTCCTGATAGAGTCGTAGTTTATATAAGCCCTCTAAAGCGTCTGTAGGTGTAATTATTGGTAGAGGCTGTAGATCTTCCTCCTCATCACTATCTGAAGCTGGAGGCGGTGCAATTTCAGACAGAACTGCGGAGTCAATATCTATAAGACTATCATCAACCTGCTCCTCTGTGGGATTCAAAAACTGATTAATATCCATAATGTCCTGGATACTATTTGAGAGTTTTAGGCGTTGAAGTCCTTGCTTTATATCGTCAATAAGTTGCTCATCATTAAGCTCATTGACATATTCAATTGAAAGGGCCTTTTGAAAACAGTTTCTGACTGTATCTCTAGACAAATCAAATTCCCAGGCAGAAATTGCCCATCGAATTGCTTGTAAGATTGTCATAGTAGATAGCGGGTCAAAACCACGGTCGTACTCAGCCATCATATATAAAACCCACTGTTTTTTTTCCAATATGCCTTCCATGTGCGTATAATCCCTTGATCAAGAGGCTGATACCGTGACGTTGAGCAGGATGGAAGCCATATAACCAGTGTATTCTTTAGCTGCGGGTTTACTTCTTTATATGCAGCTTCATGTGCAGAAAAATTGTCCATTAAAAGAGCAACTTTTCGGCCTTGCATTCTTCTATCAAACCAGAGCAGCCATTCTTTAAAGATATCACCAGTCATCCATGCCTTCTTATTTGAGCGCCAAGTGCAGTTAAGGTTCTCAATATTAATACCAGCTGCAGTAAAGGCTCTGGGACGTTTAGCTGTCCCAATAAACCAGATAGGAAGGAGTTCTGAAGCGTCTGAATTACAACAGAAATGCGCAGTTATTCGAGCCTTTTCTTTCTTGCGGCCAGGAAGCAAACGTGTAGATAAACTCCGGTCCGGGATCATCCTCCAGTATAGACCTGACTCATCGCAGTTAAAGATATCCTGAGGCGCATATATACTAAGAGCGTGACGGATTATAACCATTTCAGTAGCTGCATCTTCAGATACACTTCCAGCTTCACCATGCTGACTCCTCCACTTAATATTTCTGCGTGATTGAAAGCGTCGAAGCCAGCCGTTGCTAAACTGCGGCATCTCCCTTTCTGGATAGACCTCCGGCCAGAAATCCCTTGCTTTTGCCGAATAATCTCCTGAGATATTGTTATTTGTCCCTCAGCCCTCCGTATCCAGTTGTAGAGTGCCTTTTCTAGCTCTGGCCAGGATTCTGTACGGCGTCGTTTATCTTCAGATTGATGCGCTTGAATGTCGTCAAGGAAGGCAAATCGAGAGGAGAGGATTCGGCTAATCGAGGAGCGGTCAATTGGCTGTTTATATGTCTCTTCAAACCACTTAGAAAGAGATGCCAGAGAAAGATAAGGCTTTAAATGATGTTGAGCGCGTAGGGCAGCCTTCTGGCTATTTGAAATAGCGCGACGCGTCCTCTTAGCCATCTTTAAAGCAAAGTGTGATATCTGAATAAGCAATTTTGTGACTTCGATATAGGCAAATTTATATAGGAAAGGGCGAAAAATTAAGCAAAGATCTTGTATCGGGGGGTTAAGCATATTAATATGGAAAATCAAATTAGACACCGTGTTCATTTGCTTATACCGGAGTTTTGCTTAAATCGGGTGCTGCTTATATAGGGGTTTTACTGTAGTATGTCAGTCCAAATGTTATTCTATTATTATCAAGCATAGTCTGACAACCCACCTAATAATAGTATGCTGGCTGACAATGAGCAACAGAAACAGGACAGTCAGTCTCCGTCCCTACGAAGGAATCCTCTGAAAGTCGCCCTGAAACCTCGGCAACCCACACTAACTCAAACTTGCCTTCCCACACATGGATAGAATCGGCCCTGCGTTCCCCTTTTCGGCGATTCAGCAGTCCCCCAGTTGCATTTTCTGCCATTCGGCTCCATTGAGAGCTCTGCCTAATTGCTCGCCATCCAATAACCACTGTCCATCGGCAATCTCCAGACTCCATGGGGGGTTCCACTTTGCCCATAATCCCGGTCTCGGTACGCTGGTGTCGTCGTCATGGTAGATTTATATAGTAATGGCCCCCAAGATGGGCAGAAAAGAGCCTGGTTGTGGAATTATCCCCTTCCTATGTATCATTCTCATCAACCTGTTGGAATGGTGTCATATCAACGTAACTACCAAAGGAGGGAAAAGATGTGCGGGCTCGATGAAACAGAGCATTTAGAAACCATTCCCGAGAAGCAAGGGTCACTTCCCAGTTCCCAGGACCGCTCCACTTCCTCAGCACCAGCAGCCAGGGAATCGGAGGGAACGAACATCCAGTCAAGCACTACTACTTTCATGGTTATCTCGAACAGTGGTTCGCTCCCAGAAATTTAGCGAGATGCACTAACTAATGGGAAAAGTGGACGAGTACCCATGGTAAGTCAAGCCAATGTGTGCACAACTGGCTCCACCTGGTCCCGACGGTTATATTCTCCCGGTCCCCCTTGTCCTTTAAACGTATCAGTTGGAAACCGAATACGTTGAAGGGCAACGTATCACAGCATGACGATGGTCTTTCGCATCTAGGCGTTGGCTGGCTGGTCCAGTCTCCGAGATAGGTACTTACCGGTCGGGGCCTCAGCGATGGCTGGATTTGATCCAGGGAAGCTGAGTTACAACAAGAGAGGGAAAAAAAAAAAAAAAAAGAGAGAGACCCTGCCTGCGAAATTGACCCCGTAGACGTGCAGTAGTTGGTCCATTTGGGCTGGGATTAGATGGACTTGGTATTGCTCCTGCATGGGACGGGTCGGAAATCCTTCTCAAGTGGCTTAAGCAGAACATACCAACCTGCACGTTTATTTGCTTTTTTTTTTTTTTTTTTGATTTCTCTCTTTGAATCTTGCACTGTTTGTAGTATGAAAAGGGCCTACTCCGGCGTATACTTGATGATCTACGGAATAATGTTAGTGAATGGATCTGTACCAGGCTTTTGGTGAGCTCTGTTTCTGTTGCCTAAGATCCACGCTCAGGAATCATTATCCACCAAGTGGGTAATGTTAAGTAATAGACAGGTAGTGGAAATCGATTGACAGTTGCAATAAGATAAACTCGACCTTTTTTTCCCTAGGTCGTGCGTGTGCTTTGCTCCTAACTTAAGTATTTCCCCAGTCCAGTCTACCTTACGCAACCATCCGTTCTTGGTTCCATTGGAGGGGAAAAACCCCGTAAAATACATTCTAGTCAAATATCACAGAAAGGAAGAATCAAAAAGAAAAACTATAGAATAGAATAGAATCAAAAAAAAAAAATTCAAATAAATAATAAAAAAGAGGAAATCCTATTTTTTTTTTTTTTTTAAATTAGAAGATCCAGACCATCTACACAAAGAGACAGGTGTCGACCCCCAAAGCAAATCCTCCTTTTCTATTCCCCCTCATCCGTCTCTCTCTCTCCACCACTCCTTTTTTTTCTCGTTAGTGAATGTTGCTGCAGCTACACAACTTCCAACCTCCCACCCCCGGCCCAATTTTGCTGCGCAACAAGACAAAAGCCTCGTCCTTTTCTCCTTCTCGCCTTCTCGCCGACTGAGGACGGAGGACTTTTCCAAACAGACCCCCCTCTTCGGTCCTGCGACGCCGTCGCGATCCCCAGACTTTATGTGTTCTCGCTACCACTGCAACCGCCTTCCTGCCCATTCCGAAACCTCTGATCGTTGAGAATTCACCCACGACTCCATTGATGCCGGTGAAGGGTTCCTAGTATCAAGTGGTTGGATTCGCTCCATGTCGTGACGAGAACCCACGAAATTGTGACGATTTTATGATTTTAACCCCGCGCCCAACTAGCAACGACTTGACGAGATGCCATACTCCTCTTCCACCCCCGAGGTGTCCACCACCCCGCTCGCCGATTACTTCTGGATTGCCGGTGTAGATGGGTCAGAGATCCTGGAAACCTTCCAAAAGCTAGGGGATGAGTACCGAGCCAACAGTGCCACCTCGCCCGGTCCCGCCGTCTCGGAGACCATCGAAGAAGATGCGGACGCGGAGGAGGCCCACGATCCCCGTCTAGATGTACTCTCCCGACCCGGCTCGATGATCGCCGGACGCAATTCCTTGCAGCGGTTCTCCATGCGCTCGGAAATTCCCGGTGCAAACGAGAATGGCTCCAACAGCAACCGCAGCAGCTTGACTATCAAGGGTGCACAGTCCCCTCGAGGCTCGTCATTCCTGGAAGACTTTGACTTTGACAAGGCGCTGCTGAAATTCGCGTCAGAGAGGGATTCCTTCCTGTCTGACTTGAGCCTCAGTGCGGGGGCAATTACGACCCAGTCTCGTCCCCGATCCCGACTACGCACGCAAAAGATTGTTTCCGAAGAGACTCCTTCCCAGCCGGCCAGCCTGCTTCGATCCGGCATCGGGAGTGTACGACGCCATATGGCCTTTAGGGATATGAATAGTATGAAGCGGCAGCCGTCAGTTGCTCGTCAAGGTGAGAATGTCCTGGAGAAATGCTCGGGAGTATAAGAAAACCGCCTATGTCTGTAGCTTGTGCTAATTATGGGCCGCCAATAGCATCCATTCGAACTTCGCGACGACTCAGCAACTACAATTCGGTGATCCCAGCGCCGCAGCCGTTGGAGATCTCACCTACCATGCACCCTCTAAAACGCAGATTTGAACCCGTCCTTCTTGATCGGTACCCCACGAAGACTATGTCCGACGAGCTGAAGCAGCGAGGCAACTTCCCCGACTATGTACCGATGTTCGCTTTCCCCAACGATATCAACATTGTCTCATCGGACCAGAGACCGCGGTCAACGTGGCACGGTTTTGCCATGACAACGGACAATGGCTCGCGGTTACACGCCATCTGCGTTATCATCTGGATTCCATTAAACCAGCAAGCCGCCGAGGAGTTGGAAAAGCGCTGTGAAGAATGGCGGAAAGATAACATGACTGATGAGGAACGTGAGCTGGCGGCGAGTCTTGGAGAAAGACTGGCTTCTGAACGTGCTAAGCTTTCCAGGCTCCTGGCTCAGCTTCCCACAGTTCCATCCGGCTCGGATTCGAGAGAACAGTTGGAGGATGAAATCAGCGCAGTTGAAGAGAAGATCGGGCTGATGACCGATCTCTTACGCCCAGTACGCCATGGTGCGGCCTCAAAGATTGAAGGGCTGACGGACGGTGACACGGGATTTTGGATTCCCCGCGCCTATGGCATTCTTGGGCGAGAGGCAAATATGACAAGCTTCTGGAAAGAATGGCTGAAGGCTGTTATTGTACCGATGACCGACGGCAACATTCAGCGGGTTCCTCCAAGTTCTCCGCGCATGGGCATTTGGCAGCCATTAGAGCGATACGTGATGAACCTCTGCACCGAGGCGTTCAGCCCCAATACCTCCAAAACCCAGGTGGAGCTGGCGGTTCGCGAGCTACGTCTCTTTGCACGGAACGAAGCTTCCAACGAGCTACCAGGGTCCCGAAATACGGACATCTATGCGTTGTTCCGGACCCTATCGTTGTCGAATATTATCATACTCTTGGAGTACGCTCTCACTGAATCGCGTATTATCTTTCTCTCGTCCCATACGTCGATGCTCTATCTGGCAACAAAGGCTCTGGTGGACCTGCTGTTTCCCATCCCATGGTCTGGCGTGTTGATTCCCGTCCTTCCTGCACGGTTGATCCAGGCAATTGAAGCCCCGTGTCCATACATTGTCGGCATCGAGCGCCGATATGAGAAGGTCGAGCTTCCCTCCGATGACTTCGTCCTGGTGGATCTTGATTCCGATATCATTGAAAGCACCGTCCGACCAACCCCACTACCCCGCCATCAGCGCCGGAAGCTTCTGTCACTACTTCAGTTGGCAGCTCCGCATCACGGTCGATTCGGAGTCCCAACTGGACCGCCAGCATATGCGATTGAGACGTTCCCATTCGATTCTTTTATGTCGGAGAATTCCTCAATCTTTAACTCTCGGGCCCAGTCCACACAGTTGGCGAAATATGTCAGTCTCAACTCCAGTGCATTTGGCCAGAGTTCAGTGTCCCCGAGCTCGTATCAGCCGCTCATCTTCAACGCTTATCTGCATGCTCGGTATGAGCAGGTTTCATCCCGAGGTTACTCGTCAAAGGGAGCCGACCGACCAGGAACTGGCTCAACGTTCAAGGCCGGGTCGCCACCCTCACCGCGCGACAGCTCCCCCACATCTGGTCACTTCCCACCTCCCCCTCCGACGCCGAGCTCTCGAAATGATTCCGGATTGGCTTTACAGGCCTCTCTACGTGAGAAACGCTCAGGTCACTTCGATGCAGCATCCCGGAGAAGCTCGTCTTTTGGTATGGACATACGCCCGGGCGGCCCGAGGCGGCCAAGTGCTCCTTTCCTGGGCCATGCGCCAAACCTCTCCGTAACAACTCTAAACACCGACTACAACTCCGGTTCTACGTACGCACCGTCTGTCTATGCTCAATCTACAGTCGCAGCGTCGACAATTATGCCCCAGGCGCCCATCCAGCCAATTCACAGTTCCGAAGGGACCTGCTGGGTCGAGGGCCACTGCTTGCGGGTGCAGCCGGTCGATGATAAGGCGGTTTGCGCTATCTGTGATGAGCGGGCTGAGGAGGGTATGTACAGGTGCACTGCCTGTAAGACTCTAGTGCACAGCCGGTGTGCTCTCCAGGTCTGCTTGGTGTGTCCTGCTGCTTTCCATCCGGAACAGGTTCGAGCCGCATTCGTTCGATGTTTTGCTAGTTTGTTCTATACCTACAAGAAGTATCTTCAGCCAGCTTCCGGTGACAAGAAAAAGGCCGGTCTGACCTACAACTTCAACATGGAGGCGTTTTTGAAGAGCCTGCCAGGTGAACATGCGGAATACATTGCCGTTCTACAGCAAACCCAAGGTAAGTCTGGCTTTGGGACTCCTCCATATCGGTATGATTACTGATAGGATTGCACACGCAGGCTTCAATGAGTTCATTAGTGAGCGAGAGAGAGTTAATCCCAAAGCTAAAGACCCGCGGATGGCGCTATTTGATGAAATTGTTCTGTCCAAACGGAATCGGGGGCGATCGTCGATCTTCTCGAGCCGGAGTATGACGGACTTCTTGTCAGACACGTCGAACCATCTCTGGAGAACCGCCAGCGCCACTACGTTTGGAATAGGCAGCCGGGGTGGTCAGCAGAACCTCTCTGGCGATTACACCCGCGTGGTCACAAGAGGTTTGCCATACGTTTGTTGTAAAATTACTAGCAGCGCTGACTGTTCCTTTCTAGCACCCGCCAAGCTGGATACCAGTCTGATGAGAGAGCCCCGCATGATCCATGGAGCACCTCGTGTGTCGAAGACAGCAAACAACGCCCGTAGGAAACCACTCCCGAAGCTTATGAACGGGCTGGCCATTTCCCCGCCGTAATCGACGAGGCCTGGACATTGGTGGAGTACAAATTCCGAGCGAATATCATTGGATATGAGATGATCTCATGGGCCATGATCCCGCCACGTATTCTCCCGTCGTATCTCTGGTATCCATAGCCAATGTCAGATGCGAAATGCCATATACATGCATACTGCAGCAATTGACGGCACAATGGATCTGAATGTTGAAAACACCGTCGGTCCTGTCCCTGCGAGCGACCACTATTGCTTTAGCGTGCCGGAAAATAGTTCGGCTCTTGCTCTGTTTGGTTCTCCTGGATATCAATTGTTGGGAGTTGTGTTTGCCTAAGTGGAGAGATGGCGGAATCTACTAAACCACCGACACCCGCTCATTAACGGATGGACGAGATGCAACTTTCGAAGACTGCGTCTGACCTGCAGAAATTCCGAGGTACTGCAGCTCTTAGACCTGTTGTCTCAAGTTCGTTCACATCGCCGGCCATGTCAGGACGTGCAACGGAATCCCCGGGTGGTACATACATCACATCTGCATTCATGTACACATACCTACCTTCATACATACATTGCACTGATCTCGAAGCCACTGATTGCTCACGATCTTCGACCTATAGTTATTTCCGAGATTCGGTCAGTTGCTAAGTACACTTGGTCATTGTTTACTGTTTTAATTTATAACTTAATTGGGCTCCTTTTTCTCAATACCCCCTGTGGATGGTTGGCCTTTTTTTTTTTTTTTTTTTTTTTTCTTTTTTGTCTTCTTTTTTGTATTTCAATTTCGAAGCCTTTTCTTTTCGTTAAACTGTCACTTCTTCTCAATAAATAATGGTGATCTATGTTGTTGTCATGTTACATACACTTTACTACGACAATCAATCACGGCTCTTTTGCACTGCATCTGACAAGAACAAGTATTGGTAGAATGCGCCATATTGGTTGGGATAAGATGTACGGTACTAGTACTTGTCACCGGTTCCAGATCATCTACACTCTCCGACAGGCTGACATAGACACCAAGACCTGAGACAGTCTCTGGCATTCCGTATGGGCTATGCTATCGGCCCTAGTGGCCTGGAGGTTCGTTGTCAGTCAGCGAAACTATCGAATCAGAGTTACCGGAAGAGTGTCGCAGCATGAATTTGCAGCCATGCGATCCAATTTCACCGGATGAACAGTTCGCAGATTGCCGGACAAGTCCGGCCTCGCTCGGTTCTCCTGAGTCCCATGCAGGATTAAACGTAGGAAAGGTGGATGTCCCACGGACTAACAGGGGACACTCATGGACAAACTCCAGGGGAGGCTTTTTCCTCGTATCACAGCCAGTCTTGAGGTGGATCTGAGGTCAGGCTGTGCCACCATCTTGATAGCAATGAGGACTATCTTGAGGCCTATCCTTGTCTCACTATCTCTGATTCCTGTAGATGGCCCTTCCCAGTGCCTGTACTCTGTAGATATTATCTATAGACATCGTGAGCGTGTGCCGGCGCTGATTGGCGGATAAATGGCTTCCGCGCGGAGCAGAAATTCCGGGGAAATTTGGCCGTCGGAGGACTTCAACTTTGTGCAGCTTCTTCCATCCAGTTCGATTCGCATGGTGATTATTGTCGCTGGCAAATGTCGTCGTTGCCTGGGCTGCTCTCTAGATCCCAGTTCATTTTGACGCGGATTACTGACTTCTATTCATTGGGCGCATTGCCATCTGTCTGTCTCTAACTCTCTTTGATATTAACCCATCTACGTCCAACAATTGCCACCGTCTCGTCCTCTGAGTTAGTACCACTTAATTGTCCTCCACTGTTCGAGCAGATCTGGAGGATTACTTCCAACTCGGACCGCAATTATCAATGCGACTCCACGTGTTACATCCCTGACGTGGTTCCCCCTTCTCCCTTCTTCTGAGCATCGCGGAACCCCTCCCTCGAGTCATTTACGAAACCGAGCCGAGTCCGGAGGGGAGTTTTGTTCCGCTGATTGCCGACATTCAAGCATGAGAACGCAGTATACTGCCTGAACGATGAGATGATGCAGACAGGCCTTCATCAGCCCGAGGATATGACTGTTATTCCGGAGAAGTCTACTCCCGTTACACCTGCGAAAGGAACGTCACCGCCCTCTTTCGTCCAGAATCTTGTTCCGCCGGAGCCCTCACGGGCGGTGGTGATTGTATACGGCCCTGGCCAGGAGACCATTGTTCAGGTGGTCGCGGAGGTTCTGGGAAAACCATGGACGACGGAAACGTCGCTGTCGGCCCTGGGGAATGGTAGTGGTGCTGTTGTGGTTGGGATTCTGGCCGACGACCTGTTTCGCAGCTTAGAGGGGTGCGACAAATCCACGTGGACTGTCATCAACACGCATTGCGTAGATGATGGCTCGTTTCCCGACGAAACGCTCACCGAGAGCTGTCACTACGAGTTTCTTTACTCACTACGAAGCCCCTTTTTCCGCCGCGATCTGACCCGATTCCTATCCCTGATCCTAGGGCAGACGAGGCCGCACGACGGCCTGAAGACTAAGAAACGCACCAAGTTCATCTCCACCACTTTCCCGGACGTCCACGCGGCGTTGCCCAACCTTGATATACTTTCCGTCGGCTCCGATGCGGTCGAGATCCGCGTGGATCTGCTGAAAGACCCTTCCGCCCCGGAGACCTCGAGCCCCGTCCCGAGCCTACGGTACGTCGGGAAGCAGCTGATGCTGCTGCGGCAGCACACCGAACTGCCGATTATCTTCACCACTAGGTGCACTAATGAAAACGGCAAATTCCCCATGGACGACCCGGGTCTCTTCTATCGCTATCTCCGTCGGGCGATCCAGTGGGGTGTCGAGTACGTCGACGTGGAGCTGTGGCTGCCGGAAGAAATTCGGCGACGCTTGACAGCCGACAGGGGCAACAGCACCATCATGTCGGCTTTCCATGACTTTTCGGGGACGTGGAAATGGACCTCGCCCGACGCGCCTCGCATCTACGCGGAGAGTGCTCGTTACGCAGACATCGTGAAAATGATCGCCATGGTGGACACGATCGAGGCGAATTACGAACTCGAGTATTTCCGGTCGACGATCCGCGAGACCCATGGAGTGTATCCGCTGTTCTCGGCGGTCAACATGGGCCAGATGGGGCAGCTATCGCGGGCGCTCAACACAGTGTTCACGCCTATCACGCATCCGCTGCTGCCGATGATTGCGGCGCCGGGGCAGCTGACGGCGGCGGAGATCAACGAGGCACAGCACATCATGGGGACGCTGCCAAAGAGGGATCTGTACGCGATCGGATCCTTCCGGTCGACGCCGCAGTCGGTGTTCATGGAGAAATGCTTCAACGAGCTCAGCCTGCCGCACACCTTGACGTCCATCGACCGCGGGCCCAGTGGGTCAATTGAGCGGGTCATCACGCAGCCGTCATTTGGCGGAGCGTCGGTGCATCCGCCCATCTCCAGCAGCACGTCGTACATCCCCGCGGTCAGCGAGGCGGCGCGGGCGATCGGACTGGTGGACACGATCGTTGTGGCTGCCGGGGAGGCGCTGGTGGGGGAGAACGCGACCTGGAGGGGGATCCGGGCCACCTTAACTCGCGACTACGTGCCGTCGGCGTACCGAGGACGGGCAGCGATCATCCTCGCCAGCAATGAAGCTGAAGCGTCGGCGGCGGTGTTGGCGTTGCGCAGTCTCGGGGTGGGCGCGATCTACACGGTCGGGTTTCGAGCACGCGGGCCGCTGGCCGAGGGATTGGAGCCGTTCACGTCCATCCAGTCGGTGAAGTTGGTAGAACAACCGTTTGTCATTGTATCGGCGCTACCTGCAGAGAAGTCGATGCTGGTGCAACCACTGTTGCGACATTACCGCAGCAGTGGCCGGTCATCTCCGACGTCAACACGCGGCAAGGTATATCTAGACTTGACGCGAGGTGAACGAACGGGGGATCCAGTCGGAGAGGCCGAACGAGCCGGATGGACAGCATATGGGATGGACGATGTGAATGCCTGGACGACGGTGGAAACGCTACGATTGCTGGTGGGGGAGAATGTGCCGTTTGATTTTGTGCGCATGGCCTCTGGGGAGATCTTTCATTCACTATAGACTATATTTTATAATTATAAATACCAATTAACTATTTATCTATATAAGATATACGGACCCTCCGTGCTGCAGCAGGCAAAATCCCGGTGTTTCCCCCAATCGCCAAGTCTCTCCACAAGACTAACTTCTTTCAATCCGGGGTCTCCTCTTTCTTATTCATCCTCCTCTCTCTTTCTCTCCTCTGTTTCCTCTTTTCTTTCATCTTTTCACCTCTCCATTGATCTACCCATCGATTTATTTATTCAAATGTGACCATGTCTCGGCCCCTGGTCAGCATCGACCGTCTCACCCCCCGTCGCGCCACTGCCGAACCTCGAGAGTCCATGAACTGCAAGTCCTGTCGAAAGAGGAAGATCAAATGCAATCGATTACGGCCCAGCTGTGAAGCCTGCAAGGTGTTCCAGTGCCCGTGTATCTACGGTCGGTTCGCAGTTGTGGCCAGAAAGAGGAATCAATCGTGTTCTGACCCTACGGACTTTCCAGATGCTGTGCCTAAAAAACGAGGCCCCAAAACGGACGTCCTCGAAGCCCTGCTGAAACGCGTTGATGGGCTCGAGAAACGACTGCAGGATGACAATCTTCCTGTCTCGTCCACCTCGTCGTCCACCCCCTCCGTCGCCCTGTCATTGCCTCCAGATCCGGCTCCTGCACCGCTCCCGTCGACGGTTCTCGCCCCCAACCCCAGTCGGCTACCGCTCTCCATGCTCGATGCCTATTTTGCGCGTCTTCATGGGAAACCGTATCTCATTTTGGACGAGGCGGGGACTCGTCAGCGGCACCAATGCGAACAATTGCCGCCCGCGCTGTCCATGGCGATTTACGCTATCACCCTGCGGTAGGAGCACGATTCCGATCTGTCATAAACAACCGCCGAGTGAGCACCGCTTTCTGACTTTCCAGATACACCTCCCCTAATTCTCCTTCTCCCCAGAGCCTGGAGGTCGCGCGACAGGCGCGACCCCTGGTCGACATCGATACGCCATCCATCGAAGGGTTGCAGACCCTCTTGCTCCTATCCCAGGCCTTTTTCGCACATGGCTATGGCAGGAAGGCTTACATGACGTTAAGTATATTGGGCCCCTACTTCCATGCTTATTTTTCACGGTCGTCGGGCCGCGCTCATAGACTTGTGCGAAATAGCGAACGCCGTGGCCATGGCCCTAGTCCTAGATCTGTACCGTGAAATGCCCTCGTCCGCACCCCTACCAGCGCCGGAACGAGAAATGCGACGCCGTCTGTTCTGGACCGTCTACATCATGGATCGGTTTCTCACCTGTGGTTCGAAGCGGCCGTGTCTCATCGCCGATCACTCGATCGTGCTGCGCCTGCCCGCGACGGGTTCCGAAGCCGGAGAATTGTTCCACCCTGTCGGCCCCAACATCCAGTATGCGTCCGAGTCGTCCCGTCGGAAAGGGCCCGGCGCACCAACCCTGCTGGTCGACATCACCCGCATTCTGGGCGTCACTCACCGGTACTTAGCCGCGGGTGGCGTCAAGGGGGATTCGCATTTTCCCTGGCATTCGCTGTCCAACCTGTCCAAGATCCGCCAGGAGCTCGACGTTTGGGCGGCGGGCACGCAGGACCTGTTCGTGTCGATCGAAGCGCTGTTCGGCCATCCCGAGAGCACCATGCTGCTCCTGAGCAAGCTCATCTACCACCTGGTGCACTGTCTGCTGTACCGACCGTTCCTCCCCATCGACCTGGTTGAGCTGCGCGGGTCGGGGCAGCATCAGTCGTGGCAGATCGAGGCCACGACGCTGTGCTTTTCGCACGCCAACGCCATCGCGGAGCTGGTCGAGCTGGCGCGACACGCGCCGCGCATGGAGTGGCCGGAGTTGGTGGCCTACTGCGTGTGCACGGCGGGCACCGTTCACGTCCACGGGGTGCACTACCACGGGGACGAAGGCGAGGTTTTTGCTGCGAGCGCGGAATTTCTGGTGCGCGAGATGCAGCAGCTGGCATGGTTGCGTCGGTCGTGGGCGGGCGTGCAGCACCAGCGCGAGACGTTGCAGACGATTTCGGGCGCTCATGCGGAACTGGTGCGCACGCTGGCGACGCGACCGGTGCGGTTTGCCCCGGTCTTCCATCTCGAGGATTTCCTCGATCGCTACCCGGGACTGGCGGTGGAGGGGGGGCATGTGCGAATGGTGGAGGGGTGGGTCTCTTCTTTCTTCTAGGCTCTTTTGCCATTCATTTCTAACCTTTATAGGATCTTCGACCGACCAGATTTCTCCGACCCCCGACTGTATTCCGGTATGCCCTCGGCCACGCCGACCCTGCCGTCGCAGTCATCACGATCCAATGTAACCGGCTTCCCGTCGGCCTCGTGGCAGGCCAACCTGAGTGTACCGGATGGAAGCGCGTTGGGATTCTCGTCCGGGGTGTCCTCGGCATTCCTGGCGTTGCCGTTTCCCGGCCCGGGGACAGGGACAGCACCGGCCCCAGCACCGGCCCCAGTACCACCGCAATATGCGACGTTCCCGTTTGAAGCCGGGACGGCGCTGACTCCGGGCGGACAGTCGCAGGGCAGCAGCGGATCGACGGCGGGGACGGGCGGAGCGGGAACGGGGGCGGAACACGAGGCAGACCCGTTTCTTAGTCTGTTGGAGCAATTGGCGGAGAATGAGCATTCGCAAGGGGGGCCTAGAGAGTTGGATTTTTTCCTGGAGGGATTGGAGAAGGAGTGATGTATTATAGTATAGTATATACGATAATGACTATGGTATGACATTATGACATCATGAACTATGACTTCATCCCTCACCACCTTATGAGTTTTATCTACAATTAACAAGCAACGCAGACAAAAGAGAAAGACAAGATGGAAGAGATTGACACCCTGGCAACACAGAAATCATGGACTCAAGGATCGCTCCAGAAACCATTCACCTCGATCATCGAGCTATACATCCACGAACAGTTGAGTCTGGAACTTGCCGTGCGCGAGATCACCAACGAGATTAACACAATCTACTACGGTGATGGAGACGTGGGTAGCTCTCCCTCCGTATCCATGACAATATTAATAACAGTAACAGTAATGCTAATATAATAATATAATATAGAGGAATATCTGTTCGATCTATGGAAAACCACCCTACACACGAGCAAAAAGCTCCGTCGCACGCCCAGCTCAGCACCGGACTTTCCCTCGTCGGCTCAGGCTCGTCTGATCGAATTAGTCTCTTCTTTGCGCGATCAACCAGATCCTATTCCTCGCCCGCAGATGGATTCTCAGAATCCGATCCCCTTACCGGGGGATCCGTTTCTTGATATTTATTCTTCTTATTGTATCAACTCTACGAATCCATTCGAATCACGGAATAATAATAGGAGTGGGAATAGGAATGTGAATAGGATTGTCTGGGCTACATTACCCCGGTTTATTGACTGCGTGAAGCTAGTTTTACAGGATGAGCCGGGTCGAAAGGCCGGATTCGATGATATTGAGGTTCAGGCTTGGGAAGATTTAGTTGCTTTTTTGGCTTTCGTGGCGAGGGATTTACCATTTCATCATAGTACCCACCATGGTAATGGTGATGAAAATGATGATGATAATGGAGATGGAGATGGTGTTGATGATGGGGACGGATTAGAGGCCGTCGCCATACAAATGATTAAGAATGCGTTGGAGGTGAGACATTTCTTTTCTACCTCTCCTTCTACTTCTCCTACTTCTACTTCCCCTTTGTCCGTGACTAGGACATCTCCGACTTCACGAGATAATGCCCGGGATTCCAGTGAATCCACCAAATTAAACGTCTACGTCGCCTCCGCCGCCATCTGGTCCGTCATCATGGGTGAGGAATTATGGGAACGAGTCGGTCTGAAGATCGAGTCTCCCGTTGGTCTTTCGCTTGATCCTCCTGATTTCCCCCCACGCGGTCATATCTCCAAGGATCGATGGAGGATGTGGATCGATCGATTCCAATTCATGAGCTTACGTGAGGATCTGAGGATCTCGACGAGGGAGTTGGCTGCGGAGGCTGCGGCTGTGATGTTACGTGTGTTGTAATATTTTTTTTTTTTTATGTTTTTATATTTTTGATCTGTCTTGTATAGTACAAAAAAAAAAAATTAACCTGTACAGTCAATTGCCGGCTAGGAAAACTTCACCCCCTTGCTAGGGTCCCATATCCCAGGCCCAGATCCAGGTCCAGATCCAACTCCCGGTCCAGATGCAGCCTGTCCAGCCCCAAACCGAATCCCCATCTCAGGAGACCACACCCCCGGTGCCATCGCGTTCGCCCGCGTCGGCTGCGGCGCCGTCAACGGCTCCGATCGTGGCGGCGATGTGCTTGCGCTGGGCGCGTACGTCCGCAGCGGTTGGGCAAGGTTGAGTGATGCCATGGCCGCCGCACTAGTAATATCCCTATCCACATAGTCAGTCTTTGTAGAATACATAAAATAGAGAGAGAGAGAGAGAAAGTGAGCGGGGGGAAGCGTACGACTCCATTTGGCTGGCCTCCATCCGTCTTTGATGCACAAACGATTTACAGTCATCCCGGAATCGACCCACGATCTTGGCCAAATCATTGTAGAACTTCCGTCCCACCTCGATGTTGGAAATGATCTCCTTGTATTTCATGTACCCATTCTCTAGCTCCTGCAGGGCCTTCTCCCGCTCCTTGGTAGACGCATCGCCCCTGTGCGCGCGCGTAAACGCCCGGTTGGCTTCCCGCACCTGCGCCGCGATCTGGTCCTGGTCATGCTGCTCCTGCGTTACCATCTCGAGATCGGTATCGTACAGATGCAACTGCTGCTCAAACAGATCCTCAAACTGACTCGCTTGAATGGCCTGCATGGGGAATTCTCTCTCCAAACGAGCGGCTTCCTTAAGAAGAGCCTCGCCTGTTAAAACCGTCAGCTTTGGACCATATCAACCTCATGAATAGCACTCACTGATATCGTCCGCTCGAGCCTTGTCTTTCAGGGCTTGCGCCCGCCGCTTTCTCCGGTGCTCCAGTCGGCTGACCTCGCTCAAGCATCCCCGCAGCCGAATCGCCTCCTGCTCGACTTCCGCCGGGATAGCCGCCCTCCGGCTACTAGGCACGTACATCTCCAGGTCTCGATTGGTGCCTGTCAGAACGCGAAACACCGCCTCTGAGTCTCGCAACTTTTGCTCCACCAGGTTGTCACTGCTCTGCGCTGACGTAAAGTACCCATCGATCTCGCGCGACGTCGTATACAGCTTCGGGGCCGCTGCCTCCGACGATTCTCTGGTCCACCGGTCGGTCCCATACTTCCGGCGTGACACATCATCCTCTGCTTTCTCGGCCGCCAAAAGTTCCACTCCCTCGCTATATACAGACTTGTCATTGGTCTTCACCTTGGATGTGTCTTCCAGAGATCGACGTAATCGATACAGTCCGTCTTGCTGGCGCATCTCTTCCGCGTGGGATACTAACGTCGGCGGTAAGCCAAGTGGCTTCTCCAGCGCCTGTAGAGAGCCTGGGAGGTTCAAAGACGAGAGCAATCTATAAACCCCGATTAGTATCATCTCGTAAACAAGAGGGAAGCATCTTACTCCCGCAATTTGTCCGTCATGGTCTCCAGCTCGCCTATGATAGTCTCATTTACCATTCGGTCGCGACGGTCTGAGTAGATGCTGGCCGCAATGTGCACTGCATATGGCACCAGTTTCGAAAACAACGGCTGACCCAGCGGCCCATTATCCCCAAGCATAGAGATCGCGTCCGTCACTTGCGACGGTGCCCGAGCTGCAACCATGCTTGCCCGGTCAATCATCTTAAGTTCTGACTTGGGGGGCACCGGACTGAGGTAGATCACATCGTTGTCCTTCTCCGCGCGCTTCAAGTCCTCCGTCACCCGGCTCTTCAGTCCCTGGAGATCCCCCAGCACCGTGCGGTTAATCCACCGCGCCTCCTTCAACGCCTCGTTTACACACGCCTCGCTGTCTCTGAGACGCGCCACCTCCTCGCCATACTTGCGCTTCTCCAGGCAGTCCAGTGACTGCCGATACTGTGCGGCTGCCGCGAAATGATGATGCTTGGCCGTCATGTGGTGGATCCATTCAGGGCTGATGGCGTTCGACTTGACCGCGTCGTCGCCCGCTTTTGCGTAGAAATCAGACACCTTGGCTGCCAACCTAGCGATTGACGCATCCTTCAGCCCGTCCTTGACGGCTTTCTGCCAGAAGCACTCCTGTCCCTGGGCCAGGAGAAGCTGTTCCAAGCTAAGTAGGGTCATCTCATCCATATCCTCTGGAGGTGACGTGCGAAGATCAGGCAGAATATCGGTGCGCAGATGCACCAACACCCCCGCCGCCTGGCAGAGGTAATTGCAGGCCTGCTTGAGTCCATTCGTGGTCGTGCGGTTGACCGAAAACGCCAATTGCGAGTATAATGCTGTCAGATTAAAAAGGATGTTCGCTAGCTCGAACCGGATGTTGTTCTGCGAAACTTGACTCCGGGGTTAGCAGCTCATACTCGAAGACGGTTCATCCCTGACAACTTACTGGGTCTGGACGTATTGAATCCAAATGCAGGATACCACGGAAATTCCACGCCGATCTATTGTTCCCCGGGCTAGTGTCAGCCATTACTGTCGGCTCGCATTCTAGGTCCGGCTATATATACGCACATCCACAGGAAACTTCCCTCCCAGCCATTTCAGCTGCGCGGCGTACGTGACCAGTCGGCTAACCCCACTTACATGGGGTTCCTGTACGTTGATCGCTTCATTGCGAAGACGGTCAATTATCAACAGATCGTCCGCAAACATATCAGGTCGCTGATCATATTTGGACGAGATATACTGGGTGATGGCATCCGACAAGGAGACGGAGTGGGAGCGTCGAAAGGGGATCTGAAGGATATTGCTAGACCATGCGAGTTAGCCTCTCCCAATAATTCCAGAGCCTGTGCACCGTAGAAAGACGTACGATGCCATTGTCGGGGTTATCAACGAAGCCCGAGAGCACAGGCAGGATTATAGAATCAGCAATCTTTTGTTGTTGTCAAAAACCCAAAAACCCCGCCGGGCAACGGCATGACGTGAGGCTGCCTCAGGCATCAATTTACGCAGACTCAATTAACTACTTATAGGTAACTACACAGTACTAGGTACACACAAATACTCGCTTACTCCATGAACAAGGTCATTCTGTATTTGTGAGCCTCAAGCTCATGCAACTATGTACTCGATAGTAAAAACAGAACCCGATTTCCACATGTCCCCACCCTGAGCGCCAAAAATTTGGGCAGCAAGCCCTAAATCGCATCAATCCAGCTGATCGATCTTCATCTTAATGTACTCGAAAATACTGAGCAAAATCATGTTGTTTACACCGGTGCGAATCAGGATGATCGAAAGACCTTTGTACATGCTCGATTTTGCAACCGCAGCTGAAGCTTCGCCCACCTCCTTGGATTTCCCCAGCAACACGCTCTGGGCGCGCGTCTTCCTAGTGTCAAGCGGATAGGTCTAAGGCAGTCAGCGGTGCATACTAGAATGGAATCAAGGTTCCTGTGGTTATATACGTACACAGAACCAAGGAACCGTGCTGCAAATTGCTCCCGCGATCATGGGAGCACCGAACGGAGACTTGTCAGGGCCGAGCTCCTTCGCCGCAACCTGCTTGACGGTCTCGTAGACGCTGAAGTACAACCCCGATCCCAGAGTGTCTCGCAGAGCGTGAAGATAAAACCCAGTGTACAGTCCACGAAATCCGTAGCGCTTCACGATCTGCTGAATCGCCTGAATGGTGCCTAAACGAGGTTTATTGCGCAACGACGGATCACCCACAGCTCCAGGAGACGCCTGCGCACGGTTGGACACCAAGACGGAGGTCTGCACGACGTTCTTGGCCAGTTCAAACGGGCCTGCATTGAAGGGGTCAGGAACAAATGATACCGTGAGAGCTCGCTGGTCAACACTTACAAGCCAGAGGAGCGGAGATCAGGCCGGCAAATAAACCAGCGGAGGTGAAAGTGATCAGAGTCAACGCTGTGGGAGTGCTACCAGGCCGATGATACTGTTCCAAAGGAGACTGGCCAGTTATGCTTTCGATGAAATCGGAGATGCGATGCTTAGCCGCATTGTAGGAGGAAAAGTTCACGACCCGCACCGCAGTCACGCTCGCGAGAGGTGGTAAAGCCCCTACAGTTGAAACCAGGTTAATCATCATCGATCCCCCAGGTTTGACAAGGTGGGGTTGAGATTAATACGGACCAGCAACGTAGCCACGAGGTCCTTCGGTACGCCAGAGGTAGCGCGCGCAGGTGAACACATTTTGGAAATTGTGACTAAACGGAGTCAGCTACAATTCAGATTACATGGGATTGCACCATTAAGACTTACGTCTGCATCCGAGTTTTGACATTCTCCAAAGGTGTCTGAAATCTCACGGGTCAGCATGTCGTTAATTTCCCAGACAGTCGGTTGACCTACCACAGCAAGTGTCGCGCAGATGGTCGAAATCGCCGATGCCACTTGGGTCTTGTAGCCCTTCAGAAGCTTGTTACGGGTGGCTTCGTCCATAATCCAGGATTTACCAGCTGGCATGATCATAGGTGAAGGTTGTGAGTGAGAAGGAGAAAAGGGTGCATGTTCAGAATGTTTGTCAAGAGTCATCCCTGGAGGTATCCCATCTGGGGCAGGTTCAAAAAGACCCTGCTTAGTCGTTGGTTGCTTAGTCGTGATGTTTACAGACTTCCGATCATGAAGAGGCAGGCTGGGGAACCCTATGGAACGCAAAGCGGTCTCTCAACGTGCGAGCAGACCGTTCAGCGTCCCACAATTGTCCATGAAGTGGGCCTGAGCAACCCTGTGTAATTTCACAGTCTGTTGAAAGATGATAACTATACGTCTAGTCTAGAGATGAGATAAAGCAGTCGATCTAGTCAATGGAAGGAGGTCTGGGGTTGGACGGGGGAAGGCCACAGATCCTTCAACGACGACTGTTGCAGCAACAACACAGGTTTTCTAGAAAGAAGACACCACAGCTGAATGTGTTTCTCAAGCTGCAAAGATCCTTTCTAGCAAGCTTCGCAAGTTCTTCTGGGCAAGGTAGGGTGGTATAAGTCAGGAGCTACCTATTTGGCCGCCAACCATTAGCTATTCTGAACCCATTATTTCTAATGTTTCCCTGTATGGTATCGCTGCATACATATTGAGAGTGATGCAAACAGTCAGAAGACAATAAAGGGAAGGGAAAACAAAGGAGATGAAAGGCACACTTACCTCCAGGGAACCTGACATCCACTCCAGCGTGTGGGAGAGAGCCCAATGGAGAGAGAGGACAATCAATTGTGCGAAAAGGGAGAAGACCAAGATCACCATCACAAGCGATCAGTGGGAGACCAGACTTGCCCGCCCTGCCAAAGAGCAATCGGGCTGACGGGCGGACATGAGTGGCCCAATCCTCCCAATCTAGAGCCATGGTGGATCCATTAGAGCTCGAATTGGTTTAGTCTACCCTGTCCAATGACGTCGTCGTGAGGCATCCAGTAGGACGAGCTATTTATTTTACGAATACCCAGACCTGTACCTACTACCTTAGTACCTAGTTGCCTACCGAGCACTAGAGACTAACGACAGTGGATATTTCCACTTCTCAGAACATCCCTTTGCACTGAGCGATATTTCTACACATTCCTCCTTCGTAGAGTATGGGGAATGAATGATGATCTAAGTGGCAAGGGAACGCCGGACCAACCCAGTCCGACGGTGGCACTAGTACCCGCATCCTTTACCCCGCTTGTACTAGATTGGCCTGAGCTTTGCTTCTGGGCGGCCTGGTTGTGCCGGCAGAAAGAAACGCTCCATGTGTGTATTGACTATGACTATTGATCCCTTACGGAGCCTGAAATTATAGCATTCGCTAAGGTAGATTTTTGCTGTTCGCATACTGTACTGTTGAGCCCTTTTGGAGTACGAGAATTAAGAAGTTCAGTTTACCTCTTTGTTCTTGGAAACCCTTCATCTGACTCCCCTGCGTACCGAATTGCCGACGATTTCGGACAAAGGCATATCACGGATCTTCGGATAGTGTCGTAGGGCAGAGCGTTCCTGTACTTGGAGTGAATCTAACTCCTATTCCTAAATACAATGCACTTTTAATTCTTGGATCACTGGGTATCTCCTACTGGAGGTCGAATGTATTGCTGATTCTTGTCGGGTCAAGCACGTGCTGTGAATGTTCATAGGAATGGGTGGGAAATATATATATATACACATTCTAACAAACGGAGGGATCATACTCCACAGAAGGTTGTTCGATTCTCATTTCTATCTACAGTCACTCAAAAAGGCAAAGAAGTCATGGATCACTTCAATCCCTCAGGTCTTGTCTGTTGTTGAGATACTTGGTAATCAAACCTAGGCACGATGCCCTTCACGTGAGTTTCGACGAGACCGTCGGTTCCTTGTTCTGGAGCTTCCAGAAGAAGAAATAGCAGATCGACCGATCCAACTTGTCTTGTCAACCCCTAAACATGCTTGCTGGTTATACTCTCCGGCCTAAATATTCAGCATCATATGACAAATTATGCAGCACAGTCCTGGCATAGCCCGCGTGCCCCGTACCCGTAATACCCTCGGGACCTCGGCCGCGGCAAGCTCCCCGCTGAAATTATGATTGGTTTCGTCTCCGCATATCCCACAAGTCAGTTCTGTACCTCAAGGAGTAGCGTCAGCGAGCGTATTAAAATAGTCATTATCCCCGGTTCTTTACATCCGGAACTGGGGAGACCTATCAAGTTATTTGTGACCACCCCTGATTATACAATTCTTCCAGCCTGTAACCCCTTGCCAAAAGGTTCAAAATGGGCAAGAAGCAAGCATCGCCCGCCTACGTCCTAGGCGTGGGAATGACCAAATTCATCAAGCCCCGGGGAAAGGTGGATTACCATGAGCTCGGATTTGAGGCCGGTGTGAAAGCCATGCTGGATGCCCACATCAATTACGATGATGTTGAGCAAGGTGTTGCATGCTACGTGTACGGCGACAGCACCTGCGGTCAGCGTGTCTTCTATCAGTTCGGTCTCACCCAGATTCCCATCTACAACGTCAACAACAACTGTTCGACGGGATCCACTGGCCTGGCCATGGCCCGCACCCTGGTCTCCCATGGCGCTGCTGACTGTGTCCTCGTCGTTGGATTCGAGAAGATGAACCCGGGCAGTCTTCAGTCGGTCTACAACGATCGTGAAAACCCTACCGGCCAGTTTGGAATGATGATGGCCGAAACAAGAGGCGTCACGAATGCTCCTGGCGCGGCACAGATGTTTGGTAACGCTGGTCGCGAGTATATGGAAAAGTATGTTCTCCAGGCTTGGTACCAGGACTACACGATCGGATAGGAACTAATCGGTGGTCAGGTATGGCGCCAAAATCGAAGACTTCGCTGAGATTGGACGGATCAACCACGAACATTCCAAACGCAATCCCTACTCGCAGTTTCAGACCGAATACACATTTGAGCAGGTTCTCAAGGCCCCGATGATCCACGAGCCACTGACCAAGCTTCAATGCTGCCCAACCTCCGATGGCGCTGCTGCCGCCGTCATCGTTTCTCAGGAGTTCCTGGATGCGCGCCCGCATCTTAAGGAGCAGGCCGTCTTGATCGCTGGTCAGCAGCTGGCTACGGACGACAATACCCTCTACAACCGCAGTTCGATCGACCTCATGGGATTCGGAATGACTCGAAATGCGTGTCGAGCGGCCGTCAAGGAAGCCGGCGTAAACGTTAAAGGTATCAAGGTCTGCGAGCTTCACGACTGTTTCTCTGCCAATGAGATGATCACTATCGACGCACTCGAACTTTGCGAGCCCGGAAAGGCGCATGAAATGGTCCGGAAGGGTGACATCACTTATGGCGGCAAGATGGTGATCAACCCGTCGGGTGGCTTAATTTCCAAAGGGCACCCTCTCGGAGCGACCGGCCTTGCGCAGTGCGCAGAGCTGGTCTGGCATCTACGTGGCTGGGCCAACAACCGACTGATCGAGGGGACCGACGCCGCTTTGCAGCACAACCTGGGTTTGGGTGGTGCAGTGGTGGTGACCGTGTACAAGCGAGCCGATGGCAAAGTGGCCACTCCCGTATCGTCCGAAGCCGTTGGGAAGATCACAGGCCTCGGATACAACCCGGCAGTCGAGGCCAAGGGGTTCACAGCCCAACAAGCCCAAACAGTCCGGAGCAAGGATCATAGTGATGCATGGGCGTTATCTGACACTCAGGAGAGGGTCCTCGCTCGGTTTTAAGATCGAGTCGCGTACTTCTAGGTGTTGTCTGCATGACCTAACATAATTAAACAATTCCCGTGGCGTTTCTGTAGTTCTAGTGATGTGATTGTACTTGTCAATAAGATTGAATATAATTTGACGCTTCTATTCCTCCTAGTCCACCATGATTGCACGAGTATCTACTTTGTACCTGTGTTGGTCACTGCTCGGAAAAGCGTTTCCCCGGACACACATGTGATGACATAATCAAACAGCTGCACTAACGTAATCGGTAAGCGAGCGCCGCATGAAAGCGAGCGCTGCACCTCTCTATTCCATATAAAATGACACTTTTGAGAGTCTAATATCTCAACAATAAAGCACCTAGAGGGCATAAAATTTAATATACAGTATAATATAATAACGTATATATATATATTAAGCAGAGAAATTTTAGGAATGAATATTTCTCCAGATAAGATAAATTACAACTGTATTTTTTATATTTTTAGTTGTCCTAGTATTTAAAGCCAAGAAAGCTATTTAAAAACATGAAAATACCTTTTAGAATCCATATATATGTTATTGTCTTATAAAGATGTTCTATATCTACTGGTGGTTGAGATATTAAGGTTTCAAAGAGTGCCATTTTATATGGCGTACAGAAGTGCGGCGCTCGCTTTCATGCGGCGCTCGCTTACCGATTACGTTAAACAATAAAAATTTCGATTTCCCCAACGTTTTCTCCCTTCTTCTTTACCATTCCAGGTCTCTCACATACCCTTGTTGATGGATGCTGTGAAAGCTTCCAATTCCGTCTACAAATTTAGATCAGAGACCGAGAGCGATGAACAAGTGCTCGTTCTAATCCCATCGTCTGCCACTGGACCGGGTTAACCGTGCCTCCTCCGAGGTCGTTTGGGTTCGCTTAGAGCATACACTATCAATCATCACCCCCCCGAAGGTGGGAGATGTGAACACCACCATGCCAAATAATGTCATTGATTCTGTGAACCAAATAACTCGTCATGGGTGTGCCGTCCGTTCGGAACAGGCATCGGGGCTCATCAGAAAGGATTGCCTTTGCTCAAATGTGTTTGTTGATCTTCCACTAATATATAGGCTAAACATCTTAGGTATGTGCTTTAGGAACTCGTAGTGTATCCACCTCCTTGAAGCAGGCATATTCGAAGTCTCGTCCTTCATCTTCCATGATTTTCGAGGTCAAAATTCGTGCCGAGAGAAATTCTATTGGACACCGTCCATACTTCATTTCTCCCTCGTGTTGCGTCCGCTGTTGATTTTTAGATGTAGCGGTACGTGTCAAAGCAGGGAGATACATTCCAACTCGTAAGTAGTTTCCTTTTTCGCAAAGGTTTCGTCGCGTCTTGAATGGCTGGCGGAATGTACAGCGCGTAGCAGATATTGCTCTCCTTCAAGTATGCAGGTTAAACCTTTGAACGTCTCAGGACTTGCGAGAAGGGGCTCTCTACTGTGGATCATGTCGGTATGTTGCGCAATCAAGGGCGAGAAGATTTGATACCTGCAGAAAGATCTACCAAATTCGAGATTAGGATTGGCCATATCCTGCTCAGCTAGTCTGCTCCATGGACGCGTTTGAATGGAGGGTTACGATGGTTCATGCCATGAGTTTGATATCTTTCCTAGTCCCTTGCTTACAATCAAGGCACATTACTGACTAAAATTAAAAGGCCTTATGGCTTATGCATGTCGCAATACACGAGATGCTTTCTCCCAACACGTAAAGAATTCTCCATGCCGTGTGGCGTGCTTGAACGCGACCCAAGTCCGTGGGCGTGCGTCCCTCTTGTATTGCAATCGCCACGGACATACTTCGTATAAAGGACGTGTTGAAGCTCGACACAAGTCGTAGTTCTTTTCTTCCAACCGCCTTATCGTCTTGTTGTTGCTGCTGCAATTTGGCTACATAAACATCTTTGTGCCTAGCCTATCCACTCCTTTAGATATTTCGTTTCTTTTTACTGGGTTGCAATACTATCAGACAAAATGGCCCGCCTTAATTTGTCCGTTCTTGCTGCCTGCTTTATTCTTTCTGCTCTGGCTTCAGCCCTCCCTACCAAGCGCTTTGATCCTATGGCCGATGAGGATGACATGACCGCGGCCAGTGCAGCCGCAGTGGCCAGGGACTCTTTGCAAGTAAGTTAGGTTCAGTTCCTGTAAGCCTTTTGTGTGTTAATGAAGGCAGTCCACCGTCAATTTCTTTGATGATATGAACGAAATGTGGAAGGTGGACCACGCGGAGAAGATCAAGGACAAGGCCATCGGGAAAATGCAGGCTAGTGAGAAGGCGAAGGAGGAGGTAGAGAAGGAGGAAGAGAAGGTGGAAGAGCAGTTGGAAGAGGAGGAGCAGGCTATGGCCTCACAGCCTTCGCCTTCGCCCGTTGCGTCTGTCCAACATAGCCCTGTCCAACATAAACCCGTTCAACATCGCCCCAGCAAGCCCAGCTCCAGCCAGCCCAACCCCAGTAAGCCCAGCCAACATCACAATGCACAAACCTCTCATACTCAAAGCGAGGACATTGGAGATGGCAAGAACAAGAGCACTGGGGCAGATAAGAACGAGTCTGGAAAACAAGAGCCAGCCCCTGAAAAGGAAAGCACTCCGGAAAATGATGAAGTGCCGACACGTTCGGGGAAGTCTGATAAGGTGGCCACCAAACCATCGGCCACGGTATCGACGCCTAGCCCGGCCAGCAGCAGCAGCGCCGCCGCAACCCCGTCCAGCACCCATGAGGTGACGAACAACTTTTTCTCCAAAATCCCTGTTCTCGGTAAACTCTTGAGCGGCGGCGGATTGAATTAAGCTAGACTGATTGTCACCATCTGGGAGCGGGGGATAGCTCTGTTGATCTAGTCTTGGTATCTTTTATTTGATTGAGTTTTACCTTTTTGGGACGGGAGTTTTTCTGGATTGTATGTCAATGATGCGGCGGAATGCAATTTAAGTATCTAGCACTTGAACCGATTCTTCTGAGATACATAACAGCTATACTAGCATAGGTCTAGATTCTTTGCACCTTCTTAGACTCTTGAAACTCATTGTGGCTCTCGTTGCCGGCCTGTGTGTTTTATGGGATGCAGCTAGGGCGTCAGCTGAGGTTACAGAGGTTCAAGTGTTTAAGTGGTCCTTGAAGTATTGTGTACATTTTCAAGTGCATTTCTCAGTCAGACCTCAAAACCGGGTCTTGGTCATTGCATTTTTATATGTACATACAGTAATCGTTCGCTAGCCTGGTTGGAGGCAATGCTGAATGTGTAGCGACCTGTCTTTGCCTTAGATAGAGACGTACAATGATATCGTGTTCCACCATTATGCGAGGCTAGATGGATGCATTTTCACTAGTCCACCCTAACCACATTCCGAAGGGGCCACCTAAAGCTTTTCTCGGTACCATATTTGATAATATCCAAGAAGCAAGAATATTCCTGTCTTGCGATTTGCAGTCCTACCTCCAGGAAGTAAAACATACGGTGTCGTAGCCCTGTACTCTATTAAGGGGGATTTATACCTACTCATCCCTAAAAGCCAAAAGAGATATTAATACTGTCTGCATCCATCATGAGCTCTTGCTTCGATTCGCTTGTTGCTGTCCCTCATAAAGACCCGTATAATATCCCGCAAAATACCAGGACATCATGAGGTTCTTCAGACCCTCATCTTGTACTGTAAACAATCAGTCCGTGTTTTTGGATCTATACTCATGCTTGTATATTTATTACCTTGCGCTAAAGCTGCTTGTGGCATAGCTGTCCCGGGGGAAGCCGCCTCGGCCATGAATTGACTCCCTCCGGTTGATTGCGTTTCTGACGATGCACCTTTGCCTTCCGCAGTCTGGAATCACGTCAGTACTTCTGCTATGTACATGAAAAAGAGGGAGCTGAGTAGCACCGCGTACCTGTGACGACGGCTGCATCAGCAGAGTCTGTGCAGTCTCAGAGGGATCACTGACTACGGCCGCTTCGCCGTTGGTCTCCATGGCCCCTTCAACGTTCGCGTCCGGATCCTGGCCATCCGAGGCATCCTGGGCGTGTTCCGCAGCCTCGGCCTCTCTCAGAACATCCTCGAAATTCTCCCCTTTAGCATGGATGCTATGGTAGAGCTGTGTATGCTGAATGTTAGATGGAATCACGTGCGCCGTGAATGAAATGGAGTCTTCTAACATACCTTGTATTCCTCTACCGCCTCATCCCAGCTCTGGACGAGAGCAGTGTCGTCCCAGACTTCTTCATGCGTCAGGGCCTTTGATGCATTCCTGGCCTTTCCCATCGTAGCGGATATTAATAAATACGATGGAATAAATAAACGAACAAACGTAATAATTCCAGATGGATTTGTTGCTCTTCAGACGCTGTTACTACCGCGGAGATAAACTCGCTCACCGCCTACCTGTCGCAGTATCGATGAAAAAAATAATTTCCCGAAAAAATAAGTTTCCTTTTTTACTACAGACAAATTGTAGTGCTCAATCACAGCCTACAATTCTCCTGGGTTTTAGAAAAATGGCCCCTGGTAAGAAGGATAATAAGCGCAAGGGTATGCAAACTTTTAAATCGAAATTTCTCCTCATCTGGTTCCCGTTTATCTGATGAAATGTTAATAGCTGCCGTCGCCGCCGCTGCCGCCGACTCGCCCGCGAAGAAGACTAAGAAAGTGGAAGCCAAACCTACCGAGGCTGCTAAGGATTCCCCGAAGTCGATCTTGAAAAAGAACGAGGAGAATGGAACTGCCGCAGAGAAGAAATCCGCTTCGAATGTAAAGCTTAACAGCGAGCCAGCGCGCCAGATCAAGCCTCGCAAGCGTGCTGCCGATTTCCTTAGTGACGACGATAACAGTGAGCCCGAGGTGGAGGCAAAGGCATCCAAGACCGAATCGGAGAAGAAGTCGACTAACAAGAAGACCAAGAAAGAAGATGGTACTGCTGCTCCGGCTGCGAAAACAAAGCCGGCCAATGCCAAAGCCACTCCCAAGTCGAAGAAGCCGGAGGTTGTCGCCGAAGAGTCCGATGATGACGACGAAAAGTTCGCCGCCTCTGAAGCCTCCGAGTCTGACGAGGAGGAGGACGACCGGACTGTTGCGCTTATCAAGGGCTTTGAGAGTAGTGGCGACGAGGATGAGTCTGGCGATGAAGGCTATGATCCTAGCCAGCCCATCCCTAAGATCCCTGATTCGAAGAAAGCCAAGCGCAAGATTTTGAAGAAGCAGAAGGAAGAGAAAGCGGGTAAAGCTGATGAACCTGGCACTGTATATATTGGGTAGGAATTCCCTCCCTCATGCTGTGTTTACTATGATTCTGACATCTGATTGGTACAGACGTATTCCCCACGGTTTCTACGAACACCAAATGCGGGCATACTTTTCGCAATTTGGAGAAATCACTCGTCTGCGTCTGTCGCGGAATCGCATCACCGGCCGCTCAAAGCATTACGCTTTCGTGGAGTTTGAATCGGCTTCTGTAGCGAAGATCGTTGCGGCTACCATGGATAACTACCTGATGTACGGCCATATTTTGAAGTGCAAATACGTGCCGGCGGAACAGTTGCACCCGGAGGTCTGGAAGGGTGCCAACAGACGGTTCAAGCGCACTCCGTGGAACCGAATCGAGAAGAAGCGCCTCGAGAAGGGCAAGACAAGGGACCAGTGGTCTGAGCGCATTGATCGGGAGCAGAAGAAGCGCCTTGCCAAGGCTGAGAAGCTGAAGGCTCTCGGATACGAGCTCGAACTGCCGCAATTGATGAGTGTGAATGAGGTCCCTGCTAAAGGGGGAAATAAGGCCATTGAAGCCCCTGAGGAGGCAGAAGATAATGATCTCAAAGCTCTCGAGGCTCCTAAGGAGATGAAAGCAGAGAAGAAGGCTAACGATACCACAAACAAGTCCAAGAAGGAGAAGAAGGGAGGCCAGCCTGCAGCTGAGAAAGATACCCCCAAAGAGGATGGAGAAAAGGCGACCCCCAAGAAGGCGGCCAATGATGCCACTGCTTCGTCTACTGTGAACGGAGCAAAGGCCAAGAAGGCGAAAAGCAAGGTTAAGTCTAAGGTGTAGGCTTGGAGGGTAGTTCTTTTGTTTCTTTTAGTACATAGCATAAACGAGGTTTCTTTTACCACTCATACTGATTCTGTAAGACGATTGCATGTCGTAGTTGTTTATTCGTGCTCTGTCATTACTATTCCTACGCACCTGATGGTGTCTACCTCTGTCTTGACATATCTCGTGATATACTAAGAATTAGGTGATATTATTGGTCAGTTGCTATACAGTCACCTGACATAGAACTTCTAAATAAGGTTAGCACACCCACTAGATCAACCGAGAAGTGTTTTTAAAAAAAATCACCGAAGTTCCCGCTCTATTTTTCTTCTTTCCTTTCTCAACTCCTCGCTCAAAGGATCGCATTCAAAGCTCACACACAGGGTCTCTCCTAGCGAGAGGTCCTCTTCTTAAGCTTTGGGGAAAGTCCCCGGACACCCTGTCCAATTATTTAACGGTCAGGCAATGCGGAAACGCGCCGCCATAGAAGCAAATCGATAGCGGCTGATTGCCCTATTCTCTCCCAGCATCCATATCTATATCCGACACCCGGCTCTTTTGCGAATCTGGTGGAAACAATGGTGGTATAGTGGGGTGCTGGAGGGAGGTTGTTTCATTGGGTTGCCTTTCGTCGTGTTTGAATAGTCATGCGATTGCCTAGTAGGATCCTGTTATCCTGGCTAGGTAACTCAATGGGGCTCATTCTTGAGGCGAGGAGTTCATTCTTTTTTCACTTTCCGAGTCTGTAGCTTATGGAAAAGCGGTGACTGCTGCCCCCCACTGGTCTGGTCTAGGTTGCTGTCACAGAAGCCCTGTCGAATGGGTTGGACTCCCTTTGTCCTCAGGAGTATTTGAAACATGCTTTTGTCCCCCTATTGCATATGTTCATATGATGATATACCAATCATAGAGTCAAGCCCCGAAACTCCTACTACGGTATGGGGTTATTGACGAGAAACGATTTTTTTCTTATCTGACGAACATATCACAATTTGATAACTTATCTGTTATTCAATATTGTAAAATACAACCAATGAAGATACTATATTATTGCCCACAAATTCTGCACTGTTTTATTTTACAGTTCAAAACTCCATCTATACGTAACATGAAAGGCATCAATCATTTCGTCTTCTGAGTAGTAGCTGCCGGCGTAGGGCGTGTTGCTACTCGCTGTAACAAGGACGTGAAAATCTCCGCGAATACCGAGATCGCTGTCGCACAAACGTTGCTCCAGACATGAATACTCACCGAACCCAAGGGAGCCCGGGGGAAAGATAGGATCCATGTAATATAGTAGGGGAACCAGGCTTCTGGGAGTGCAAACACGGGGGTTTTCGAGTACCAGAATTGAAGAAAGACTTTCAGACCGGTCGTGCTTACCCACCGAGCGATTTTCACGCTCCAGTCGAAGGATGTTTTCTGGGCCGAGAGCGTCTTGTCTGTGAATTCACTGGGTTAGCTAGCTGTCTAGTTCCGAAGGCTGCAGAACTGTATGGATATAATTCCAACACATACTCATCGCTTCGCATTTTTCCATGGTCTTGTCGTGTCGTCTCCTGATTTTGGCCCACTTTGCAAATTCATCCTGGGAGCTGGTGTTGTTCATATCTCGCTTGAGTTGTAGAACCTCCCGTTTTAACTGGGCTTGCTCTCGGGCATGTTTAGATGTCGACGTCGGCAGCTTCAGATAAAGTAGCCATAACTTGAAGCAAGAACATGGTCAGTTAATCAGCCTGTTCACAACGTTGGGCGGCGGGCGAATGGAGGCCGTAAAGGAGAGCATACCAAACTGTCGATTGTGTCTGCACCAATGCTATTGATCAGGTAGATGGCCACATGCACGAAGAGGACCGTCCAAATGAGAGACAACATGGTGAGAGCGAGGATATAGTTGTAGAAGATGAGGGCCGGGCTGGATCAGTCGCACACAGCAGCAGGTTTCGGGGTTGTGGAAGAGACCACGAAACCCACTTGTGCCGAAAAGACAAGAACTGCACTATGCGACTTCAAGGCGAATAATAATCGTGGTTAAAGAGAGGGAGAAATGGAGATAAGAGAAGAGAAGATGGCAAAATGGAAAAGGCAAACACTGCGAGTGACGTTGTCACGCTGGGGCTTTTACCGCCCGCTTCACTTTTGTCGGCTGCGGCATTTCTGCTCCCGTTAATACCTTGTTTACAGGCGCTATTCGCCCGAACCACGACGACCACCACAGGGCTCGCACCACCATGCTCACGGGCGGGTTATCTGGTCAGTGAAGTGTATAGACACCCAATGTCCTCTCCCGTCGATGCGTTTCAGAACCTCTCCCGAATCTTCGCGACCAGATGCAATCGCATTCTTGAAATCGAGATCCTTCCTCCAGCTTTTGGACCGTTTCTGGAAGATGGCTGTTCAGTAGGGATTACCAAAAAGTATCTTGTGCAGGCCTTTGTGACTGCTCGATCTATCTTCTTCGAGAACTCCATCGGCGTATGCGACTCTTCTGCGACATCCCTGGACAACAATGAGGGTCCGACTTGGATGAGCCAGGGCAAGAGATTCGACGACTTTAACACCTCGTCGGAGATTATGCTACTTTTTGACTGTGAACATCTCACAGCATGCAACTGGCGAAAGAAACGACTAGCCGGTTATATCCGTCGGTATGAGCTTGAGCAGGAGAACGATGCTCTGGAACAGCTACTTCAGGCACTGGAGGGGGAGATCTCTCTCATGACATCTTTCCTCTGTTCCCCGCTACATAGACATACCAAATCGCCAACGCTATGGCAGCATCGATTTTGGGTGTTAAACGCGATGCTTCATGTGCGCGGGATGGGTCTGAAAGGAGGCAATTCGCAAATCCTGGGCTTTGCGGGTCCGGGTCTATCTTTGGAGAATGGAACTTCAGGACGGGAAACTATTTATAATCTACTGAAAAGCGAGCTGCGTACCGTTCTCCGTGCTGGGGAGTTACACCCTAAGAATTACTATGCTTTTAGCTATATGAGACAGCTTCTCGGCATCCTGTCTGACGCTATGGAAGAGGAACAGACCTCTTCCAATTTGTTGGCTCAATCAATCATCGAGGAGGCACTGAACTGGTGTCAGGCGCACCCGACGGACGTATCTGGCTGGATGTTTAGTCTTTACTTATTGGAAGTCGTGCAAGACCGGAACATCCAGAAAAATGTTCTCAATCGAGTATTGCGCTTTGCGCTAGATATTGGCTGGGAGGGTGAGAGCTTCTGGACATTCGTGGATTTGGTCGTGGAGTCTTTTGATCTAGTTGGACTGGCCATGGACGTTTTAGTATCGTCTCCAGACGTCGCTTCGACAAGTACATTAGGGCTGGTAGATGACATAACAGAGCCAAGGAAATCATGGAAGACTTGGTTATCTATGGCAAAGAGTCATTGGGCTAGTCGGAAATGATATTGGCAGGTCCACACAGTTGGCATAACTACTGCTAGTCGACTCCTATGGATGATGGGTCCCTCCTTGGGTCGGTACAGCTAGAAGCTGTAATGCTAGCCCTGCGGTGAAATTATTATATAGTAGGGCTATCCGTGATACAATGAGACAGCTTTCACCTTTAGTTACGAAGAATTGGAACGCCAAAGTAGATCAAAATAAAACGCCTCGCTAACCATACTATTGTGTAATGTTCTGCGCCGACAACCCCATCCCTCCTTCACTCCATCCTAGTACAAGCATTCGGGCAGATCTGTCACTGTAAGGCGCTCGTACCGCACTATGAGTATTTCTTATTCAACAAAAGGCCTCCAAGCGATAACCCATGTGTCCTCAGACAGAAGCGGAGTAAGAACGTCACAATAAACCCAAAAGGAAGGGAAGATAAAGGAGCACTATTCGACGGGAACCAGGTAGACGATCAATCGGCGCGGAGCTTCGAACTAATCCAAGAGGCTGTAAAAAAGCAGAGGCGGAGTTTCATTCATTCCAACTACTTCTTGCCAGCCTCGGCGGCCTTGCGCTCATTGGCTAAACGATAGAAAAGCAACAATAAGTACAGGCTTGATAGACGGAAGATGAGAAGTTAGGAGTAATAAGGAATCGACATACCGAGTCTTTGCTTCTCGCGCATGATGGCAGCACTGTTCTCCTTGTGTCGTTGAAACTCCGACCCACTCATTGTGTTCTTACTTTTCTAGAAAAGGCACTAAGAGTCAGTCACCATGCAATGTAAGCGTTATACAGTACGTTAGTCGATGTACAAAGAGAGCAGAAGACAGGGAAAATACAAGACAAGGAAGATCAACTTACCACGCTCGCCTCGGCCTTCTGGTTCTTCGCGCGGGCCTTCTCTCTCTGGTTTCCACGAGACATTTTTAAAGGCTTTCTATTCTGGTACTTAGATCACAGGTGACCTACAGACTGATGTTGATAATGATGGCGCTTTGATGAGTATTCTCCTAGGGACTATCTTCTGGCTGGCTGGTAAGATATGTTCCGGATGGGAGGTTAAAGGGGACCGTTGGAAAGTTTTGTTGTCTATTCCGTAGACTTGTCCCTCAGGCGCCGAGCCGCCACTTCGGCATTCCGTCAGCATCTCCGGCATTTGCCCATAAATATGTACACTCGTAATGATAAAAGCCTCAGTTTGTTTTGCTCATTTTCAGCCTATTAATTCCTCCGATACGAGGATGTACACGGTATAGAAAAGCGCTTGAAACTTATGCAAATCTTAGTATGAAGAAGTTAAACAAACGCTGTATGCCAAGGAGCACTCCTATTGAGTACTTCAATGTACATTTTGTAGGCACTACGAGACAGGGTTATGCACGCACCGGACTTAGTTTGCTGGCTTTCAGTATGCCCTGAATATTCTGGTTTTAAAATGTTTCATTTATGGCGGTTATATTGCACGGATGATTGGATGTATGCAAATGGTGCAAGTGAGTGTGGCCTAAAAATGGGTCAGGATATTTTGCGCATTATTATGATAGTATTGTAATTTGATGAGAATGATCCCTTAAATGTGCATAGAACCTTCAAATTACCGTCACCTTGGTGTCTAGGTAAATCTGGAGACAGGTAGCTTACAATTAGATATCTAAACTGGATCAGGAAACGTTCTCTCAGTACAACCATTGATGCCTGACCAGAGTAACATGCAGTACTGCAAACCAATGGCCTCTCCATTGGAACCCTATTGAAGAGGCTAAGGCATTGTTGACAGAATCAAGCGCTTAGCTCTGAGCTGTCTTATTAATTTGGAGGCAATAAGAATGGATGTCAAACAATGGCCAATGATCAAGGTGATAAAGTTTCAGGCGGGCGGCAAACTTGCATGTTAACCACTCCTTCTACTTCACCACAGGAATCTGTATAACTAGGTGTTGCGTCTAAATATGGCACATCTTAGCTGAAATAATAACAAGGGTACGAAAATAACTAAGCGCCAGAGAATGAATGGCCATTGTTTTCCGATCAATACTCAAAGATGTTTCACATCTAGACCGTGTCTATTGTGTCCATTGTCGTTCCATCTTTAGCCATTCATTCTCTATTCACTTGATTCTATTCCCATGGCCAAGCCTGTTATTGTAACAGGCTGAGGTGTCTTTTGTTTCACTGTTAGTTCTGTTCTTTCTTTTACCCTCAAGTCAACCTCGTAGCTCTTTCTTTCTTTTGGTCTTTCTCAGTACACGGTCCTACCGGCCGGTCCTTTCGCCATTACCTTCCTTTGACTAGTAGTTTTACTCAGCCGTTTTTTTTTTTTTTTTTTTTTTTTTTGGAGCGAGTCTCTTTTTTTCCCCTTCTTAAACAAACTTCTAGGTGATCTTATACAAACTCGTATGATCTTGGCTGGTATACGCTTCTGCACTTTCTAGTTTGAATATCTTAGTTCTCCTTCTTTTAGGAACTTCGACAATGATGGCGTCCCTGAAAGAGTCCTTGGCTGGTCCAGGGTTTGTGATCCTCAATGCTATTCGGGTCTTGAATATCATAGTGTTTCTCGATATCATTGCTGCCTGCGCAGTAATGCTGGCGAAAATCTCGCTGTTGAGCAGCTTTTTCTTTTTCGAGGCAGTCTCCCGTGCGATAATTGCCGGAGTCAGTAGTGAGTGAAGCTTGAGCCCTAGGTGTGGACTCTGTGGTGGTTTATAGGTACTAACAGCGGTGTTGTTGGCAGTATTTCTCATCATCTCCGAGCTCCCCTTCTTCCGCGGCTATTTTGATCGGAATTGGCCGTTGTTTGGTCAAGAATCTGGGTTTATCACCTTGGCTATAGTGATGATGATGCTTGGGATGAGCGTTCTGGGGGAGCTTAACACGCCCGCAACAAGCCAGGAGTCCCTCGGAATGGCGTTCTGGAGGATAGCTGTCTCAGCGGGGATTTTGGCTATGGTCATGAGTGTGGTTAATGCAATCGCGGTAAGTGGTGCTTCCTCCGTAGACTTTTTTTGGACCAATATGCTGACTACAAGCACAACTCCACAGAGCCTTGTCTTTACTAACCGTGATGCTGGTGTGAGCGCACGCCATGTCCGAGTGTATGGAGCAGTTGCGCCTCATAAAGTGGTCACACGACCTAGCAGTCAGCGCTCATTTCATCTGGGGTTAAACGGGAAGATTCGCTGCCCACGTATAGCCCTCATTCGCCTCTGAGACGACAGGCTTCTACACGGAGTGTGTCACGGTTTCCCCTGAAGATTTCCGGTCCCGTAAACTTGAATGATGCGGCGTCATCTAAATACTCCAGGGATTCGTCGGGAGTTGCCGTTCCAAATCTAGCGCACCATCCAGCCATGCAGTCTAGGCATGTTTAAGTAGGGGATAGCTAGACATCCGAGATGCTTTCACGACATAGTGTAGGACGTTCTGAGCTAGCTTCTTTGAACGTTCTTTATGGGGTTATTCATGTGGCGTTGACTGATTGACAATTAGCGGGTTTCGAGATTTGAGGAGTTTCATGCTGAACCCATGTCTTATTTAATTGATTCTTTTTGTTCTTCTTCTCTTCTTCTTCTCTCTTTTAGGTCCTTTTCAAATGCATGCTTATCGCAATGAGCCTGATAACGGTCACATTCTGGTATTGTGATGACTAGAAAGAGTATGAAAGATGATAGACAGAACCTCATAATTTGACACTGACTGTATGCATAATAAACAAACCGAAATATGGAAACTAAACCGTTGGCGGCAAGTGTCTTGGCACTAGCAGACGATAAGGCGATTTTCGGCATTTATGCCAGCTTTATCTTCATTATTTATTTGGCTGTTGTTTGAGCGATGCAACAGAACAATTGTACAACCTGCTGAAAAGATGGTCGAACTCGGAATCTCGTTTGCAACGTACGATAAGTCCATCCCTCCCTTGGGACCGAAGATGACACAATATAAACTAACGTATTATTTATACCTCCAGAATCAAATCTCTCTTAATCTTCTTTGCTCCAATCCTGATCCCCCGCGCTATAAATTTCTATCGGAGCCTACGTGTTGCAGTTTCCACTCGTCCACAGCCCCGTACTCTTCCTCCGAGCGCTGGACGTGCCCTGAATGTTCTCTTCTTCGCAACCCTCTTCTTCATACTCCTGAGTCTGCCATTCAACCCTCATGCGCCTGGAGAGAGTGTCTTCACTCTCACGCAGTCGCGCATCAACACTCCGACCGATGTCCTTTTCAACCGACTGGCGCGGTTCCGGCCAGGGAACACTTTGACGGAGTCGGATATCCTCCTTCGGTCCAAGTTTACGTCGTTGGGTGCTCGGAAAGTGTACCTGCGCTTCGGGCCAGATGTGTTGACTGGATGCCAATTCTGCACCCTCGATAATGTCAAGACGTACCTTTTATACTACCTACCTTTCTATACGCTGCTTCCACATCTGTTCCACATGGTCATTGTGGGCTTGGTGACCTCCGCACCCTTTGCGGGTCGCGAAGCGGCCAGATGGCGGAACAAGTTTACTGTGGCCGGACTGGCCCTGGCCGTCATCGACCTGTACATCGTCTGCACTCGGGACCCGGTGCAGTCAGCGCCAGCTTCTGTACGGGCGGGAACCCAACCCCCCTCGAGTTTATACCATCAGATCACGCTGCTACGACCTCTAGTATTTGCGATCTTCGACGGTCTATGTGCCTGTTTGATCTACGTGACCGCCACCCATCGCTTCTTCTTCATGCCGCCGTCCCAGGCGGACCAGATCGAGCAACTAGTGTCGAATTCGCTGTCAGCATTGTCCGGAGCTAGCTCGAAGCTGCATGCCATGAGTGTGACCCGGAATGCCGTTGTGCGAGACAAGGTCCTGAAAGACCGGGATGATGCATACTGGCGAACGGTCGTTTCGATGAGCGCCGGCCGCCCCAGCAGCACCCGGGTGGGAGACGATGATTCGCCGAGCGCCTCCACGACGAGTATCTGGGAAGAAGAGGAAGTAGTACGGGCCATGTCGCAGGCGATGGCAGGAGAAGGGGGGGTTGACATGGCCAAGCTAGGAATCAGTGCGACTGACTATGTCAATGGGGTGACAGCTGGTTTGGATGATGCTGAGCCGTAAAAAAGAGAATTCCAATATTCAGTGTCTACAACCTACATAAATATGTACTGTATCTAGGTACGATGGATAATACATGCGAAAGCCACAGTTTCCTGGAACCAATCAATTCCATACCATACCCAGGTTTGGATGATTGCAGATCGGGCTCTGTTGGAGCCCCCACATTTGAGAATTCAGCTGGTCCGGTCGAAGCCCTAGACTAGTTGATCTGGATGATCAGAAGACCGAGACAATCATACATTAGTCGGTGTCGAACCAGCCTGTGAACGGAGCGTGTGAGGCCGTGAGAAGCTGCCATTGGGAGGCGCTGTGGAGGTTGGGAACCTTACAGGACAGAGTTCTGTACGGCGGTGAATCTGAAAGTCTCGGGTACTGGGCAATGATATTGGCGTCCCGTAACCACTGGAGGTACGGAGTACCGTGTACGTAACTGTTGGTGGGCCGTCCCTCTTTTTGAAACGTCCCCTCATCTCCTTTCTATAGACTATTTTTTCCCTTTCTTTTATTGAGAATTTGAAGAAAGAGAAGATTTATTCTCATCTGGTTCTATCTCTCTAACAGTTGCGTGATTCTCCTCTATTCTTCATTCTTCCCTACGACCATCCGCATATGGTCGATTCTTTCCGCCATACCAATACTCGATTTCCTATTCTTAATTCTTCCCTATGACCAGAATCCCACTTGCTCAACGATTAAATACATACTAGACTCACCCAACATTCCGCGGCGGAACCGCGCGGTTAGTCCGTCAACACCGTGGTCCGGAACCACTTGACCTTGACTCTGACTCGCTCGGACAACCTTACTTTGTCTTCTTTTTTGTCCTCCCCGCCATTGGTCGCTCCCCTTCCCCAGTTCTGTCGTCGTGGCCCCTTCCATTCAGGATTCGGATTCCTTGAAGACTCAAGCCTCGTCATGGTCATGGACAAGGACGTCGTCTCCTCCCCGTCGTCGTCGGTCGCAGAGCTCAATGCCTGTGTGTCCACCAATGCCCATCACCACCGTCCTACCACCAAAGAAACAACCTTCCGAGAATGGGTGGTTGCCAACCAGATCGGTATGACTATGACCTCAATGGCCTGTCCTTTACCTTTCTTTCTTTTCTTTCTTTCCGGTTCCGTCGTCGTTCCCTGCTTGTCCTCTCCCTGATGTCATGTTCATCCCAATGTGTAACCCGATGACCATGCTTTTAGCGGAATTCCAAAATGGCATTGGCTAACCGTCTGCGAGCACAGGGATTTCGTTGACAATTCTCTTGATGCTATTGGCAGTCCATCATCTCTATCCTTCGCTCCGTCCATACACCACTCCTTTTTTCCAGCTATCTTATTACCAGCCTGAGCAGGGCCATTACGTTCAAGGCTGGGATGATATTTACTTCGTTGCCAGTTCGGCAATCGCTTTCACGGCCATCCGGGCCATTACCATTGACTGGATCCTCCAGCCGATTGCGAGACGTGCGGGATTGAAACGGAAAGCGTCGGTTCGGTTCGCCGAGCAAGGGTGGGGGTGGCTGTACTATGGGTTTTTCTTGTCGTTTGGAATGGTTCGTACTATAGCCCCTTCCCGGGGGCGTGTCCCGGTCGATTTATATATCTTATGCTAATGGGAGGTTAGTACATTTGGTCGCATTCGTACTACTGGCTCGACAATGGCGCCATCTGGGCGGAGTGGCCGTCTCGCGGCGTTTCAGGCACTCTGAAATGGTACCTTCTGGTGCAACTCTCGTTCTGGATACAACAATTCTTCGTAATCAATATTGAGGAGCGGAGGAAGGACCATTACCAGATGTTGATCCACCATATTATCACCAGTACCCTTCTGACATCCGCCTATTTCTATAGCTTCTATAATGTTTCTAATGTGGTGCTGTGCTTAATGGATATCGTTGATCTTCTTCTGCCGGTATGTCCCATGTCCGTACCTATTTGCTGGAAGATGCGATGACTGACACAATGTCCAGACGGCCAAAATCCTCAAATACTTCAAATATGAGGCCACCTGTAATGTCGCTTTCGGTGTATTTATGGCTGGGTGGCTTCTCACACGTCATATCATGTACCCAATACTGTGCTGGTCTATCTTTAAAGAGGTACCTGCCAAGATGGCGTATGGCTGCTACTCGGGCACTACCGCAGAAATGATTTCCACCGATGGCTACCCCAACAAGTTTACCTACCTCTTCTATCCCTTCCTGGACCTCGATGGCCCTATCTGCATGAACCGTACGATCAAGTGGATCTTCCTTTCGTTTCTACTGGCGTTGGAGGTGTTGTCCATCATCTGGTTCACCATGGTCGTGCGCGTGGCCGTGGGCGTTCTCCGTACTGGAAACGCCGAAGATACCCGCAGCGATGACGAAGACGAAGAGGTCTACGTGAGACGCAAGGACAGTCCGAATGGCGGCGTTAACCCTACCGACAACGCCAGTGTCGAATGGCGCAGAGCGAACGGGTCCTCTACCGTTCGGCCTCGAGGACGTGGACGGGTCCGACTCGGAGAGCAGAGTGATCATAGGGCATTACTAGGACGAATCGGCTGTGAGAAACCGACTTAGATCTCCGATACTGCCTGATTTCACGACATATTTTCTCTCACCCTCTCTCATTTTGCACTCATTTTCTAATGCTCTTATGGATATGGAATGGATTGCTTCGTGACTGATGTTGACCAAGTCACCGACACACATATACTCCCTATTTTCATGCCACCTGGGTTTCAGTCTTTATCCGTTGTCGCATTTGATACCATGAACTTGGCCGATCGTATAGGCGTTATTATTGTTTTTGTGATTGTGATTTTAATTATTATATCCTCCACTGTGATGATTATCTGATTACCTGATTATTCGATTCATCTTATGGTTTATAGGCATGGTATTATCAATACCAGTGTTGAATATTATGTCTTTCATGGATCATATTTTTGACGATCGAGCATACTTTCTCTCATGATTGAACAATTTCATATTACATATCGATCGATAGTGACAAAGGGTTGATTGGATTGTCTATGTAAAATCCCTGGAAGACAACCTGCGTCAGATCGTCTCAACTTCCCTTATTCAACGCAAGTATACTGCTGTTTAATCGACCCTACCTGCAGTCGTCGTGCACTTTCGATCGTACCTAGTAGAATAGGTAGTTAAGTAGCTATCACGTTAAGCCAACACAGCAACATTGAGAATGCCTAATCTCACAGATCTTTTGGGACGTACCTGATTTGGACCGTGCATTTTGAAGCACAAATGCCAGATACTAACTGACGCGGTAATTCTGACGCCTATTAAACACATTGTCTGGTCTAGTACTTACCCAGTACTAAGTCCTAGTCCTAGGTGCTTGCTTGGAACGAATGTAATTAACTACAGAGTACCTGTCCAGTATGGATCTATCAATCTCTACGTTCAGACTACTCTACACAAGTGGTATGATTCATTTCTCAGTAGATACCTATCCACTGAAATATTGAATTGGGTAGTCAATGATATCTCGACCATAGAATGAACTACCGCCTAATAAATTATGTCCTTGCAGTACCGTCATCGTTGCTCGTCATCGTCGTGGGGGAATTGGTCACGCATCAATAAATATAATAATGAAAACAAATGGTATGAAAAGACAATAGTAAAGTGAAAAATATAAATATAAACAAAAAAAAAAAGGTGCTGTCCTGAATCATAGATGGTTGGATTATGTAATGATTGGTGCATTCATCTCAAAATATGTCGTAGCGGGAGGAGGATTCTTGATGTTTAGAATGTATTCCCGCATTTGATCCTCGTCCCAGAGGTATGTCGGCGACCGGCGGGCTCTATACTGTCGAGCCACTAGGGCCTCTTCATCAACGTCATCCGAGCCGAGCGCGCATTCTTGCTGCGTCATGACGAAGTCAATCAGAGCCTGTCGTATATGATCCCAGATGGTCCCTTGGCGTTTCCATTCGAGGCGTTTGACAATTCGCATAAATCGTGAAACCACCCAACATCGGTCCCCAGAATCCCCTGGTTGGTCCCTCGGGTAACCGCCGTTATTCAGGAAGAGCCAGAGAATAGCAGTGATGCTTGGGTTGGCGTGCGGATTCAGTTTCTTGACTTCCATGCTCAGCCACTCGAGGTAGTGGTCAAAGTTGAGGGACTTAAGATAACAATCGTGTAATGCGACTGCAAGGAAGACAAGGCAGGACATGCCTGTATAATCGTCGATAAAGCGAACGTCTCGGATCCCATGATCATAGTCTGGAATCATGGTAAGGATGATATGCAGCTGTGTTCCTGGGCTAAATTGCTTGATGCGGCGATGTGCATCTTTAGATATCAAGTCGGGAGTTGAGTTCAACGCGGCACGTTCCAATTCATGAAGATGGCGGAAGAATCTCAAAAAATCTTCGCATGCTCGGAAGTGGTCACAAAGGCTTTCTGAACCTTCATCCGTCGTAGAATCATGAGGAATACCAAGATGTAGATCAGGGGAGAGGAAGTCAAATCCAGCTGGTGGAGAGTCTGGTACTGCTCCGGTCCAAGGTAGGGAGGTACTAACAATTGCCTTGGGAGCACAGCTAAAATCGACCCTGGCAGAAGTCAGCCAACAAAGTAGGAAACAGCCAGACATCAATAAATTACCAATAAAGAACTTTCTCCAAGAAAGGGCTCGATATCCGCATTCCTCGCATCCCCCCTCGGTTCCTGATCATCGACGCTAGTCCCCTAAAGTGTACACGCTCAATTGAAGCGTCCTTGGACCATTTCTTCTTTGCGTCAGCCTCAATAAGTAGCTCCGGGAGTATTTCAAATACCTCAATAACAGCCATGGTAGCTACTGAATATATCGTCCCGTCATTTTGACCTGTCGAGTCTGCACGGAGGCGCTCATTCATCAACCGTAAAGCCCGCATCTTGTGAGTGAGACTCTGAACCGATTCCACCTTGCCTTCTACACCTGCACGATGCTTTGAGGCAATAGCAAGCATAGCCTGAAATGGGAGTTCGTCGTGTAATGCAAATTGCCGAAATATTTCCATCATCGGGTTGCCTGCGACGCGATCGACGAATTTGTACATCATGGATGGGTAGGTCACCACAACTTTACTGTTCGTAAGCTCCTAGCCAGAACATATGACGTGATATTTTAAATAGAAAAAAAGCAAAAAAAGTCTAGATGTACAACGGAACCCCAGGTATTGGGAACGTAAATGTGAAATATAGGGTCGAAACTTACAATGTTGAATCAATTCATGATCTGCATGGCAGATCGATATAGGATAACAGCTAAAGGGATCCCTTCCACCCCCTTCCCCAGGAGATACCAGAGGATCTGAAGAATTGAAGCTACTCAATAGAGGAGAAGTTTCTTCTTCGCGTTTGACCTTGTGTGACTTCGGGACCAATGATTGTGAAGGCGACTTCCCCTTTTGCAGAATCGGTTGTTCCTCGTCGGTGGACGGCGAATCCCTTTCACTCTTCGTAGGTGATTCATCCTCCACACTTTCTATTCGGGAGGAGGTGCCTGGTGTAGCGGAATCTGAGGCCTGGCGAGTGGCCCAACCGCCAACCGGTATACGAGAGGTCCCCAGTCGAGCGATGCTGTCCAAGCGCCGTTGGTGCATATACTGGCGCATGGCATGCCGGCGGACTTGCCGGCGTGACTCGCTATCGGTTACGAGGACAAACTCGAACTTCCTGGATTGGGAAGCCTGCTGATTCGCCCTGGAAGGCGGACTGCTCCTGGGCGATCTTTGGTCACTCGCATGATTACTGGCGAGTCTGCGCGCAGGCGGAGCTCCCGAGGAACCGGCATCAATCAATTCCTGGCTATGGATGTCGGGCTTGATACTTGGTTCAGCACCCTTACTGCCCTCTTCCCCCATAGTCTCATGATCCGGCTCGGACCGGCGAATGAATAGCACAGGTCGAACCGTGCGCTGGAAATAGTCTAGTGGGGAAGAGGCTTGTCCAGTTAGCTTGTCGGTGGAGAGTTCCGAATTGCTCTTCGGATAAATGAAAGGATTTTTCCCACACGCTGCAAGTAACTGGGGCCGCGTCAGAATTTCGCGGGCGCATATCAGAAAGAATCGTGTTGGATTCCAAAACTTCCAATGTTCTCCGTCCGCCCGATTTCCCCTTTTGGAGCTCTGCCCCACCTTCCCCACGTGATGGTCCTTGCTTTGACTCAGCAAGCCAGGCCAATCAGGACGCAGGAATAGTTAAGACAGGCAGAGATCCATCTAGGAGTATTCATCCGGTGCCTGATTTAGTGTCTGGCAAAAAAAAAAAAAAAAAAAGTATGGGAGTAAGTACGAATAACTGGGGAACTACGGAGTACAGCGGTACTACATAGAGTGAGTGTGCTGTGGATGCCAAGATCACAGGATGTTCGTGTTACAATGCAATTACTGTGCCGTGCCGATCGCCTGTCACAACTTCCTATTGATCTCTCATTGAATGCCCAACATGTCAAAGCTCCACGTCAGTTTTATTTATTTTTTTTTTTTTTGACCCGTTCGCTCGCCATGGGACAAGTGACCACCCGATTAGGCTAGTAATCTGGCTTTTAACCCTTGCATTAGTCCTCACTCTCTCCTCACAGGCTGACTTCTTAGTGGCTGATCAGGCTGACACCACTACTTTTGATGCCACTGGCACTTTTCCATGGATTTAACCAAGCTTATCTCAACCCATACCACAAGTACCCAAAAGGGGAAGTGGCCACATAGAAGTCTGGGCCTTTTGCGCCGTTCCATTTGCCTGGATACGCGGGCCCTCGCGTTCGAGCAAGCAATTGAATGAAGAAAACTAGACCAATACGGCACTAGATTTGTGATCCTTGGGTAAGAAGAGGCCCATTAAGTTTTCTCGAATGTGGCCGGGAAACACGGACCAGCGCTCTCATGTGCTGATAATAAATTGTATCACCCCACTCAATCCAGCAACAGTAAGGTCTCGTAGCAATGCATTCAGCCACCATTTTCTCGAAGTTTTGCCAGCGCTGCCATTATGCCTTCACTCATGTCTCCTTTTTGGTTTGTTTCGTCCGCTTGACGGGGTTCTGGATTGCATTCCAGCATCTGTGCCAAATCCCCTTCTGGTTTTTCCAATTCCATATTGTCCTCGAGAGGAGCGTGAATATATGTAGATCCTGATAAAGTCAAGGCATTCTGATCCAAAAGCCCCGTCTCTCTGTACGAATTGTTCCTTTTAGGAGCTGCTGCTTTCTTGGTTGATTCGACCCTGAAGTCTTCCCTCACGGCATTGCACCACTGTCGAACTTTTTTTTCGCCCCAACCGGGTACTGAGCTAATCTGCTCCGGCTGTGCGTTGATTGCATTCTGTAAGCTTCCAAAGGTAGATATAAGACTTGCGGCGTCAGACTTGTTGATGCTTCTAGGTGCCGTGACAAACTCAACCAACGACTCTTTATATGATTGGGCCTGCTGCGTGCGGATTGCCGTTGGCTGAGAATTTTCCGAAGACTTGAACAATTCTAAGTAGTGAGCAGCTTCAGGCGCCGACCAACAAAGAACCAGCGTGAGATTATTAATGATCGACGTCTTTGATAGCTCTTTCAAGCTATCTTCATGATTCGGTATATCGACCATAATCAGGAGGATCCGGAGTAGATATTTTCCTGCCAACAACCGGATTCGAGAGTAGATGTACTCAGGGTGGAGCCGGTGGTACTTCAGCGACAGGAACAACGCACAGGTAGTACCTCCCAGCACATAGTCCGCAGGAGTATCTACGTACTCCCATGGCAGTAACTTGATGTGATTCAGGATTGGATTGCCCTTTTGTCTGGTTGAAACGAGAATCGCGGAAGGGCCACTTCTGCTGGCGAGCGCCTGCGGCGTGGGTTGTTGGATCTTTGGCTGCGATGGTCGTGTCGGAGCTGGATGTGGCGTGGAAGGGTCTGAGGCATGACCAACATTAGCATTATTCCAATGTTCATCAGCCATAGCTCCTGGTAACCGTTGCTACAATAGCCAATAACCATATAATGTGTTTTGGATGAGGCGTGGCCTCTTAGATAGTATCCACCTATCTCACCGCCTAGACCCGCTTTTTTGTCTCCAAGAACATCGGCGGGAATTTTCTGCCGCTAATTTTACACGGCAGAGAAAAAAAGAGCTGACAATCACCTGCTGCATTGATGGCCGGAAGTGACAAGGCCACCATGGAGAAAGAGAGCTCCAGTCCAGAAGTTCCCGCGTCTCTTATGGATGTGTCAAAAAATGGCACTACTGCGCAAGGGGATAATGGGCTGCCGAAGAGAACTCTGTTTGTTCGATCACTTCCCGCCTCAGCGACTACCGAGAGTTTAGCAGAGCACTTCTCGCAATCCTATGTTATTAAACATGCCACTGTCGTAAACGACTCGAAAACAAAGCAGTCCAAAGGCTACGGTTTCGTTACCTTCGCCGATGTTGATGATGCGAAAGCCGCTTTGGAGGAATTCAATCAATCCGTTTTCGATGGCAAGAAAATTCGGGTCGATTACGCCCAACCACGCCACCGAACGATCGACGAGAAACTAGGAAAGAGTGTGCCGTCGTCTACTGCAATTGAACTGAAAAAGCAGAGAGAGCAACAGAAAGATGCCGCCCTGCCGCCTAAGTTGATCGTCCGAAACTTGCCTTGGAGTGTCAAAGAACCGGATGATCTAGCTGTTCTTTTCCGAAGCTTCGGGAAAGTCAAACAGGCCATTCTCCCGAAAAAGGGGAAGGACCTGGCAGGATTTGGTTTTGTGGTTATTCGAGGGAAGAAAAATGCCGAAAAGGCTCTGCAGGCTGTGAACGGAAAAGAAGTTGATGGAAGAACTCTAGCCGTTGATTGGGCTGTGCAAAAGGATGTGTGGGAGAATCTGCAGAAAGAAAACGAGGCTAAGGAAGACATTGTGGAAGAAAAGTCCAGTGATGTCGAGATGGAAGATGATACCCTGTCGACAAAGTCGGTCTCTGACGATGACAATGATATTTCATCTGACAACGATGAAGATATTGAAAGTATAGGTGATGGTGAGGGATACGATGAAGAGGGCGAAGATGAAGAGAAGGAAGAAGTGGAGGATGAAAGAAACGCATGTACTATCTTTCTCCGGAATCTGCCTTTCACGTGTACGGACGAGACTCTTTACGAACACTTCACTCAATTCGGAAACCTTCGTTATGCACGCATTGTTGTTGATCAGGAAACTGAACGTCCGCGTGGAACAGGTTTTGTATGCTTCTGGAAGGTCGATGATGCAGCGTCTTGCGTGCGCGACGCCCCAAAACAACTAGACGCCGTCGCTGCAGACAAGTCAACAGCCAAGAAACCTTCTACTGCACTCAAACACTCAGTATTGCAAAATGAGAACGCTGACCCAACAGGCCGATACACAATGGAGGGCCGTGTATTGCAAGTCTCCCGTGCTGTAAGCAAGTCTCAGGCTACAAAACTTGAGGAAGAGGGCGTGTCTCGACGATTGGTCCGTGACACTGACAAGCGCCGTCTATATCTGCTTTCTGAGGGAACAATTCCTCACAACTCTGCGCTGTATAAGAAACTTTCGCCATCCGAGATAAAGATGAGAGAGGATAGTTACAAACAACGACAAAACTTTATCAAGAAGAACCCGACACTTCATCTCAGTCTAACGCGACTTTCCATCCGCAACATTCCACGTCATGTCACTTCGAAGGATTTGAAACAACTTGCTCGACAGGCGATTGTTGGGTTTGCCAAGGATGTCTCGGCCGGCATTCGTCAGGCCCTTTCTAAAGAAGAACTGCAGCGGGCCTCCGAGGAAATGAAAGAGGCGGAGCAACAAAGAAAGAAAAAAGGACAGGGAGTCGTGAGACAATCTAAGATTGTTTTCGAAGGTCGGGATGGCAGCAAGGTCGAAGAGAATAGCGGCGCGGGACGAAGCAGAGGATACGGCTTCGTTGAATACTATACTCATCGCCATGCTCTGATGGCACTAAGATGGCTCAACGGGCATGCTGTCGAGGCTCCTACGACCGGCTCTGAGGATGCTCAAGACAAGAAAAAGCGGCTCATTGTTGAGTTCGCCATCGAAAACGCCCAAGTCGTCAAGCGTCGTATTGAGCAACAAGCCAAAGTACGCAATCAGAAGAAGGACAGTATGCAAGGCGAAGGCAAGCCGAGCAAGGACGAGCCTAGGAATAACAAGGCACCTCCGAAAGGGAAGAAGAGAAAGCGACCAGAGGGCAACGATGGTAAAGGTCAAGATGGAGATGATGAAGAACAAAACAAGATCGCTAAGCGCAACCGAATCATCGCGAAGAAGAGGATGCAACGCAGGTCACGGAAGTGAAATCAGTTGGAGGGAAAAGCAAAAAGTTATAGATAATCTGCACAATTTTCATTTGTAATTTAACACGATCTCTGGTACGGGTAGAGTAGATTTTCACCTAACAAGGAGTCCAGCGCATCTTCGATGCATCCCATGAGAACCAGACAAGGCGTCAGTTTGTGGGTATCGGGCAATTCAACAGCATATTCGATCACTCCTAACTCTTAAGGTAGTTTTCATTCTTTTTCCCCTTATTCCAACCATAATCTCATTCAATAATTCGTGGCATCTTGGACCTTGCCCACAATGTTATATCTTTTGCTGAAAAATGTGAACCACTCCTCCAGTACGGTCTTCTCTTTATCTTCGAGATCATACCAATCGGGCTTGCAAGTCTCGAGCTTAAGAGACGAGCAGGCGAGGGCCCGAGAGGGGTCTTTTCCTGCAAAGACTGCATAGTCCGTCAGTGTAAATACAGGCTAGCCCAAACAGCAACACAAGAACATGATAAGGGAGTATATATATGGGGCCGCGTACCATGGTACTGGCCAGAAGGGCTATAGGCAGAGTTCTTGGTCACGTCAAAAACAATTCCCTTGATAGCCACCAAAGTCGGGCGATTTGGGTCCGTACCTAGGGAACTCGGAGACACAAAATCAGCAACAAGGTCTTCTAAATCAAAATATAACGAGATAAAAACAATAAGAGCCGAATCGTAGGAGACAGACCATCGCACTTGGACAGCTCTTCTACGGTAATCGGATCATATTTGGGAGGGTCAAGCTGAACCGGCACTTTGGGCGAGAAACGCTTCTGTTCAGGGTCCTGGCCAGACATTGTTTACAGCCTGATCAATGGCAAGGTATTTGTGTTGCAGTGTGTAATATCGTCTGACACTCGTAGAGAGTCTGTATTTCCGTTGGTTGTTCGGGGTTTTCAGCGCAATTGCCTCGTCCACTCGGACCGGCAGAAAAAGGCGGGCAGGCGGCGGAGGTCGGAGGTCGGCACAGCCGTGGGTCAGTTCAAATGCTGAGGTATATTACTGCAGTCATTGTGACTGGCTGTCAATCAGCGCAGTCGGTGGGTCTATATTGGCTTTTCTTATGATCGAACAGTGCAGTGGCACTGGGCTCACTAATCCATATATAATATCAGAAAAGACTCGTTCATATTCAATCCGGAAATGTTTTTATAGAGGGTACACTGAGTTGAGCCGTTTGCGGGTTCACGTGGCTTAAATGTGACGTCAACCCCGCTTGGACTACAACCATATATCCATGTGCGGAGATATGTTGAAACTGGCAGCGATGGATGATACCACCTCTGGGTGTTCTAGGTTACCTCCATACCCAGACTTTAACCACCTGCCCTGAATTTTATTGCAAATTTAATTGTCCCGGATGTCCTCCAATCAAAAAGAGAAAGTTCCACAAGATTTGCTCCCTCGTGCCTCTGAAACGGCAGGACCAACTTCTCCGAATCAGGTCATGCGAGATAATACCAGCAGAGGACATCTCAGAGAAGGCTCTACCGAGTCGGACTTTTCACATTACCTCCACTATGAAGACAATGACCCCTTCTTCCCGCCGAGTTGTCTAGGACAAAAACCGCCAACTCAACATCAGAGACAAAATATCCGGAATGCGTGACCTGAGTTTGCAACGCTAGAGATCAGCAAGGGCTATCCAATATATTATTGTATTATTTCTATTATTCTATAGTATGTTTTGTGACTGTCAGGAACACGTTCTATAAGTGCGACTTGATTAACATGGAATCATATAACGGGAACTGCCAGCATGTATAGTTAGCTAGCTATCTCGGTTGGGAATACATATCAGAGAGGAAGTTGAACTTGAACATTAGGCTAAGTAGTTTGTATTATTAGCCTGGGAACCCATCTAGAAGAGATCTGGCAATCCAATCCAATCCATGTTCTAGCATGCAGGGCACTACTGCACAATCAAGGTAATGTGGAGTTGATCATCTCCTGTACATCTAGCTGCCAAAATGTTGACTGGCCATGGGCGTGACATCGCTAACCTTAATGATGGGCCATTCGCTTTTTGTGGTGGTTATTCTACCTCCCTCATACCTCATAAAAAGCCTCACCACTGCATTATTGTGCACTGCCCCACTGTTCCTTCTAGCTAGCGTAGCGTACCTCGGCAGGACCAGTCTTCCCTTCAACTAAGTCCAGCCGTCCCTAATATCGGACACCCCAATGCTTTTTGACAACGATTCTTTACTTTCGTCATACGATCGTACGATTAGTGGACTAATAAGATCTCTGTTCCTACCACCGTCTAGCCATCAGTGGATGTACCCTATAGGTACCTTAGGGATCGACATACTGGCCTCTAGTCATGTTTTAGAAGTTAGAATCAATACTAATTTCCTTTAGGTCATGATGCCGCCTGCCACTGTGGGGTTTGATGAATGGGGTCGATAGTGCTTCAATGTACTTTTCTAAGCTATGATTTGTCCACGGAGAACGCCGTTTATGCATGCATTCAAAGCTAGCTATAGCTAGGTACTTTTTTCTTCCCTTTTTTTTTTTTTTATTTTTTTCCCCCTCCCTCTTCATTTTCTCTCTTCTCTCATTACAAGTTGATACTACACTGACACTCTGCCTAGCCCAGCCCAGCTAGTCTGCAAATTTTCTTGCACCCTTCTTTTAAAGGCCTTCCCAGGCTAGGTCTCGTGCCTTCCCTCCTCGACTATATTTCCTTTCCCTTCTTCCCTCATTCATTGCTCTCCCTCCCCGCTTTTGCTTCCCTTTCTTTCCCATGTTATAACATAGTGACAGTTTTCCCTTTCTCCTTCACTTACGTCCATATTCTTTATTTTCAATTGGGACTATTACTAGTTATCGACAATGGTCAATTCCAATTCGGATCTTGAACATACCCCTCCAGTGGGGTCATACCCCGCCATCAACCATCCTAGTTTGGCTACAGACGACAAGTTAACAACACGCATTGGAGCTCCAACGGACTGTTCGGAAAAGAATGCCGTAGTTGAAAACAGCGATGTGTCGATTGATAGTGGATTGACCAAGCAGGCGTTCGACTATACTCACCGGAAGCTCAAACCCAGACATATCCAACTAATCGGTATCGGGGGTACAATTGGCACCGCGTTGTACGTCCAGATCGGCAAGGGCCTGGGCAAGGGTGGTCCTGGAAGCTTATTCCTGGCATTTTTGATTTGGTTAGTTCCTACCACTCCCGTGGACATGCGTTTTATAGTCGTTTTTGATCTTTCTGCTTGTGTCTTGTTGCTGTCTCAGTCCCAATCGGAAGCGGTGAGTGGTGAGTTTCCGTGGTCAAAAATGAAAAGAGATATAAAGTACTGCTCGAAAATCAAAGTTGAAGAGAGAAGCAAAGAAGAACAATCTATACTTTTGCCTTCAGATGTAACAAGTTGTGAAAACCTAAAGCGCTATCGCTGGAAGGTATACATACTAATTACGACTTGTGCTGCGCCTTGTTAACAAGATAGCGGGACCACTCCCCTGCCCATCCCCCAGTCCCCAGTGCTCTCCCATTGTTTGATCACGTTTGGGACTATGGAATCTTATATATCTCTTGTCTATAGGTGTGCGGTTATCTTGGCTATAACTGTTTGTACGAAGCCCCATCCTCCAAACCCTTTGCCACCAGCAGCATTTCCTATCCAAAGCGGCCCTGAATACTATCCATCGCGAAGTTCTTTTCCAAAAGCGCCACTTTTATCATTTTCCCCATCCCAAACGATTCGTTGGCATCTCCAACTTGCCCAACCTCCCATTGCAGCCATGCGGGTCATGTTTACTACCGACACCGTCCCCATGCCCCTTGATGTATAGCGTTTACTAAAAATAAGACGCTTACTAGGTCTAGCGGAAATGGTTACTTACCTTCCTATCTCTTCGCCCTTCATTCGGTTTGCAAGCCGTTACGTCGACGATGCATTCGGAGTAGCAGCTGGATGGAATTTCTTCATCTTTGAAGCCGCCATGGTTCCCTTTGAGATTACTGCATGTAGCATGATCATCAATTATTGGAGCGATGTCGTTCCAGTAGCAGCTATCATTGTCATTGTGCTTGTGCTATTTATGTGTGTTCTCTCTCTCCCAACGAGGACGTCAGCAATCCCCTGGTGTCTGACAGGTGATATCTTAGACTTTTCAACGTCTTTGCAGTAAAATGGTACGGTGAGGCGGAGTTCTGGCTCGCTCTAGGGAAGGTATTGCTCAGTGTAGGCTTGATTCTTTTCACCTTCATTGTGATGCTGGGTGGCAACCCTAAAAGGGATCGGTTTGGATTCCGATACTGGAACAAACCCGGAGCTTTTGCAGAATATTATAAGACAGGGGATCTCGGCCGGTGGCTTGGATTTCTCGCCTGTTTGATTCAAGCCAGTTTCACGATTGCAGGGCCCGACTATGTGTCAATGGCTGCCGGAGAGGCTGTCAATCCTCGCATGATTTTGCCCAGCGCTTTCAATGGCATGTTCTATCGACTCACTTCTTTCTTTGTTTTGGGCGCTCTGTGTGTCGGAATCCTAGTTCCTTATAATGACCCAAAAATGGCCGCTGCGTTTGAAGATGATTTGCCTGGCGCAGCTGCATCACCGTACGTGATTGCCATGGACCGGCTCGATATTCCTATCCTTCCACACATCGTCAATGCCATGGTTCTTGGGGCGGCTTTCAGTGCAGGTAACAGCTATGTCTACTGCGCTAGCAGAAGTTTGTTTGGACTTGCTCTGGAAGGAAAAGCGCCGCGAGTCTTGACCAAATGCACCAAATCTGGCGTTCCCATATACTGTGTGGGAGTTGTTCTCCTAATTGCTCTTCTTGCCTTCCTGCAAGTATCCAACGGTGCGGCCGTCGTCCTGCAGTGGTTCGTTAATCTGGTGGGTTCAATTTCCGTTACACTTCGCCTCTTCCTTGGGAAGACATTTCTAACCGTATGCACAGGTCACTGCATCGCAGCTGATCAATTTCTCAGTCGTCACATTCACCTACACTCGGTTCAGGAAAGCGCTTATGGCACAACGTGTCCCTCGCCATTCTCTACCTTACCAGAGTCTCGGTCAACCCTATGTTGCCTATACCGCGATGGTGTGCACAATCGTCATGGCGTTCGTGGGTGGCTACGAAGTCTTCTTACCGGGCAACTGGGATGTGCCTACATTCCTCTTCTCGTACACAATGATCGGAATATTCCCGATCCTCTACTTCTCCTGGAAATTTTGGCATGGCACTTCGATTAAAAAGCCCGAGGAAGTCGACCTAGTGACAGGAGTCGACAAAATCGAGGAGTATACGAGAAATTACGTTGCCGAACCGTCCAGGTAAGATCCGATCCCCTCTAATTAATCCTCATGCTCAGCCAGGTTAAGCATCGCGCAGTAATATATTCTCAAGGTTTGCCGATTGGATATTTGCCTAACAATTATTTCGCGTCCTTGGGAGGCTGTCCTGAATATTAGAAGATTAGTTGTATTACTTACTATCTTTTTTCATGCCCTTCCCAAATGAAGTGCAGTGAATAATGTGTAGCTATGAAACGGAACTGAGCCCATAGGCGCATATGCGTGCATCCAACGAAAAGCATAGCGTTCAAGATGTCGATTAGCTTGTAAATAGGTATCTTACAACATACAGTTTGCAACCACATGGGCCCGACGATCAGATATATTATTTCTCCTGATCCTCTTGTCCACTTCCTGCAGCCTTCACGGCCTCCATCCGCAACTTATTCCTCTTCCCCAGAACCCGTAGCGTATTCAGTCTCTCGATCTCCGTCATCTGCCCCCAGTTTGTAATCCGCGATAACGTTCCATCCTGATTCACCACTAGAGGGCCTAGATGATCCAGCTTCACAGTGGAATCACCACCACTTATATCCAATTCCGCAGATTGAAAACCAGCTGTACTAGCATCCGGGAGGGCTAAATATTCTTTATTTTCAGGGGTGTGCGTAGCTGGGTCTTCTCTTTGTCGTTGCTGCTGCTGGTGGCGGTTTTGGGACGATCCAGTATTCATGGCCGTATAAGACTTTGCTTGCTGGTAGATGGGAGGAGATAGTGGACACTGAAGCTGGAACACCGAGAAAGCCCGACTTGGCGACTGAGAGTGAATATGAATATGAGTATTATGAAACGGTGGTATCGTTGCTGCTGCCGATGCAGGAGCGAGGGCGGTGGATGTACGGGATGGAATTAAGAGCGGATTCAGGATGAGGTGGAATACTGTTACGCGGGAGATGCTGGAGAGAGACATGTACATGTCTTGTTTGATTTTGGGTCTGATGTGAAGTAACTGAAGGTGGATTGGATTGGATTGGGTTGTCGATGAAACCTTTTTTTTTTTTTTTTTTTTGCGGCGGAGGATTCTAGAACGATTCGATCGAGCTCTTACAGTGTATCCGGATATGCTCCCCGCATACAGTCAGGTAGATTTCTCTCTCAGCCTCTTTCTTTTTTCTTTTACTGATGTATTTGGATATCATTGAAGCTACGGAGTAGTTTCTTAAGACTATTGGTATTATTTTTGGTATTGTTGTATTTCATTTACAAGGTGATATAATACAAGATATACTACTTCTATCGAAACCACCAATTAACCTGCAATACATCAGTATGCGACACACTATCAAGAATGATATGGTATAGAAGAAAACTTACGGAAGCTGTGACCCTCTTCCCAACTCCTTTGATGCTATGCCACCATGCTTTGGGGATAAATAATCCATCACCTGCCTCAAGATGCACCTCGTATCCCTTGCAATCGTTCTTTGAACCAGATATGTCCGAGACATCACCCCAGACAGCCTCTTCCAACAAAGCCCTCTCCTGGCCCTGCATCATTTCCTCTCCCCGAAACGCAGCTGCCTCGTGGCCACCACTCTTTTCCAATTTTTGTCTCACCGAAGCAAACAAAGCCTGACCCTTATCAGGCGCGATCAATCGCACAACTTTCTTGCCGGCAAGTTGGACGAAAAGATTGGGATTCGGATCACGATGAAGAGGAGTATATGTCGGTGGATGTCCGATCCACACGTTGGTGTCGTAAATGTCGCCTCGTCCTGCTTGGGACACGAGAGCAGGAGTTGGGAAATCGTTGCGCAGTGTTTGTGGTAGATCAAGGAGCTGACACTGTGCCAGATACAGCCGTGTAGGCGGTGATTGAGTCTCTGCTGCACGGATCCATTCCAAGAAAAGGCTTAGCGGTGCGTGGAATTTCCGGAACCCAATCTCATCTTTCCCTGGGCTTTCTTGGTGTGCACTCTGCTCTAGATGCGATTGGGTGAGTTCTAGTGGTACCAATGCGTCTGCACCGTGCTGTTTCAGGTACGCTATATTCAATCGCGACGCTTCTGGCTGGGATAGGGATGTCTGAAACCAACGCTCGACGGCCGGGAAGTCACCGAAGTATCCAGGGGGAAGGGTAATCGGAAGTTCGGGGATAAAACATCTCTTGCGGAATTTGACTATATCGACGCCTTCGAGGATATCGAGAGGGTGGTAACCTGAGGAGGACGTGGAAGCTTCATCCCGAGAGCTGGACCAGCTTCGTCTCGTTACGGACGATCGTGCGACTACGCATGTTAAATGCAGTCGAACCCGCGGGTTAACGTAAAGCATTCCAACCGAGTAGTTGGCTACTTATTAGCGTTCCCTGCATAACTTGGTGATAGCTGTATTGTCGGGAAATCTCAATTTCCGGCTTCCGGCTGAAGGACTGATCTTACCTACTCTGAGTAGTAGACTGGATATGAACCATTCGGAGGCTAGATATTGATAATTGGATTATTGTGAATACATTCTCTATAATTGGAATCCACCCTCAGATTTATTTACACGTGGTTTGAATATGGCTGATCGGTGTCTCTGTCGATCGCACCTCCACCAACAGAATCGACAAACATCCCAGTGTTATATGCGTTTATACTGGTATATATCAGGATCCTCTGTTTGAACTGCCACTAAGCCCTAGTACTGTACATCATGACCGGAGTAGGTTCGAGATGTTCTGGGCCTTTAATTCTTACGGTCTTGATTCGTGATCATGTCCGTAGCATATCCCTCTGGAATCCCCCTCCGAGATTGGTCCATATTAAATGAAATAACTACTCGTTTCATCGTAGACATAAACTCCACCCTTCTAGTTCTTCTCGATGGGTCTGGCAAGAGCTTCCTTTGCCCTCAATTTATCCAAAAACGCATCAATCGAGCCTGCCAAGTCTGGGGAAACGGAAAACCCCGCGCGAGCACCGATGGTCCGGAAAGGAATCTCTCCGCGCCCATTACCGCCATCTTCAGTCCCAACAACATACCCAATCACCCCCAGCATCAGCCGGTATGTCTTCCGAGTCCCCCCAGGTGGACATTCTATCGTCCCAGCCGGTGTCAGGCGAGCAGAATTCCACCAAGACTGGTGACGGTGCGAAGAGGAAAGCGGAACATAACAACGGAACACACACGCGGTCGAAGCGGAATCGCTACATCTCCATTGCCTGGTATGACGCACGATCTAGAATCGCCAAGTTCCCCAAGTTCCCCCATGTCCATCCCAAGGAGATTGACGCTGACGACTGATGGGTTTGTTTTATCAGTAACGAATGCAAACGACGCAAAATCAAGTGCAATGGTCAAGTCCCCTGTCAACGCTGTGGGCATCTTAATCTCGAATGTGAGCAAGGCGAATGCGCAAACTGTTATCTCTACTGTTATTGACCCCTTTTTCGATAGGCCGGTATGCGCCGAATTGCTGTAATAATAATTTCAAGGACTCTGAGTGCGTTTGATCCCGTCCCTTCCTCCCTTTTCCCCAGACAGCCTGGTAGCAACTGACCAACGCCACCACGAACAGGGAGTTCCGCTCTATGAAAGACCAAATCACCACTCTCCAAGATCAAGTCAACAGCCTCTTCACTAGCCTCAATGACCTTCGGACGCAAAAATCTTCTCTGGACTCGCCGGGGTTTGAGAATTTTTCCCGTGATGGGTCGCAGTCCGTCTTTACTCCTATGCAGGTCGGGCTGGCCAAACCACGCAACAGACCCCCTCGGTTCCATGGCCCTACAAGCTCCGCCTTTAATTTTGATGTGGCAAGGTCCAGCCTTCAGAACATGGGTATCGCACCAGCAGAGGAAGTAATAACGGACGACATCACTACCGCGCATGGTACACCTATGGAATCACCTCAGCTGGCGTCTCTTGCCCCTTCTATACATCCTACAAAGGATCCAATATGGGCCATTAAGCGGGAAGATGCCTTAAGGCTTTGTCAGGTCTACGAAGATGAAATTGGCATCATGTATCCTCTTGTAGACATTGACAAAGTGACTCAACAGATTAACTTGCTCTATACATTTATGGAGGCTGCAACACGGACTGGCTTCGCGCAACGAGGGCTTCCAGGAGCAGATGGTATTCATGATGAAAATACGAACCTCTTGAAGATGATTCTTGCAACAACCCTGATTGTTGAGGGTGGGGGTCAGAGCGAGCTCGGTCAGCGACTGTATATGAGCGTAAAACCCGCCATCGAATCCAAACTTTGGGATTCGGTGAGCATCAAAACAATCCAGCTCTTGGGCATGGTGGTATGTTTCTCAGAAACGTGATGAGAATCTTGGTTATAACTTCGAATTCTGACAGGCAACCTATCATTTCCATACGGACGATGATGCCATGGCGTACCGCATCATTGGTCTAGCTGCACGAATGTGCCTCGAAATGGGCCTTCACCGACGAGACGCATTGGTAAAAACCTTTCCCAATGAGGAGCAATGGCCAGAGGTAATCAAGATTTTTTGGGCCATTCACACTCTCGACAGACGTTGGGGCTTTGGAACAGGGCTACCATTCGTCATCCAGGACGAAGACATTGATCCGAACCTTCCAGAACCGGTACAATATACTGCCAAGTATTTCCCAATTATATTCCCATACGCTAATCGGACTTCCAGGATGCATCACTGCCGTACCTGAGATGTATGGTTGCATATAACCGCATCAGTTCTAAGATTTGGTACTCCGGATTAGGTTCGGAGGGAGCGACCGACATACGCCAGGATGAGATTGGTTATTTAGACTATCAGATCCTTCAATGGTACAAGCAGGTGCCAGATACCTTGAAGTTCTATCCAGTGGAGTCTCCGAAGCACGGCGAGCCGGCCAGTCGTGGTCTCCGACGATTACGGGTGCTCTTGTACCTACGCATGAACCAACTTCGCATTCTCATCTACCGCCCGGTCCTTCACTCCGCAGTAAGCATCGCTGAAGACAAGGGACACGCCCAAACAGTGGTGGGTGTCGCCAAAGATACGGTCCGCGTACTCACACGACTTAACCAAACCTCCGACATCTACCGCACGCAACAGATCACCTTCAATTATTTCCTTGTCGCCGCGCTAGCCGTTCTTCTTCTTGCTGTCTGCCACGCACCGGCCGATTTCAATCGGCAGGTACGGGACGAGTTCTACATGGCACTCGATCTCGTCAGCGGGTTTAGTACGAAGTCATACGTATCGAAGCGGTTATGGAAGACCATCAAAGGTCTTCGCAAGATTGGGGAGAGACTGGGCATGCTGGTTCGTCCCTTTGGGACCGACTCGAACGACCCACATTCGACAGCAGCGGTGGCCATGGCCGGTTTGGCCGGCCATCCCATGGAGGATATCTCGGTTTATGGGACCATGAATGGGGTAGAGTTGGGGAATAGCCCATTGAATGGACTGCAGATGAGCCAGGAGCTCACCAATTTGTTCGAGGCCGTGGGGGGCTTTGGCAACTTCATCGCCCCCGGCACGACACACGATGGCATCAATGGATTTGTTGGTCACGAGGGGGAGATCCAGAACACAGGCGAAGGGCTTTCTGGAGTTTTAGGAGATGAAGGGGAATTCTCAAGGGTCATTCGAGATCTATTCTAACGAGGTGTTTTGGTGGAATTTTCAGTTATATGTGGCGTTATATACGGGATAACGCATGGGAGATTCTTCTTGTTTTGTCTTTCTTCTCGATATAATTCTTATGTGAAGGTTTCGTCATGAAAATAATGGAAGTCTAGCACTGGACAGATGCAAGTAGATGAATGATGTTGTGGTTCAGGCCTGAAGATCCAGGCCTATCCTCCTTCCCGGTTTGGGGGTACACGTGATGGGGGCGAACCAGCAGCTCCTTGACTCTTGAGAGTGGCTGCCCCCCATGCCTCTTTCTCCCATCCCATCCCATCCCATCCCGACCAAAGCCATGCTCCAGGTGGTGAGTGACCGTTTGTGAATCCACTCCTTTGGAATTTGCATCGTGCTGGGGTTTGTCTCTCTTCACTGGTTGCGCACTGCCATCCATTCCATCTCTGCCAACCACTTTTTTTTCCACCGCCCCACGAACCTAATTTCGGAGACCCCTCGACTCCGTCGATCGATCATTGCACGATCGAAAAAGCAGACATTCAACAGCACACGAGGTGCACCGGTCGTTGAAGATCCGATAATTGCAATCCTACACCATTCGACTGCCGTACTTTTGAGCAATTTCGATGCTCCTTTGACCACCGTCAAGCCATAGCCACCGCGTCAACGCCCTCATCGCACAATAATCGGCCCGCATCCTGTCATGACCCCTCAGGTTCCTAGGTAGACGCAATTTCTTTTACCCCAGAGGCTAGACGGATCTCCGTAATTATCTGCTTCTTTTTATTATTTTATTCCCAACAGCTTGTTCTTGTTTTATTTTTCTGGTGTCAAACAACCCCAGTTCGAGACTTCTGCCGAGACCCTATACCAACTGGTGCAAAGCCGGCAGATATCGCCATCTCTTTACGGGAGCATATTGAAACCGTTCCCCTCAATATCTCGGCAACGTGTCGAGAGCGACAGGTTCGGCGTTGGCCGACGGCCTAGAGAGGCTGGATCTGAGTCAACTGTCTGAATCAACGCCTCCATCATCCGCATCCGACTCATTCGATATGTCGTCGTCGGAGGGTGCTCCGGAGTCTTGGATCTCCTCCTTCTGCTCTTTAATGGGCCATGAATACTTCGCAGAAGTATCAGAAGATTTCATTGAGGATGACTTCAATCTGACGGGGCTGCAGTCGCAGGTGCCCATGTACAAGGAGGCGCTGGAGATGATACTGGATGTGGAGCCGGAAGAGGACGAGGAAGAAGAGGAAGAGGAGGAGGAGGAAGATGATGATGAAATTTTGGGTGATGAGAAGCCGCCGGGGTACCGGAGGGCTGGTGAACGAAGACATACACGCGTGGCGAGCGATTTGAGCGTGATTGAGAGCTCCGCCGAACTCCTCTACGGCCTTATTCACCAGCGGTACATTACTTCACGACCGGGGATCCAGCAAATGCTCGAAAAGTATGAGATGCAACACTTCGGCATCTGCCCTCGCGTCTACTGCAACGGGTGCAAAGTTCTACCGGTGGGACGTTCTGATACTCCTGGGCAGGAGACTGTGAAGCTCTTTTGTCCGAGTTGCCAAGACCTGTATACTCCCCCGAATAGTCGGTTCCATTCGGTTGATGGGGCTTTCTTTGGGACCACGTTTGGGTGCTTGTTCTTTATGACATTCCCTGATCTGGAAATTGGACCACGGTTTGAGACACCCACTGGGCCCTCCTTGCCTTCAACAAACAACCAGGCGTCTTTCCAACCCAGGGAGATCAACGGCGTACGGACGATCAATTTCAGCCCCGGGCTTGGAAATGGCAAAGTTTACGAGGCAAAGATTTACGGTTTCCGGGTTTCGGAACGGTCTCGGGCAGGACCGCGCATGAAGTGGTTACGGATGAAGCCGGGGGGATATCACTGCACTTGACGAAATGGGACTCTATCAGTCGTATCATGGGACTGCAGACAACGATGGAGATACCGAGATGGGGGTCGCTTCTGGTGGTGCACAGAACTCGGCGATTGCCAAAAGGAAAAAGGCGCCGATGCGAAGACGGCGGTTTAACAACCAGATGAATATTAACGGAGCAGATGCTGTGTAAATGAGGTGATGAACTTTTTCCTTTTGTCTTTTTTTAATACTTTTGTTCTCGTTCCCAATGAAGAGAGAATTATAGAGGGAACAGCGTAATGGAGATGAGAAACAATTGTACGGTTTTTATGAGTTCATTCCTCTTTGTCTTCTCTCCCGTTCTGCCCCAGGTTCTATTTTTTTATGGACTTCCTTTTCTTTTACCTTGGCCTCCTCCCTCGTCCAGTGCCTAGTTATATCATCCGTTACGCAAGTCCTTTTCTCCTCTTATTTCCTTAAGTACATTTACATATTTTTTTTACTGCATTAAGGCGTCGTTGAGTCGAACATATCTTCTTCCTGGCGTACAGATCAAGCTGAGTACAGTACAGAAGAACTCATGGAACTGAATGATTGTTGTGACCACTAGTAAATGACATGGCTGTCAGTAGGCGACAACGGGAACCCAGTAGATATCGTCTCTTTTGATAAGCGACGAAGGCCAGAAAGAACCCATCGGTGTTCTCCGATAAGCCTAACTGGAAGCAATATCTACTTGTTTAGACTAAGTGGTAAATAGTGATCGAACTTGGATACCCATACACTAGAATAATCATGAGATGCAGAAACTGGCATTCATTTCCCTCGATAGGTAGGGTGAATAGACTAGAGTGGCTATTTTCATCCATCCATCCATCCAGATATCTAATATATACATATTTTCTTTCCCAGGTCCTCTTCATGAACTGGATACATTTACCTTTTTTGCTTCAAGAGTAAAATGGAAACATCTATCACCTCTTGGATTGGTATATGCATAAATATTACTCATGGATATACATTTTATTCATTTATCCATTCATTTATTCTATTTTATTTATTTGTTTAATATTTTTTGTGAAAAAAAAAAAAAAATGAATAAATATTGATTATTGGTTAGAACAGCCGAGATGAATGCGATGATGCCATCTCGCTTTCTGAAACAGACCAGGAAGGACAGCCCAGAAGAACTAACATCTAACGAGACTAATCAAGGAAAAGATAGACAGCATCTGGCAGCATCCCCACTAATGACATTCGCACGTGGTAAATGAATGATCGTTCAGCCTCCCGTAATCGTAATCTTCAGAATCCCTGCATCTTATGACGGCGACGAGGATGAAGATGATTTGGAATTCTAATAGATATTAATTAAATATTTTGAATTAATGAGACAGAGTCAAGAGCCAGAAAGGAATAAAAAGGAGGGGCAAAAAGGAGGGGCAAAAAGGAGGGGGAGAAATGAAAAGCAGTCTAGGAATAATTCAATAGGCCAATTTCTATTTCTAATCATTAGTGATTTGAATGAAAGATGAAAGACTGATTAGTACTCCGTATACTCCGTAGTAGCCTCCAGATCAACATCCTTGCAGGGATTCCTTCGTATCCATCATTAGGTATTATTGCAACATCTCCCTCCCCCTCCACGGCAATACTTTGCATTGATTCATATCCTTCGTAAACCATAATCATGCACCAAGTAAAGCCACAAATTGCAGCCCTTTAAGACCTGTGTCTCTCGGATTTCACCGGCATCAAGAAGAATGGTTTATTGGACTGCTTGAGCCGCGCATGTGTGACCTTGCGTGACGAATCCAGGCTCAGCATTCGAATGCAAGACTACTGCAAAGAAATCAACACCTGGATACGAGCTCCAGCCCAGTGGCTGTTAACAAGGCATATCACAATCTGAGTTTGTTCCTCTATGTATTCACTCTTCCCGTTCACAAAACAAGATAATTAACCTAGGTGTTGGTGGACTTCACCAACACTGAACAAAAGAGATCACCAGTCGCCACATGGCCTGGGGATTAGGCGCCCAGCTAGTGCCAGCCAGCGGCACGCCGCTAGGATGGGGATGGAATGTTGGACCACCAACTATATACTACACCGTGCCGACTGTCAGCATTCAGTTTCCCGGATAACGACCGTCATTGGATCGTTTGTTAATCTGGCTCGGGAAGGTATAGCCGCTCTAGGGAAAGCGACCAACGTTGGCTCCCGGTAAGGCCCCAGTCTGTATGTTGTTGTTGTTGTTGTAGTAGTAGTAGTAGTAGCAGCAGTATGTCCTTGAGGGGATCCCATGGACGAACATCGACACAAACAAAGCAGACAAAGGAATGTGTACCCAGTCCATGTACCTCGTGGCAACACGCCCACTACGATGGTGTCCGGGAACAAAAAGGCCGACAGTCTGGCTGGGAATCTGCGCTAGTAGGCTAGATCTGGTCGATCGACTCTGGATGACTCAAATATCAATAGATAGTTAGAGGAGAAACAAAGTACGGAACTAACACTCTTGGAGCAAATGAACCTCCCTCTTTCGGGTAGCACAGGGCCGATAGTTGCTGGCCCAAAACAGCTCCCGGGCCAGGGCCTGCAATATTGCATCGTCTGCATCAAATGATCATCGTCTGTACCACGCCATGCCAGCGCGGTGGAGGCGCAGCAGTCGGCTCTCTTCTTCTCCAGTGCACGCAGAGCCCCACTGAATTGATGCAGATGGCCATTTTTCCCCATGATCATCATTGTTGGCGGTATTTTTCTATTCTTTCTTTTCTTTTCCCTTTCAACAAGTAAGGAAGTATAAATCAATAAAACGGTCAAAAAAGGAAAAAAAGAAAATACAGACAGATGAGGAAATCTACAAATCACGATCTTTCATGGAGGAGTCTGGCCCAGGCGAAGAATAGTGAGTGACTACTCTGTACTTCGTTCTTACTGCAGAGGACTCAACCTTTTGGTCTCATTATTTATCGAATCCGGTTCAATCCGCTCTTCATCCTCGAACCCCGGCAAGTCACTCCGAGGAACATCCAGTCAGTCATGGGCGAAACGTATACGTTGTCCAGGTATGAATCCTTTGAGGAGACAGCCAGGGTGTTTGGGGTCCATTTTCCATAAGGTTAATTAATAATTGATTAGACCCGTGAATAGTGAATACGCACAAGGCCTCCATATTTCGCCAGTAGTCCACCCCGGCGGAGTCGGTCACTGCCTATCTATCCGTTCCGCGATACGAGTTAGTACTCCGTAGGTAGTAGTACCACAGTGCACTCCATGAGGTTGTCACATTCCCTCCCGCCGCCCAGAAATAAACGATCCCCGATCCCTAGATAATTGCAGAATCCCTGTCTAGCGCCGGTCCATCAGGCTCCCGCGGTCCCACCAGGTATTTGGGGGCCAACTAACAAACAATCACCGCTGGAGAACCAGAGAATGCGGACTCGCTAAGTAGGACCAGGTATGGATGGAGTGGAGGAAGGGAAATGAGAAGAGTAGCCATGTCATTGATGCATTCTGAATCTCCGTAAAGTGTACGCCGCCGGCCCAACTCTGTCAGAACGCCCGTAGGAGTGCCTCTATCGGTCTCAAAAATCCACCCGTTCATAACCCCAGCTAGCCGTGTTCCGCCTCCTTCGCTGATTGGAAATACAAGCAATAAAAATATGTCAAGAGCGGGAATTGTACATAAGAAAAAAAGGTCAAAAAAATACGAAGAGCATTTATCCCGTTCCAAGCCCGTAACCAAAACATCATACCAGTCGTTAGAAAACAGAAAAGCAAATGCAAAAAAATACTGATCCAGAAACACTCCGAAGCTATTACAGCAATGAAGGAAACGAGTGAGGGGAGCATGTATCAGACTCCGGAGTAAGAGGACATGCCATGATCGATGGCTCTGCCGGCGTGGATGGCGAGGAGCGATCATCGCTGTATACATGTGACAGCGGTGGCATCTGAAGGCATGGTATTAGCGCTTGTTGGCTTGGAGGCTCCGAACAGATCGATTCAATGAACGGGAAAGGGTATGTACCGGGATATTAGACTCTGCGAGGTGGTGAGGGGTCGGGCACAAGTCAATCCCAGCCATAGATGCATAGCTCATGTTGAATGGGCTTATGATATCTTCATCTGCATAGGCCGGGTGTCTCTTGGTTGGTCCTGTCGTGGTCATTGTAACTGGGATAATCGATGGTATCGGTGGTCCGTATTCTCCCTGGATAGGCGCATCATGATAGACACCCGAAAGGGAATGGTACGGGGGCGATTGCCCGTACGTCGATTGTCCGTAGGGATCCAGGTGAGGATAAGAAGGATAGGAGAACACCGGTGGCGGTGATGCGGAGAGCTGCCGCGTGCATTGATGAGAGAACATTGTCCCACGCTCTTCTTGGGTAGAGTAGCTATCATAAGTGGCGGCTCGCTCGGCGGCGTTGCGACTGTGTGCATTCAAGGTCGAAGACTTGGAGGTACGTTGGCTTTTGCTACGGGGTTTCGTCGACTGCACCAACTTTGGTGCTTCTGGTTTCTCAAGAGACCGTTCTGGGGATACTGAGGCAGTGGCAGCGCGCTTCTCCAAATCCTCCAAGCGGCGCTTCAGCTTTTTCCCTATTGATCACGCGATGGTTAGTCTCAGGCTGGGCTGTTTAGGCCACTATGGTTTCACTTACGATAGTTTCGCTGTGCGATTCGGTTCTGGATGCGTCGTCGTTCGGCAAGATCTGAGATCTTGGTCCAATCTTCATTGGGGTTGGCATTCGGACTGAAGGCGCTGCTGGTGCCATGGCTTGACGAGCTTCTTGAGCCAGAAGACTGGTGATACGAATAAGCGGTGGAGCGATTCATATTGGAAGTGTGCTATATATAGAAAAAGCGACGCCGATAAATCGAGACTATCAGGAAGTCTTGAGCAGAAGCTCTGAAAAAGTAATAAGCAGAGATGGAGTAGATGGATGATAGTGACTACAGATAAAGACAAAGTAGGTTCAGCTGAAGTATAGGTCTGGACAGAGTGGAAGATGAGGGAGGAACAAGATTGACTATATAGATACAGATCAAGGTAGGTTAGGTACCCGTCAATATGATCAGCACGTTCCGTAGAAGGAAAGCTAAAACGAAGGCCAGGAAACAGTCAGTATTTAAAACCTAATGGGGCCACGGCCGATCAGCTGGAGAGAGTGTAGCTTGTGCTTGCTAAGCCACGTCTCCGAAGGGACGGACAATTGAACCGTTGTGATAACAGTCCATTTCCGTGTTCCGTGGAATTTAATGGCTCTTGTTTTTTTTTTTTTTTTTTTAAATCATCATTAGTATTATTAACTTTTTTTTCCTTGGAGGGGGTGTGGGTTTTGGTAGCAGGTGGGATGCCTAGGGCCTCGCAGCATGTGCATGGCTAAACCATGTGTTGGTAGGGAACTTTTCCCGAATGGATGCGCAGGGCTGCGTCACTAATGCTCGGGTGGGCTGAAGGAATCCTAGGACGTGAGGCTGTTGAAGCGGTCCCCGATGACCGAAGATGACCGAAAGGGAAAAAAAAAAAAAAAAAAAAAGAGAGAGAGAGACAGCTAGGCAGGCAAAAACCAGGCAGTGCTGAGCCAACAGCGCAGGGTTAAGCAACCAATCTCGACCTTGCCATGTGGTTCCCACAAGAGGTAGTATTACTGTCCATCGAGGTCGGGGTTGGGTGCATTATTATTTTCTCTTCGACTGCTGTCTCAAATGTTCTACTACCCCGGTCAATTTATTTTTCAAGTGCCATGATATTTGAATCGGCACTCCTTATGGTGGTATTCTTTCTCTCTCTTTTATTTTTTTTATTTTCTATTTTTTTTTTGTTTTTGGTCAGTTCTGGTCATTCCCTATGAGTCTCAACAGAGAATAAAATCCCAGTGTTGTACAGAGTAAAACATGTTCAGGGTGGGCTGAATTCCTCAGCTCGCAGAAAGGCAGTTAAAAGTTGAAACAAGTACGATGCACTGGGCATTTTCCAAATCGGTCTAGTGTTCCTGGACCATTACCCCCCAAACCAACAAACGTCGATAAGGAAAAGGGAGAAAAGAATAAAGAAAAAGAAAAAGGAAGGCACTATCGCACATTTTAGGCTCCTTGCTGGCAGGGATTATTGACCTCGCATATTGCGTGGGGGAAACACTGGACTACTAGACCAGCATAGATGTGCAGGGTAAGTAGTATTTACCTAGTCTGGAAATGCAATGGGTAAATTCAGAAGGGGTCAAACGAGGGAACCAATAATCGTCCTCCCACATGAAACAGGAAAGGTGGGCGCGTGGCTTGACAGGATGTTACTGCAGGGAGGGGGCGGAATTTCCTTTCGAAGGTATGGTGGCCCCGAGGTTGTTGGTATCAAGACAGTATCAACGGTATTAATCCAAGGCACAGTTACACAGTTGGTGAATACCCCCATAGTAGAATCCTCATCACTATCACCTATTCCAAGGTAACTATCCCCCGTTTCTGAATATGTTACACTTAATTTTTCCTGATTTTTTTTTTCTCGGGTATGCTGGTCATCCGCCGATCTGCATAAGCATTCTGTATGGGTTTGTTTGGTTTTGCGAATCTGTCTCGCCATGACGAACATCATCACACACCACGAGGATTTTATGCCAGAAGGTCGGATATCAAACTACCTTGAATGCGATGAGGTACGGTTGACTAGAGGCTCTTTGACAGCTGTCTACCGGGCAGTAAGTCTTTTCTTTTGTTTTAAGAGAATACCAAAGTAAATGATTGCTACCATTGAAAATTACTCATCTTCCTATATCTTTTGGTTTCATCTTGTCTAGCGGCTTCCACGAAACTACTCCTCTAAGTAGCGGGGCAGGAATTATTGAGTAGGTTGGAAATTGGAACCAACATTACCCTCTGTTATAACAGTAAATGGACCCCAGCGGGAATGTTTAACACAAGGCAGTCAAGCAGACTGAGCTCCGCCTCCGTCTAACCAAGTTTCGTTTCCGGATGACGAGTACCTCAGGGTTAGTGTCACCTACCTTACATGAGAGACACTGAGGATGGCCAAACTTTGCATGGCCTCTAGGATAAATTCTGCTATATCCAATCACATCACTATATAGCAGATACCCAATTAAGGAAATAGATACCAACTGACCTCCTGCATTCTTCATCTGCAGACGGGATCCAAAGGGGCAAATCCATGAAGGTGCGGCTGGAAACTTACGGGTGGCAGGTGCACGGTCTCGACTTCTGCCACGTTGCACCCCTTAATCTTGGCAACACACTAAGGATAAAGATCTCACCTGTCTCCAAATGTACGGGAGGGTAGTTCTGCTGAAGTAGATAGTCTATAATTCGAGAATCATTCTCTCGTAATTTTTTTTTTTTTGGATCAGACATGTCCTGAAAATGACGGCTATCTTAATCTTTAGTTAATGTCTCCACTGTATATTCGGAAGCTAAACGTTGAGTAAAGAGCGTGGCGGCCGAGGCGATCATCGCCTGGTCATCTGACGAACTTGTTTGACAGCCGAGCCTTGCCATCTGGACGTTTACTGTATTTTTAGTTTTTATTTTTTTTTTTTTTTAAAAAAATACCGTCTCAAGGTATATACCCTTGAAGAAATCGTTGTTGGTTATGGAATGCTTTGTCAAAATACCTACAGGCCTGCTCTAGGCACCCTAGCTATGAAGTTGACATGTTGTGCTATGACTTCAAACCAGTCAGAGGCAGCGAGACACTTGCCAAATCAGGGTGACGCACCTAGGCCCAGTAGCTGTATTTAGAACTCCTATTGACCAACCTGCTATAGGCAAGGTATGCTACTTATCATCTCAGAAGCCACCCCTTGCAGTAAGAATAAGTGGACGGGAAATAAGTTTCAAGAATTCGGTGTGGGTGAGTATAGGTGATGGAGTCGACTCAGTTTCCACTGCGGAACCGGGTACTTTGTTAGCGCTATGAGGCTCAAATACCCACATTTACCCATTCTGTAATAGTGGATCTAGACAGCGGGCGTATTCCGTACGGAGTATGTAGCTACTAACCAAGAGGGGAAATACCTAGGCAGGCATTCCGGACCCTCACCCTGTGTAGGGCTGAAATTGCGTGGGCTCGTTGGTCAAATGATTAATTATTAGAGTACCACCCTGGGCGCTCTTTCAGGACTTTCAGTACTCTTCTTAAGTCTGGTCAGCTTGAGTATAACACCAATAATATGTCCTAATCCGTCAATGTCTTGTTGATCCTGGCTGTGTTTTCCTTGGACTGAGCTCGCTTCCATTCATCCAGAATCAACCCCAGCTCCTTCAGTTCGCTACCTCATGTAACCCTATCTCGTATGAGCCTTCCGCAGCTTTTTCACTTTAGGCCCCATCGTCCGAAAATACTATGCGCCTACCTACTCGGTATATCCCATCATCGTCCTGTAACAATTGAAATGTTTGACGTTGCCCGTCAACTCTCCAGTTTAATCCCCGCTGATTTGCCTGGACAGATTGCATTTGCCAGGATAGTGAGTACTCGATGAGGCTTACTGGAGCAGTTGAACGTTCTAGCAAACATCTGGAAGCATTTTAGCCCCTACCCCCTCATAGATTTTATTTAAATGCTATTAATAATATCTCTAATGCTCTGTGCTCCGGTGTTGCAGTAGGTCTGACGGAGAATGCATGACATTACCATATTCAGCGACCGGAGAATTCTGGTTTCAGAAAAAGCAGAGTCTGTACAACTAACATTTTTTACTTGACACGCTTTAAGGATTTACTCAATCGGTAAATGGATTTGCTACTGTAGATTCCTTGCCGTGGCTACATTAGTGGTATCGTTGGGGGCTCTTCCATCCGTCCCGGGTTACAGTACCAATTGCGGTGACAGCATACCTTAGGCACCGGCACTCGTAAAATTCTACGAGTTGGCCATAAATATCTCTAGAATACGAATTTCAGCCGCAGAGACATGACGTATACGGGATGTGCACCGTGGTTGGACTCGCTGGCTGACAGAAATAGTTTGGCTTGCTTGTAGCTAGGCCTACCAGAGCAGTAATACTGAATACTCTGATGTGTTGTTTCTTAGAAAATAGTTGGGAGTTTGGCAACTTCCTGCTGAAATATTCTAGTATGTTGGAGGACCCATCACTGCGGAGTACCTGTGGATGATTACCTTATGGCAGATAAACATCTTACTTATTTTCCCACATCGACCCTTCAGAACGACTCTTAACTAAGAGACCCCAATTTCGTGTATCCGGCTTATCCGGATTTCGGAGGGCCAGGCTTTGGCTGTATCTTGATATATTTTACGATGTTATATGGCTAAAGTAGGAAGGACTAAGTACGAATAACAGAGATTTGGGTGAATTATTGTGGCCTAGAGGTAAAAACGGTGGCTTAGTACTTAACCTGAATGCTCGGTAAGATACCTCCTTTTTTTTTTTTTTTTAAATTTGCTAGGCTATGACTTCCTGCTGGCTTGCTTGGAGGGCCGAACAATAAACTAGTAAATTATTGATACATGGCTGTACGCCAGTGCTGTAAAACAGCAATGAGAATAAGAATGGCAATTTAATAATTAATAATAAACACGGTTTCCCATAATGACACATGTTGTTAGTCCAACAGGCAGCTAGGATACTATGTTATTAAGGGTTGACAGAAACCAATTAAATCCAATAAGTGGGGAGGCGGTTTTAGTACTCGGGTATCGGTGACTTAAATCCGATCTCCGTGCTCATTAGGAATTCGTTTCCCAAGCCTTCCGAAGCTCGGAGCTCGGAGCAGTATATGCATTATGCAATCATTGAAAGGTAGCGGAAGGAAGCGACAAATTACCTCCTCGTTAGTCTATGGCATCACTTCAGCCAAGCTTCCGTCATGCTTTCCCGGGCAAAATCACCGAGATGATTGGCAAAGATGATGAAAATATGTACTAGTTACATATTGCCGATTGTAACATTGCATTGCGGCTCGCCAGCCCCTCTCTACCACAAAGACACATCAACTGGTAGGTGAGTCAAGCGTGTGTAGGTACTCCGCATTGTTTGGATAGGTTCCATCGTATTTGGGGCCCACTGAGCACATACACAGCCTTGGTAATCCTGCGGGGATCAACACTCCTAGTCATGATGATGTACCCACCCTGTTGAGTACCCACAGCTCCACGTATATTCGCCATTGCTATGATCGATCGATCCCGTCCCGGCCCCGGGGGTTTAGTGAATTGACTTGACTGACAAATGTGCATGTGCGTGGGTTCTAAAAATTACCAATTTTCCGTGGTCTCGTGAACTGACGGTAGGAATCCTCCCGACAGATTGTGGATCGCTAGTACTTGCTCGCTTTGAGACAGTACTTGGCAGAGATATCTGTTTGTGCTTGATTAGATGGGTCCGAAGTGGGGGCTGAGGACACAAGCACTAATTGTCATTTATCCCATACTTCGTTAGGTAAAAGAGTGGAGGGAGTCATTGGCTCAGGATCAAAGACATTTTGAGTGCTGATACCTGTACTCGTCACGCTGCCGTGGCTTTGCTTGGCCAACAGTCAATAGGTATAATTTTTCTTCGCCGTAGCTAGAAGGAGGAAGACAAGCGAATTGATTCTTAAGCCAGGCTACATCGTTACCAAGGGTCGCTTCACAACGAATGCAACTGATGTGGCCCCCAATGTCGACGAGGCTGTGGGTGTGAAGTATTGTGTTTCAGGCGGCTAGCAGTATAAAGGGAGATGGCTGAATTTCTACACTTACTAAAACCACTATGTTGGTGCGCAATGGTGGAAATGAGCATGGCTTTTGTGTTGTTGCTTTAGTTTGCTTTGGCAGCCTGCCTGATTGATGTCTTGAAACTTGGTAACAGCCAAAATCTATAGACCTGTAGACGATACTCTACAAATATACATTTAACAGAGATCATGTCAATAGAGTACAAGTGCAACACTGTAGTGCATCCCCCTAGTCCAATCCAGACGGTTCAATGGTGCCTGTGACATCCAGTTCTCTATGGGCAATATGTCATTGGCCTTGTTACTCAGACCAGATGACCTATTAATCAAGGCATTTGCCGGAAAGAGATCAGAAAACCAATGGTACAACAAGCAGCTAACCTTCTGGCTGCTCCTACCGTGACAAACACTGATTTTGATTCATCGAAACTCTGGCGATATAGCACTTGCTATTTGCCGGAACCACCACGATCACCTTCATTAGATGGTACTAATTCTCATTTTGGATGAGTTAGGTCCATTCAAGCATAATCACCGTTGTGCTGTTTTCTCTGGGCCCCGAGCATTTCAGGGAAGTCAAATTAAGTTGCCTGAGCAGGACTGAATGGACTATGATTTCTCGCTCTAAAATAGCAGTGCTCATGAGATATCGTATAAGTTGGTAAACAAAGAAGAAAAAAAATCATAAAGTCCCAGAATATAACAATATTTCATCTAAATGCAGGACACAAAACAGGATCACACTCCCCAATATTCCAGACATTTTACAGTTCAAGTCTATCATCTACAGAACATAACTAAAGACGGTCAGCATGAAGCCTCAATGGCAAATATTCAACGGTAGAACATACCTCCAGTGATGATCTTCATCACCATACTGAATTCCCTCGATCCAATTTTTCATTTGGAGAGCAATTTCGCCGGCTTCTTCGTTCTCCTTCAAGCCACAGTTCACTGACTGGCCTCGGTAGCTGATAGATCGAACGGGGCTCACGATAGCTGCAGTACCAGAGCCAAAGACTTCAAGGAGCCTCCCCTCCTCGGCTGCTTCAGCAACTTCTGCCATTTTAATCTTGCGCTCGGATATCGTCCAGCCACTCGATCCTAATCTTTCACGAGCAAGCGACAAAACAGAGTCCCGGGTTACGCCCTCAAGGATTGTTCCATCCAAAGGCGCGGTAACCAATTCCTTCTGACCTGTCTCTTTATTCTTCAACGCAATGAAGAGGTTCATTGTACCAACCTCCGTCACATATTCTTCCTCTCCGAAGAGCCACAGGTTCTGTTGGAATCCTCGGGAGGCCGCATTCAGCTGAGGCAGAACACAAGGTGCGTAGTTCGCACCCAGCTTTTTGTCTCCGACACCACCGGGCCAAGCGCGGACAGCATAATCAGTAGCCTCCAAGGAGATTGCTTTGAACCCAGTAGGATAGTAGGGACCAACAGGGCTTGCAATAACAAACAAAAGAGCAGAACCCGGTGGTCCCACGCCGAGAGTCTTCTGGGTACCAATCATCGTAGGGCGTAGGTATAGCGAGTATCCTCGGATGCTGTTGGCGAGAGATCGTCAGCTGTGAGCGAGGTATATGCAGAGAACACACACTTACTCAGGGATGAATCTGTGGTCCAAGCTCACAAGCTCGCCGATCAATTTTGTCAATGCTTCGCCATCAACAGTAGGCAAGGCAATTCGCGATGAAGACTTGTTTAAGCGCTCCATGTTTTTATCGGGGCGGAACAATCGAATCTGACCTTTATTATCCTTGTAGGCCTTCATACCCTCGAAACACTCGAACGCATAGTGGAACACGCAGGCCGAGGGATCCAAGCTCAGGTTTTGGTAGGGAACTATACGAGGAGCGTGCCAACCATTGGAAGCGGACCACTCAATAGAAAGCATATGATCTAGAACGTGATTTGCATTAATAGCTAACAATGCGTTAGGATTACTTTGCAGAATCCACATACCGGTGAAAGTTTTCCCAAAAACAAGGTCCTTAGAAGGTACCAATTCCTTCGGTGTGGTTGTTTTCGTAACTGTGAGTTTACGAGGGTCAAGTCCAGCCAATTGCGAAGTAGTGGCTGGTGTGACACTGAAATTCCTCCGCCATATCTGATTTATCGTCGCTGGAGACTGAACCCAGGTTGCGCGGGGGGTAGCAAAATGGTGCAGTGCCTTGCGGCGAGTCAAATGATGAAGGGACTTCATGGCCGTGATCGAGAATGTGGCGCCTACGGCACACTGATGAAACAGTCAAAGAAAAAAGAAGCAGAGAGAAAAGAGAGGAGAAGAGAAAAGAGATTTAGCTCAATTCGAAGGTTGGGTAAGTCAAAAGGATACTCGATGAACAAGCGGGCAGTGGAGCTTAAAAGCTGAGTATGGGGTTCAGTGACTGTTTTTTCACGAACCCAGACACAACTCCGGCAGCGCCGACGACAACCGATGTAGATAGCAAGCCAATTATAACAATACGGTCGGCTACAATGCCCCACAGAAGACAATTTGTTGTACGCAAGGACCAGCGGGCAGTCGCATTATTAACTAGTAATGTAAACAGGTTATTTCCGCCAGAAAAATGGACGAAATTGCTCCTCCTGTGTTTCGACCTCTCGGCGGATGTCCGACGTCGGAGTAAAAGGCCAAATTACCTCTTTGGGATTAGAGCGACTGAAATAGCAGCTGTGAGTCAGTCCACGTGACATATAGACGTCATTCATTCTGATTCGCCGAGAGTATCCCCTTTCACGTGATGCCCATCCAATGCATGATGTGGTGGATGGCCTCGAGTTCAAAATTAGGCATACCGTGTAGAGTTGGCCCTGTTGGAAGTGTCCCACTTCCGGTTTATTTCTTGCCCTGTGGCTCTTTCATCCATTCTTGACTGCCCTTCCCATATTTTCTCTCCATGTATTTCTCTCTTCCCTATCTGTCCCGCCTTGCTCTATGATACCTCTGTTTTGGCTGCGTCTTGCCGAGGCATACTACCGAATCATTCAGTTTATCGCACAGGATAAGATGGGTTACTAACTCAATCGTTTTTGCGGGGACTATTCTTTACGATCTTAATAGTTGTTATATGGTATCAGTCAGCCAAAGCGAAGAAAATGTTCTCATCTGCACTTAAATCCCTAAGTTCAAACATATCAGCGAACTACCAGATCTCTCCGCATCCCACTGTGGTTTCTGGTCCCTGGAGAATTCATGATGGAAAGAAAAAGTCTACCGGAACTACGGCCTCCATCTTTATATTTGATAAAAAAATCCTTGACCCGCGATCCAATGGCCTTAGCGGTCGCTCCAGTTCCTCTATTAAGAAGTTGCAAGAGGATGTTGTTGAACGTCTGAAACGGGAGGCTGGCAACCTGGCTCGACTTAGACATCCATCTATTCTTCAAGTTCTTGAGCCTGTAGAAGAGACTCGCAATGGGGGACTCATGTTCGCAACCGAACAAATTACTGCGTCTCTTGCAGGGCTTTTGCAGGAGAAAGATGTTAGTGAGGGTACGTCGCGTGTTAGTTCGAGGTCTACCTGCTATATGGTGGAAGAGACCGATGGAACACGAAGACGGAGAGATCTTGAGATTGATGAGCTTGAGATTCAGAAGGGGCTTTTACAGGTAGCGAAGGGTCTTGAATTCCTTCATGAGTCTGCCAGCCTTGTTCATGGGAACCTGAATCCCGAAGCCATCTATATCAATGCCAAATCGGACTGGAAAATTTCTGGTCTTGGGTTCGCTGGTCCTCCCGACTCTTCAGAAACTCATTCGTCACTCCCGCCTCTCGCATTATCTGAAGTGCTTTACCAAGACCCGAGACTTCCTGCTTCAGTACAGCTAAATCTTGACTATACATCACCAGACTTCGTGCTGGATTCGAATGTGACATCCGCCGCGGACTTGTTCTCTCTTGGGCTTGTAATAATAGCCCTCTATAACTCGCCCCATATGTCTCCGCTGCAGACACATTCCAACTCGGCTACATATAAAAAATTACTCAGCTCACCCTCTACAACCCCGTCGCAAGGCAATAATTTCCTTAGCTCAAGCCCCATTCCAAAAGACCTTTTTACGCATGTTTTGCCTAGGTTGATAACTAGACGGCCGGCCCAGCGTTTAAATGTGCGAGAGTTTCAGCAGTCTAAGTACTTTGATAACATTCTGGTATCAACAATTCGTTTCTTGGAATCGCTGCCAGCCAAGAACCTCGGCGAAAAATCGCAATTTATGCGTGGACTTCAACGTGTACTCCCCGAGTTTCCTGTGTCCGTCTTGGAGAGGAAAATGCTTGGCGCGCTGCTAGATGAGACGAAAGACCGCGAGCTTTTGTCTCTCATTTTACAGAATATATTCGCTATTTTGCAGCGTATCCCCAATGCACGTCGTATAATTCCAGAGAAGATAATACCTCGATTCAAAGAGGTGTTTCCGACAGGCAAAGGGACTCAGCAGGGTCGTGACTCGAATCGAGATGCCGGTCTTATTGTCGTCCTTGATAATATGAACATTCTGGCAGAAAATTGCTCCGGCAAGGATTTCAAAGAAGGTTGGTTTTAGCTTCCATTGACAACGTCTCTTCCACATATTAACCATAGCCTCACTAGATATTCTGCCTTTAATACGGCTAGGGTTGGACTCACCCACTCATTCATTAGCGGACGGTGCAATAAAATGCCTTCCGGTTATCCTGCCTGCTCTTGACTTCAGTACTGTCAAGAATGAGGTATTTCCACCGATCGCTGCTACATTCAGTCGAACAAATAGCCTTGCCATAAAAGTTCGCTGTTTGGAAGCCTTCACTGTACTTTGCGGAGGTTCTGTTGGTGAGGGACAGCCAGAAGATGACCTGTCTGGTATGGCTCAGAAAAGCCGATTGCAATCAAAATCGTCCATCCTCGATAAATACACGATACAGGAAAAGCTCGTCCCATCACTGAAGGCGATTAAGACGAAGGAGCCAGCTGTTATGATGGCAGCTTTGGGCGTGTTTCGGCAGGTTGGCACAGTTGCTGACACTGATTTCCTTGCTATGGAAATTCTCCCGATTTTATGGAGCTTCAGTCTTGGCCCCCTTCTTGACCTACATCAATTTGGAGAATTCTTGGCGCTGATTAAAAATATCTCATCGAAAATCGAACGTGAACAGACAAAGAAACTTCAAGAGCTTTCCTCAGGAGGAAACTCGAGCGGATTCCAAAATGGCATCGACGGCTCTTCAAAGCCCTCGAACCTTATGCAGTCAGACATAGATTCTACAAGGGATGATTTTGAGCGCCTTGTCCTTGGGCGTGGGCTTGCGGGCTCATCTGATCAAAATATGGGTCCATGGGGTAGCCTGGTTTCCGAAACGCCAGCTACTCAACCACATTCTCAACAGTCAGTATCCAAAGGAATGCCGCGGTCGTCAAATATTACAGGCTCGGTGGGGAGGGCCGATACTCTATCGAGGCAGCCTGGTTTTAATGCCCGGTCCATTACTCCTGATTATAGTTTGAACTCCTTTCCATCCCTGGAGCCGGCTCACACACAGATATCCTCAATGGCACCAGAGTTCCCTGTCTTGCAACCGTCATCTGCTTCCGTAGGCGTGTCATTTTCTCCGAATAGTCAGACCCATGTTCAGAGAAAGGCCATGTCTGGTCCAACCCTAGGAGCACTCGCCAGCATGAAGACTACGGGCAACTCCATGTCCGACTCCGCCCCACAGCCCACAGCCCCGAACTATTCTGCGTTCTCGATCCCACCGCCACCGTCATCACAAACCACAATGGGGTCATTTGCAGGTGCAGGTCCTGGAAGATCCTCCTTCGTTGGGAATACTACGTCAAATTCTTTTCTACAGAACAATACCCCCATTCCACAGGTATCTCAGAAGCAAGGGCTTGATAAGTACGAGAGCCTGCTGTAAGTGGTGAGAAAATCTAACATATTCAGGAAATCGGCAGGGAAGAAACGTTTTGGCGGATCAATCCATTTTGTCTTTCGCTCTATATTCTACGCAAGTGAACGTTTTATCTGTTCCAAAAGCGTACTTTGAAGTCTTATGTCCACGATCATGCATTATATCCCTATAGGTTTGAGCAACGTTTGAATACTATGCACAAAAGTTCTCCATATCTCGTATAGAATCTTACATCTCTTCTATCACTCTCGCTTCTTGAGACACACGTAAGACTTTGTATAAGTAATTTGTAAAAATAATGGAGTCCCCACTCTTGCCAAGCAGTTCAGTGTGCAAGACAGCTAGCTGCCCGAATGAGGAATACTGCGGAGGTGGCTAAGGGAGGAACTAATAGTATCCCTGCTCCCCAGCTCCAGGGATGCTCGCTCTTCAAAACACCCTAAGGCGCCTGCCGTCGTGTCATAGTCATTTTGTCTCTCCCCACCGCCCCTCGGAATCCTTACTCCTCAATCGCCTTTCATCTCTACGTCACACCCGACAAGCCGACTCCCCAACAGACAACACACCCTCAACCTCGCATACTACACCTTCACTCACACGCCATAAATGCACTATGGATGACAAAATTAAACATAACTATTTGGCTGACTCTCCTCCCACGGTAGTCTGCCTAGAGGTCAAGCCACACTTCGATAACCTGAAGGATGTGAAGCTGAGGAAATACGCACACTATATGAGCCGGTTCGCCTCTCTTGTTTCACTGATGCTTTGTTTTCGGATTTGATATAAGTGGTTGACAATAGAGATATTGGTTCACATGTAGAGCGGCATTTGAAGGCACGCGCGTCACCTTACGTCAGGTTTCTCCCGAATCAGAACCAATCTACGACCTCATTATTTCCCTCTACTGGGCCTGCCACGGGGACTGGACTAGCCTTGCCCGTAAAACAGGCGTGCGCGATGAAAACCTCCGGTTTTTCCTCGAATACTCTGCTCAGTTCCTTGGGAACTGCGGTAATTACAAAGGCTTCGGCGATTCGAAGTTCATTCCTCGATTGCCTTTAGAAGCTTTTGAGTCGTTATCCTCGATCACGCCAGAAACAGCAGCAGCCTTTAAGAAAGCTAACAGCACGGGGGGTGGTATTTACGAGACAGGGGAACAGTCGCTCATGCATCTTGGCTATCCGGAAGGCAAGCACATGACTACTTACTATCCCGACTCACCATCTATAACCAGAGACGAGATCACGGCCATTGGCGATATCATGGAGCAAAAAGGGTTGCCACTAGAGAATACGAGACTGAGGAAGACCTTATCCGGTGATTTTGAGCTATTGATTGCTGCGGGAGTCTCTTCGCCCCCTTCCCGAGATAGGGACCTTGGTGACCTTGATTCCTTCGAGCTAAGCGGGCAATTGAAAGGAAAGAAACTCCGTCTTCTTTTCGGTGACCATATAGAAGAGATGGCAAAGATCGCTCACTGCATCAAGCTTGCCGGACTCAATGCAGCGAATGAAAGTCAGAAGCGGATGCTGGATGCTTATGCTCTATCATTTGGTGCGGGCTCGATTGAAGCGTTCAAGCAGAGCCAACGGATATGGGTGAAGGACCAAAAACCGGTTCTGGAGACAAATATTGGATTTGTGGAGACATATAGGGACCCTCATGGCGTGAGGGGTGAATGGGAAGGGTTTGTTGCACTGGTAAGTGATGAGGGCTAGGTTCCTCTGAAAAAAAATCCATTTGCTAATTAAAGAACATCTTTAGGTTAATATGGAGCGTACACGAGCTTTTGGGGAACTTGTGGACAGTGCGGAGACCATGATCCCCAAGCTCCCTTGGAACAAAGACTTCGAAAAGGACAAGTTCCTTAGTCCAGACTTCACATCGCTTGAAGTCTTAAGCTTTCAATCTTCTGGCATCCCGGCTGGTATTAATCTACCAAACTATGATGATATTCGACAGAATTTAGGCTTTAAGAATGTGTCTCTTGGCAACGTACTTGCGGCTAAGGCTCCTAATGAACCAGTTCCGTTCGTTACTGAGAAAGACCTGGAGCTGTACCGGAAATACCGCGATCCTGCATTTGAGGTCCAGGTTGGCATCCATGAGCTTCTTGGGCATGGAACAGGCAAGCTACTCCAGGAGACCGCCCCGGGCGAGTATAACTTTGATGTATCAAATCCTCCCGTGAGTCCAGTTACAAACCAACCGGTATCCACTTGGTATAAGCCTGGCCAAACATGGAGCTCTGTGTTTGGTTCTATTGCTTCATCCTACGAGGAGTGCCGTGCGGAATGCGTTGCTATGGCACTGTCCTGCGACTTTGACATTCTGAAGATCTTCGGGTTTGGCGATGGAAAGGAAGACCTTATAAATGAAGCCGGAGATGTCCTATTTGTGGCATATCTGCAAATGGCACGTGCTGGTTTGGTTGCGCTGGAGTTCTGGGATCCCAAAACGCAGAAATGGGGGCAAGCTCATATGCAGGCTCGATATAGTATCTTGCGAACTTTCCTCGATGCCGGAGGCGATTTCGTCAAACTTGCTTACACCAAGGACGACCTGTCTGATCTAGAGATTCATCTGGATCGATCCAAGATACTGAGCCATGGACGGCCTGCGGTGGAGAAGTACTTGCAGAAGTTACATATCTACAAGAGCACAGCAGATGTAGAAGCGGGCAAAAAGCTCTATGATGATATCACCTCAGTCGACGAATGGTGGGGCACTAAGGTTCGGGATGTTGTTCTGAAGAATAAGGTTCCCCGCAAGGTATTTGTACAAGGAAATACCATATTGGAGGGTGAAGAAGTGACACTGAAGGAATACGAGCCTACCCTTGAAGGCTTGATACAGAGCTTCGCTGAGCGTCATGTATAGTTGACATAACAGTCATTTCGAGCACATAGTTAGCAGTCATAGCATTTTCCTTGCAATATGATTTATTAATGGGAGCAGAGGTATGCCATGTCTCTAGTCTAGTTATGTACCTAGTGTAGATAGTAGATACCATTGCTGCATAGTGGAAAGCATTCTATATACACCACACTATATAAATAAAAACGTAGAAGGAGAGGGGGCAACAATTTAGCGCAAAGTGGCTCCTTTAAAAATTTTGGTCTTCTCTCTGGCTTGATATGGCTGAACAACATTAGTAGGTACTGTAGTTTCCTTCCCCAGGGTGGCAGTATTTAGATCATGTGATCACCATATCCACGATCGCAACCAACATTTGTATATCTTGTGTGTCACTAAATTAGAGGACAGAGAAGATAGTAGGCTAACTAGTGGCTAGTCGGGTAAGGAGGCAGTCGTAGATTGACTACAATAGCCATAGATAATGGTATAACTAATATCTTGAACAGCCTCTCCGCCGAGGCTTTTTCATCCAGCTTGCCGCTGCCAATGTTCGCTCATCTCTTAAGCGCCTCCGTCCATCCTCTCCTCCGCCCCGATCTCACTGGTTGTTGCGGTTGGCTATTTTCTTCGACATAGGTTATTATTCCATCTCTTTAAGATCGTCCTAGTCACGGCTTGCTTTGATCCCGCCTCTTGCATCTCACATGTTGTGGCACAGCGTTGATCACGATAGACACGGTAGGCTCATCTCGCCCATAATCCCCTATGATACTTGCTAATCTACTGAACGACAGAGCGCCTTGAGTCTGGATCCCTTCCGACCATCTGGACGACACCAACGGCTAGGTTCTCCTGAACACCAACAGGAGCATACTGTTCTACGCGCTCCCTGCAAGCTCGAGACTACCCTCAACACCTTGTCGTGGCATTCAGGTTCTCCTGGCTCGCCCCGCACGGCGCGGCCGCATCATCAGACGGACTCCATAGTGGAGGAGGACGACTTCTATACCGCTCCACCGCCGCATCCCCCGTCCTCGGAGGCTTCCTCCTCTAGCCTTCCTTCGTCACGTCCCCCGCCGTTCTCGTCCCTAATCTTCACACCTGTAACCGACGCCAATCGCGCTAACGCTACAGCTCCCCAGCCCGGGTCGGTGCCTATCTTAAATCCTGCTCTGTCATCAAGTGAGGGCGAACTTTTGGAGCCAGATCCTTCGTCATCGTCTTTAGTGGCCGAAACAAAAGCTTCTTTTCCCCCAAATCCAAAAGGGGAACCCCTCGGCAAGGCAGCAGAAGACGGAGAGCCGCCTCCGCCATATACTGAAGGTTCTAGCCCCATTGAATCATTCACATACGTTATGGCTGCAGCAGGCGGCGCGTCAAGTATTATTACTCAGGTACAGCAGGCGGGAGGGCCCCCCATAAATACACTGGGAGGTACGATTGTCTATTGGCTGTTAGACCTTATCGGTAGAAGGATATTGGCTAATTGACTTGCTTCACTGAGTAAAACAGATATTGGGGGAGATGAGCATATCACTCTTGATCTTCGGTAACCCTTTTCTTCCATTCCTCCTCCATAAAGCTATTCTAATGCAATCTGCAGAGGAACACGGTTCACGCTTTCTAGAGATGAGCTCTTGACGCTGCCAGAATTTGTTCTTCTCTCTCTCTTCCCAAACGGCCTGCTTCCGGATGGTCACATGGGCACTTTTCATGAGGGAGATATCTATCCTGTTGATGTACGTGAGAGATGTTCCCCTTGTGTTCTACCTATCAATGTATATGTCGTATGACCTGGACATTTTTGACATTCTCCTTCTCCCTAGTATGACCCCGCGTCTCTCCAATACATGTTGGACTTCTTTCGTTCTGTCGCCCAATCTATCCCTTCGTCCTCACCATCCGCTTCGACGTCTCCAGATCTAGACATGTCTTCCGACTCTATGCAGGGTTCGGCAAGAGATATGCTGCAGGACCGGGCTGGAATCATAGTCTTACGCGAGGATCTCGATTTCTATGCCATACCGCCACGCCCTGATATCGAACACGCAGAAATGATGGAGGTCAAACGTGCAGCAGCGAAAGCTTTATTGAAACAAGATGGGATATTTTCAGGCTTAAGGAAAAGCGACGAGGCTGGTTCTACGGAGCAGCATTTGATTGAAATGCTGACTGCAGGGTAAACATAGCCTTTCCCAATGAACCACGCCGAAGATGCTGGAGCTAATTGATTCACATATGCTAACCGTTCCCAGTGGTTTTGATCGTGATGATCGATGGGGACACCGTGCCCCTGAGCCAAATAAGGCAGTGATTTGTAGCCTTGCATTGGCGAAGCTTCGTACCGACATTAGAGGTGACTTGTCCAATAATAACGCAGTAGGAATGGCACAGAAACTCTTATTGTTTTGGAGAAAGCCAGCCAGGCGATGCTGGTGGGAGGGTGTCGAGTTAGAGAACGTGGATGGCATTGAGGGCACAGTCAAGATTTGGATCCGTCGGGTATGGACCTTGGAGATGGTAAGTCCCCATGGACTTTGTGCGCGGACAAGTTGAAGTCAGACTAACTGTTCTCAGAGCGTTATTGGACTTCGGTAGCCGAGGGGCTGCCTTATGGTGTTTCTCCGTCCACTTTGGCTTATTTTCCATTTCATATTATTTTCATTTCTTTTTATTTCCCCCACTCACTTGCACTTGCGTTTCCAATTCGCCTTTGCTATATGCCAGATAAATCGTTTCTATAGCGTTTCTCTTCTTCCGTGGTTCTTTTCAGCCTGTCTTGTGCGTTGTTGACGATATCCCGATTGACTAGTTTCGAGTCTTCAAATGCAGGCAAAGGGGACCGACGTGTCAATTATTGGGTGCTAGCGTGGTTCTGTTTATAAATACGCAGCCGGTCGGCCTTTGTACCATTGGTATTTTTCTTTTTTCTTTTTGCCCTTTAACCTATCATATTTTATTTCTCTGGCCCTTGTCCGTTGGCGGACTTATATTATTTCCTTTTGCATTAAATGAAATAGCAGACTATAAACAACTTACAAAACTGCACAATGCTTCTGCTAGAGACCTCCATCTTGTCCATTGTGAGCGAAGTAGGAAATCATTATTTTCATCTGCGTATATAGGCATTTCCCGGTTGGGAGGGTCGTCTCACGTGACGCAAGTCAACTGTAATAGGACTAGCGCAAATGTTCTACTGGGAAAACGCGAAGCAGCAGAATAGGCGGAGCTTGAGCGCGATCATCGTGAGAGGCGCTGTGGCATCACTCAGTAATCTAAAAGGCTGTTGAACTTACCAAGTCAGTCACGCTGTCCCTCGAAGCGGACTTAACGGCGCTGGATTCCCCCAGTCAATCAATTTCCGCATTCTTTTATCCACCCTTTCACCGATCCAGTCGAAGGCCTTTTTGATTTCGCGGATTGAAGCTCCCTGACTAGCTCTGGAAGGGACATGTTTCTGTCTTCTTAATTGGTCAACATGTCCCCTCTTAGAGGCTATATTACATCTTATCCCCCGCGAGTGCGCCAGTATGGGAATGCACTCCTCACTCCTGTCATCCCTCCGAGCCAAGTCGGCCCTACACCACGAACGACAAAACGAGGGACCGTTGCGATCAATTATGCAGAGGATGGCTTTGATGATGATGATTTCGAGGATAGTGAAGGGCCTCGGCGGCCCACAGGACTGAGGAGTCTCCGACGAGAAGAATCGACATTTGAGAAAGTTCCTCTCGCGGAGAAGTTAGGGAAAGAGATCCATGCTCCCGTTGAGGTTCAAGGTGTATTTCGAGATTGGATGATTAAAAGGATGTTACGACCTGCGTATGTGCCAGTGATCTCTGCTCATTATTCTCAAAATACACATTGGATATCTGTTTTTGTCTGTCTTGATATTTTCTGTCGCAAACGTGCGCTGACCCATAAATTTCTATCATTTAGTTGCGCGGACCAATTACAAATCCAAGCACAGCTACCTTTAACACTCATACCTATTCGGATTGATTTGGAAGTTCCAGCGCATCAACCATTGGAACCTTTTCCCCTGCCACGGACTGTCGTGGATCCAGCAATTAATCCTACATTACCTGGGTATAGGCGTCCCGACCCCTTGCCTGCCTATCGCATCAAGGATACCTTCCTTTGGAACCTCCACGAGGCTCTAGCGACTCCAGAGGAGTTTGCAATTGGGTTTGTTCGCGACATGGACTTGCCCAATCCACAAGCCATGACTATGGCGATCAGCAACCAGATACGCCAACAGTTAGAAGAATTTGCCGGGGTTGCGCTTCATCCATTGTTCCAGAGTACACAACCAAAACCTGCACCAACTTCTCAAAATAGCCTCTCACGAGAGGTGTCCATGACCCCGGCCTTTCCTCATATCGCAACGCCTGATAGCAGAGCTAATGCGGTCACGGTTACCAAAGAACCTCTCGTTAACGATAGTATTCTGAACCCTGATGATGCATATCGGTGCTTGATACATTTGAACATCAATTTGCAGAACAAGTTGTATACTGATAAATTCGAATGGTCACTATTACACCCTCCTGGTATGGCAGAGGAGTTTGCCAAAATTACCTGCGCCGACTTAGGTTTGGGTGGAGAATGGGTCGGCGCTATCTCACACGGCATTTACGAGGCTGTTTTGAAATTGAAGAAGGAGGTTTGTGAAAGTGGCGGGCTCATCAGTGGCATAGGAGGCTATGGGAACGAAATCGATAATCAAGCGGCCAATGGCACCGAGGCGGGCTGGCGTTATGACCCCGAAGGTCTTGGCGATGAATGGGAACCCAAGGTAGAAACCCTTTCGAAGGAAGAAATCGAAAAGCGAGAAGGCGATCGTGAGCGTCAGATTCGACGCTTGAGGCGAGAAACGGCCCGATTCTCTTCCACAGCGGGAATTACTCCGGAGGTTTCCCGACAAGGCAGTGGGTATTTTGATGTTGATAGTGAAACCCCACTGGGTCGAGGCGAAAGAAGCAAACGAAAAAAGCGTTTCCGCAGCCTGAGCCCAGGTGCGAGGGGAGGCACCCCTGGTGGGCGAGGCACTCCCGACACCGGCTCAGGAGCGGGTTACGGCGGTGGCGGTGGTACACTACCTGACTGGTTTGTCCAAATGTGTACTTTATTTTTGGCTTGTATGACTGACCGTCTTTCCAGGGAACGACAGAATTGGCGATGCAGCAACTGCATGGTCTGGGGTACCGCCGTCTGGGCAATGCGGGATGGCCCAGCCGGTACAAAGGTAAGAGAAGAAAGCAAGTCTTTGCTGAAGAATGACGTTGGCTAATTCCTTGTTTCCAGTCCCTGTGCCATAACTGCGGTCTTTTGTATGAACGAGACAAGGTTGCCCCAGAATGGTCGAGAGATCTACACCGACACGACGTGCCTATTGGCCGATGATGGATGACCAAAACCCTGTATCTATCGCCACCAAATCTCTTCTTTCGGACGAAAGAGGTGGGATTTAACCTGGTACAGGCTACCAAAGGCTCGGTAAACTTCTCGCTAATTCCTACCAGAGTCATCTCTTATCACTGAAAGGGTCCTCAATGACTTCCTGTTCAGATATGCTTGGTCTGTCTCACCTGAATCTTGGAACCCAGTTGTACTATGTTTAAATCCGGTCATGACATCTTTTAATGAATCCTTATAGTCCAGATTCTATTCACTTTTCATGCCACTTTCTATGAATTTTTTTTTTAAAAAAAAAAAGAAAAAGAAAAAAGAAAAAAATTGGAAGAAAGATACACCATATAGGGATTCTTTCCCTCCTCTTTCTCCTTCCTTTGATCTACGTTTCTTATTTGCCATGTTTTGCTACTTTATGTATACTGGTTGCAATGACTGATGGAAAGCTTCGTCTTTTTGACCCTTTAAACGCCCACCCATTTTTCCTTCAGTTTTGTCTGGTAGGAACTAAGATGAGTATCCGATTAATGTAGTCCAGAAAGATCAACGGAGATATTTTATTTTCATATCTTTCGCATAAATCAAGAGAAACATTACATCAAAATTAAACTTCAAAAACACTGGAAATGCACCGTGGGGTGTGGGGCTATGATAGTCCAGTGTATATATGTTTGTCTCTCCAAACCATTCCCTGCAGATATTTCTAGTCCAATTCTGCTTGTGCCATGCATATAGCTCTTTTTTTTTTTTTTTTTTTTTTTTTTCCAATGGGTAGAAGGTTTAATGTTATAGTGAGCAACAAATCCTAAGTTAGACCCGGGCACCCCAGCCAGCTCCTATACTTGTTATTACATCAGTACCAAAGCTCAAAAATCACAGTCCCTAACCAAAAAAAAAAAAATTAAAGAAATAAAAATATACATCCTGAGTGCGATCGTCTCTTCCTGTCTGTATCACCAAGTGGTGTATCTTTCCTGCCGAGAGTTCGACCCGCACGATGATGTTTCTGCTCCCTTCAACTTTGATTCTACGGAGGTGGGGGGCGATTTGTACGGTACAGAGCCACACCAATGGCGGCCGCTATATCTGCGAGTCTGGAATGGCGCTGACTTTGTGCCATCTGTGTTGTAGTAGTAGCAGAGAGAGTGGACGTCGATGGGGATGCGCTGAACCCCTGGTGATCTGTGACGTTGGCAGCGGAGGGCAGCACGATGGAGTTCCCATGTCCCACAATGCCGATGGATGCGTCAATGTGGATCGTCATGCGACTTTTCTAGTCCTCCTCGTCGCCGACCTCGCTCCCTGTATCATCCTGGTTGGGAATGTGCCGAATACTTGACAAATACGGCGATGAGGGTGTCGTTCTCATCGGACTCTGTTCCACGATTCCCGTCACTTCGGTCAATGTATAGGAATCATGAAGAAAAGAAACAGATGGGGGAAGCATTTTGAGGGAGTTGTCTAAGACTGAAAGAGGGAACAGGAGTGTAGTAAGTTGTGGAAAGAGATCGGGAGCATGCAAGACGGAGAGTTATGAGACTCTTCAAGGACCCGGAATCCCAACTAATATTTATGACTACCTAATTATGACAAGTCTCATCACGGAATAGTAGAATACATCCCACCAAGTAAATGTAATCAGGGTAGACGCCTAAAGATTGCGCTAGTACAAAGCCATCAGTCAAGAGAGTAAGGAATCATACGTCAATAGGCCAACCACCCGTAAGACGACAATAGCCCAATAGTCTGACAAAACAGACAACATGCATGCAATATTGGCTCCAGCACGATAGTTCGCAGACCAATAGATGGGAGTGCTGCCTAGCAACAATGCTGCGAGCCCCTTATTGTGGCAATAGGAGATTTAATGTCACCCTGATTGGTGGAGGGGAGATGGCAGGTCCCGGTCTGGTACTTTCACCCCTCGGTCAATCCAAAGTGTCTATACCATGTGATTAAGAAAAGAAAATGATTCCTCTAGTATAACGTGACTCAAGCTTTTAGTCCAATCCTTGCGCCTCAGTATTGTTCAAGAAGGGAAAGGGAAGGGGGATGCGAGATGTGTGTGAAGACAATAGAAAGGCGTAAAACGATCGAAGACAGGATATCAAGCAATACAATGCATTTAGGCCCAACGATCGCCATATGCCCAAGAAGAATGTAAGGAGTTGCCATCTCCTAAGCCCTGGCCATTCACCGAACCCGAATAATGAAGCTCATCGTTGAATGTCTCGGCTTTAGTTGACTTCACTTCTGCTGGAATGAATGGGCGTTCGTGCTCAGGATCTAACTAATAATAAATCACATTGGTCAGGATTCTGATTGATCATCCCCAAGATTGAGACTCAGCCCCGTGTAGAGAGAGTGGCGAAGGAAGCCTCCTTCTGACCCTCGAACTTACATCTGCTTGGTGGTGTATCATGGCCGTAACTCCTTTGGTCTGCTAGTCCTGAAGTAATTTCCTGCTGTGTTGGCTGCTGGCCTTCAGGATAGTATCTGCCACCAGGGTGTAAAGACTGCGAAGTCTGGATACTAATTAGCACAAACAAAAACCGGTATTAAGAGTCTGATTATACCAGCGTTCGGGACACGCTAGTCGAAATCCCAGAAAATCACGAACTGGTACTGACTTCGCGGAATTCGTCTCCCTCGACATGGACTTCGCGATCCCGTATACGGCGCATCAACGCAAGGAAATTGCTTTCTTTAAATTTCTGGCTTTGGTCATGACTGACACTCTGCAGCAAGTGTCCCGCAGTTCTGGCGAGCTCGTCCGCATTATTATTATGTGCTTGTGTGTCGCTTTTATTGGTCTGGGGAATAGTGTCCGATCCAATTCTAATGGTCTCTCCAGGTTCAGCCACAGCAGACGTATCCAACTGGATAGTGTTGTCAGAGGATTCTTCAATTGTATCTTGCGTAGACCCGATATCTTGCGACATCATGTCCGCTTTCGCCTGTTCAAAAGCAGCTTCAAAAGCAGACTCATCAAATACCTGTGTTGCTGGTTGCTGGTTGCTGGTTGCTTCCTGAGCAATTGGATGAGCATTCACAGAAGCTGCATGGAAGGAATGGCTCGAGGCAAAAGCTGGATGTAACCCTTGCTGATGCCACTGCGGGGTAGGGTCCGGTTGTTGCTGTTGTTTCAAAAACTCATTTTGCCAGCCCTGTTGCGGAACAGCCGACGCGGAGGCCGCTAAAGGTCCTCGATGTTGGTAGATTGTATGTGAAGGCCCTGATATCTGTAGCCTTTGAAAATCGGTCGCCCAATTTTGATTTTCTGCGAAGCTTCGTATCGCATGATGTGAGGAACGTGCAGAGAAGGGTATTGCTGCGTGTTGCAAATTGGGAACCGGAGTGTCCACTGTGTTGGACTCAAAAGCAGCAAACTCGTGATCTAAAATGCCCTGGTTGAGACTCTGAGAGCGGAAGCCCTGAGTTGGGGGGAAAGTCTCAGCTAAAGCTTCAGCACAAATGAGAGGGGCTGGCTCACCTGCGAAGACGGTTGCCGCGAAACCAGTCTATCTTGCTGAAGGGTCCGGTCAGCAGACGCATGTTTCTGGAGGTTTTGAAGAGCATTTGACGGGCCACACAATGAATCGCTCATAATGGTGGCAGAACGAGTGCCAGACTGGAGGCCGATCGAGGAACAGATTATTATGCAATATGCCGGAAAGCGAGTCAATGATCAACAAAGCCACATCAAATGCAACCAGTCATGTAATCGATCAAAATAGCTAGATATATGTGAGGGATAAGATACCTTGGGCGCTGTGGTAGGGAGAAGAAAGAGCGCAAGAAGGAAGTAGCAAGATGTGTGGAGTGGCACCTGGGGTAAGCCAACCGAGGCCGACCGAGGCAAGACTCACGTGCCGAAAGGGGGCTTGACTGGGCCGATAAGATAAGATCGTGGTGCGGCTCTGCAAAACGACAACTTGGCTGCTGCGCTGCCGCTCATCCACTGCCGCCTTGAACACCCCCCTTCCCAATTCTGTTCTGTACATACCAGAGAACTTTGGCATTCCCACTCATCCATTGTGACGTGATCATTAAAAAGCGCTAACCGTGAGATTCTTGCACGGTAACGCGTTGGGCAACTATGGTGCGTTTTTCTCCTTTCAATTGATTTCTAGGACATGGTGGTATTGTCTTGCCTCCTATATGCTAACATTTCTACGTGGCGCATAGGCAGCTGCTCAGGTTATTTCCAATTCGGGGCATGATGATATGATCGTATGTGCTTAGTTCATCCATTATGGGATGTAGTCTCGACCTGCGCGAATGCTGACTTGTCCTCTGTCACAGCACGATGCCGGTCTGGATTACTATGGCCGCAGACTGGCGACATGCTCGTCGGATAAAACAATAAAAATATTTGAAATCGAAGGCGAAACACACAGATTGATTGAAACTCTGAAAGGGTAAGCCTCGCATTGTCTTTAGTGTGTCCGGCTTCCCGACTCCTGACCTTGTGCGAAACAGACATGAGGGCGCAGTGTGGTGTGTCACATGGGTATGCAGTATCTTCCTCAGATACTCTCATTCTATTCCGTTGAAATGAGAATGCGAACTAATGGTCCTCCTACTGGACTCTGCAGGCGCACCCCAAATTCGGCACAATCCTAGCCTCTTCCTCGTACGATGGAAAGGTGCTCATCTGGCGTGAACAGCATCAAAGCACGACTTCCCCTGTTGCTGGCAGTTACTGGACAAAGGTTTTTGATTTCTCTCTCCATACTGCATCAGTGAATATGGTCTCCTGGGCTCCGCATGAGAATGGATGTCTTCTTGCCTGCGCTTCTTCGGATGGCCATGTCAGCGTTCTTGAGTTCCGCGATAACAGCTGGACTCACCAGATCTTTCACGCTCACGGAATGGGTGTAAATTCCATCAGCTGGGCCCCTGCAGCGTCTCCTGGTAGTCTGATCAGCTCGAACCCTGGACCTGGCCACCAACGAAGGTTTGTTACCGGCGGAAGTGATAATCTGCTCAAAATTTGGGACTATAAGTATGCACATCGCGATTCTCACTTCTCACGCCTAAGAAATTACTGATATTAATTTTACTCAAATAGCCCGGAAACAAAAACCTATAATCTCACTCAAACTTTGGAGGGTCACTCCGACTGGGTCCGAGACGTCGCTTGGTCGCCGAGCATACTGTCCAAATCCTATATCGCATCTGCCTCGCAAGACAAAACGGTCCGTATCTGGACTTCCGATGCATCGAACCCAGGCCAGTGGACCAGCCAGCAACTTGAGTTCGATAGCGTCCTTTGGAGGGTTAGCTGGAGCCCCAGCGGAAATATCCTTGCTGTTGGTGGAGGAGACAATAAGGTCAGCCTGTGGAAGGAAAACCTTAAAGGGCAGTGGGAAAAGGTAAAGGACATCGAGGAATAGTTTCTCCTTACTCCTCTAGCCCCTCTGTATCTTTTAGATCAGCATCTCATCGTTATGAGTTCGCCATAATGGATTAGAATGAATCTCTGTTTCGCATCTATCAAACCTGCCTAGTGCCAGCGGCATTTGAGATTAAAAAAGAAAAAGAAAAGAAGGGAGTCGAAAACGCATATTCAGACTCGAGAAAATAAAAGGGCCCCTGGCTGTCGTCTCAATCACGTCAACTTATTGTCCAATCACCATTTCCCTGGGTACCTCCCTCATAACCATGGATACAATAGCAGTTGGATTCTAGGTCGAGAAGATGCAGGTCTTGAGGGAAAACCAAGTAGCTTCATCGCTCTGGAGAGGAATCTGTTCACAGTTTGGATCGTACATCGCAAAGCATATACGGTGCCAGTCACGAAAACCCGCTTGAAAGATTGGAATGGGCTTTATAAAACCTCGCACCCGGTATGTTGAGTCGTCAACAGACCTTTAGATGGTCTGAATCCTATGTGTGTTCAGATTCTAATGGACTGAGAACGGGGACGATTGTATTGAAGATTGGTGTCGAGTTCAAGTGATCAGACTCTAGCCTGATCTAGAGAGACTAAATTTTGATTCCATTAGCTCTCTCTACCTTCTCCACTACTTCGTGCTACACACCATAGCTTCAACTTGCATCAAGTGTGTATCCTGATCAGCGCTATACGTCGGATTTCGAGGATGCTGTGGGTTTCCGAGTATGGATGAACGCTATTTGTATGGTAGCATAGCTAACTTCTTTCAAAAATCGATTCATGGAATGGAAAAGGTCTATATAACTTACATTAATATCCCAGCCTATCAGTGTCGTGCTCTGTTCTTTCCTTCTTGACGTTTCCTTCTGTTTCAGGCATGCCTGTTACAGGCAGTCCTATATAGGAGTCCTAGACTGTGGCTTCGTTGGGATTTAAAAGACTTCGAGCCAAAAATTGCAAATTTGCAAGATCTGTTTCAAATCCGTATTTTCCAGTTCAATGAATGGTCTATGAATATTGGTCTGGTAAGAGTAGACCGTTGCAATATCATAGTCAGTTCGGAGACAGGAGAGGGAAATGTCAGGATCCAAGACCAGACTAGTAGGGCACTACCATTTAGTTTGTCTATCCAGTTGAGTAACACAGACCTACCAACTGAATGGCGCAGAATAAATCTGAAGGCAGGGTCCGTTGCTCAAATCCATATCCACTTATTCGTCTCTTCAAAAATTCAGAATGGGAGAGAACCACCCGAATCCGATCAAATGTCTCGGAGACCAACTGCCCATCCGTATCTGGGAGAGAAAGGGATTCTAAAAGCATATCTCTTATAACTATCAGCCATACGTTTTGCTCTTCCTTCTGCCCGTATTTAAAACTGATCTGCTGTGAAAGAACATGAGAGAGAGTTTGATATTCTGCTTTCAGTTCGAATGTTGTTCGCCCTAAAGGAGCACCGTACAGATCCCTAAACCGCTCACGCCAAATTGAGGACTGGGCTGGCAAAATCTTGCGGCAAGATAGCAACAGCACGATGATAAACGCGCAATATCATAATCATCCCACAGCAAGTAGGCAATGTATTGTATCAACTAAATAACTTGAGGGTTAGTTAGCAGCTTCGTCGGGGAGAGGTACTTGAAGTATAAGTACCTCTGTTGGCAGTCGTAGAAGAGAATTGAATAAGTAGCCATTCGAGTTGGCTGTAAGGCCTGAGCCTTGCTGTTGCATTTGACCCTCCTGTGAAAGTATTCTCTCTGTGCAGTGATCTTAATCAACTATAAAGAGACCATGAAGTATGTGAACTATGAATTGATTTTATGCAAGGAAAGGTAAATAAATCAAAAACGGGTTTAATATACTAAAATTGGGTCAAGAGAAGTCACTCTTTTACTCCCCCCCCCAAGAGAGTCATGCATTCACTTCATATGCGCCTCCCTCAAGGTTGTAGCTCAGCTAGTAATGTGTCCATTAACTTTGGATGTGAGATTCTGCATTCTGTTGTGAATGATAGACACTGGAAGGAACTCGTGTAATATGAATCGTACCAACAAGGTTGCAGATAACCCTTGGAAAGCAATGAGAAAGTCCGGGTGACCACCCAGTTTAAAATGACTATCCCCATAGGACATATATTGATAAGCTCATCTCGCCTTCATAGTCTTTGTGCTGAGACGAAAGTCAACCCAAAAGACCATCACTGACTGGATGATGGACCTGCAGTTATTTTCAAGGATAGCAAAACAAAAAGGAACAGACTAAGAGCTCTGGATATATCTCTTTGATCATGTAAACCAGGACAAGATCGGTACTGATTTAACTGCTAAGACCTCAAGGTCTAGAAGACAGATCCAGAAGGGGAGGCCCTCCCATATATTAATAACATGGACGTTTGTTAAGTTGCAATACTTTCTCTTCTCCTTATGCCATTTGAACGTAGTAGTTGGTCTTTGTCCAGCCTTTTGCCAACCCCCCAGCCGTCTCCAAGGAGCCATTTGACCTCTTCTAAGCTAAGCCCATTCAATTCAGGATATATTGACCACACACCAAACCAGCCAATCGTACATATGAATGCGTAAACTACAAAAGTCAATCCAGGGGTTAAAACCTCCATCATAGGCAGAAAGGTAAGTCCGACAACAAAATTCGATCCCCAGTTTGTCGCTGTAGCAAGTGCAGATCCGAGTGAACGCACATGTAGAGGAAACAACTCTGATTGTTGCCAAGGCACATTGCCTAGTCCAAATGCATAGGCTGCGGTATATGCAGTGAGACTAAGAAGAATCAAAATTGGAAGCAATGAATCATCGGTAACGGCATTGCTTGTGTCAGCTTTTATCTGATATTCAGAGGGAAATTTTGGTGGTGCCAGTGAGTCGAATGCTAGTGCGCAGACAACAAGGGAAAGTATCATGACGGGTATAGAATAGAGAAGGATGCGGCGCCGGCCAATTCGATCAATAAAGGTGAATGCGAGCATTGTGAAGAGGAAGTTGGCAATAGCCACGGAAAGCGATATAAGTGTTGGTGAAGAGAAAGAGAGATTGGAAAAGATAGTAGCTGAGAAATACATAAGACTGTTGAATCCGCAAAGCTGCTGTAGTCCTTGTAACATTGTTGCAATGGTCAACGCTCTTCGATTCGCACCTATATGAAATAGATCCTGAGTACGTTGGGAGATGCTTTGGATCCATTGCATATTATTCCTAGATAGCTCATTGCGAAGCTCGAGCCCTTCACCCTCTTCCACTATCTCCTGCTGGATATCACGTAGAACCTGTTTAGCAATCCGCTCACCGTCAGGTAGGCCCCTATAGACCTTCGTTAAAACACACATAGCGCTAGCATCAAAACCAGCGCGTATTAACCATCTTGGAGTTTCTGGTAGTGCGAGGACAAGGCCGAATTGAAATATCGCCGGCAATATTCCAACGCCAACAATCCAACGCCAACCTCCAGCGGTAGATGAAAACAACCAACCAATAATGTAAGCTGTAACCTGGCCGCCGGTGATGAAAAGGCAGAGAATCGTCACAAGCCTTCCCCTGGCAGGCGCCGGTGCAAGCTCAGAGATATACCTGAGCAATTGCCTGGTTAGCGCCTCTATCCCCAAACTCCAGATAAAGGCTCGACATACAACGGAGTCACTAAACTGGCGCCGCCAACTGCCAAGCCAAGGATGCACCTCCCAACTATCATACCCGATACTTCATTAGTAACTGCCTGTAGTGATGCACCGAGAGCAAAAAGTGCATCAGCAACCAAAATGACCCTTCGACGACCGATTTTATCCGCCAAAATACCCGCTATGGGGCTCGCGGCTAAGGCAAACAAACTCGTGCAGGACGCTATCAGGCTTTTATCCAAGGTGTTAAGGTTACGATTGGAAAGATCAGATCCAATTGAAACAAGGGTGGAAGAAATAACTCCTGTGCTTCGTAGTGGCATATATCAGCTGCTTGTCTAGGAATACTCCGGCGTACTCCGGCGAATATAACACTTACTCATATCCGAAAAGAAGCCCACTTATTCCTGCCGAACATGTCAAAATCCATATAAACGAACTTCCCAAGTACCCTGTCCGTAAATTATGAGTTGGCACGTTGCCGCCGTCATCAGAGAGATTGCTAGTAACTGCGCAGCTCGACGAGAGTAAGGGTGCATTCGGGTCTGATTCATTGCTTTGGGCTGCACAGCTCATCGCTCGAAATTCTTCTTCTGCGTGAGCATCCGTACCCATTTCCCTCTTAGAATCCGCAGGGTTGGCACTTATTGAAGAAAGAAACCGTATATGGTGTAAAATGGGTGGATGCCTCAAGTGCCGGGGGACCTGCCTTAGTTGGCAGTTGGACCACGGGCCCCACCCCACTCTGGTGTTTCTACTATCGTGTACGAAGTACAGAGTACTTTCTAATTATACGATAGCTCAGTGCTAGTGTATCCTACTAGGGATTTCCAAAATTTTAGAGACATAGTGAACGGGAAATGGAAAACCCAAAGTTAATTGGAAGTATCTCATGTCAAGGGACTAAACACTAAGAAAAAAAACTCTTCCTTCTAGTGAGCCACAGCAACTCCAGCCTCATTTGCTTGTGCACTAATCATCTTCTTATAGGCATTAACAGTGCCATCAAATTTATGCACTGTACCCTTGTCACAGACCCAGAGGTGGGTACAGACATTCTGCAGCATCGTAACATCATGTGATACCATCACGACACCTCCTTCGAAATTCTGTAGTGCTTCAGACAACGCATCCATACCTTCGATGTCAAGATGGTTGGACGGTTCATCGAGAACAAGAATATGTGGGTTTGTCAACGATAAGCAGGCAAAAGCGACACGAGACTTTTGACCTCCGGACAAGAGTTCCATCCGCTGGAGGCCCGTCATACCAGTAATACCAAACCTAGTGATGAGTAACAGGCTCGTCAGTAACCAGCCCAGCACAATGTAAACCAAGTAGACAGGGTTAAAACATACGCTCCTAGGTGCCTGCGATATTCTTCATCCGTCTTTCCAGGGTATGTCTTTGCCATGAAGCTCACGGCACTGGTAGTAAGATCCAATGCATCCACATGATGTTGAGCAAAGAACCCAACTCGCAGCCTAGCATGTTGCGAGATAAACCCAGAGGATGGCTGAAGCTGACCAGTTAGCAGTTTCAAAACGGTTGTTTTACCAGCGCCATTTGGACCAACAATCCCTATGCGCGAATCAAGTTGAACGTCAAGGTCAACATTTTTAAGCAGAGGGCGATCTTTGGTATAGCCAAAGGCGACTTCTGACATCTGCACAATTGGAGGAGACAGTTTCTCGACATCGGGAAATTTAAAATGCACAACATAATCGCTCTCTGGGGGCTCCAAAACGGGCATTTTCTCCAACTTTTTAATCCTTGACTGTGCCTCGGATGACTTGGCTGCATTATACCGAAACTTATCAATAAACGCTAGTAAATATCATTAGTTTTAGTTTTGAGCGGCACAGTTGGGACTACATGCCTTGCAGATGTGCCCGTTCGGCCATCTGCTTCTCATATTCACGCTTAGCATTCTTTTTACGCTCCTCTTTGGTTGCATAAAAGGAATCTGATAAATGTTAATTAGCTTTAGTAGATTTGCATGAACAAGAAGCTCACCAAAATTAGCACCCTTATAATAGTCAAGTCTCTCAGAGTGTTGGTGCATAATATCTGTGGCAACCTCGTTCAAAAAAGCTCGATCGTGCGAAACCACCAACACAGTACTGGGATAAGTCTGGAGATAATTAGACAAGAATGTGATAGACGGAACGTCCAACATGTTCGAGGGTTCTGTAACAGGTTAGAATGTTGTCATAATGCAAAGAAGCACATAAAGCCTACCATCTAGCAGAAGTAAGTCTGGTTCACAGAATAGGGCTCTTGCCAGGGCTAATCTCATTCGCCAACCACCGGAGAAAGTTCTTGTTGCAAACTTCTGCCTTTCAGGTGAGAAACCAAGACCCGCCAATATACTTGCTGCACGAGACTCGGCTTTGTCTGACTCCATCTCTGTAAGTTTTGCATGGATATCGTTCAATGTGATATCAAGGCCCTCCCTCTCATGATCGAGCCTGGCCGCATCTTTCGAAGTATCTGCCATCGAAGATCTTTCAGCCTCAATAGCAGCCAGTTGTGTGGAGATTTTCTGGAAAGGAGTTAATAGGTATGTGATTTTTGGTGTCAAATATCATAGAAGGAAATACTGACGTCCTGCTCCACTAGAAGACGTTTGCGCCACACATCGGCATCCAACACTGCTTGGAGGGCAGGTGTATCATCGCCCGTAATCTATATTTATAATTAGCCATCTACAAACATCAATTCGAAAGGGGAGAGGGGGCAAAGAGGATAATGGCCAGCATACTTCTTGCTCAACATGGAGGATTGAAATGTGGCTAGGAATTGCAACTTCTCTGCGGCTCAACGCGCGCAAAAGAGTACTTTTTCCGATACCGTTTTGGCCCACAAGGCCATACCGACGGCCATAAGCCAGGGTAAGAGAGGCATCAGTTAAAATGCGGTGACCACCGACCGAAATATCGATGCTGTCAATCTTGATATCCTTGCTTTTAGATTGCGAGTCCGACCCCAGTTGGAGGGGATTGACAGCCATGAAAAACTCTTCATAGGACATGGTGCTATCTGGTTGATTCAAAAGACGTGATGCTTCGTAATGCACTGTCTTCATTTGTTTCTTCTCCTGCTTGGCACGAATCTTCTGTTCCGCTTTTTCGAGCTTCTTGCGGTCTACCCGGGACTCTACCTTTCTAGAGTTGGCAGATTCCAAATCCACGTTACCTCCAGCAAGTCCTAGGGTTGAGGACATATTCCTCTGGGAGCCGACATTAATTGTCTGGTCTAGCTTCTTGGCAGTAAAAGGCATCTGCCTCTGCTCAGCATTAACATCATCAGAAGCGCTCAATAACGAGATGAACTTCTCAATCAAACTCCGAATGAAATTTTCATTCTGAGGTGAAAAGTCTCCAGATGCCGAAACCAGAAGCTCGGTAACTATGTCAGCAGCTTCTGACAATGGCGAAGGAGCATTAGCATCCTCGACATAAGCTTTTGAGGCGTGAGTCAGGTATCCCTATCATTGATGAGAATGTAAATCTTAACTGTTCTGCTGTCACTTCACCGAGCCCTTACCACAGAATATTCTGAGATCACATGGTCAAGGCCTGGAATTTGGGATTGAAGTTCCGCCTCCATTTTCAGAGACAAGCTTGAATGGTAGGCAGTTGGAACTCAAGAAGACAAGGCAGAGAATGAGCGCCAGTAGGCACAATGCAGCCTAGGTACTATAATATAAGTTCAAAGCTACCGGAAAGTACTATTCGTTAGGAAACCCGATCTCTCAACTCTTGAGCGTGACTAGCAGCAGAGCCTTAGTGGCGGGTTTGTGGGGGCTGTAATAATAGTCGGTCCTCCGGTAGGTACGGAGCACTGCAAGTACTTGTATTATACGCCCTATCTTGCCTAGCACTAGGTATCTTTAAAATACCCCAGTATATATTTATACATATATTTTTAACATTATTGTTGTTGTTGCTGTTTCTTTTCCTCTTCCTTCAGAGTTGATACTTGCCTGTCAATATTTTTTATTTTGCTATTATGTATGCGTCCTTCATTTTCTCTATACGTCTCTTGTAACAAATTAATCTCGCTAGATGGTCTAGTACCTGGTAAGACAAGTTGACCGCCCTCGTCTCTTCCCACAATGACAAAAACCTTTGAATTACAGGTACCATACTTACGTTTTACCTTCCATGCATATAGGCTATGTGTGTACACATACCTGTAGGCATGGAAGTGGACAGGCGAAGTATTCTAGCTGTTGAGACTTGCAGGCCACGTTCTCTTCCAAGACAATAGATCTATCATTAATTAGTTAATATTTTGTTCTCCACTTAAGGTAAACTTGCAGTGCGCCCTCAGCTGCTCAGCCTGTTAATTTGATCTTCCTTTTTTTTTTTTTTTTTTCATTGCTTTCAAACTACATTTGTCTTCTCTCTCCTCTTATTATTACCATTATCATAATAGATTCTAGCTTACTAGCTTTTCATCATGAGATACTTCTTCTACAACAAAGTGTACATTGTACAGCACATAAGTTTATTGTCCTTGATTAGAAAGTAAGTGCGAAGGTCGGATGATATGGATCTTCTATCCCTGTCATTATCTTTGGAACGGCGGGATCAAAACAAAGACATTGAATGAAACCTAACGCCCTAAAAGCTTGGTAACTAGAGAATAGCATCCAATGTATTCCCATAATTGTTGCTCCTTGGCTCAACCAATATCACCTAGTAGAATGCCCCAAACCAACCACTATTCTACTGATTGTCTGCGTTGGATTTTGCAATCTAGAAACTAGAGCTCCTTGTACCAAGCTAGGGGTTGGCCATAAACAGGCCAAGCTACCCAGGCACTCTACAGTGTAGTACCTTCAGCCAGCCCCTGCAACGAAAGTGGGGACAGAACCTAGCCATGTTTCAGATAAGAGCGGAAGACGGAAGTACTCCAAAGTCTCTAAGGCTAGGTAGCATCATCAAAACCACACCCACACTTGGCTGAACTCTTCTCTACAGAGCACATACCTACCTATAGGTATAGACTAGTTACTGACATGGGTTTGTTAATGCTAACCTTAATGTACTGTATCTCCTTAGGTACAGAGGACTGCGACATGCCTACGGAGAACAATTGACAGTACTGTAAGGGAGTACTGGGTAAAGAAGAGTGGAAACTACCTAAATCTGCTTCCCACCTTGAAGAACCTTGCTTGTCTGGAGTCTGAACTAGGAATAAGTGAAGAAAAGCCGTGAAACTTTGGTAGTACTTTAAAGTAGTGAATGGCAGTTAGATGTCTCTTCTCTCTTGGCTTGATTTAGTTTTATCCACACTATCTATAATGCAGAGTATACTCTGTAGGTAATGAGTATTTCTAAGTAGTTAGCCCAGTTTTGATTAGTTAGTTATTTCCTATATCTCACACGGGCTGGCTCGGAATTTGACCATACCTGTCTTTGGATCGTGCATGCTACATCCTAAATATTAAACTGCAAGAATCAACAATCCACCCGATAATTAAATAATGCTTATTAAAGTACTTAGGTTTTTCCACTGTTATTATTACTGTTGTAGCTCTAGGCTTACTCACAAGAATTTATTTTATTATTGTAGTTTTTTTCCCTTTCTACTTCATTTTCGCCCCTTTGTCTCTCTCCCTTGTTTAAACCACAGGAATAATGAGCACCTATCACAAGTTGAGCGTCTAATCCCTAATTATAATTTGTGGTTGCTCTCTCTGCCAATCCTACTGCTGGCATATATAGATTATGGATTAGGTAGATTAAATCGTATATTTCCTAGGAATTATCTAGATCGTTAGATGATGCTTTAGTAGATCTATACTTTCTCTTCTCCATCCAAAATGGTAAACATGAACAGGACGGAGCATAAGTATACTAGGTATTTCCTACAGAATAACCTTAACAGAATACATAAATATAAATGCCTTGCTTCTTAGAATTAATACATTCGGATCTACGGAGTGTGGATTTCATTTCATCTCCCGGAGCTGAAAAAAAAAAAAAAAAAAAAAAAAAAAAAAAAAAAAAAAAAGAGGCTCCCCCTCTCAAAAAGCTATTGAAGTCATTGTCTACCTTATACACTTTGGTATCTCTAGGGCTCCCTTCTTTTGAACTAATCTAGCTTTAGTATTCTACTGCTATTACTACTAGGTGTTACACAATGGCTACTACTAGTTTGTACTTCCTCCCTACGTAGTACGCGGTACCTACCTCGTACCTTGCGGTGTGGTGAGGGTGGGAACTCCTAGCATAAGCCGTTCCTCTCCAGCAAAGATATTCCCAAGTTAGTTTAGCCTACTTTTGTTAGGACTAGATCTAACCAGAAGAGCATCGCCCGTGGGCGAAAAGAAAGTGGCTGCCGCGTCCCACTCTCTGGCTCCGTTCATCGATGAGGTAGCTCTACCTCGTCTTCGGTTGTTATTGTTATTATTGTTGTTGCTAGCTGTTGCCGCTGGCCTTTTTTGCATACCTCCAGCAGTCCAACATTTTTCTTCTACTACTCTTTCCCAAATTTTCAGCTTTTATTGTAGTCTGTCTTCTAGGTCTCTGGCCTTTTGTCCACTCCAGTCCTTATTACATGCTTTTTCCTTCTTGGCCTTCCTATTCCTTTAATGTCTTTTCACTTTCCAGCACCTATTTTCCCCTCATCTTAAAATCACCCCAACTCTGTGCAGCGCTTGGTTCCTAAGACAATTAATACCGTGTCAGCTATTCCCGTGTTTTATCTGCCTTCTGTTTTTTATTTATGATATTGGGACGTCCTCTGTCTATATGTGTCGAGCCAGCTAGACATCCTCGTGCATAATAATGCAAATGGGGTGTCAGTTACGTGTACTATCGATGTTGCTAATTTGAGCTTCATGGTGCTTGAAATTATTCCTGGCAGCCAGAACAATGGAGCATGTATCAACTGTGAGTCCCTATTGCATTGTCTGTCGATGTCTTCGAGGCCGAAAAAAGAGAAGAGAGTGTCCCAGTATCCTGTCGAATTTTGTATTACTACAAGTACAACGCCTCGCATAATTTTGTGAATGCTCTTTGACTAACAGGCCCCTTATCAGCTTTGTGCAGTTAGCACTGTTGGTATTGCAGCAACCGGCTTTGCTCTCGGTCGCGTAGATCGAGATAGCCCCAAGCCAAGGCGATCCCGAAAGAAGACTTTCCCTTTTTATAATCAGTGCGCGCATGCAACGGAGTCTCCCATATCGTCTCTCTCTGATCCTATACAACCAGGGATTCTACAATCATCTATGAGGGAGAAGGGACAGACTCTAAATACAAAGCTATCAGACCAGGTGAACACAGATGGTGTATCTGGTGGTGACCGCTCTGATGGCTCAAATTCTCGAAGAAAATCCTCCCTTGCGGGAATAATATTACGTCGCCGTGGTCAGACATTATCGAATCTACCGCTGCGCGTCGAAGAGGATTCTTCAACAGCCTCTCATAGTCGACGGCCCTCTTCATCGTGGATGCGACGAAAGTCGTTTCAACCTGATAGGCGTTCCTCATGCCAGAGTCCGCAATCTCCATCATTTAGGGACTCTACAAGCCCTATGTTCCGCCCCTCCAGCCAGCGTCGAGCGCCAAACAAGCTTGTCAAGCGCCCTCCGTCACAGCATTTAGCCGTCCATCCTTTATTCACACAGGGAACTTCATCTCCATTAACACCCGCACTACGCAGACCGGCTACAAGTTATCAACGGTCCGAATATTTAAGACATAAGGGAACTAATAGTTTAAATTTCGAGCCCGGATTAGTCACAGAAGCTACTGCGCGGCTTTATGTTAAAGGACCTACAGACAGTGGTGTCTGGCAGCCATATCTAAATGCTGACCCCAACACATCTAATAGACTAAATCGCAAGTTTTCAACGGCAACAAAGCCAAAGGACCAAGGCTTGCGGCGGATTGTCCCTGAAGCGGAGGTTTTTCCAGCACTTCTGCTGGCAACTTCAATTACGAATGAAGAACGTGCAGAAGCTAATCTGGAAAAGTCTACCTCTGTTTCACCGGTTCAGTTTCGCAACCCATTCAGACCAACTGACACTTCATCTCAAGAGATAAAAGCATGTTTTCCACCAGATGCTAAAGATATCCAGTCACCAGTTTCTAGTGAAGCGGATCCTAAGTCGCCGGCATGTCCTCCAGACTCTGCAGGTGATATAAATTTTGGTGTCACATCTTTCACGCATCGGAAGCGGAGGGCAATCTCTACCCCTCTTCCGAGTCTCACAAAACCGGAAGGGACACACTTCGGTTTTCCACGACCGTATGAGAGGCGCAATATCACTGACCCAAGCAGTGTCTTTTGTCACCCCCAAGCCATAACTCGGGCGGACTCTTTAATACCTCTAGCTTCTAGTACCAGAAGGGGACCTCTTCACTCACTGTCAATTTCTCGTGTCAACATAGGATATTCTCGAGAGATCAGACAACGGCCGTTCTCATCAAGCACAGTAGATTCATCTACCTTCCAGGGCTTGATACGCCAGCGTCCTAAGCGGCATTCTATCGCTGCGTCAGATCCCGCCTCAACTATCATAGGCTCAGATGATACTCGAATTTTCTCATCCGGCGACGAAGACGAAACGGATTTCTTTAGTGATACCGCTTTCGACTCAATTCGCACGCATATTACTAGCAGCAGCTCTGGCCTCCATGCGGCCCAAATCGAAAACATTTTTGATCAAGACACCCCTTGCGCCTATGCAGATGAGGAATCAATGGGTCATAAAAACCCCGGTTTAACTCACACCATCGTTTCTCGAACCATGAAAGAATGCCACTATAGCGTTCATGCAAACGCGACCTCTATTCCCATATCTTCACCAGAGTCCCAGGATGTCATCCGTTTGCAAGAAGACAGCAGACTTTCGTTCCAATCTGAACTAACAGATGATGACGATGCGCTCAGTCTCGTTGCCGCGTTGCCTGGGGAAGAAACAAGCACACAGAATTCACAGTCAATACACCCGTCCCTATCTATGAGTGGCTATCGTGGTGGGTATTCTGAGTCTCGTCGTTTCTTAACCGATAATACGCCTCAAATCTCTGATTGTTTAGCGGACGCCTGGATTGTTCCCCGTGAGACACTAGAGTCATGTCCAAGGATAAATATATTTGACTGGTCCGAGCAGCGAAATGATCGTGAAGGATCTGGGTCTGATGGCCGACCACGGACTGTACATGGAAAACATGGGGCTGAGTCTAGAGGCAGCCGTCCACCTGGGCGGAAAGCTCCAAATACATTGCATCTTCGAAGTCAAAGTGTTCCTGTGTCAAGAGATCCTCCAACTGCCAACGAAACACGTCAAACTTCAGGCAAGTTTGGGACTTGGGGCTTAGGTAGCAAAGGTGTAAGCGAAGATTGGGATAGTGACTTTGAATTCGAAGATGCAGATGTTAGTGCCGTCAACGGGAGCATGAAGCCAACTAGGGATCATGATGTTCCGCGGCGTAGTATGATTGTGCCTCAGGCGATAATGGATCGACAGGCTAGCCTCCACGGACAATTTGGACAGGTACAAGAGTTGACCTTATTGGTTGAGGAACTAAAGCGCCTTCGCCATCAAGCCAGCTTCCTAGACATCGCGCGCGGTCCATCAAGTGAGTTGTGGAAGGAGGCAGAGGGTATTGTCAAATTGGCCACACTTGATGAAGACACCAACCATTCCCCTCCTGGCTCTCCCTCTTCCCTCACTTTTAGTTTCGATGATTCTGAGGTCGAGTCTTCAAACAATGAAAACCGAAAACGTGCCAGCAGAGAATCCTGGCAGCCTTCGCTCTCGGAACAGTCAAATCCCACTCAACCTACCAGGCCAAATGACAGGAAGATACCGGCAGAAGCCAATTCTGTGCTGGATCTTATTTATCAGCAACGGGCGTCCTCGGATTCCAGTGAATCTCACTTTCCAAGGCCAAAGAAGCTACCGTTTGACACACGATCTCTGCGTGATCTTGTTGTACGCGCCGGTGTTGTAACACGTGCCCTAAAAGAAGTAATTCGCAAAGCAGAAGGAGTTGCAATAGACTCTAGCAATACTTTTCACACTCCTGGTCCCTCATTCAGCCAGATTTTTAATCAGCCTTCTAATGAGAATTTGACCAGCTTTGGAGCTTGCTATGGTGCTTGAAATGTCTCCAGAATTAACAATGCTAACCTTCATGTCCTTCTCTGATTTTCCTTTGTACTCTACTGCCAATTGTTCTACATGAGTGTTTAAACTTATGAGGTTACATGAAAGAGAACATATTTAATGGACTTTCCTCTCTCCTGTATATTCTTATTGGCTTTGTTGGGGGCTATTGCCAAAACGCGTGCACAAAAACAGAAGAAGAGACGCTAAACTTTATGCAGAAAAATATTTGTTTTGTACAAGTTGTTGGTGTATATTCCCTCTTTGTTTGTGTTGCGCAACTTGGCAATTCTTGTGTGAATATGTTAACGCCGGGTTTCCCTTACAGTCTTTCCTTCTTCCCTGTTTATTTTGAGTGTCAAAGAGCCGAATAAAAGTGGATTACCTACTATTTTCCAAAACCAACAAGTTTTATAGGTGTGCTGTCAGCCAAAAACATCTACATAAGTCACGTAGGTACTTAGCTTGAGCTCGTGCGCCTGGCTTTTTAGTTCAGCGTTAATTGCCAGAGTTTCTATAAAGGACTCTCCGGCCCAAAGTATACTTTACGTTTCCAACGTCTTGCGCCATACTCCCCCCCATACCTGGGCTCATATTTATAATATAAATCCATTTCACTAAGCAGCAACTGACTTCTTAAGGAATAGATATAATTACTGCATTTGCTTTCAATCGAGAACATCTAGATACCGCATTCTTTAAACCATCCAAAAACTTATCCTACTCCCTGTATACTCTTATCCGGAGTGCATTGTAAGGTGGTCTTATGTCTAATTCCCTTAATATTACAAGGTGTGCAAGCTTGGATGGGTGCTTGTTCTACTATCAGAGATTCAAAGAGTACAGATAAGAGAGAGCTACTGAAATGCCCCTCACATTATATAGGATACATAAAATATAAGATGCTATAAAGATAATTTTTTTTAGTATAGCCCAAAGGGGAGTTCAATACTGAGATACCTACTGATAAAGAACTCTGCAATCCACATTTAGGCAAACAGACTTTAGCATACTCTAACAATCTAGGCATGGGAATGGAGAATAGAGTTTTCAGATGAAAGTGAGGATATAATCACAGTGAAAGTGCGGTGGACACCTGTTAAGAAAGATAAATTAACCTAGTAGTAAAAGATAACTGAAATAAATATCTGATTCAATTCTCGGAGAAAGTGAGTGCTACGCAGTAGTATTAGTTTGATATTATATGATCCCCGGACAAAGGTGAAATTTTATTGTGGCTCAACTTTATTCATCAGTAAATACAGTAGCTACTTCCTAAGCATTGGTTATTATAGTTAACTACGTAACTAGAAAGACCTAGATGCTGGCTGTCAAGCATTCAGCCAGAACTTCTATGGAGAAGGCTAAAGATATCAGTGCATAATAGAATGCCTTGCCTAGAGAGCAACGCCTTTATAAATATTAATAGCAGGAGCATTTGTGTCCTGAGTCTATTCTTAAAAATATTATTCTAATTAAATGTCTTTAAGCCTTGGTTAGTTATGCATAGAAAGCGACATAATCTTTGAGGCTAGCGATTTTGACTGGTGGGTCAAAAACCATGCTGAAAGATATCAAAATGCGTCGGCAAATCTGAGCAGGCAAAGGAGGAGTAAGGCTCAAAGAAACACTAAAGTTAAACCGGTAATAGACAACTTTATATATACTGTTGATATATATATATACCCAGGGTGGTGCCGAGAGAGAGAAGATGCTCACTCAGAAGACAAACAAGTACCAATTTACCTTCACCAGGGATTAATACAGAGTTTCTACCGGGTACTTGCAGAGTACTAAACACGGAGTACTTACAGTACTTCCTAGTAGTATTAAGTACCTGCACAAATGCCACAAAAGTAACCAGATGTGGAGCAAGGGGTAGCCACTGGAAATTTATTGGACGGGGGCCATGCGGGTTCCTGACACTAGTGCTTAGAGGATCTTGGTGTCCCTCTGTGCCTGGTTTTGCGTCTCAGGGGAATCCGGCCGCCTGACAGATATCCCCCAAATTTCCGCCTCTCTAGGTCTGTATACCTAACCCATTATTATGTACGGAGTATATTCCCTAACCAGATGCAATAACTGGAATATAACACCTCAATAAATCTCCAGTATTGGATTATTTGATTTCTTTATAGTAATGGATCTAAGTCCATATTACCAACAACGATGCTTTACTTTAAGTGGCTACGGCGTAGTACGTACTCCGTATTGCTGAAGGATTGCCTATCTACCTTATTAATATAGCTTCCAAATATAATTATCTACTGGATCCTGATACAGGAACCCATGCTCCCCTACCTACCTGGTAGATATGTACAGTCCAACACTGACCACTGCCATCACCTTATAAACTACTTCAGTAAATAAGGTAGGTAGGTATGAGGGAGCTACACTTGTGGATTAATAGGACTCCCTAGATAATGCAGGGTAAAGGTAGGTACGTTCCGTGCTCCCAACCTGGGTGGAGACCTCTGAGAGGGCTTGCGAATTCTCCCCACACTTGTTTAAAACAAAACAGCCCGTCATCTAGACCGCTAAATAGCTTACCTCTTGGTAGTGTAAGGTTGTTAACTAGTTAGATTCTAGTACTCCATTACTAAATTTCCTTCTCTCCCTTTCCCTTTCTCATTCCGTCCTTCTTGTCCCTTCTTTTTTGTCCCATCACCCCAACTCCATTCATTTTGGTTTTGTTTTGTTTCCCTTTTTGATTTCCTTCCTAGGTTGCACCTCATCTGTGGGAATATCACACACTATCATTCTTATTATTTATATATATATTTTTTATTTCACCCTCCTTTTCTTACAATCCGGCCTAGAGGCTGCCATTCATTAGGAGAACCCCGGTTCTTGTCCATTCATTTATTTTTAAGAACCTTGCGATTCTACCTTCTGCTACTTTATGGGTAAATCTCATCAATTCGTATCTAACTGATACCGTCTTCAAGTCCCTTGTTCTCCTTATTAAGAAATATACGGCTGCCTGTCTTAATGGTCTTCAAGTATCAACATTCAGGGGTCTTGCTGTCGTTAATTTTCAACTCCATAAGCATATCCAGGATATATCCTCTCTGAACTGGTTGATTTCTCCTAGGCTGTCTATAATCGGTAGTGAAAGACTGGGACGGCCATGTACGATCACCATCAGTATTCGCCTCAACACGGCATTCATCTGATGGCGCGTCGACCAGACATTGTTCCCCGTCACCGACAACCATATCTTTTTGGCTCTGAAGCCCCCACGCTTGTGAAAAGGGAACCTGTGCCAACCACAGAATCTGATAGTTCGAGTACCAACACCTGTGGAGCTGGCCACCAGAAATGTGAAAAGCCCACTAGTACAACAACAACCACTACCCTGCCTGTTGTTCTGGGAGCAGTGTAAGTTACACGATCGGTTGACTTTTCACTGATTTCGCGGCTCCTTGATCAAAATATTAAACAATATTCCTAACCATTTACCAGAGTTCCCATTGTATGTGCGATACTGGTTCTCATTTATCTACATCGGCGCAATGTGAAAAAGCTTCGGAATGAAGATGCCAATGACAAGCATAAGTCCCTCGATTTCGGACTGGATATGGAGCCTACCGCTAGCGGAAAATCGATGCGGCCTACCGAAAAAGTAGAGGGGAGCTATAATCACGCCAAGGGAGTTTCTCTAGATATCGGCCCAAGTCCTTACTTACTTCCGCCTGGTCTGCAGAGCTCTAAAGAGTCTATCCATTCTCTGTCAAGGTCTATTGGTGGAGCTGACGATAAATACCGTTCCGCTATTTCGTACATGCCAGGAGACAATGCCCCCCTTCGATTGCACCAAAAGGCTTTCCAAGACGATGCATCGAGTTTCACGGGCTCCACTAACAGAGCTGGCCTGTGTGATGACATGAACCAGGGATTGCTGCGAAATGCTCAGAGGATGTCCCGGTCTTCTCCCCCATTATACGAAACCCCCCCAGCTGAGCACTTTGTCCAGAGCACACTTCCATACAACAAAGATGACACTGGGTTCCAGCTGAATCTTCCAAGAAGTCCCAGTCCTGTTCTAATACCCAGCGCTCCTACAAGCAATGGGAAAATACCGACAGCAAACAGTGTCAGCCAAGCTACCATCGCCATTGAGGAAAACGAAGACTCGTCGGGGCCGGGTGCTGTCCACGGCAGTCTGTTTCCAAATATGCAAAGTAATCTTGCAGATCACAATACCGGGCCAAGAAATTTTGACGTTGCACCCAAGCATATCCCAAGCCCCCCAGCACAAGAATCCCAGCACACTACATCTACACTAGATGCCACTCCGTCCAAAACCACATCAATTCCGAAGCCCATAATCTCCCCTCTGGCGAATGAATTCAAGGACGAAAAGGAATTGCCTGTGATACCGGCTGTGAATATTCACACTGTAGATGGTACGCCAACTCATGCTAATGGTTGTGACCGTTCAGCTGCCCCTACTGCACCCCCTGAGGAACCGTCACAGTCCCAAAGTTTGAAGGTTGATCCGCGCCGAAGCACTCGCCGGATGACACTTGGTCTACGTCCTTTGCCTCCTGAGGATCCATCAGACAACCCAGAACAGCGCGCCAACCGCATCCGATCGTTCTACAAAGAATATTTCGATGAAAACAAGACAGGGAGGGAAACGTACTATGAAGACTACGGAGCTGAATTTTACCAATACGATAGCTATACATATGGCCCTATGACTGGAGGGTACGATGCAATTCCTGCACCATTTGCTGAGCCTGTGAACCGCCGTGCTATGACTCCACCCCCGCGCCCGCCTCCACGATTCCAAGGAGCCAGACATATGACATCAGGTTCGGTCAGCAGTTTTAGTGATCGTCTCTACTCCCCAGGCCCGCGTGCATTCTCTTCCGCTTCCGGCCGAATGACGGGTCCTCTAGCACCACGTAAACCAGCGCCTCCTCCAGCACCACTTCAAGTCCTGCCTACTCCCCACATGCTAAATGATGACTCTATCATGGCTTCTATTGATTGGGCACCTGGGAAAACGTTCAAGGATCAGAGAGATGGTCGGCCAGAGACTCCCCTAGGTGGCTTGCGACCTTTCAGTCCAACCATGCGAGCCCACACCCCTCTTGCCTCTGCTTTTAGCGAACTATCAATTATTCCAAGCCCGTAAGTGTCGGAATCAGATGAGATTGACTGAACAAAACAAACTCACAGCGTTTCTAGGCATTCGTTACGTAAGTCAGGGACATACGACAATTTGGACTTCGCTCCCCCACCTCGCTTCAAAAATACTGAGACTGCGAGTGATTCCGGTAGCATTCACAGCAATCGGACTGGAATTTCAACCACGCATTTGCACAACATTCGTACTGGCGCCTACCGTGTCAGTCGTCTACCCCCGGAAACAGTAGGTACGAAGGACGACCTAGTATCCAATCTTCGCCCAACATGGGATTTGCGGCAGTAGATATATTAAATATGTTTCTAAGCCTTAATTTCCGATGTAATGATTGATTTTCATTATTTTGAGGCGCATGATGCCAGTTCACGATCAGTCACTCACTTGTCATATTTATATGTTGGCACTCCTTTTCTTTGAGTAAAGTGGGCTGGGCCAAGTGTACATATATACAACGGGCTGGCTCTTTGTTTACCCTCTTGATACCTTGCCTTCTAGCGGCTATGTTACTATAACTTACATTTTCAACCCGTTGTCCATACCAAACAGTTAGGTATACTAACTAGAGGACAGCCATCATTCTTAAGCTGATTAGGGCACTGATATGTTATTCCCCATTCCTTAGGCTTTTATTTTTGCATATAATAATATTTAGTAGCATTTCAAAAGGGTGAGATACTTATTGCTTTCTTAGTAAGTTCCTGGCCAAAATATTGCACTTATATTGATAGATACCGAATATTATAGCTACAAACTATACACACGCTAGGTCGTCGCGCAAGAGAGATATGAGTGTGGGCCATGAATGCAGTAAAATCTATGAACCAATTTTTAAATTATCTGACAGATTCAAAACATTGAGCTAGACACTAATAACTATGGTACGTCTACATACAAACTAAAGTGGGGAGAAAGGATCGGTAAATATATTATCTCATATTGTACTTACATCAAAGAAGACTTAAGGTTGCCATGTTGTCAGCGCCTATGCAGTCTACCTACATACACGCTGCAATCATGATCTTTGGATCTCAGTTGGATTATGGGTCAGTTCCAAGCAAAGCCTTTCTTTTTCAAAATTGCTGTTTGAAGCCAAGTGGGATAGACGTAGACTTAGTACCGAAGTACACTTGCTCCGCCAAGGTGTCCGGATTATTATGAAATAATATTTCTAGATGGACTATATCTAGTACATTTATATACCTTCTAGATACTTGGAACTGTTATTTATTAGGATTTTTCTTCTCTAATTTGTGTCGGTCGTACACAGTAGATAGGTATTACCTAGATATGTAGATATAATGTGCTCTACACCTCCAATTGTTACAATTGATCTATAATAGGTCAGGCATAGAGATTGCATTCCACTACTCCATAGTATTATACAGGAGGCTGAATATTAGGTACTACTAGTACTATTATGTGGAGCAAACTATCTTTAGACTATGCTTAGTAGTAGCCTTTCTCTAAGTGAAAAATACAGTGTACTCTTAATTACTTCAGAAAAGGGCTGCTGGTAGTTTGTTCAGGTATTATTAATAGTACTAAGACAGTAAGTATACTTAAGTTATAAATATGGTACCTAGTTACTCCGTACTGCTTGTAGTGCTACTAAGCGCTACTCTGTAGGTAGTCTATAGTACTCCGTATAAGTTCCATTTTTAGTATCAGCCACACTATAATAAGAGAATTATTAAATCTATTAGATACATATGTACCCTGTAGGTACCGATATCCATACTTATATTATACTATAAACATTGTACGATATATAGATACTCTGTACCTAGGCATATATTAGCTGCATCCATGGTACTGTACCCAGCCTACCTAGTAACCTATGTATGTACCTAAGATAGTTCTAAGTTACTTCTAAGTGCTCAGTACAGTGACTGTACAAGTACATAAAGAAGCCCCACCTGGGGAACTAATCATACTACTCCGTACTTAGGTATGTAAATACAGTACTAGCCTATTTTTAAATACAGTATGTACAGATACAGGACTGTACTATGATACTCCGATCGCATACATAACTTAATGAAGTTGAGTTCTAGCTAAAAATATTCATTTGCTTGAATGTGTATAAAGGTTGTGTGTAGATAATTTAAAAGGTTCTGATAGAAAAAGGATAAATAGACGTGATAATCAGAAATTGATGCCTACGACCTGAAGCGCAATAGTTAGGTAATAATACATACTCCAAAATACACTACCTAGGTATTAGTTGCGTTCATACCATAGCACATACATACATGTACTGTATCAGGTACCTACTCAGTATGTATGGAGTACAGAGTAGTATGAGTACCTGGGCCCGGCCGCTTGCAGTGTGTTTCTGTCCTCCATCTCCACTCTCGCTTCCTTCTCACTTCCTCTCTTCTCTGGACTCATTCATTCTCTTCAATTCATATTTTCGGGGTCGCGTTTCAGCCTCTATACAGCGCCCTCTATCATCCCATGGCATATATTTTGAATTTGGTAAGTCGCATACTAATCTCTGCGTTGCATTGATTGTGACTTTTGTTGCTTGTTGCTCTCTTCCCCCTGACCATCCACAGGCAGATCTTCAGCACAGTTATTCCCTTCTACGCGACTACAATTCCATCCTCTAGTGGGATGCTTCCAGTACCCTGGTCTATGCGCGCGCAGTTTCCACCATAATTGATTTCGTTCTGTCGATTTTTCAAAGGTTGAGTCGTCTGACTCTTGTTTGCTTGCTCGTTTGATCGCTCGTTTGATCTACAACGCACCAGATTGCCTAGTTTCGCTCTATCTCTACGGAGATCTTGTCTCCATTGCGGTAACGGGTATTTAATATAGTATATCCTACTGTTTACTCAAGCAGAGTCATTGCCCGTGGGTAGACGCGAGCGGCCAGTTAATTCTCCACAATGTCGTCAGGTACATCGTCAGGTACGGTCGATATGCCATTGATGCCTTCATCCGCATATATTCCCTTCTTTACCAACAACTAAATATTTTTTTAGTAGCAGTACCGTTGCCTTCAACAAATAGCAACGATAACACCACGCCGACTCAGGCGGAGACATCATCCCCTCCTGCACCAGAAACGTCCACGACCTCCGAGCCGACAACCTCATCCGCCTCCTCGACCTCGTCAACTTCGTCAACTTCGTCTACTTCCTCATCGAAATCCACAACTAGCCCGCCGCGGTCGACAACGACGAGCGATACCTCTAGCAAATCATCTACTACAACAGCAGCTTCTACCACTAGCACGGCTGAGACTTCCACCACCTCTCCGGTCGTTACTTCGATAATCACGCAGTCACCCACCGACGGAACCACAGGACCACGCACTCTCACTATCACATCAACTGCCACGTCTTCAACCCTCTCCACCGAGGATTCGGCTGGTTCTTTGTCCGCCACGAGTGGATCGTCAGTCACAGCATCTGCTACCAGTGCTGCCGGAAGTTCAGAAAATAGCTCTGGACTTTCAGCTGGTGGTAGGATAGCAGTTGCTGTCGTTGTACCGGTTGTTTCTGTGGCTCTAATTATCCTTGCAGCATTATACTTTTGGAGGAAATGGAAAGCAAAGAAGGTGGCAGAAGAAGAACGGCGGAAGGAGGTAGAAGAGTACGGATTCAATCCTAACAATGATCCGGCTCTGCCTCCTGTCATGGGCGGCAGTGCCTTCGAGTCCAAGGACGATACTTCGGGATACAGGGGCTGGGGAGCCACTTCGGCTGGCCGTAAAGCATCAACCAATTTGTCCAGTAGTGCAGGGGTTGGGTTGGCAATGTCTGAAGCTGGAAGTGCACCTGGTTATCAACATGCTGCTACCCCGAGTGATGGCACGATTCAATATTCTGAAGGACATGCAGCGGCCGAGACTGAACCAATTGGTGTTTTAGGTGCTGCTCCTGCGGCGGCAGTGAACAATCGAAACACAGATATTCATCGTGGTCCATCTAATGCTTCGTCCGCATATTCTGCCGCAAACCGGTCGGAAGCCTCTGATGAAAGTCATATGTCTGCTACTCATCCTACAGCACCTTTCTACGGTGACAATCCGTATTACAATGACATGCAACAACAGTACGGAGCCTACGGTGATAGTCCTTACAGCGGGAATCAACCTGTGATTCGCGATGTTCAAGCAAGACGTAATACACGCATTGAGAGTCCTGCCGTGTTTCCCAGGCAAGGGAATGCAGGCATTGCGCAGAATTTTTAAGTGATGGGAGGACTTCTCTATTCCATATATATCTATGCACCGTGCTTGAGAGGTTGGCGCAAGAAACAATTGATTCCCCCTACAAGCTAGGCGCAAGAGAGTTCCAATGGGAAATGCCCTTTCTCTCTAGCAGCCTAGCTGGCTTGATACATACCAATGAATATCTGTGAATCTTGGTCCAGCACAAAATCTTGTGTATGACCCATTGTCATTCTAATTTACTACTCTTGTATTCATTTCTCTGTTACCGTCTTTTTCTTTTTTGTATATCTTCGCTGTTCTGTTTCACTTATTCCGGCCTCCGCTTACCCTTCTTGAGTAGAGTGGAAAGACCTATATTTTTGCTATTTCATCAAAGCTTTTCGTGCTCTGTTCTGCATTTTTCAGTATATATCCTGTATCAGCTTTTTTTTTTTTTTTTTTTTCTCTCGGTGTCAACCTGATCTTTGCATATCCTTTTGTTCTCTTCTCATTTCCTTTCCTTCCCTTGCCTTTCCTTTCTCTTCACTTCCGTTCTCTTCACTTCCGTTCTCTTCTCTTCATTTCTCTTCTCTTCATTTCTCTTCTCTTCATTTCTCTTCATCACCATTACCTTTTTTTTCCCTGAACACTTTGATTTATTTTCTTGGGTCTGGATATCTTTCAGTTCAAGAGTATGTTACTCGCATTCTAACTGTCTATACTTGTATGCTATGTTTGGCGGTAGCCGCCGCCTAGTTTATGCTAAATTAAGATGATTGAATACATGCATCGATAGTCCCGATTCTAGCCATTATTCCTCAGTGATTATCAGTGTCTCTCTTGAAATAAGCTGATTATTAACAATTCCAGCCTCCATGGCTAGACCTACAAAAGGTTTAAACTGTACATATAGAGTAGTGAAAGCCAGCTCCTATATACTGGTTAGGTGTTAAGATGTGCACTTCCTACTCTTTGGTACCTATGTAGTATAGAAGGAGGTGCGAATGTACGGAGTCGTAATATCACGACAAGGGAAAACGTGGGTGGATGGCAGCCGATGATTGGCCCCAAGCCAGCTAAATCATGGAAGCTCTCCACTCACCTTTGTTCAATTCAACCTAGTCGTCTCTGCTATACCCTGTTGGCTTAAATTCCAATACTTAAAATTATTGCTCCCCTCGTCCAACGCTATCTGATTGCCCTATGAGTAATAATTAACTGAAAGCCCTCCTCGTTCTTTATTTGCATCAGCCTCCATCCACTATATACCCGCATTTCGGACAGAGTGCCCCGCACCTCTCAAACCTTCAAAACAATCGCAGTGCCTACAACCAACTCCAACTTATTAATACCTTGCCAAAGTACCGATTTGTGGCTATCGATAAGGACATATTTCCGTTGCAAATGTTCAGCTTCTTCTCTTGTCCCTTCCTGACTCTCTGAGGCGGCCCGTGGCTTCATCAACTACACGCAGCCCCACTGGGCATTGCTACCTAGTGCCTATTGCTTCTTAAACACTTCTGGAGGAGTATACTACAAAATATAACCTCTCTTTGTCTACTTGACTCCTACCATTCTGCCCCACTTAAGGCCACTTCGTTCCCTACTCTATACCACTGTTTGAATTACTTCCCCTTTCCGTGCTGTCGAGCTCAGGGAGGGGTAATCATTTCTACTTCATCAAGTACCCACTCTTCTCCTTTCTCATAATTCTGTTTGCGATTTTACTATTGCAGTGTCCTCTAGGTAGCTGCAACAGATTCTGTCCTTGCCGAAACCTCAACTCTTTCCCTCGACTGTACACGAGAGTGCAAGGGGTGTCTTGGCTTTCTACGAAAGTTAGTCAATATGTAGGTGTATTTCCACCTCAGTCTGTTGGTATAACACTCAGTGCTGAAGAGCTGTCTGTCGTAGCCAATGGTCCATAGTTCTGTCGTCTCACGTTTTTTGTCATACTCAGTCGCTGATTGTGGTGCCCATAGGAAGTTCGGCAAGCAAATCCAGCGTAGACAACTCGATCTCCCCGAATATGCCGCGAGTTTTGTAAACTACAAGGCTTTGAAGAAGGTCCGCTCACCAAATCCCCGACGATCTTCTCGTTCCCTTATATTAGCTAACAGCAAAATATGACAGCTTATCAAACAATTAAGTGCAACACCAACAATTCCAGCGCAGACCAGTGTTGGTGTAGACGAAGATGTGCCGGAAACACAAGTTGCGCTTCGCGCAAATAAGGAGGTGTTTTTCTTCAGACTTGTATGGCGCTCCTAAGCCCTTTCGTCGATACAGTATTAATTTTACGAATAGGAACGCGAAATAGAGAAAGTGAACACATTTTACCTACAGAAAGAAGCGGAGGTCTGCTTTGGCCCAGTTCCAGCACCCTTTTTTTTTTTTTTTCCATATAAGCTGATGACCAGCTACAGTTTTCGTTACGATTGAAAACGTTGATCGATAAGAAGAGAGTCATCCAGTCGCGGGCAGTGACTAGTTCCAAAGCACCGGCAAACTTCGTTACTCTGTTTGAAGGGTTCCAGCAATTCGACGGTGACCTGAATAAGTTACAAGTGAGCTTTACGTCCATTGGCTTCGCTCAAGTTCCTAATCGTTTGTTTTTGTTTGTCCAAAGCAATTCGTCGAGATCAATGAGACTGCTATGTCTAAAATCCTTAAGAAGGTTTGTCAAGACGGTGTATTTCATGAGTTGTATTCAGAATAGCTAACGGTGCAGTTAGTGGGATAAAACCTCAAAGGTCCGAAGCCTCCACAACCCTACGCGTGATAGACTTTTTACTGTCAGTCATGAGTATGCTTACCTTTTTTTTTTTTTTTTTTTGCAATTAGTCTCGTATGAAGGAACTATATCTCCACAGAGCTGTCGAGGTACAGCCGTGTTTCAATCGTGACGTTTTGCGTGACCTGTCAGACCGAGCCACAACGGCACGCCTAGAGCTTGAAGCATGGGCGGAGGGTGAAAATATTCATTTTGATACTGCTCGACCGGCAGACCGGCCCATGGCTGTTCAGAGCTTTGGGCCCGATGAGGAAGATCTTGATCTTCAAATACTGCAATCTGCAACTGCGGGAAACCTCCAAACTCTTCGTGAGTGGACTGAAAAGTTACACGTATCTCCCGATGCTAGGGATCGTGCCACGCGTACTTTTCTTGCTGCCATTAATGAGTTTTCAGACGATGTACTTGCAGTTCTTGTTGATAGCGGCTTAGTTGACATGTATGCAGAAGACGACATCAATGAGCGCAATTGCCTACACGAGGCGGCTATCTCAGGCCGAAACTTTGTTTTCAGCGCTGGCCTTGCAGCAGGTGTGGACGTCTCTAGATCTGATGTCTACGGCAGAATTCCTTTACATTATGCTTGTATTCATGGTCGTGTGAAGATGGTGCAAGAGCTCCTAACAGCCGGCCCTCATACTGTTGACATGATGGATCACGATAATTTCACTCCGCTGGTCCACAGCATTGTGAAAGACCAGTTAGCATGCGCTGAGCAACTTTTGTACAACAATGCTCGCATCGACCCAGCGTCAGAATCAGACCACATTCCACTGAATTTAGCATGTCAACATGGATCGCTTGCAATAGTAAAAATGCTTCTTGAGAGAAACGCCCAATTACTGCCAGACGCAGAGGGCCTTTATCCTCAACATATGGTGGCACGTGCTTCACAATCCCCCCAGTTACTTCTAACACTGAAGCAACATGGAGCCGATCTCAACCAACGTGACAAGTTGTACCAGTGGACTCCACTCTTCCACGCCGCTAGTGAAGGCTGTGTTGGCTGTCTACGCACTCTTCTAGAGCTTGGTGTTGATGCTGATGTGATCGACGAGAAAGGTCTTGCCGCCATGTACTACGCTGCTTGGGAAGGGAATTTGGAGTGTATGCTCCTCCTTTGGTCCCATCGTACTGACTCTCGGCCCCCACATAAGCCACTCGATCTTCTAGATGGCTTAATATTACAAGAACCAGGTTCTAACTTTGACTCTCACATGAACGACTCGGCTGTGCTGGATACCTTCGAGACAGCTGATGGGATTCCTGATCTATCCTTGCCACCGCCCATTATACCATTAAGGCGCTATGGCCACAATTTCTTGGACAAGAAAGTTTTCATCCAGGTTTTTTTTGACCCAGGTAACTCGGGCTCGGTTTCATTTGACCAAGCAGGTCGCCACCCTGCTGCTCGATTAACTATTTCCTCCAAACTTTCGGACTTAATCCCACGCACCATGATGCTCCCAATCCAGGAAGATTCGCGCCTAATATCATTTCAGGTGGACAATTTGGAGACATTTTCTGTTGATTTCGAGATCTTCCCTACGTTTGGTTCGAAAGTCATTGCAAAGACTGTTGCTCTGCCGGCCGTCTTCAAAGCCGAAGATTCTAGCACTGGGTCGTGCTGTTTACCGCTCTTCGATCCGAGGCTGCGGTCAATCGGCCAGCTACGTTTTGGATTTCAGGTTATCAAACCGTACCATGGCGATCCTTTGGAGATTACCCACTTTGCCACGTACTGGAAGGCGACAAGTGCTAGTGACTCGGAACACAATGGCCTAGTAACAGGGTCGAGCTTATCGGGAGACCATATACAGCTTTTTGTACAACTCACCAGAGACAAGATCCCCATACTTCATCCTAGGTTTACAATAGAGTACCATGGGATTGAAGTCCCTGTCTGCCATCTTACCTACACTCAGTTCCAAGCCATTGGCCTTGAGACTGGCATCGATCGGCTCGAAGTACTGCAATTTTTACAATCTCATGCTGCTTATGATTTGGCACGAACCCATAGGCTGCTGGCGGGCTCGTTCCTTTCTCTAAAGGAGGTTTTCCGGAACCTCCCCATCGGAGTTAACGTCAATCTTTCTATCCTCTACCCTTCTACTGCTGACGCGGAGGTATTGAATATGACATCCCTGCCAGACGTTAACACCTTCGCAGATGCCATTCTTACAGAAGTTTTCGATCATGCCCGCGTTGCTCGCGAGCAGAACCCAGACTTCATGCGTTCCGTGGTGCTAACCTCCTATAATCCGAATGTCTGCATTGCTTTGAACTGGAAACAACCAAACTGTGAGCCCTCTGCATTGACCCAGAAAAAGGTTTACGCTACGTCTTGCTAATATGACCTCTTTGAAGACCCTGTACTCCTTTGCAACGACCTCGGCCAAATTCGGGACCTAGCTCGCGACGTCGGTTCATTGCCAGACATTAATAGCAGTGGCCGTGCATCGATGTCCATTAAAGAGTCAGCACGGATAGCGCAGGGCAACAATTTCATGGGTCTGATATGCCGGTCTAGTCTGCTGGTGCGTGCATTCATTCTCCCTACTCCCGTTCGTATTACATTGTACTATATGAACAATAGACTTGTAAGTAAATTACTAACACAAGGTTCTCTTGGGATATTACAGAACGTTGTGCCAGCGCTTGTAGAGACAATCAAGGAGCTTGGCCTTGTACTAGTAGCAGACACTTCTGACGAAGTTGAACCACCGACGCAAAAGGAGCTTTCAACAAACGCAAATACTATGGGTGTCGCTGACTGGGCATATCGGATGCCTGATGGCGTGAACGTGTTATGAAGGCCAATGGCATTCTCAGGTTTAATGATATGATTGATATGTAATGCTCATATGCTCATATTCTGCTTCTCACATCATCGCCCTCATTTGCCATCTCTCATATATATAAGCAGGTTACATGAGAAAACAATAGACTTTTGCAACAATAGTATCTCCCTCGCCATTAGCAACCCCTAGCTGTAGTAAAATCCAACTCTCATCTATCCTATATGTTTATTGGCCATCGCTCACTTTATTATGATGTTGTAGTCCCGTATGTGGATCCGATGGCTGCTACTTATTTCATGCGTATCAGTTGATGATTTTGCTGTGACAAGCGTGGAGAGAAGTACATGAAAAAATGTAAGATAAGGTGCTCTAGAGTTTAGATCTAATACTAATTTACAATAAAGTTAAGAGTCAAGGTGGCTTAGCATCTCCAAGCCGCCGTAATAAAAGAATGTTGACACCCTTCGGAACATGCGTTCGTCGATCTAGTAGGAGGGTTGGGACATACGTAGACCACAATGCCTACATGCCCTTTGGCCTGCCCTTGACAATGTCCCAGCCCCACTGTCTCAAGACTTTGACAACTTTTGGAGTAATTGCTGCTGTCAAGGGGACCCGAACAAAGATTAAGCTCTTATGGATAGCATAGGCAAGAGCAACCTGAGTCCATAGGCCTAAAATTATATCGTAGTTAGCCACATTCCCTTCTGAATGGAAACTGAAGAGGTTGGGACATACTTGCTTCGCCCTGGGCTTTGACCTGGGGCTCCTCAACCGATGGTTCCCTGTGTTGACCGCTCAAAACCTCGGTAGTCATATTCTCGGTTTTCGACTCGGTTTCCTGGGCCATTTGCGCACGAGGCCAGACACCACCAACTGTGTCCTTAACGAACTCCAAAGCCACATGTTCGTAATGACCAATCCGCTCCACGCCCAGGAGACGAACAGCAACAAAGCAGAGCGGAAAGTCCAATGCTGACAAAAGCAGATACACCCACAATGCAGACCACCCATACTCACGAGAAAGCGTTTTAAGCCGCTGTGAAAGTGAACCCGACTGCTCTGGATGAGATGAATTATTGTACTTTGCCCGAGATGAATTAAAAAATCGTCGAAATACAGCGGGTTGTTGAGGGCGGGAAATGTTAGGGATAGCGTTTTCTCCAAGCCACAAGCGACCAGAAAATGAACGGCCTTGGAGGCAATATGTAGTTTTTGAGGGAAGGGAAAATGCACGGCGAAAAGTTGTCGGCTTCAATGGACAGGACGAAATGGAAAATTTTGTCTTGGTCATTGGTAAAGACGATATATATTGAGCCAGGGAGGAAGATTTGGCTTTCCACCGCGATACCAATGTGTGCCGTGGTAACATGATTATTTCACCACTATGTAGAGGCTCTATTCTGTTATTGTTCTTGTTGTAGTAGTAGCGGAAGCAGTTTCGTTTCTTTTCTTAGTATGTCCGAGGCTCGTGGTGGATCATAGTATTATAATCGAAGAACAGTTCTAACCAATATACCTCCAAAAATTAAAAATGAACAACAAAAGAAATTCGGATGTTTCCTGTGAGAAATGTGACATATGTTGCAAATTATCGTGTTGAAAATAAGAAACTCGATGTTCGGCAAGCCGGCAAGCCGTATGTTTGTTGTACCTTAAAACGTTTTGTTGCTTCGACACTTGAGTTGCTTCGACAATATATACCTACACCGCCTTCTGTTTATAGTATATTTATTCTCCGCAGTGAAATCTCGGGCTGCGAAGAAATGGCCGCTCCCTCAATTGAATTGCACACAGGCCTATCAAACAAATAACTCGCCTACTATGCCACCCCGCCTACTGGGAAAGCTCAATCGGCCTTTCCTATCGAACTATATCCTCCAGCTGGTGGTACAGAGCAACACCCTCTTTCGAACATTTGGCATACGATCAGTAAGCCCTCCTAAGACATCCCGGTTCAATGTCGGACCTGATCTACCCGTGCTTCAGTCGACTCCCACGGCAGCACTGGAACGAAAAGCAAATACACTGCCCTTACGAACTGGGGTTATCGCTATAAAAAGAGGAATGACTGCTGTATATGATGCGGAAACTGGAAAACGGACCCCTTGTACCGTCCTGCAGCTGGACCGAGTCGAAGTCACCTCATGCAAAACGCGTCAAAAACATGGTTATTTCGCTGTGCAGCTGGGTTCTGGCTGGAAATATCCCAGTAACATTCCTAAATCCCTTCTTGGACATTTTTCCGCCAACGGGGTCTCGCCCAAAAGGCACGTGTACGAGTTCCGGGTTAAGGATGAGAGTGGCCTCCTGCCCGTGGGTCAAACGATCAATGCAGACTGGTTTCGGGAAGGCCAGTACGTTGATGCGCGATCTAATTCTAAAGGCAAGGGGTTCGCCGGTGTCATGAAGAGACACGGGTTTGGTGGTCAAGATCGCAGCCACGGTGTTAGTTTAACGCACCGCTCTCTTGGTTCCGCAGGTCCTAGCCAGGGCGGTGGTTCCAGGGTTTATCCAGGGAAAAAAATGGCAGGAAATATGGGAAATGAGCAAAATACAGTGCAAAATTTGAAGATACTCAAGGTTGATCAGGAAAATGGAATTGTTGTTGTTAACGGTAAGCAACGTTCCTATGTCTAAATATCTGGGAGATTGATAAGATACTGACAACTAAATTTCATAAGGCTCTGTCAGTGGTCCTAAAGGCTGCGTTGTCAGGATACAGGATGCTATCAAGAAACCTTGGCCCGAAACTGCTCCCAAATCTGAATAGAAAGCCTATTGATTGGACTTTCTTTCCACCTGAAAATGTACTATTACAATTCGTTGATTTTAGAGCGGCGCCTGTATATGATACATACATGATATCCCTTTTACTCCGCTTTTTTGTTATATTTTCTGAAGTTTCTTTCACGGGTTTATCGTAAAAAGTGCCCTTCCCGTATCTTACACATCGACTAAAGACGAGATAGAAAAAGGTGCAAAAAGCAAAACAAAAAAAAAAAAAAAAAAAAAGGACTGAAACGCCAAATTAGATACAAAATTAGCGGCAACTTTTATGATATACATAGTAAATCTCGAAGCACTGTACAATGAAATTTACTGCCACGGAACTTTCAACCACATGGCAGCCCATTGATCAATGGCTTTGATGGAACGGGTCATTGCCTTTATCGAGTAATTGGATAACAGTTCCATCCTCCGTTTCTAGACTCCATTCTTCGGTGTGAAACTAAGCATTCAGAGAGCGCGTTAGCTGTCCGATTTCCAAAATAACAGTGTATTAAAAGACGGGTTATTGCGTCAGTGAGAATTTAGGAATTTACTAACGTAGCTCATTCGGTTCGGTCTAATGCTTCTGAACTTCATTTTGCCTTGAGATTTTGTCCCTTTTACCCAAAAGGAGATGTCGATACGTCCATGTAGCTGATTCATTTCACCACTGATCCACGGTATTTTTTGAGCAAAATATATCTCATCGCCTAGGATCTCCCGGGCGCGTGGCGATGTACGAAGGGCGTAAAGAGTGCTACTGACCACGCTCGAAGACGACTTCTGGTAGTTGAAAATCCCCAACATCGCAGCACCCACAACAACGGCAAATATGGGCAGCGTTCGCATCCATCGTCGGTCTGTATTCACAGCTGGCAGTTCTCGGTCTGCTCGTCTCTCCATTAGAGGACCTGAATTAGAGCGCGGGGCCGGGATCAAGGTGCGACGAGTGAGAGTCTGCCCCCGGTAGTTGGGCAGTCGCAAGGTCCCAATACGCCTAAGCATAGCTTGCAGTGCCATCTTTAAAGCAGCCACACTAAATGTCTCTATATCTATCTGCGTTCCTATGCCGGACGTCAAGGAAATAGAATGTAAAAGAAAACCGTTTTCAGATGTGACCGAGGTCAGCCTGGCAGAAAGATAGAGCTGTGTCTATTCAATTTGTGTCCAATTCTAATTCTAGTGCTGCGAAAGGAAGTTGTCAAACAAGGCAAACTGCTATCAATATCATCCAGCTGTAGCACAAAACTTCCGGTGGCGTTTCTCTCCCTTCTTTTCCTCGAATTAGCGAGTCAGTCATAGCCAATTTACTCGATTTCACATAAGTTCTAGGATGACTGCGAGACTGCGCAGGATATTCCGGTACCCCGATGATTCGGACGGCGGGGAACATACGCGCGAGGAGCTTGATGAACAGGGTTTGTCTATCGACCGCGTTAAGACACATTAAGCCACCGCATTTTACTTACGCATTTGCAGAGCAAGAGATGGTGGTCAGGCAATTAAAGTTACAGAATGATCGACGGGATTCCGAATTCCGTGTAACAATTTCTTTCCAATTTGAAGGTTTCCCTGCTGAACGTTGACATGCAGATCTTCTTAACTGCCATCCCAATGTTCGCGGCCATCGTTCTCGCTCTGTTGATGGTCTCGGCATCTTTAAGTTTTCAAGAGCGGTTCTTTTCGTTTCTCGGCGTTTTGTCCTTGATTGCAACGTCCTGCACAATGAAATATTCCCCACTACCTCACCCAGAGCAAAGGGATCGGCAATCGATATCAAATTCCCGCCTAACAGCAGCTGGAATAAAATTGCTTTTCCCCATAAATATTGCAATATGCGGTTTGCTAATGTTCACATATGCTATAAGTCCTCGTATAGAATCTGCGTTATACGCGCAACGGGTTATATATCTACTTCCAGGAGGTGCGTGTATACTTTCTTACCCATCCTTAAAATATAGGAATAGAGGTTGAGGAATTCAAAATTTTTAGCAATGTTTACGAGTATTGTGTTTGCGCGGAATGCCATGGCTACCGTGGATTTGAAGCAACTCGAGGATCTTCGATATGGATACAAAGGAGCCTAGACAGACTACTAATAACAATATTGTGTACATTACACAGGTCCTGAACCCTCAACTCCCTACCCTCCACAAGCAGAACAAAAGAAAAGCATAACGCTATTTATTATATTATGTTGCTTTAAAGAATGAGGCCTATGGATTTCATATATTCAAAATTATTTAAGGCATATGTATTAATACTACCTAAGTAAACCTTAAAAACCTCAGACTAGCTGACTTGACGTCAGCGCGTGCACATTAATCCAAGTCATATGAGCAGTCCCAAACCAATACATTCTGGGGATTGTATTCTCGCCTCTACGCGGCTACTTGATATTTGTCTGTGGTTCTTTTGTAGCGTTGCCATAGCTATCAATGGCCGAAATAGTCCAGCGTATTTGAAAATGACCCATCAAAGTGTTCCAACGCAGGGTCGACCGGAATCTCTCCATGGTCTGTCGAGAAACCTGTTGCCTGGCACCCTTCTAATTGAGTTTGATCTGTGGACGGGGTGGCCATTAAAGGTAGCTCTTCTAATTGAATACAATGTTCCGTCAGCAGATTGCGATTTTTTGCTTCCGCCTCTTTCTGGTGCTTCATCAATCGACCGATCTCATCATCGCCTGCTTTCTTTAGCCATCTGATATTCGACTGTCTAAAATCAATCAAGCTCTCCACGCTACGGGGGTCCGCTATCTTTCTCGTGTCGTGGCCAAGCAATGTGCACGTTGGCTCAAACGGACGCATCGTAGGGTCTCGACGACAAGCAGCACAGCTGCACCTCTTCTCACATTTCGGGCATCTCCACTTTTCCACCTCCATGGTATCCAGGGGTAGGATATTGAACGCTCTGAACAAGCTGCCGTAGCAGTAATTCACGTCACAGTAAGAGCAAGAAGCGAGCTTCCACATTGGCTCCATGTACCTGCAAATATGGCACCGGCCTTTTTCTTCGCTGGCTCTGATCTTTCTCCGCTTCCGGATAGGGGTCATACTCTCTGAGTCGCTGGTCTTGTTCTCTATCTCACTGGCAAAAGGCTTAGATATATCCACCCATGGACGCCTTTTCAGCTGTGCCTGACATATTTCAGCAAGACTTCTTCTGCCTAGTTCTTTTCTTATTTGCCAAGGTTTTGGAGATAGGCTGTCATCACCGTCACTGAACGCTGAGATCTGCTGCCTCCATTTTTCATGCTTTTCTGTTAGTTCTGTCCAAGAAAATTGCTCAACCCATTTCAACCTAGATCGACAAGCACAACTCCTACCCATAATGTAACATTCCATGCAGACATCGTATGTATCATCTTCATCACCGATACACCATGGGCAGGTAAGGAACCTATTAAATACGTTGCTTCGGCAATACGAGCAGGTAATATTGCTGTCAAAAGGGACATATTCAACTTCCATCTCTTGAGAGGTGTCATCCGCAAAGCTCTCGGAGATTAATATTTGCGTATACAACGAAAAGAGCTTTTTGAAGTCCTCCAGTAGCAACTGGATTCGAAAATCTCGCATATTGATTTCATTGCCTCTAGAGAGTAGGCCAGAGTAGTGTTTAAGCGAGTAAAAAATTATGGCCTTGTTCTTGTATTGCTCGTCTCGACAGACCATTCTGGCACGTGGAAGTGCTTCGTCAAGAGCTAACTTCAATGTATCCGCAGTGGTACGATTCCACGCTACCTTCATTGTTCTTGTGCCACGATTCCATACCTGGTGCGCCGCTAGAGGGGGAATAAGAATTAAATCGCCGGGCCTTTGTTCAACAACATATGTTTTAAAGGGTGCCATTTTCCAAGCGTTAATCTGGGCGAAATGGTCCTCAATATCGATGTCATGCCCTAGAGTAGACATCCAGTACTCAGAGACGACATGACGATCCTTGCTTTCAGTCATAAACCAAAGCGAGGAGCCAGGCTTTGTCCGACCCTTTCCATATTTGGTTGAGCCGTCCGATGCTTCAACCATAATGTTCTGACCCAGGCTGGCACACATCTCTTGATGAGCTGGCGTATAGGTTCCTTCATGGCCAATGTAACACATCAAATTCTCTGCGCGCATGCTTGGCGGAAGGCAACTCATAAGATCCCCAGCTCTATTCAGTAGGAGCTCTGTATTCGAATAAGCTTCTCTACGGCTTGACAACGAGCCAGTCTTTGCCCCCATATCCTGAGAAGCCCCCAATGACTTATTGAGATAAAAGAGAAAGGGTGGTATGACTTCTCGCAGATCATCATGCCATTCCTTGGGGCAATCGATGTCCTTCAAATATATTCGCTGTCTATGGGGCTCCTTGTAGTTGTATCGGTTCCACTGGTCAGTAAGCATCGGCATGTTTTTCAGATAGTGTGGAATTGTTAGTTGAAGGTCGGTCTTAGTAGTCAAATTTCGAGCAGTTTCCGCTTTTTAGGATAAAAGTTCAACGTCAGATATCAAAAACACACAAAATACATGACACAGTCACTCACTTTTATTTTGGAACTGCTCTCTTAACCACTTCTCAGAGAAAATAGAGCTATTCAGCCGCTTAGAGCCAACTTCCCGCTTCTGATCATTGAATCCTCCAACAACTAGAGGTAGTCCCCTCAAAACTACGTGGAGGTGCACCAGTCTTTCAAAGCTTTCGACTCCATGCTCGTCAATGGAATCACAAGGAATTCGAGCCACATACTCGAAGTTTGGTGTCGATTCCACTAGTGCCGGGATGTTTATTTCAGGAGATATTGGCTGAAAAGCTGCTCGAGGGCGTTGGGTAGGCATTCCGACAGACAAAAAGGGGCGTCGACGTAGTTAGCATCCAGGTACAGGTGTAAAGGTGACTTATGCGGCCCAACATGTAATACTGAGGAAATTAACGAAAGAGCATATTTTCAGTTTGCCCTTATTTATAGAGGTGGAGGGTATGGGAATTCCAAAGTATTTGAACCAAACCACACTTAGCTCACAATAGTGAATGAAATAAACAAACGCGGACATTAACTAACTGCACCTCCTAGGAGCCTTAAATAATCAAACTTTCAGACGTGACTTAATTTAACATTCTTAGGATATTGGAGACACTTGTCTGCGAGCATATTAATAAGAGACCGTAAGAATAGGATAATAGGAGCCTGTTTGAAATAGCCACAAGCTTGAGGCGCAGAAGGATGGAAGTTCTGTTGAAGCTGTTAAGCATGTGGGTCACAGCGAAAAGCTCCCACCTATCCTCCGGTGTAACCAGGAAATCTCGCAAATGTTGAGGACCATCATCCGCTAACATCCTCTTATAGGGCTTAGCCTATAGAAGGTTATTGGTCACTTATACTTCAAGTTATTACTGTATTGATCTTCCAAGTTCAGGCAGGCTATGGGTCTCTAAGCAACCGGCCAAGTCCTTGAGAATCGGTTTTGCGAAAGGGAGGGTCAAACAGCCACGCTACGCTCAAATTCATTAGTACTCCTCCTACAAAATGAGCGCTGCAGAATTCCTAGTGCCTCGCCGCGCACTATCACGCAGGTTTTTGGGAGCAGGATCGAAGTCAACATCAGCACAGTTCTATTCCTACCCTCGTCTGGCGACGTGCAGTTTTCCTAGAGTTAGAGCTACACCGCGAATAAAATGTCAGTCAGCTGCCTGCAATAGTATACTACTCGAAAGACGCTTCTTACATGACTCATCTTCGCCATGTACAAACAAGTCATTCAATATAGTCAAACCGAATCCGATCCGGTACTCTCCACCTAAAAAGGGACTCATCTCGTTGCTTCCTCAGTCATGGATACCGTTTGCTGAACTAATACGCCTCGATAAGCCCACCGGTACATACTATCTTTTTTTCCCTTGCGCATTCTCAACACTCTTAGCGGCACCAATGGCATCTTCCACTGAGCCTTTGCAAATTGTCGGGACTGTCGCTTTGTTTTTCACCGGTGCATTGATCATGAGAGGCGCTGGATGCACAATAAATGACATATGGGACAGGAACCTGGATCCACACGTCGAACGCACAAAATTCCGGCCAATCGCGAGGGGGGCAATATCGCCGCAGAAGGCTGTGGTGTTTACTGGGGTTCAGCTGATAGCTGGACTGGGCGTCCTTCTTCAATTTCCGTCTCAGTGTCTCTGGTACGGCATTCCAAGCTTACTTCTAGTCACGAGTTACCCTCTTGCCAAACGTGTCACATATTATCCACAAGCTATCTTAGGCCTCACCTTTTCGTGGGGTGCAATAATGGGATTCCCGGCGTTAGGCGTGGATCTTCTTGGCAGCCTTGATGCATTGGAGGCTGCCACTGCTCTATATTCCAGCTGCGTTGCATGGACGGTGCTGTACGATATGATATATGCCCACATGGACATAAAAGACGACGCGGCGGCGGGAATTAAGTCAATTGCTCTTCGTCATAAGCACAACACCAAGTCTGTTCTCTCTGCCCTGGCGCTTGTTCAAGTTACATTACTTGCCGCGGCAGGCAGTGCAGCTGGTGCAGGTCCCATTTTCTTTCTCGGCAGTTGTGGTAGTGCGGCCCTTTCTTTGGGTGTTATGATTTGGAGAGTGGAATTGAAAACTGTCCAGAGCTGTTGGTGGTGGTTCAAGAATGGCTGTTTGCTCACAGGCGGGGGTATCACCTTGGGAATGTTCCTCGATTATTTGGCGCAAAGAGCCGGCTGGTACGAGAAGGGTAGAAATTCAAAGACCTCTGGTGCTTCCTAAGATGACAATTCTAGATTGAATTGATCTTCTCTCAACCATTATTGCTAGCATTAGTGCTATCTAAACTGAGGTGATGTTCTACAGCTATGACTATGTCTTTCCAGTCCATCATAGCACCATTTCCATTATCACCGCAGGCAAGGGTCTTTTCCACTGGGTACAGAACAGTAACCCAACCCTCCTTATTTGAATCGCTCAGGCCCCATTCGTCATGCAGAATTGTAAGCTGTTTTTGGGTAATTGGATGATTCCACATTGCAGTGTTCATAGCAGGAGCTAGGAAAATAATGGGCTTGGACTGTCTGAAAGTCGAATCCACTGCCCCAGTTGTATCCCAGGCTCGAATAACAGAAAGGAGAAGATTATCGGCAATACCCATTGTCATTTTAGCCATTGTGTTGGCTGAGAGAGGAGCGACAAGTAGTAGGTGCGCCCACTTTCTCAGCTCGATGTGTAGAATTGGCTCACCACGAGTCCATGGGTTCTTCCACTCGTCGTCATTTTGATACACAGCGTCCACACCTGGGATTTGCAAAATACTCTTGAGGAAAGGCTGCTCATAACTCTGTCCCCTTAGGAATCTTTCCGCTGAACCTGTGACAATAATGCGAATAGATACATTTCGGTGGCGACCAAGCGCTTCTGCGATATTGGGAAGCTTTATAACAGCAACTGACCCGCTTGCCGCTAGAAGGATATGAGTCTTGTTATCCTGCCAATACTGTTCGGCAGAGAAGGGAACAGGCTCAAGGTTCATTGGCGTAAAATTATCAGTTAACGTCAATTGTCTATCAGGCTGGCATGGACGAAATAAATGTCCTGTTTTTCAATGAAGCTAGCTAGATAGTAAAAGAGATTGTAAAGTCCTTTGTAGCATACAGTTCTCGACAGCGCTACCTAGTGTTAAACGATAGTAAGTAGTATTTGAGTCTGTGGATCATTCTTCCAACTAGCCACATTAGGAAGCGGACAATATTTGCCACTACATAGTTAACGTAACCAGTAGCTTAAGTCGGCCACGGAGGAATCGGCCACCTCTGTATTGCATATAAAATGGCAGTTTGTAACACCTTAGTATCCCAACAACGACATATCAATAGGGGCTAAAATCTATATTTTAGACTAATATTATAGTATCTATACAGATACTAAGTCTAGGACCTTGTAATATTTCTGGTTCTCTATATTACAAAGGGAGGGCTTTTAAGTACAGTTGTATTTGGATTATATAACACTGTAGTATAACTAGGCTAGAAAAAATTAAAAAAGTTTCCAAATAAAATACATTGTAGTTACATTCCATGTTGATTATATAATATAGAGAACTTAACTAATATTACCAGTGCATATATAATATTTAGTTGAGATATTGAGGTCCTAGAAAGTGCTATTTTATATGCAATACAAAGGTGGCCGACCCCTCTCCGTGGCCGACTAGCTTACCAGTTGCGACTAAAACACTGCAATGTTATGTAACTATGGAGTGCTCTACAACTAACTAGTCAGTTACCTTGGATTATTCTTTTTATTCTTGATTTATCTTGACCATCTCCTATGTCTAAGTTGTCTAATGCACAATCAATACAAGAATGGAATAGAATCGTCTCTATACAGAACTTTTTATAGCTTTTGTGGTTTTTATATTTTTTATAGTTTTTGATTAAAAATTCTCTAGCATACCATCTGTTACAAACTCTCCATTATTGTTTTCTTTTATTTTGCACTCTGAAGTTTCACCCTCTTCCTTGGGAAGATTAGTAATTTTATTTCTAGTGCACAATAGATTGGTGCATCAATTATTGAATTTTTAAGCATTCGGAGTGAAGTTTTCTGTTTCCTAGAGAGCTGATATTAATAAATAACTTCTTTAGAAGCCTTCAGCTTGTTCAGGGACTCACACAACACCTGAGAAGCAATAAGTATGTCAACTAAAATAAAACAGTAGTAAAGCTAATTAAAACCTTGTTTTAGGCCCTAAATAGTGTAGTGGAGGAACTAGAGGTATTGGCACGTGACATTTGTATGGATAACTATCAAGTCCCCGTTCGAAGAGGTAATAGACAATCAGCAATCTTCTTACAGACCACGGAGCGCACCTGCGTAAGGGGAATGTTGTCTTCTCTCCTGCCAGGAACTTGTGGTTGTGGGCTCTGGGTCCACAGCTTCTGAGCTGTCTAAGAGTGCCTCCTTGACCTACTCCTTCGGAGTTCTACCATTTCCCTCTCATTCATTAGGTGCATACATATGTACTGTAAGGAATATATTTTTCTATTATTATGCTACTTATGTCGCATGTGCCTTACCACCTCTGGCCTGCATATTCAATAAAGTTCTGAAATTGCAGTAGTCACATGTATGGCCTGTGTTTAAATTACTATTCTCTATATATTTATAGTCTCTATAGTAAATAATTATTTAATATTGTATAGACATGTAAAATACTGTCCATATCAAACCCTATTGAAAATGGCTCCACATTGGATTTCGGAATTTTATAGATATGCAGGCGAGAGGTGGTACATAGACTACCACTCAGTAATGCAGAGAGTCCCCACACAAAAATTACTATGTGTAAACATTATGGCGTAATTTGCTTTTTATATCTGCAGGTATGCGAACTAAAGTTGAGGGCATGGTCAGCATACCATCCTGAAGACCAGTGTTAGGTCCTTCATCCAACGTCTTCTGTATTCCCGCGGCCTTCGCTGCAAATTGAAAAAGGATAGAGGAAAATATTAGCAGTCTGTTTTAGCATACTAGATGGAATTATGTTCATATGGGGCACATAAAATATAGCGGTGCAAGGAGAAGAGAAGCAACATGGTACTTACCAGAGGCCATGCTAATTGCTTGCAACACACTGTCCCAGTTCGCAAGGACACATGCAATAGCTACACAAAAGTCAATTCTGATTTTAAATACAGAAAGAAACGTTCAATAAGGGTCAAACCTTCTGTACCATCCCTAAGCGTCACTAGTTTATCCTCCAAGCCCTGCATCTGTATCGCAAGGGTATGACTCATGTCACGAAGTTGTTTTAGGTTGTCTAGTTCAGTTCGTTTTGAAGCAATTCGGGCAGTTAAAGCTGATGATTGTTGGGGTGTGGCACTGTGTCCACTTGACTGGCGAAGTGCTGGTGTGGTGGATGGGCCGGGAAACATTGGAGCAGGACGTGATGTGTACACCGTAAAGGTAAGCCTGACTTGACTTGACGGAGAACCTGGGGGCTAATCAACATAAAGACAGATTTTCGAGAGTTTGTCTTTTTTACTTTAGACTAGCAATGGTAAATATGGATATCTATTAATCACAAAATGGGTGGTAATCTGGATTTCCCTTCTTCTTCTTTCTTGGATTTCGGGTTAAAGTTAAGAGACATAGTCACTAGAAGGGGGGGTACTTATACACACCTACGACAGATCATTTAATATAGCCAAGTCTTGACATCATCTGTGGGCGACGGTTTTGAGTACCAATTGTCTTATCCTCAGAAGCGCCGCCAAATGAGGTGGGAGGTAACTGCGAACCGGCACTAGTCCTAATATAGATAAACATCAACAGACTGAAAGCTATTCTGTTTACATTAGCCCACCTCACTTCTAGCACATTACACGAAGTCAACACAACAGAGAGAGCAAGTAATTCCGGGATCTCTAACAATAGAGCCCAGCTGATCTTGTCTCCATTTAAAGGGATTTATTCCCAGTAGCTCTTGTCGATACGACAATAGACTGGGAGATAAAGCAAGGCAGGCAGATAGCAGACTCTGCACCAACAGCATGGCTCGCTTGAATGAATCAGCAGCCCCCCCCGAATCAATTGAAGCTCGTGAGTTTTTATAATTCACTTTATCTCCCCGCCTGATTGTCTTCTTTTCTACAATTGCCTGACTTTTTGCTCATGTCCATACACCAGTAAAAAGACGATTTGTAAGACAGAATCGCGAGCTTGCCAGGGTGAATTCAATACAATCACTCCGTATACGCAGCCTTGAGTCTGAAGTTTCTCATCTACTTTCCGAAAATGTTACCTTCAGAGAACAGGTCATAGCTCTCAGCCAGGAAATAGAGAGATTTGAGGCAACCAGATTGCTTCATCACGGAATCTACGATATCAAGGCTAAACTAGAAAGCAAATTGAATGAACTTAACAATTTAGTTGTTGACTTGGGTTCATTACCTCGCACATTCACCCAATCATATAGAGAAAATACCGAGACTACTGGAGAGAAGAACTCGGGGCAGTCAAGCTGGGAGCTCAGACAAAATACAACCAAATTTGAGTCTGACATGGGAACAGAACAGGATGGGCGGCTCCCGATCATACCAGAAGAAAACTACTACCAAAGAAGACTGTCAGGGTAAGTTTCAAGTTGCGTATTGGATGAATCATTAAAATCATCTACTAATAGCGAACTAGGTTGTATACAATAGAAGGGTCACTAGGCAAAGATGCAAGCACCCTAAGACTCTCAGAGACAGAAGATGGTCCAACCAATCAATCCAACGCAAACTGTGATAGTACACACCTGAGATCACCGGAATGTGTTACAGATAGCAAGACAATTGGGGGCGATTCGAGCATTAATGATTCCATGCTTCCTCCAACACTTGAAACAAGGAAACGAAGAAAATATAATACTGCATGGATGGACGAAGCGACAGAATCTGAGATGTTTGTGTCGCAAAGCGACACGGGAACTACACAGAAATCCGGCTTCAAGCGCAAGTTTTGTGCTGAAGATGATGAGGCCTTGGAATCAGTACCGCAAGAAGATGATTTCCAATTCACCCGGCCTGTCTCCTCACCACAATTGGCATGTGAGCGATATGTATCTCTTGGTACTTACTCACCTGTCGAAAGGCCGGTCGAATTGGAGAAGAGCTCAAACAACCACAAGCAGCCTAAGCGAAAAGCACTTGAGCCAAGTACGTAAAAGTCGACTATTTCTGAAAAAGAAGCCAGCTAACCAAACAATAGAGAGTATCAACATTAATCTCATTCCTTTAAATAAACGTCGGAGTACAACAATAGAGGACCAGGATCAGAACGCTTCAACAAAAGAGGATGTCGAAAACGGTGGAAAGCAAACCCCATCACCGAATGTAAACGCCTATTGTGGACAGAACATATCGAAACCACAACGCGGGTTTCTCTATACCAACAAGCCTACGCAAGATGGGTATGGCAAAAACGAACACGTCATTGAATCAAAATCTACGGAGGGAAATCTGCGTCCTCTCCCACGGCAGATCCTTGCTCCCGAAGAGCATAGTGCATATCAGGCACCAATGGATATATTAGACCCTCCATCACGACCAACCAGACGCCAAAGAGCCGTTGTAAGCTACACAGAGCCGAATTTGAGAGACAAGATGCGGCGATCAAACAATGAATTTATAGCTGCGGTTGGGAGTGACCAGCCAAGAAGAAACTCTAATTCACTGCCTGTGAGACCCCATGCAAATGATGAAGCTGATATAAACAAAAATTCCAAAGCTAGCTCAAAATTGCTGGGATCGGGCACATCAGATACCCCCGTGGGAAACCCCTCTACGCAAAAAATGAGCATGGTATCTCAAAGAAAACGCAAGCCCTCGCCGTCCGCAAGCAAAGATGTCCTGTCAGGGGTAAACGATGGATTTGGGTGGGAGGAAGATACCCACTTTAACAACGCAAGTTTTGGTACTGAAACGGAGCCAGAAGGGAATATCATTACCAAATCGCAATCAGAGGATGTGAAGGGTTGTATACTTCAGCCACCGGCCGAGCCCACTGATATTTCCATGACACACGCTAGAAATGCATCAAAGTCAAACACGCGTCTTCATAAACAGCCCCGACGACACTCCTCGAACCCAAGCTCGTCTGCACAGGAGCCACCGGTGGAATGCGACATCATTGCCTCACCTCCGAGCTCACGAGCCATTTTATCACCATCAGCCAAAGCCGGCCAAGGCCACTTGAGAACCCAAACTATGAATGAGAATCCTGTCCAATCAGAAGCAAAATCCCACGAGCCTGGGGGTCACCTTATCAAATCAAGCACTTTGGAAGTAAAACCCCGGCAGATTAAGCGTAAACAGCGCCCCTCTGCTAGAAGAAAGAGCATGATGTTATGATTCCTTGCATCAGCTCTGACGACCTTTAGTGTTGACTAGACTAGATACATATATACCTTGACATGCCCAAGCTATTTTATTTTGTCATTCCAAATTCTGTGTAAAATAGTCCAAATCATTAATATTTCTTCGCATAGTATATATCGTTTCGAAGGCAAAATTATGCTATCGAAGTAGGATAAATATTTGAAGCAGGTCCTTGCGTTGGGTGTTCTAAAATACACAATTCAATAAAGGCAAATATCATTTCAATTATGTGATCATCGTCCAATCAATAACCAGCAGGGCAGGTTGTGCAGTCAATTAAATACTTAACAAACATGGTCTTTAACGACTTCTAGCCATCTTGGGCATCTTCTCATAAGCATTAGGGCTTGGCTTTCTTTCAGTATACTTCCTATTATCAGGGTCTGAGCAAGCTAGTCGCCCTCTCTCCTCCGTCTGCTCAGATTGGTTTTGGGTATTCTGGTCGCCATTGTTATGTATGTGGCAGCAGTTCATCCGGCCATGGCGATCTATTTCGTGGTCACTGTCGGATTCATAGGAGCTTGAATCTGATGATTCTGATTCTGAGCTACTTTCGCCAACAGGTCGGGTTTTATGGTAAATGCAGCATACTGTAGTTTATGGACATTGCGTCGAATAAAATTAGCGACAAAAGTCCTGCCAAAAAGGAAACAGGAAGGGAGAGCGCTTCCTGGCTTTAAAGAGCATACCTTTGGAGCTCTTCTTCCCCAATCCTTCATTATCTACAACATCCTTGCTCCATCGTATGCGCCTAGAAGAAGATCCATTCCGATTTGCTTCCCTGGTGACCAAGTCATTCTCTGCTCTTAGCCTCAATGTACCAGAGATATGTGCCGTAGAAGAGTCTGTACGTTGTTCGGAAGTGGGATCGACTTGAGAAGTTGATGATATCACACTCTGCGGTGTCTGGCGGGTTCGAGACATGGGGGAAACATAAATCTAGTTAGAAGATAAACTAATTTAACATCGATGTCTCGGTGGCCAGGTCAGGAAGAGAAACAAATGGCCAGGACAGTAATATTGTATAGCAAGAAATATTGAGTATACAATAGTCCAGTATGAGATAGCCTAGCCACCATCGCGCTGACACTTATCTCACCGCCTAGGCTCTAACCCTAACAAGGACCCAACTTCCACTCGTAGACAAATGATATCAATTTCTAGAAGGGGTTAAGCACTAATCCCAATACTTAATCTATCAGGGCCCTTAGGGAAAGCAAATAAGAGCATCAAGACGAAATGGGTTTCGTGCCATTTTTCCTATCTCAACAAAAACCACCCAGAAGAACCAGAGCTTGTAACTCACAGTACTGCATGACTTGAGAACCAATGAAGTTGCACGCCAGATCTGGTGCTATAAGGGTGAGGGAAGGCAAATGAAAGGACATCGCCTATATCAAAAGAAGAAAAGAAACGAAAGAAAGTCGCTTCCCGAAGCCCTTAGAGGTGAGTATTTCTTCGGGTCTACAACCCGTAGAAGGACCAGCCATCGAACTGGTCATTCTCAGAGCAAAGTCCCAGCAGTCCAGAATCTCCAACTACCTCAACAGAAATGAATGGGGCAATCTCAGTACGCAATTCTCTGTCTAGTCATAGCTCATCCTCTTGGTCCATTTCCGATGGTTTTAGAAGACCCCCAACCTTCATTGCACGATCTCGCTCCGCAGCTTTGGCATCGCGTAGAGCTTGCTCTCTCTCCTCTGCATAGAGCTCTGCATTGTCGCCTGCAAACTCCTTTAGGGAAATCAAGAAATCCCGCAAGTGAGTTTTAAACTTATTAAAATCGTCATTAAAAGAAAACAGCCCAACAACAAACTGTTTGATTTGAATCCTGTTGTATAGTCAGCGATTCTGATTCCATTGGTGGAACCGTGAGTTTAGACATACTCCTGGAGATTCTTGAAAGCATTCTGCAAAAGATTTGCAACATATTCCTGCAGAAAGTCTTTATTGGATGTTCCGAGGGGAGCCTGCTCGGGGGAGTAGATAGGATCTTGCACCTTCCCGGATTCAATAAAGTAGAACATGCGCGACAGGAGCATTGCTTGTGATTTAAAGCCTAGAATCAAATCAGCACCACTCACGAACTGATCAACTGGAAATACAAACCGGCTTTATGGTCACTGTCTGTAAGGACAAAAAACACGTCCTGCAGGATTGAGATATAAAACTGGCGGAAGAAGATATTCGACGTTTGAGCATCGGTCTCAGCCATATTGTTCATAAGCTCAAGGCACATGGTAAGACCAGTGTTTTCAACTTCACGGTTGTCATGCTTGCTAGCCCACATGCATGAGTCAATGACAAATTTGAATTGGGTAGCGTCAAGCTTCAGTAAAGCTGGGAAGCAGTATAAGTTGATTGCTTGGAGCAATTTGAAGAATTGGACCCGGTGCTCCGGATATTCGTGGAAGTCCTTGTTGATCATCTCCAGAGTACATTCAAAAACACTCTCCATAATTAATGGAACTTTATCTTCCATTAAATTCTAAATGACGTTAGCTTCTCCATCAACTAAATGTTATGCTAGGCAGAGTGATCATAAGACGACATACATGTAATTTATGGATAATTGTTGTCATTGCATTCAAGACCTCTGCTTCCCGCGCATCAGGAACATTACGGTTGTAGTCTACCAAAACGGCTTCAAGGAGCGGCGGAACCATGTTAGTGTTAACCATCTCCAAATCATCGGCTTTCTGTACATAAGTATCAATGAGCTTGAGGATTTCCTTTTTAATTGTTCTCAATCCTCTAACTTTGGGTGTCTTAGTCGCGATTTCTCCTAAGGGAAGTTAGAGACCTTAACGGATAAAATACGTAAAAGCTAATACGGCAGAAACGACGAAAACAAAAGACAGGGGCGGGGGAATAAACTAAGCCCTGCGGAATATTTGGACAGGAAGGGGAGGCAACATACCATCATGCACAACAGCATCGCTTATAAGCTGGCTAGACGCTCTAAACATGTTCAACATATCATGGTAGATACGTCCTAGTTGGGAGTAGAAGTAGGTGCCAATTGACGAACACGCAGCAACATTTGTTTTCATGATGTTTCCAATGATCTTTATCGTTTCCCCATCCTGAAGAATCGATGGATCTTGATTTGCCTGCGCAATTATGGCATCCCAAGCAGAGTTTGGTAGCGACATTAGATTCTCAATCAATCGGTCTTGAAGGCCCTTTTGCCCCTGCGCAGAAATCATATAGCCGCATGCTTCATAGAAGGTATGGACCTGTTGTGGCGAAAGGTCACAGGTGATCTTCCTCATATTCCGAACAATCTCCTCGATGAAAGGCTCATTTTCTCCGGGCTGAAGAGCAACAAAATGACGCCTGCACTTATTCGCGATTTTTATGAAAGTATCACAAGCCATATCCTGAACGCCTAATGGATATTAGCCTGTGGGCAAACAGCAGCAGCTGAGCAACTTACCCTCATGCGTCTCATGCATGAATTCAAATAGCTTATTGACAACCGTCTTCAGGAACTTCCAATGGGCCTTCAGAAACCGAGGATACTGCCCCACAATGTACATAATATTACTGGCGACGACGGCCTTGTTATCTTTTCCTCGCTTCATTTCCGTGAGACCGAGTAGATCCTTGATGACAGTGACAAGAAAACGCTTTTCGGTTTCCTCATTCATGGCTCCAGAAATAGATCCAATTGCCCAACAGAGTGTATTACAATTGGCCCAAGACCATTCAGATCCATCAACTTGTTTAGCCAGTTTGTCAATCATAATATTCTCTGTGTCAACGACGTCGAGGTGTGTGAGATAAACTAAGCACTCCCGGATTGTCTTGTAGAGCTGGATTGTGTCGCTTTCCTTCACGAACTCACGAACTATCTCCCCTTCGTCGTTTTCCACGATCAAAACTTCCTCTGGGCGCACCATTTTCTCTATCATGACAGTACGCAAGCTTGACAGAACTTCTTCATACTTATGCTTGCGAAGAGCGTAATTGGCCAACGTGCTAGGATGTGGCGCACCCCCATTCGATAGGCCGCTTACACCCATGCTCACTAGTGGGTTAATGTCAGTGATTGGAAGTTGTTGCATCTCTTCATAAAGTTCTTGAACAAGCCGCGTCCAATATTCCAGGCAAATCTTAAAAACCTCTCTGTCGTCGATCTGGCTGATACGAATGAGATAAAAGTGTGCATGTGTAAGATAATCCCGATTAGGGAGCTTTTCAATAAGCTGCTCAATACCACTTCAGTATCACTAGACATATATTGTCATCAAGTTAGGGGGTGCGTGGAACTTACAGTGAGATGAGCACTGAAAAAGCTACTTAAGAACAGCGCCAAATTGAGTACAAATTCTTGGTCTCTCGAATTGCTTTTAGCAAATGTCTGTTTCAGATCCATTGACAATGGTATGGTTTTGGAAACAATCGTTAAGGTTTCAGTGAACATATGAATCAGTCTTTCATCATAATTATATGGACTGCCAATTTGCAACCCGCCAATTTCGGTAAGGCACTTGAGGGTCACGTTTCGAAATTCGGGAGTATCCAAGAAACGAGTGAGAAGAGTATTTATGATAGGAGTTTCGAAAATATATCCCAACGGAATCCAGTTCAGGAAACGGAGAAGAGTTTCTAGTGTGGCTTTGATTAGACTTGGTTGGTTTGCTGTGTTAAGAACCTCTGAGCATAGCTGGAAAATTGATGAAAACTCTTGTGTCATGGAGGTCTTCAGATTCCTTGCTTTGACTGAGGTCATTTGATCCTGGGAAAAATCAAAAACTTCCTCAGATAACAGTCGAAGAATAGCCATGTTGTTTTCACAGATCGACAAACTTGTATGGCAAGACGATATGATTTCATTGATGAAGGTTGGCCAGTTATGAGGCCACTCTTGCTTCAAAATAGACACAAGAACCAAGTTAAGCTTGTTCAGAAAAGCCCGTTCGTTCCTTAGCTTTTCCTCCGAATTGGAATTTTCGATGATGAAATTTACGATGAAATTCCGAATGCCTAAATGGTCAGTTCAAACGACTCAAGAAGAACCAGGTATCGTGAAAATACCTAAACATTGTTCCCTTGGTAAAACCTTCCAACGCGTCATGATCACATCGTCAAGGACTTGAAGAGCAAGATCTAGAACCGTTAGCGTTTAGTCTTGACCCTATAACAGATAACTGGAAGGACAGGGGTCGTCACGCACATTTGGTCTGTGGATACGACGACTCTTGCAGGATATTCCCTACAATTAACCAAGCATCTGGGTTTTGCTTAAACTGAACGTCGAGGGTGAGCAAACCAGTTTCCCATGGCGATATTACTTTGCGATATTGATAGAACTAACCTCCGTCAAAGTCTGCTGGGCTTGTTTTTGCTGGTAGAAATTCGAACCAAGTTAGGATTGGGTACAGTTGGCAGAGAATAGGCGGGTTGTAGTTTACAGCCCAAGGGGAAGAATAGAGAGTGGGCCTCCCTCTGCAACTTACCAGGTCTCCCTTGCCCTCGTAGAAGGCGCGGACTGTGCTGTCCAACTCCTGTAAAGAAACCGACATTCCGCTCTCGAGGTTGGAGATATTGTCCTTTGTAGGGTTTTAGCCACGGCACAGGGCCTATGAAGAGACAATAGAAGTCTGGGATTAGTTCGAGCAATGGTCGCAGGTATGGAAGAAATGTACAAATAGGACAAAGAGATAAAATGTTTTGGTGGGGTTGAGGGCCTCTTGGAGGGGTTCGCCAAAAGTGCTTTACAGCTGCTTCCGTGCAAACTGCAAGTAAACCAAATATCCAAGGGTAATGTGGGTTGTAGTACTGCAGCTTTGAAATTTGAGGAACTGAGTGTACGAATATTAGTGTCAGAAGGACAACGCTGTGTAGACTACTAGCGGTGAGAATAGTAGTGTTGCTCAGATTATTTGCTCTATCGGGCCGGTATGGTGCATCTCCATTATATGCTTAGTCATCGGCTGTTTAAAAAGGGTTTAGGTACAGGCTTTGCAGAATATTACTGTGTCCTTCAATTTATCCATAATGCATCTATAGCTGATTACAAGCTGCTAAAAATCTCTAAGTTTTAGATACAAGATAACCAAGGCTTATTGAAATCGAAGCTTCGCATGCTTGTCTAATTATATAACAATACTAGTATAGCCATCATATAAAGACTAGAACATTACTAACACAGGAGGAAGCCAGTCTGCAAGGTGGATAATCCATAAATAATTGAAAAACATAAAAACACATATCTAAAATCCTCCCAATGAGCTTACAGAAAGTTATCCACATATATAATTTAGCATTATATATTAACATAGATTGCCCTTGTTTTTTATCCCAGAGGCGCATATATGCAATTGCTCTTAGGGAAAGTAGCCTAATATCTATTTGTTACCCTGGACGTTTGGATATCCAAAGAGACTGGGGCCCATACAAGGTAGCTACTAGGCAGCGGCTGCATTCCGTGACTAGTGCAGTGGAACACAAGAATACATAACTTGCCTTGGTGTACCTGGCAATTTAAGGGCTTATAATTTCTGCTCCGTTATATACTTCGGAGTATAAAGGTGGTGCAGATAGTTAATGTTCGGCTGAACGTTTTCTGAGTTGTGAAGAGCAAAGGATAGTACTCCAGTAATACAAATCATACCTAAGACTTGCCTCATTAATTATTGTCACTGTTAAAATTTCTGAAGATGTAAGGATTGTAAAATGTGTATGTATAATTATCTAGTTACTCTGTATTGTTATTACTACTACAATTATTAGTACTATTCATGGTGTCAGAAGGATTAAGGTTTCTTTTCTTTTTTTTTTTTTTTTCCCACACCCTTTTCACCCAGCGCATTTACATGCGCTGGCAAGCGCCAATGGCATGGGCGGATAAAGACATAATAAGCGACTATACTCTAGGCGTAATTCCATTCCTAGGGTAAGTTTAATGTGCAACTAAAGCTGTTCCTCTAGACCCACTATTAATATTCTTCCCCACGGCCGCCGCCCTCCCGCGCATCCTTCGCGGATAGGGAACAACTGAGTACTCGATGTAAGAAATTGCTTGATCAAGAGTCCAACACATCCATGCTGACCCCGCCCCTTTCTCAAAGTGGCGTTTCGCCTAAGCCCGCTATCACACCTGTGACCTCTGACGCATCGCCTAGCATGCTTCGCTTTTTTTTCCTTCTTTTTGGGGGGGCCAGCCGGCGGCCGCGGAGGAAAGGGTGAGCAAAGGAACCAACTGGCTAGTTCACACGGCAGTGGTAGATCGCGCGCCAACTTTGAGCTATTTGAGTTCTCTCTGGCAGCCGCAAACCCTAGGGAGGGTGAAACCTCACATTATCTAGACCCTTCTTTATACACACTTGGCTCTGGTAAATTTCAGAGCTCCTTTGCACTCTTTTTTTCACTACTCTGTATTACTACTACTATTATTATATTAATTTTTCCCCACATCTTTCAACTACCCCTTTTGCGAGGCCCCTGCATGTGTGGTATTATTGGGTTCTTTGCAAGTAGTCTAGTTTCTGATTTTCTTTCCGGGCGGCAAAAACAGGCAAAAGAAAAGAAAAGAACTATCTCGTACTAACATACTACTCGCTGATTTTAGTTGTTATCCGCTTATCCCTCTTCCCACTGACAGGACAACCACGCTACATCCCCTCTTCCCTTTGCTTCCTTTCCCCTCTTTTATCTTCCGCTAAATACTTGCTTTCATGCCCATGGCTAACTTTATGTTAATGGGAGGCACCCCTGAGACTTCTTTGCTTTTGTCTTTCATCATAATCCGATACTGCCTCTAATATGATCCCTACTGAGCAAGTAGAACACTATACACATAAATAAGCTTTCAACATCAAATCCTTCCCTTTCGCCTTTGAAACGTCCCTAGGAGCAGATGATTTTGGCCACTATATCAACAAGCCGCAGACTCAATCTCAGCTGCTTAGCCTTTATACTTAGCATCATTTGTTTCACTAGGTGATTAATTACTTACACCACCAGTTTTGGCCTCACCACCTTGGCTTGTTTGCTCAGTGGCACAGGGTATGAGCATAGGAGACGTTCAATTGTCTTTATTCTATTTACCTATATTCGATCCCTCTACTCCTCCCTGGTCTTGTCTTGTCGAGTTCGTTCACAAGTCACAGTTTACACACAAAACCTTATATAACTAATAACAGCTCCAGTCCACAACCTGAACAAGAATTAGCGCTGGGGTGGAAATTCGCCGTACACTGAGAGACCAGGTGGAGCTACACCACCAAAAAGGAATCGCGAAGTCACTCCAAACAACAACATTAGCCCCTAGCGAAGCCTTTGCTGCGATTATACTTCTACTTCAGCTACACCAATCTACGCAAACCTATAAAGGAATACATACCATGTGCACTGCCACCTCTGCGTCGGTGATGGATGATCATGAGTCCGAAAAGGATTCTAGGACAGAGCACAGCCCGTCTCGCTTTACTGCTGTAAATGGAAAAGAGTCTTTAACCTCCGGAACTGCTTCTTCTCCATGTATGCCCGGCGGCTCACTGAACAATGATGGGCATCGAGACCCCTCCGAGAATTGGAAGAGAAACGTATATGATGATATATTACCTCGACATGAAGAGCGAACCCGAGAAAACGGCAATACAGGAAATGATCAAGATGATAGGCGGCCGCGGCGCTCTTTGTCACAAGGCGGAACACCCGTGAACAGAAGCAAAAGGAAAAGGTCAGAGTCAAGAGAACAAGAAGAAATACCATACGTGTCACGTAAAGGTCCGAAGAGCCCAGCACCTCGCCTAGATGACGATATAGATACTGCTACACATCCAACCCCTTCCGACAGCGTTGCCACAACTCACATTGATCATGAACCTAAAAACGCGTCTCCCAAATTGCATACTAGATCGGAGGACAAAGATAATTCTCAGACATCATCAACTAATGCTCCCTGGAGTGACTATGATTCACAATTGGTTAATCAGGCACAACGTGCACAACAAATTGATGCCTCAGATGCTCAGTTGGCTGAAGCACTTCAACGTGAAGCTCATAGTCAAGAAACAAGCCAAAAGGACTGGAGCACCGTTAATCGCACAGCGGAAGGACCCGCGCAAACTGAGCAGCCTTCGCTCATACCTACTTTTCCCCAAGAGCGACCGCAGGAGGCCGTACAAGTCGCCCCCAAAAGGAAACGTGTTTTCAGCAACAGAACTAAAACGGGCTGTATGACTTGCCGAAGAAGGAAGAAAAAATGTGACGAGCAACATCCTGCATGTAGGTTTCCAGAAAATCTTTTCGCCCCAACTTCCCCTGACAAGAGTTTTTGCCCCTTCAAAATGCACAAATTCTTACTTGGTCATAGGCAATAATTGCATCAGAGGGGGTTTTCTCTGCGAAGGTTACTCCTCTAGGAGCACATGGCAGAAACCATCGAACGCAAAGACACCAGTTCCTCTGCAATCAAAGGATGGTTACCCCGATATTGGCGGTCAATACGTACATGACATCAACCAACCGAATGATCGCCAGCAGATGTTAACAGAGCAACTTGAAGCAGGAAAAATACGGCCAATTATTGTCGATGATGGCGACCGAACCGCGTCTCAATTTAACTCAAGCCCAACAGGATCTGGATCTACTCGTGCATCCTGGTCAAAACGAGCTTGGTCAAACACAGGGCATACTGCCTATATGTCAGACCATATTACGAAATCCGATTACCGGGAGGTACCTTCAATTCACGAATTCCCCCGTGAAGGGCACCAGAAGGTCGACTACCAGATTGTTCCACCAATCAGGGAGCTCTCCCATGGACCACATGGGAAACCAGGAATACCTTTGTTTCAAGGCGGGATTGATCAACGGCCAGCTCTTACCGGCACTATGGACACCACCAGCCCGCAGGCACAGGCTCGAATGGCTCTCAGTATTGAACATCAATTGTCCGCCCGCACCGCTCCTAGTGAGGAAACAGAGAAAGAAAAAATGATACGTGGTGAGCTGTATCGGCCCTTTGATATTCATCTTGTTGAAGAGAGGGAACGATGTAAGGCAGCATTATGGAGGTTTAACAATGCTTGCAACCCTGTCTCCGGGCTTAATGCGAAAGAACAAAATCGTCTTTTAAAGGAGGTTTTGGCGCTTCCAGGCTCAGCTGTTGGCTCACCTTCGGGAGTCACCTCACCTCGTCCCACTGGGACAATTGGACAGGGCGCTATTGTTGAAGCTCCCTTCCAATGCCATTATGGGTACAATGTTCATATTGGTGAAGATGTGATGGTATCTGGGAGCTGTCTGTTTGTGGATGACTGTCCTATCACTATCGGAGCCCATACGTGGATCGGCCCTAGAGTTACCATACTGAGCTCGATGGCTCACGCAAATATGCAAGAGCGGAAAGGCACGCAAAGCCGCTACCAAGGACGCCCTGTCGCAATTGAAGAAGATTGCTATGTGGGTGCCGGCTGCATCATTTATCCTGGCGTTCGTCTTCGACGGGGGGCCTATGTAGCTCCAGGGGAGGTAGTTAAATCTGATATTGTAGCTTATGGGTTTCAGGGACTCAAACCAAGCTACATGTGACAAGTAAGAGGATGGGCTACATTAAGGCTTTCCTGCTTGTAACGTCAATCTCATATTCTAATGCCGATTCAGCTCCTGCATCGCACAACTGCATTTTCTATCTCCTATATCCCTTTCCTTTATGTACACAACTTCCCTTCACTACAAAAATAACAGCGTTCGTTCTTTCTCCCCAACAGTATCGCTCATGGCATACAGTTTCAAACGGAAATGGGAGTAACCAGAATACCAATGTGTTGAGACTGTAGGGTCATCCATTTCTTATTAACTTTATATTGTGAAGTTGTTGCTCATTACATTCCATCACACAGAAGCAGTAGCTCTTATCTCTACGCCCGCAATATATGGCTATTCTGTAGTTAACTACCACGCGGCCGCCCTCCATTTGTCACTGAATTATAGTGCCAAATAACCAACATGGATAATACCTTTAGATGTGCAATTGTGGCAGCAGCTGCCACAACAGCATACCGCTTTATAAAACCTTGCTGCTTCTAAGCATAGACTTACTACACACTCTAATGATGACAATAATATATACTGTATAGTCCACCTAACATAAAGAAATAATACAGACCATAGCAGGAAGAGCATTAAAGCCAGTCTAAAAACTCTGGGACAAAATAGCTCACTACAATCCCAGCACCGGCCCTAAGTATCCCCTCCGTACTTTCAAAGGCCATCGATTTCAAGTCGAAGACGCCCGCCTTAGCTCCTGCATGTATCATGGCATATTCACCACTGACTTGATAAGCGGCGATTGGGAGATCTTTTGCAAGCTCTTTAGCATCTCGAATAATGTCCAGATAGCTGCCTGCAGGCTTCACCATGATAATATCTGCACCCTCACTTATATCCCTTTGCATCGCACGTCTGGCCAACCCTCGACCTCCTGGTGGCAGTTGATAACACCGACGGTCGCCAAAGGAAGGGCACGAGCCCGCTGCATCACGGAAAGGGCCGTATAAACAACCGCTGAATTTGGCACCATAAGACATCAGGAGGACACGATGCGCTAATCCAGCCTCGATCAGTTTCAATTTAATGGCCCGCACCCTGCCATCATTCATGTCTGACGGAGCAACACAATGAGCACCAGCAGCAGCATAAGCCAGTGCAACATCTGAGATGCGATCAACAGACTGTGCATTATCAAGGGTCCCATCCTCCCGAATTATTCCACAATGACCATGAGCTGTATATTCGCAGAGGCATACGTCGGTCACAATATAAAGTTGAGGGAACCGCGATCTAAGTAGGCGGATAGCTTGGACAACCGGACCCGAAGGATCATCAGCGGCAGTTCCCAATGCGTCCTTTGCAGAAGGATGCAACGGGACTCCGAACAACATCACTGATCGAAGTCCTTTGTGGACAAGTGGGCTGAGAAAAGGCACTAGGCGATTTATTCCTCGGCGATGCTGATAGGGAAGGGATGGGATAGGCGTTTCCTCGTCAGGGTTATCAGTAATAAATAGGGGATATATTAGCATTTCCTGCCGCAGGGTTAATATATTCCAAAGAGGATCTGAAATTTGTTTTGTATAATGTGCTATGTGGCTTTGCGTAATAATGCGCACCTTGGTAAGTTGTCTTTCAGCTTGCCATGATCTACTCAGTGGATGGCTGTAACCGGCATGAAGCTGGCTTGAGATGTCCCCAGATATGCTGACACTAGTAGCAGCTGTGCTCGTGTGTGACCTAGCGGCCTGTGACCGTACATGAGATAACTGGGAACTCTGATCATCGATGGCGTCTCTGAAGGCCAAATCAGAGACAAGGTGGGAGAACGACATGCTATGGAAGATAGTGTTGTCAACCAATAGATTATAATTATCACCAAATGTAAACTGGCAGCTTCGGAAGTCCAAACAATTCAAAAGTGTGGGGTATCAGGTTGGTAGGTGATATACGTCTTGAAAACTTTGTATGTCAGGAACAGTTCAAATTTTTAGAACTTGGGGCAGATCAATGAGTGACAACCCATATATTCAAAGAAATGATTATTTATTCAAGGGGGAAGATAATAGTTGTCACTGGTGCGGTGAAGATTGTGTGTCCTACAGGATTGGATTCAGTAGTCACCTAAATGTGAAATATGTTATGAGGGAAAATGATTCATCATATATTATGTAATAACTAATAACGCAACTAGGTAACCTACCTACTCCACGGCCGATCTGTCCATTTTCCACATATTTTTTATGATTTCCGCAACAAACAAAATAAATTTAACTATCTAGAAGGAACAGACAGAGAAAAGAATAATATATTGTAATATCCTATAAAATAATCATAATTTATTATAAATATCTGGATAGACTGCGAGTTTTCTAGAAGAACATATAGAAGTAATAGTATTTCTAGCATACTTTACCACACTCCACGGGAAGGGATGCTATTACACATACTATACGTGCTTATACTAATAAGTATCTATATGTTTCCATTGAAAAATATGTGGAAAATGGACAGCTCGGCCGTGTGGACATCTCGGCCGTCGAGTACGTTAACGTAGTCTTCAACCGGTAAACAACCTGCGCGTAAGCCAGCTGCACAACTCTGTATTACATATTAAATAGCCCTTTTTATGGCCTTAATTATCTCAACAACAACATATCAAGAGGGCCTTAAGTTTTTAAATCTGGATAGATATTGTATAGTAAATACTGATATTGGCTGCAGCCTGCAGGGACTTTAGTTATATGTTTTATTTTGTGTATAAAGAGTAAGGTTTAAATACCACTGTATTTAGAATATTCTTGTATTATAGAATAAAAATAGTATCAAAATTCCACGTAAATTATATATTTTATATTACCTACATATTAGTAACTACTGTAAAGGGTTAGAGCCCGTTTGACCTCTCGGGCCAATGTCCCTATTATCCCTGTTGTCCCTATTGTCCCTACTGTCCCTACTGTCCCTACGACCCTTTTGGCCCTGTTGGCCCCTTTGGCCCTGTTGGCCCCTTTGGCCCATGTCACGTGACTCCCGCCTTGTTTGTTTACCGCTCATTTTCCCCTTCCTTTCTTCCCTTCTTCAACGATTCCTTCTTGTACATAACCTATCTTGTAAGTTCTATGGGTTCAGCCCTTGACAACTACTTTTGTTTTTGCTATAACTTATGTTGTTATTAACTGTTAAGGTATTATAATTTTAAAAACCAGGCTTATAACTGTTAAAGGTGGTAGGGAAAGTAAAGTATAATAAATATTAGTAATACTTTAATCTATTTATTTATGTATTATTGTTATATAAAAAAAATGCGTTAAAAAAAATAAATAGATTAAGTTGCCGTATTGATATAAAAATTGTACTTAAGGACTTGCTTTTATATTTATATTTTAGTTACCCTTTTAGGTAATTAGATCTATATTTAGGTCCAGCTTAGACTGGCTTTAAAATTAATATAGTCATATAGCTAATTGACCTCCTAGAAAATCCCATAGAAATAGATTAAGGTATTTTATAGTTTCTGTAACTTATGCATTATAACTTATATATTAACCAAAGGCCTATAATTCTTTATATCACAATAAAGGAACTTACAATACAGTTGTATTAATCTAATATTGTATTATACTTACATGTTCACCCCTTTTTAGGTGCGACAGTGTGGAAGGGTTCTAACGTAACCGGTAAACAAGCTGCGCAAGTACGCCAGCTACGCACCTTTTGTACTGCGTTATAAAATTGTAGTATTAAATATTATTTTATTTTATTCTTATTTATATTAATATCTTATTATTGTTGCACATTCATACAGGTCAGAACTGCATAAGTGGTTCTCGGCGCTCACCCTAGTTCATTCGTCCATACTTCGAGCGTTTGACCTCATCCACCAACTTCACACTAATCAATGAAATGATGCACGTTCTTCCTCTGAGCTTTCGTGTTTACAATTATTTATTAAATATTTTGGTTATCTAATATACCCCCCATATTGCTGTACTATTTTAAATTTATTAGGGTGTTTTATATATACCTTAGTATACTTATTATTTTTAAATTTTAATATCAAGCAGATTAATATTAATACCAATATAAATTTGACTAAAATTTAAAGGAAAAGATAACAAAAAAACTGGATTATTATTTTTTTAATTACGAAAAGGGTTGGGGATTTAATTAAACTAAACCAACCAAACCTTGGCCTTTAAAAAAGATAAATATTATTTAAAGGCAATAATTATACTGTAATCTATTAACAAAGAATAAGAGTTGTTGTTTAGTCCACAGCACTGTGAGATTTTTCCGAAAGGTAGGCTATCTTTTGTCTGAGAATAAGACACTGGCTAGATTCTAACCTATTTACAATGAAACTGTCCTTTATATATGCAGTGATGCACGTCCATGATGTTCTTGGAATGCTATTTTATAGCTTGGCTCCGAAATATTATACCCTAGGTATAACCGGAGTCTTTTCTTAGTCTAGCATTATATCTATAGATATGAACCGGCTGGATTATCATTATTCCGGTGATGTCACCACTCCGACTGCGGCGCAGTAGATTGATTAGCTGTTAGCTGCCGCTTCTCTGACAATTTAACTATTTAACAATTGTGTAAATATATCGGATAGTAATTAGCCTAAGACAAACATCTCAATTAGTTAATGTAAAAAATAGGTTAAAAATTTATACTCTTAATACTATATATATATATATTCATAACTTTGAAGATTCTATAATTTTAAATTATAAAGTTAATATTTTAAATTAAAATTGGAATATTACTGTATAAATTAAAAGCATTAACATAGTTTATATTTCCCTTTAAAATTATTAAATAGATATACATAGTCAAAGCTCTTTAAATACTATATATATTTCTAACTTCCATATTAATTTAGCTTTTATATTAAAAGCAAAGCCTGGACTATTAATACTATTGCAATATCGCTCATCACACGGCCGGTTAGGTAAGGGACTGGACGAGGTAGTATAACACTATGAGCTGTAGGGACAGTCGAATAGGGGAAGGGGGCCCCAGGGGCCACCCTGATGGTGGCCCTGGGGAGGACTGAGGAAATTCTATTGAGTCTTCTGAAGGAATGTATTGCCTAAGCTATCCTTGATGAGTCCCTCGCTCTCTCCCTGGTGTGCTACCTCGCTATTTAACCTAGTGTCTACCTGTCAGAATATTCAGGTATTCTAATTATCTAATTAAGAAATTACTTAATGTTGCACGCTCGTACGGGTTGGAACTGCGTAAGTGGTTCTCAGCGGTCACCCTACGTCGTTCGTTCATACTTCGAGCGTTTGACCTCGTCCACCTTCCATCTTCAACCTCACACTGATCAATGAAATTGACTATGTTCTTCCTCTGAGCTTGCGTGTTTTACACTTAATTAAGATATTACTAAATAGAAATCTCGGCGGCCTGTTCCGAACTTCCGAAACTATATGGCACGGATCCTAATCCCGAGATTAATTTGGAAAGAGAACCCTAGGATGTTAAAGGTATAAAAGCAGCTCAAACCCTGCTTAAAATATAAATGGAATAATTATTCTTTAATATTTTTTAAGACTATACCTTCCTAAATAGGAAATACAAGCCATTCTTTGTTATTATATTATATGCCTACTATATCTTATACTTACCTGGTATAACTCATACCTATATGCTATTATTCATTTATTCATAGTATTATAGAATAGTATTCACAACCCATTTCCCCTAAGCTAATACTAAATAGGAATAGCTATAGGCTATTCCTATCCTGTTAGTCTAGTGGTCCACCATCCTCCGATACTACCAAGGTCTTCCAGTGCACTGCCGTGGGATCCCATATCATACCATGTGGGATCGTATGATGTGGGATCATGTCTTCGGAGTGCCTACGTGTTGTGGCCATATTGTTAGGCACTATACATCTTAGTCATCCCTGGGATGACACTATAATTTTTAAAATAATTGGCTTAAAAGCCAACAAAATCCGATAATTTAACATAGATTACATAAGTTATTAATTATATTTTATAAAACCTATAAAAAACTAATATCTAAAACGGCTCCTGCCTATGGGTATACCGTATTAGTATCTTCGGTATCCTAGTAAAAATATTATAAGTTATTTAAAAAAATATAGTAATTAATATTTTTTAAGTTTGTAAAATATAATTTTAAAAACTATAATATAATAAAAATAAAAATTCATATCCACAAAAAAATATAAAAAATAGAGTATTATAGGCAAATTACTGTTTAAATTAGTTTACTAAAATATAATTTATAAAAATTAAATATAAAGATATATATATTTCATATAACCTAGTAGCTAAATATTATTTCAGCTAGTGTTAAAAAAATATTAATTCGTTTGGTATATAAAATATATTAAAAAATAATTTAAAATTTAATTAAAAACTATGTATTTATTTAAATAGTAATAGAAAAAATTCTCTACTAAACTAATTTTTAATAAATTTTATAAAAGGTTAAAAATAATATCTAGCGTAAGGAATCTATATGTTTTTTATTAAAAATAATACAGCCAACTAGAAACCCTATATATATAAATATTTATATATGGGCTCTATAACTAACCAATTTAAAATATATATATCTAATTACTTTTAAGGCTGTAAGTAATTTTATAATTTTATTAATAGTTAAAATACCGGCTCTTTTTGTTTATAGATTTTAGGATATTTAAAAGTTAATTTTCTAATTTTAAATATTTTAAAAATAGAAACCTCAAAAATATTTCTAGGGACAAATTTTAAAGTACGGGGAGAAAGTAATATACTATAGTAGGAAGTATGAATATAAAAAATTTTTTTATTTTTACTATACGAATTAATTTACTGATCACTGGGGTATTTAAAGACTAAGTGTCGTCGGATGGTGGACCACTAGACTAACCAGGATAGGAACCATGCTATTCCTATTTAGAATTAGCTTAGAGGAAATGGGTTGTGAATACTATTCTATAATAGTATGATAAATGAATAATGGTATATGGGTATAAGTTATACCAAGCAAGTACGAGATATAGTAGGCATATAATATAATAACAAAGAATAGCTTGTACTTTCCTATTTAGGAAGGTATATTCTCGAGGAATGTTAAAGAATAATTGTTCATCCATATTCCAAGCAGGGGTTTGAGCCGTTTTATACTTTTAACATCCTAGGGTTCTCCTTCCAAATTAATCTCGGGGGACTAGAATCCATGCCATATAGTTTCAGAAGTTCGGAACGGGCCGCCGAGATTTCTGTTTCCAAATCATAATTAAGGAATTACTTAATTAGGTAATTAGAATATCTCAATATTCTGACACTTAAGAAACCTCTAATACAAAATTTACTAGCCTGATCTTGATAGTAATATACAAGAACATATGTTAATATACCCTACGTGCTAGAATATTAGTATTCTATACACAAGTTATATATCCAACTTAACCTGTTACTAATGTCCCTAGGAAAAGATCATGCTAAATTTTATTACCTATCTGTCCTTATCATATATTATAGTCTTAAAAAAAAGGTTTTTAATTAGGACTAAGTATTATGTTAGTATAGTAAAGAATAAGTGTCGAAGGCGGTAGGGGAAATAAGGTATAGTGAATATTAGTAATATCTTTAGTAGATTCTTATATTCTTATAATAATAATATACTGAAGAATAAATAGATTAAATTGCTCCTCTTATTATTATAAAAATTGCTTCCAAAGACCTGCTTTTATATTCGCATTTTGGTTTCCTTTTTGGGCAAATAAATCAATATTAAAGTTCAGGTAAGACTTGCTTTGAAATCAATAGAGTTATATAGCCAATCAATTATAGAATCTTATAGAAATAGATTAAAATATTTTATAGTTTTCTGTGACATAAATTATAACTTTTCCATGGTTTTGCTGATATTCTGTAGTAGTAATTAGTACCTAATATATTTTAGGCTCCTATTTTTAACACACCCCCCTTAGCTTTTAATATATATGGGTATATTAAAGCTAATAAAGTAGGTATATTAAATAATCCCTTTATTTTTAAATAATTTTTAATAAAATGTTTTGCATATAAGGAAGGGCTTTAGTAAATTTTTTATAGTTCTGACTTAATAATAATTTATACGTCTGCAGGCATTTTTTGACTTGATATCTATTAGATATATAGGTTTTTATTTTAAATCTCCTGCTAAAGCTAATAATTTTAGATGTTAATATACTTTACTTTTATTTTAAATATTAAATTTTCTTTAAAAAATTAATTATTTAATAGTTATCATATAAAATTTAAAACTTTTAATTTAGTTTAAATTCTAGTGATTAGAATAGTTGCTTCCACTAATATAATTATTTAGTTGTATTTAAAATAGCTAATAATTTAGCTTTAGTGGTAAAAGTAGTAACTGTTTTCTGCTTTTTTGCTGCCTAATTAATAGGTCTACTAAATAATAGGTATATATATATAGCCTTTTGAGCCTTTTTAATCTAGGTTATCTGCATATGCAGCATCACTGGCTAATAAAAATATTAATTTAGATAAATCCAAATTATTAATTTTTAGATATCCTAAATATTCTATGGCTAGATATCTTAAGCTATATAAAAAAAAAATTGCATAATTTATTATATTTATTTGTTTTAATTCAGGATTTAGCAGAAATTCGGATAGTATTTATATTAATTTTATAGTGTTAGGTCTAGAAATTATAGTGGCATATAAGGCAGACCCAACCTTTTACTAATATTTATTAATATATTAATCTAAAGCTTTGTAATTATTATTATTAGTGTTTTTAAATAGGTTTTCAGACGGTAGAGGGGGTTTAGGCGATTTTTTAATTTATAAGGTAAAATTTAAATATAATTTTTTTTTAATATAGGTATCTTAAACATATTTATAATTTAATAATTCTTATACTAAAAAAAATTTAGTTATTTTACCAAGATTTTTTATTTTATATATCTTTAAAAACTTAGTTTTAAAATTCTAAACAGCTGTTTAATTCTTTGCATGATATAATATAATTATATTAACAAAGATTATCAGAATAAGGTGTTTATTTAAAATAGGTATAGATTTTTAGGAACTGGTTTTAGACCTAATTCTTTTTAGTGTTTTACCTATTTCTTTTTACTATAATAGTGGCGATTTTTTTAATTTATATAGTGCCTGATTTAATTTTAAAGCTTTATTTTTTTTTAACCAAAGCCAGGTGGAAATTAAATATAAACAGTTATATTTAGAGCACTATTTAAAAAGGTGTTATCTATGTTAAATTATATAAATTTAAGGTTAAAAGCTGCCATTAAAGCAAATAAAATTCTTAGGGTTTTTAAAGCTAGGGTAATTACCCTAGTATCCAGGTTATTTATAATCTAAAGATCACTAACATATATTCTAGCTTTAAATTTAGCTAGATATCCCTAGTCATCAAACTTATATATAAAGACCTATTTTAAAGGTAAAATTTAATAACCCTTTATATTATTCTTTAATATAGTAGTCCAGGTATTTATATTATTTAATTATTAAAATTTAATATTTGCAGCTTGAATAAACCTATTTTTAAAAGGATGGTCTAATAGTTCTGACCAATTTTTTAGTAATTTTGGTAGATCTTTTAATAAATTTTCTTATCTTTTTTTATATAAAGCTGTAAAAAGGCTTTAAAAAATAATTTACACCTTTTAATAGAGAATTAGGTAATAGGGTTCTATTATATTTAGAATCTAATGCCTGATTTATATTAGTATATTAATAGTTATTCTAAATTTTAACATTTTGATTATTATTTTCAGAGTTTTCTTAATATAATTAATAATCTTAAAAAAATATAAGTTATTAATTAATACTATTAGTAGTGTATAAAATAGTAATATAGGTTAATTACCAAGAATTTGGTTATTTTAATTATATTTAGGTTTTAAAGGTTTATTCTTTTTAGCATTTTAATTATAAAAATAATTTTTATCAAGATCCATATGTTCGTTGTTATTAATTTAATTATTTGGTATAATAATATTTTTAATAACTTGCTAAAATTTGTCTCTAGAAAGACTTTCTAGAGGTTCTTGAGTATTTTCGTTAATTAAATTATTAGAATGTTCCGAGTTATAAAATTAATTTTTATTAAATATGCAATCTCTGGCTGAAATAATCCTATTTTAGGTAGGAATCCATATTCTCTATATATTGGAGGTGATATAGCCTACTAGAAACCCTATATATGCCCTAGGACTGAGTTTTTTAAGTCTAGGTATATATAGTATAGGCTTTTGCAACCATAGACCTTTAGATTTAAAATAGATGGTTTCTGGGTTATATACCCAGGTTTTTCAGGTAATTTTTTATATAAGGTTTTATATAGGGTTTTCCACCCTAATTACTTAGAGTCCGATTTAGAATATATATAGCTAATTTAGTTACTTCTAGCCATAGGGCTTCAGGCAAATTTGCAGAATTTATTAATAATCTTGCTTTATTAATAATTAGAGCACCAGCTCTTTTCTGCATATAGATTTTGTTCAGGCTGTTTAGGTAGTGACTCTTTATAAACTATACCTTTGTCTCGACAAAATTCACTAAAAATTAATGCAAGATTTCTGTTACTATCCGAATAGAATTTCTTAACTTGAATTTTGAATTGGTTTTTAATATATTTTAAAATATATTAAATAGATTAATTAATTTAATGTTTTCGGGTTAATGTTATCCCTAAATAATATTTGGTCACTGGGTTATAAGCATGTAAGATATATAAATCCCTATTATATACTTAATTTATGGATTATATCCTAGTGAATTAATTTAAATAGTAATTGGCCTATATTAATATTTTTTTTTTAATATTTGCTTTTTATTTTTAACATATTTATATATAGGACAATTCTTGAAGTTATTATATTCTGCAGGTTTAATAAAAATATTATTTACTGCATTTTTTACATAACTTATAACCTTTTCACTAGGGTGCCCAAGACGTTGGTGCTATTTATATACAGAAGCTGTTTCTAATATTAGTTAAAGGTTCTGTAAGTTATAAATAATTAATTATTTTAATTATTCTAAGTTAAATTATCCTATTTAATTAAAAAGATTCCTGATTGGTCCTTTAACATGCAGATAGGTTTTTAATTATAATTTTCAAGCTAATTATTTCGAGTATTATAATATAGTCCTGAAGCCTTCGCTTTTAAAAGACTAAATTAATATAAAAATTGGGAATATATATAGTATTTAAAAGCTTAAACTATATATTTCCTTTTAATAATTTTAAGGGGGAAATATATACTGTACCAGTTCCTTTAATTTCTGTAAAAGTGTCGCCTAATTTTAACATAAGATGTTAATTTTATTAGCTGAAAATTATAGAATTTTAATCTAGAATTGCAAATATAGATATTTAAAGCAGTATTAAAAGTTTATAAGCTTTTTAATAAATTTTCTAATTATTTTTGTAGTTATGGCTATTTTTAGTTTAGGATTTTAATTTGCTATTTTCTTTTAATAAAGCCTTTTTAAAGCAGTTTTAAATTTTTTACTTTTATTATAAGTATTATTAAATTTTTTTAAACCTCTGGTTATATCTTGGTTTAAGCTAATTCTGGATATATTTGCATTGTTAAATAGTGTAACTATTATTTGGCTTTAAATTACACGGACAAGGCCTTTGTATAGTATAATTATTACCTTTAAATATTACCTAAGCAATATTTATCTGTTTTAAAGGCTTTGGTTGGTTTAGTTTAATTAAATCTCTAAACCTTTTAGTTATTTGGAAGAATAAAAGTATTTTTTTATTATTCTCTTCCTTTTCTATTAGCTTATCCTTCCATAATTCTGCAAAATTCGGTGAAATAATTAAAGTAGCTTTAATAAAATTATATCTTTAAGGTCTTATACTTTGCTGAATTTTACCTATATTTAGCTTTACTGCTTTAGTATATATATTTTCCCATTGGGAAATCCATAATTTAATAAAGCTAACTAGAGGTGCTTTTAAATTGCATAGTATTTTTAAATAATATACCTTTTTCGGGATTTATTAGAAGGTGCTATTTTAGATTTTAATATTAATAATTATCAGAATATTGAGATATTCTAATTACCTAATTAATTACTTAATTTGAAAATTACTTAATTAGGAAACAGAAATCTCGGCGGCCTGTTCCGAACTTCCGAAAGTATATAACACAGATTTTAATACCGAGATTAATTTGGAAGGAGAACCCTAGGATGTTAAAGGTATAAAAGTAGCTCAAACCCTGCTTAAAATATAAATGGAATAATTATTCTTTAATATTTTTTAAGACTATACCTTCCTAAATAGGAAAGTATAAGCTATTTTTTATTATTATATTATATACCCACTATATCTTACCTTTGTTCAATATAACTTATCCCTATATACCATTATACTTTTACATACTATTATAGAATAGAATAGTATTTATAGCCCATTTCCTCTAAGCTAATTCTAAATAGGAATAGCCATGGGCTATTCCTATCCTGGTTAGTCTAGTGGTCCACCTTCGATAATAATATATTCGAGGCCGAATTATTTCCTATAATAGCTTGCTTATTATTATAGGATATTAAATTAGTAATAATTAATAGTATATAAGAAATACCATTAATTATTTAATTATATTCCTTAGATTTTTTATATTATATTCACGAATGGCATCACACTATAGGTTACGCTTTTTGGTATTAAGGTCTAGTATTAAACTAGCCCTTTTATTAATATTTGAAATATTAGGGTACTAAGGCTTTCTTGGTATATTTGGTTTAATGCCTATACCAGGATCTATATAATCCCAGACGCCCTTATTTTAAGTAATAATCCTGATATTATTAAACCATAATAGCCAGTTATCTTGGCTTATAGAATTGTTGACACCTTAGTTGAATCCATATGGTATTGATGTTAACCTGCTTGATATTAATACTAATAAATATAATAAGGTTTGCACTAAACCTTATAAGGTAAGACCTATACCCAACTAGGTATAGCTTTAACCTTAATTAGAATAAGGTTTGTCCTATATATAAAACACCTTTATGAATTCGAAATAGTAAAGCAATTCGGGAAGGTATATTAAATAATATAGGTATTTGGCAGGTTAAATAATAAGATATAAGAAGATAAGAATAAGTAAGATAGAATAATATTTACAGCTATGCCGGGCTCATAACTGTCGGAGGAAGGCGGTAGGGGAAGTAAGGTATAGTAAATATTAGTAATATCTTTAATAGATTCTTATATTCTTATAATAATAATATATTAAAGAATAAATGGATTAAATTGCTTGTCTCCTAATTATAAAAATTACTTTTAAAGACCTGCTTTTATATTCGCATTTTGGTTTCCTTTTTGGGTAATTAAATCTGTATTGAAGTTCAGGTAAGACTTGCTTTGAAATCAACAGAGTTATATAGCCAATCAATTTCTCATAGAATCTCATGGAAATAGATTGAAAATTTTATAGTTTTCTGTGATTTATAAATTATGACTCATAATTTTTGCATGGTTTTTGCTGATATTTTGCAGTAGTAATTGGTGCCTAATATATTAGGCTCCTATTTCCAAAAATATCTCATACTTGCTTGGTATAACTTATACCCTTATGCCATTATTCATTGATTATACTATTATAAAATAGTATTCACAACCCATTTCCTCTAAGCTAATTCTAAATAGGAATAGCCCATGGCTATTCCTATCCTGGTTAGTCTAGTGGACCACCTTCCTCCGACAGCTATTAATTACAACAGTTATTGTTTTTATGAACATAAGGACCTGCTCTTTAAAGAAAAAGTGAATACTGGTTAAAAGTAAAAATTAATTAAAAACAAACCAACAATATATATAATACAGATAGATGCTTGGGTTACTAGGTAGATTATTATTTTTTTGGCTCTAGTGAACCCCGCTTACCAGTTTACCTTGTGTTTTACGGTTATAGTAAAAAGGTTTTGAATAGTTTCTTGTAAACACGAAAGCTCAGAGGAAGAACATGGTTATTTCATTAATTACTGTGAAGTTGAAGGTTGAAGGTGGACGAGGTCAAACGCTCGAATTATGGACGAATGACCTAGGGCGAGTGCCGAGAACCACCTCTTATGTAGTTCCCACCTGTATGAGTGTGCAACATTTCTATAGTAAAAAAAAAATACTAAAAATAAACAGCACTTGTCTACAGCTACGGGCGGGGGTGTTACAGAAAAGCCAACAACCATCCCTAGTCAATATATAAGTTAATAATCTATTTTACAAAATGTCTTGTAAAATATAAGTTATTTAAATTATCTATATAATAATTTAGTGGTATTTTATTAAATCTCTTAATCCTGCGTATCCAAATTAAGCCTTCCACACTAGATAGTGCTATAGCTAATTAGGGAATTATATAATATAATATTATATATTTTAATATAAATATCCAGTCGCCAACAGTACTAAATATTGTATATATTATTTTAAAATAATAAAATAGGGCTTTGTTATATAAAGACCGCCCCATACAACACTAATATTAATCCATTACAAGTATAGTGTAAATCTTACATGACCTAAAAATGGCGACCTTAGGGCTAGTATATAAAACTAAGGCCGAATATTAGGGCAAATTGTACATACCCTCTACAGTTAATAGTCTTTTTTAGAGGCCTGATAAGCAGGGGGGTATTAATACAGGTTAAATCTTTTATAATACTTAGAACCCATAGTATAGGCAAGGATTATTGTCTAACTAGTAAAAATAGTGTTTAAAAGCAGGTAATTAAAAAAAAGGTAGTAAATAAAAATATATAAACACGTATAATAAGCATGCTATAGCAGTCTAAACAGGATCAGTATTCATTAGTGTAAAAATCTGGGTTGGAGGTAGTTTTAATACAGGATTCTTTAGTAGGCTAGGTATAGCACGTATACTATATTAATTAATAAGCTAGATAATGTAACCTGAAAGCATTTAGATGATCCACGAAAGCGAGTGAACCACCTCCGTATTGCATATAAAATTGCACTTTTGCAATCTCGATTTCTCAACCACAACATAGAAGTAGGGCCTGTGGTCTATTTCTAGGCTGATATAACAAGTATTTAAATTGGTACTAAACCTAGAAGCTTACAACTTATGTAGTTCTTTATATTACACAGAGAGGCATTAAAATCAGCTGTACTGTAAATTATGCTGTATTATAAACTAAAATAAAATATCCAAAAACCCAAATAATTTGCATACATACTCTATTACAACCATGTAATACGTAGAGGCTAGTAGAGCATGACAAAACACTACAGGTATAAAATTGGCTGAGATTATTGGGACTACAAAAGATGCCCTTGTATATGCAATACGGAGGATGATCTTCCGCCTTCCGATTACGTTAAGCTAAATATATTTATTATAAGATAGGGGGTAAATAAGAAGATATTTTTATTTTTAAAAGTTTTATCAAAGAAATAAAGCCTTTTATAATTTATATAATGTAGCCATACGTGAACTATTTAGCTAATAATGGTTTTTTAGCCTTATAAGCTGTTTAAAATAAGTAAAAAAGGTAATTAAAGATAAGACGGCGCCCCTACAAGCGGGCCACCCCCCCAAACGGGCCACCTTTCCCATACAAAATAGACATTTTTGGAGGCTTATAAGTCTACAATCTACTGTGTAATTTTTTATATAAATGGTATTTTATGTTAAGGTTACAGTTAAATACCTATGTATATTTTTATTTTAAAGGCTTTTATATTGTGTGTATTGCAAAAGTGTTTTAAATATTCTTATACTTAAAAAATATATATCTGCGCACACAAAATACATATAAAATTTAATAAAAAATTCTCTGTTTAATATCTCAACCAATAATAAATATTTATATTCTATTTTTATGTATTGCATATATTACTATGATATATAATTTATATTAAATTTTTCAGGGGGTTTAAAAAGGGTTGAATTTTTTAGATAACATAAAAATTTTATATGGGGAGGTAAAAAATTAATAAAAAATTTAATTTTTAATAAAATAATTTTATATTTTAAATTTAGCCACAACTTATTTAAATTTACTATAATTTAAAATATTATTATTATTTTTATATTATTTACCAATTTCTTAATACCTGTATTTAGATAACACCATATATTTTTATATGGGATTTTTTAAGAACTTTAATACTCCATTGCATTTTCTCTATATTAAATAATTAAGTTAAAAAAATTCTATATATTTTTTTAGATATAATAAATATAAATTACCATTTATATTAAGAATTAATTTATAGTTGGTGAAATAAAAAATCATCAAAAAGTGCTATTTTGTATGGGAAAGGCGGCCTGCTTGAAGGGGTGCGCCGTCTTATACCTTTTATTATTATACAAAGCTTTGTAAAGCACCTGTAACGTAATCGGTAAGAGACCGCGGGGCGGCCATTGAAGGCGAGCGCCGCACTTCTGGTACTCCATATAAAATGGCACTCTTTGAAAGCCTTAATATCTTAACCACTAGTAAATACAGAGCCGTCTTGATAAGATAATAACATATATATAGATTCTAAAAGGTATTTCTATATTTTCATGTTTTAAATGCTTTTCTTAGCTTTAAATACTAGGGCAACTAAAAATATAAAAAATACAGCTGCAATTTATCTTATCTGGAGAAATATTCATTCCTGAAATTTCTTTGCTTAATATATATATATATATATATACAGTATTATATTATACTGTATATTAATTTTATAGGTTATAATATAAATACAAAAAAATTAAAAATTAACTTATAATTTAAAATTTAGTTTCTTCTGCAAACTGGCGTAAACACAAAACTAAAGCCTGTTATAATTATTTTAATTAATTTTATAATTAAAGGCATCCGCTCGAGAAAGGTTACTAATCAAAGTTTTTTTTTGTTAGATCAATAAAAGCTAATAATATATCTTTAAAGCATATAGTATAAAACAAAAAAGATCTAGCAGGCAGAATCTCAGTATCTAAAATAAAAGACAGGTCTGGAAGAGTTAAATATTGGCCTAAGAGTAAGAATTCCCTCGTTACCTACTATATAGGGTGCTAGATGCGATTGATTTTTCGACTAGATTTAGTAAAAATTCTAAAAGAATTTGGACTGAGTATTGTTAGGCCTAGATATTATAGTTGCATATATACTAGACCCACTTTTATGCTAATATTCTTTAGTAAAAGCTGTAGTCGCTTTATAATTAGGGTCAGGCCCTAATTTAAGTTTTCTAATGGCAGAGGTGTTTTAGGTGTTTTTAAATTAGTTAAAAATAATTCGCAATTTGTTTTAATATATATATCTTGGCAGATATATAATTTCCTATTAGGTCTGTCCCTAATAATTCTTATATTTAAAAATTTGGTTATTTCACCAAGATCTTTTAAATATTATATTCTTGCAAGAATTTATATTTAAATTCCTGTGCTTTTTCATGATTTTTCGAATAATATAATATAATTATATTATTAACAATATGAGCATATTATTCAGAAATAGGCATGGATCCTTAAATAGGTTTTAGACCTAATTCTATTAGTCTTTTTCCTATTTCCTTTTACTATAGTAAAGGCGAACGCTTTAAACTATATAAGGCTATATTTAATTTTAAATTAGTTAAAACTTGCAGGTCACCTCTTGACGCATATTCTAGCTTTAAATTTAAATAGATATCCTTGCTTATTAATTTTATTATAAATACCCATTTTAATAGCAGTATTTATGTTTTATATATATTGTTTTTAATATTACTTAAAAGAATAATTTAATAATTCATGCTAATTTTTGGGTGGTTCTGGTAAGTCTTTTTAGTAAATCTTATTATTTTTAAAGCTGCTGAGAAAGCTTTATAAAAGTATGTTTTTTATGTGCTGAGTCAGGTAACAGAGTTTAGTTGTATTTTAAACCTACTAAGTGGTTTTAAAATATTAAATTATTTTAAGTTTTATAAATTTTATAAATACCATAATTTTGGTTATTATTTTACTTATTTTGGTTAAAATAATTATCCTGATTAAAACATGTATTATCGATTAAAATAATAGGTAAAGTTGGGTTAGGTAATATAGGTTACCTAAAATTTTATTATTTGTTTTCATATTTTTCATATTTTTAGGATTTTCGGTATTTTTAATATTTTCTTGATTTTTAATGTTTTTATAATCTTAAATCAATTTAATTTAGATTATATTTATTGCTTGACATGGCCGATATATTTTAATCTTATTAAATTTAGCTCTGGATAAAGCTTTAATTAGTTAACCTGTTTCTTTATTAATTAGAGTTAGTAATTTATTTAATAAAAATTATTTTTATCCAAATATTAGATATAATATAGCCTACTAGAAAACCTATATTGGCCCTAGGATTAAGCTTTTGCAGCCTAAGTATAAAAGGAATTTAAGTATAGGCTTTGCATCCATATGTTTTCAGATTTAAAATAAATGGTTTTTTAGTTATATAGTCAGGTTTTATTAGCAGTTTCTTGTATAGGGTTTGGTTTGGAATATAAATAGCTGTTTTAACAATTTTAGGCCATAAATATTCAGGTAGATTTGCAGAATTTCTTAATAATTAAGCTTTATTAATAATTAAGGCTTCTAATCTTCCTGCAAAAGCATTTTATTCTGGTTGTATTAGAGGAAATTCTATATAAATTATGCCCTTCTTATAAAGTTATTACCCAAGTATTAATCTCTATTAGTAAATATTCTTTTAACTTTTATATTAAACTGTTTTTTAATATAATTAATAGAATATTAAATTAAGTGAATAATCTCGTATTTTCGGCCTAAAGTAAGACCTAAATAGTATTCTAAAATTAGAATATATATATATAAAATATATTAATTATTATTATAGGCCTAGTTTAGTGAATTAGGTCCTTGTAAATAGTTTTAAAAGGTAGATCTTTAATATATATTAGATATCTTAATATTTATTTTTTAGAATTTAATATACATGTTTCGCAGTTTTTTATATCTTAAATATAAATTAATAATCTTGATATTGTTATCTACTGCATCTTTTAAATAGTTTATAATATTATAATTTGGGTGCCTAAGGTGTTTATGCTATAAAAATGTAGTACTACTGCTTTTTTAAATAAAGGCTTTGCAAAATTTAAAAAATTAATATTTTTAATATTTCCAGTAGAATTATTTTGTGATATATTTAATATATCAGGGTATTAAGGCATTTTATAATACTCAGGTGTTTTAGGTAGTTCGAACTCTTTAAGCTATTTAACTAGTAATATACTATATTAATCTTTTATATAGGCATTTTATATTTTTCTAGTATATTCCTTTTCGCGTTAAAATAGGAATATAAGCTGTATTATAAAGTTTAAATTAAATATCTTTATTAAATAGCTCGGAAGGTTTTAGTTAAATTATGCTAAAACCCTTAATTTCTGCAGATACATTACTAATATAAACTATTAATATATTTAGTTAAAAAATAAAAAAATTTAGCTTTTAAATTGCAAATATATCTAACACAGGATTAAAAGCCCATATATTTTTAGGATATTTTAAAATATTATTACTCGCAGTTATTGCAATTTTTAACTTAGAATTTTAATTTAATTGCTTTGTTTTAACTTTGCTTTATCTAATAAATTTTTAAATTTTTGGTTTTTGCACGTGATTGTAATTATTTTTTTTTTTTTAATTTTGGAATTAATTATTCTGTTTTTTATTAAATTATTTTATTTACAATTGTTAAAATAGTGATTTCTATTATTAAATTCTAATTAACAGATAATTTAGGAATTTCTGATTTTACTAATATTTATTATCTTGCTGATTTTGACTAAATTAAGTAGCCTGAGCAATATTCAACGATTCTGGTAAATTTTACTGATTTTGTAATATAAATAAATGCTGGTATTTTTTTGTTATTTTTTAATTTCCGATAGTTTATCTTGCCATAATTCAGTGAAATAAGGTGAAATAGTTAAAACTGCCTCTAAAAAGTTAGAGGTCTGTCCTGTTGCTAATTTCTTTAATATTTAATTTAACCGCCTTAGAGTAAATATTTTTCCATGCATTAATCAAGTTGGCTTGATATTTTTGCATTTAAAATATTTTTAAATAATATGACGTTTCCGTAATTTGGTAGGTGCCAGCTGCCAGCTTATTTTTTAGTATTTTTAAAAAATATTATAAGCTAAATTCTGCCCCATAATAGCTTGCCGATTACTATAGGATCACTAGTGATGTTTTAAATAATAAGTAGTATTATGAAGATATTACTAATAATCCTTTTATATTTTTTATTTTTTAAATTATATTCCCTAAAGGCGTCTCTCCAGAGTTCACTTTTTTCAGAGGTTAGGGCTAAGACTAATATACCCCCAGAATTAATTAATACAGCCTCCGGATATTGGGGCTTTTGTAGAATAGGGGGTTCTGGTTTAATATTAGGATTAATATAATCCCATACCCTTTTAGGGCAAGAACCCTAATATTGTTAAACCATATAAGCTAATTATCTTGATTACTTAATATAGTAGTGGCTTTATTACTAATTAAATCCATATTTAACTAATACAATTAGTTAAATAATTATTTGGAATATCGTACCTTATTGGTAAAATAAAATTGTATCTATATATAAACCAATATATAGATAACATATAGGCTTATAAGTAAGCTTAATAAACATAACCTAATATAGATAAAATAATATAATAATAATATAAGCCTATAAGCTTATTATGTGGATTAATATTTAATATAAAAGGTAATTGGTGGTAGTAAAGATATTAGTAAAGTAATTTAGGTAAGGCAAACAGATAGGTAAGACATTAAATAGATAGTATTTAAGGCAACCCGGGCTTGTAACTGTTGGTGGACCACTAGACTAACCAGGATAGGAATAGCCCATGGGCTATTCCTATTTAGAATTAGCTTAAAGGAAATGGGTTGTGAATACTATTCTATAATATAATAGGCATATAATATAATAACAAAGAATATCTTGTACTTTCCTATTTAGAAAGGTTTACTCTGCTTTTATACCTTTAACATCCCAAGGTTCTCTTTCCAAATTAATCTCAGGATTAGAATCCGTGCCTTATAGTTTCGGAAGTTCGGGACGGGCCGCCAAGGTTTCTGTTTCCTAATTACTTAATAGGTAATTATAATATCTGAATATTCTGACAAGTGGAATTGCTAAAAACTAAATATAGTAGCCACTGGCGAGCTGGGATAAGATGTAGTAGGCAAGCTGGGATAAAATATATTTTTAATTTAATAAACCACAGTATAGGCAACGATTATTATTCTACCTAGCAAAAATAGTATTTAAAATGAGATAATTAAAATAAAAAAGGTAGTAGGTTATAATAAAATATATAGTAATAATTAAAATTAAAAGCAAGTATAATAAGGCACGCAGTAGTAATCCAAATAGGATTAGTATTTATTATATTAGTATAAAGATCTAGGTAGAAAGTAGTTTTAAAACAGGATTTGTAGCAGGCAAGGTATAGCAGGTATATTAAATTAATAAACTAAACAAGCTTTAATATATTATTATAAAATGCGATATGGAGCTATTCGTATTTTTAAATTTTTTATAAAAAAAAGCAAACCCCTATATAGGGCGGCTATACGCAATCTATCTAGCCAGGTTACCAGTAGTCTTAACCTTATATATAAGCTAGTTAAAACAAGAGATAAAAGATTTATTATTTATAGGTAAAGCACTACATAGCTTCCTAGTACTCCAGTAAATTATAATATAAGTACTAAAAATTAAAAAATATCCTTTATAATTTAGATTTTTTAATAAATGGCTGTAAATATGGAATATCTTAATTTTAGCTATTTCTACAGCCACAAGGGAATAAAGTGGAATTGATTTTAAAAAAAATTAAATACAGGCTTACTATTAGTTATACAAAGAATATTTGTATAACTAAATAGGAAACCACTGGACATAGCCACATACACTATGCAGCGCGTGTTATGGGGACAACCCGTGACATTTTACATATATCTTTAAAAAAGTATATATTAATACCAAATTACAGCTTATATATAGTTTTGTAGATAAATATTTAGTAAGTTATTGAAGGTAAATATATTTTTAGAAATAAGGTAACCAAAGTAATCTCTAAAATAATAATAAAATTGGTTGTAGCTATTTCTATAAATTAATAATAAAGTTAAAAGTTTCTAGTGTTGAAAGTGTCCGGAAAGGTCAGAATTAGCTATAAAATAATTTAACACTGTAAATTAAAACTCTATTAATTAATTATTAATTTTAAATAACGATTTAAAAGCACATATCTACTAAATTAAGTTTGCTTTAAAGTTTTTCAAATTGTAACCCCACTATATATTATCATTTTATAAATATTTAAACCATTTTTCCTAGTTAAAACTTTTTTATATGAAAGCCGAAATCTTCGCCAGTGTTTTTATTATTAATCTTAAAGCTACTGCTAAATACCTTAAAAATATATACTTAAAAGTATAATCCTGATACTTATTTAACTTGGTTAAATAATAGTCTATATTAAGTTATCTAATAAAATTTATTCAGTTTTCAATGAGAAGCATTTTGTTGTATAATAAAATAGTAATATAAAAGTTATATTATAATAAGTAGGTTTCCCTTTTATTAACTCTAGTTATTATAAACTATGTAAAATACTACTTGCGATATTAATTTTAGGCATAAACTAGGCTGCTTAATAACCTGACTGGTAAAACCACCTAACGTAATCAGACGCCGAATTGCAAAGGACACCAAGTTGCAAACCTTTTCACCGCCTCCCCCCAAGCTCCATTATCTTAATTTTCGAAGCCTTTTTAATCGATATTACTACTATTATTATGACTTCTATCTCAAAGGATGAAAGAATAAAAACGGCTATTAAAGCATGGAAAAATAATAACTTTCAGTCAAAAAACACCTAATATGGCTAAGCGTGGTCTGCCTCCACAAAACTCCCAAGTTCGATATCTTGCTGGTTTATTAATCTCTGCACGTCAAAAGCCTTCGTTATTATCCCAGGCATCTATCTCCGATTTAGTTAGTAATAAATGGGTTAATCGACTTGTTTCACGCCACAATAATATTAAGTCAACATATAATCGTTAATATGACTACCAGCGGGCGAAGTGTGAAGATCCGCAGGTTATTCTGGGTTTTGATTGGTTCAAAACACTATTTAAAATATGGTATTTTAGAACACAATATGGATAAAACTGGCTTCCAAATAGGTGTGACATTAATAGTAAAAGTTATCTGCGGTACAGAAACATGCAAATCTGATACTAGATTAATCCAACCAAGTAATAGAGAATAGGTTACATCAATTGTAACTGTTAAAGTGGCTGGGTTTTACCCCCACAGGTTATTATCGATTAAGTCTTAGCGAGAATGGCTAGCCTAATAAAAATCTAAGACTGGAATGGAATGGCTACAAGAAGTCTTTAACAAGCATACAAAACCCGCACTGTTGGTCAATATCGACTGCTTATTTTGGATCGCCATGGAAGCCATGCAACTGCTGAATTTGATTAATACTGCATAGAATATTTAATTATTCTACTTTATATGCCTCCTCATTCATCTCACCTTCAACCGCTTAATGTTAGCTGTTTTGCACCTTTAAAGCGCTTTTATGGTTAAAAGTGCAAGAAATAATGAATATTGGTACAAAAACTATTAATAAGGTAGATTTTCTATCTATTTATTGGTCCACTCAAAAGCAATGTTATTAACAAATATACTAAGTAGGTTTAAAGCTACTGTCTTCATTCCTCTTAGTTCTTTAACAGTGATATCAAAGTTAAAAATCAAGCTATAACACCAACTCCACTGTATTCTTCCGACAGTAATTAGTTATTTCATTTGGGAAAAACTCCATAATATAATCTCTACCAGTTAAACCGACAAAAAGAGCAACTTCTGGAGATTTAAAACCAAGGTATTTTTCCATCGATTGCTGATACTTTGCTCGATAAAGCCATAAAAGGTAATAGGATTGCTATGCAGCAAATAGCTTTACTAAAAAACACACTTGATCAACGTCAGGCAGCTGATAATTACTAAGAAAACAAAAAAGAAGTGCCTAGACAGTTTATTCAGATGGAGGCAGTTTAACTACTGATACAGCACATTAAATAAGTAGCGAGAAGGAGGCAGAGATTCAGGCCGAGGCCCAGGCACCCTTCTTGTAACCTGCTTAAGGCATTTTATCTCTGGTGTGTAACCAGGTTTGGAGCGGCATGTGTAGACCTTTATAGGGGTTGTGATATTTATTACTGTGGTTAGTGCAGCGACCAAGTAGCTAACTATATTATTAATTATATCCTGCGTGGTAGTTTAATACAAATATAAGTTTATATTATATATAGTGTCTAGGTGTTTAGCTAGAACCTTTTAGTAAAGGTCCTAATTAGAGGTATTCCAGTCCTATCTTACCACCTCCGATGCTATTATCGGCCGAAGATTTAACAGTATAGTAATTGGTATATAGTTATTCCCTAGCTATAAATCCTTCTATGTTAGCAGGTGATTATACAGTCAGCCAGCTAGGATATAGCCTAGACAAGGTTAATTATAATTTAGTAGTTACCCTGCTTATAGGTAACTATATCTTCTGGGAGTAAAAGCTCTAGTTAGTAGCTAGTAACTAGGTTAATTAGCTATTTAGATTTAGGATTCTGGTAGTTATAGCCTGTGGCAGCCTATATAGGGTAGTATAGATTAAAATTTTTAAATATTAAATATTTATTCCCTTTACACATGTAAATCTTAGTCCTAAAATAGTCTAGTATATAGGATATACTAGTATGGTTAATATTTTTTATTAAAATATTTTTTTTACTGTTTTTATTTTTACAGCTTTATAGCCCGGGGTTATATATATTATATATATATACTAGTTTATTAGCCAGTTTTTATATAATTAGCATACTTAGGTTATATATGTAATATTTTATAGTTTATATTTTTAATTTAATTTTTTTACTTATAAAGAATGCCACTTATAGCGGTGGTGTTTTAGTGTTATTAGTATAGCTTAGTATTTATTAGATTACTATATAGAATTAACCTCCCAGGGATATTATAGAAATCTATATGGTTAGTTATATAATTAGGGTATAGTTTTTTATATTATAATAATATTTATAGTATTTTACACCTTTTTTTTACTAAAAAAATACTGTATAATAGTAATATATAGCCTATAGTTTACCTATAGGACTTTTAGTTATACTTTTTATTATCTTATAAATAAAAAAAGAACAAGGCTATATACTTTAGTATATCTTTACTAAGCTTGTTATTATTATATTTATTTAGGGGTGGCTGCGGTGCGCTGTGCCTGTATATTACTAGCTTAATATTATTAACTTATTTAATTCCTGTTAGTAATATATATTTATATATAAGCTTTTTATTACTTTAATTACCTATAGCTATAAAATTATTATTATCCTTGCTATTTAGAGTGTTGTATTAAATGTATTTATTTTTATTCTAGGCCTAGCTTTTATTATATAAGCTTGGCTTTTAGTTATAGCTTTTTAAGCATGTCGGCCTCCCACTCTTTAAGTAAAGGCTTTATAGCTTGGTTATATATTATAGTAGTGACTTTCTTGTTTATAGTTAACTATACTCTCTCCTAGGCAAGTGTATATTAGAAGCTATCTAAGCTAGTTAGTTCTAGCTCTAGCTCCTGTATTAGTATATTAGTGGCATGGACCGGGATCCTAGACTATAGTATTTTAGGGAAAAAGGATAGGTATATAGCCTTTTTTTAATAAATTATTTTAGTCTACTACTATTTAACAGGGCATTTGCAGTTAAAGGCATAGTGTTTACTTTTATAAAGGATATAGTAGGTATATTTTTTATAATTATTATAGTTTTTATATATATAATTTTATATAAATATTCCTAGCTGCAGTATATACAGGTAAGTGCCTTCCTGTAGTATTAAATAATATATTTATATTTTTAATAGCTAAAGTATTATAGTAGTTACTGCTTATAGTTATAAATACTAGTATTATATTATTTTTTATCTAGGATAAGTTTTTAACAAATTACTATATTAACTATGTAGTTATTATTAAATTCTACTACTAGTATAGCTAGGTGTTTTTTTTATACTACTAGTTTTTATAACTGCACCTATCCCACGTAGGTAATCTCTGGGGGTGTGGTAGCTAATTAGTTAAATTAGCTATAGTTAAGCGCTTAATTAATATTTTTTAGTATTTTACCAGGTTTTTTTTAATTATTTTAATATCCACCTAGTAGACTATTATAGGATATCCTTGGTGTTAAGCACGGTATTAGATTTTAAGCCTTTTAGCTAAGCAGACATGCTTTATTACAGTTTTTTAGTATTTTTTATATTATTAACTATAAAAATTATATCCCTGCTAGGCAGCACGCGACTAGTAACTATCTTATAATAGCTAATTATCTTATTACTACTTTTAATAAATTAGTTTACCTTATTAACTAACTTCTAGTAGTTATACCAAAGGGAATTAACTACTAAGGGTGTAGTTTTATAAACATGTAGTTTAAGGTTTACTATACTAGGGCAGGGAATCCTAATATTCTAGTAACTATACTAGGTACTATAAATCCCTTAGTATAGGCAGCACCCAACCAGTTGGATATATATAATCCTAAAGTTATTATTATAGTAGTTCCTAGAACCACACTATAACAGGCAGCCTTAAGCCAGGAATACAAAAGTTCTAATACAGGTATTAGCGCGCCGGTCCGCAGGGTCCTAAATATATTAACAGATTTAACTAGCTGTAACTAGTTTTTTTTATTTGCTTTAATACTAATTAGGGACTTTAGTTTTATAATATCTTTGGTAAGGTTCTTTACTAACAGAGCCTCTTGGAACTATCTAACTAGTTTAATAATTATATCCAGAAAGGGCTGGAACATGCCTTTTAGCAGACTGTGGGAGCCTGCTCTATCCTGGATTGCTTTTAGCTCTAAGGCAACAGCTAAAAAGGTATTTATATATATATATATATATATTTGTAGCATTGCTTGCTTAATCAGCCTTGTAGGTTTAAAGGCCACATAGCCTTTCCACCCGCGTTCGGCGCCATTGCGGCCACAATAACGACGGGGAACAGGAGGAAGGCTCGTTTTGAGGATGATCACGAGTTTATTTAATAAGGGTAATTTTAACATAAAATTCGAACGGTTGCGTACTTTGGTTGTGGTGCTGCGCTTTTTAGACTTGTCCCAAGGAATAATATGTAGGTTTATCCGTGTTATTATAGACCTTAATAAAAAGCTATGATTTACTAAATAAGCTGCAATACTAAGCAGAGCACCCTTAAAAGTTTAAAATAGTATTTATAATTGTTATATAGCCTTAACTTTATCTTAACTAAGATCCTGCCTCTTAATTTTAAAGGTATAACAGTTTGGCTAATAATATATATATAAAAGGATTCGAGTGGTATACAGGCTCAGCTCGGTAAGAAATTAAAATATAAAGGCTACATAAAATTAAAAATAAGTCCTTTTAGTAGCAAGATATACAGACTAACATGTAATTTACCCTAATATATTTTTTTACTTTTAAGCTTAATATTAACTAATCTAGGAAAATATATTGTAAAAGTATAGTATTAATACTACTAATAATAATTATTAAAGGTTTTATATTTTAATAACTGCATTTTTAATGGTTTTTATAAAATTTTTATTAATAATTGTGGAGAAGCATCCTAAATTAGGGCAAATATTTTTATGGTTTTTAGCGACACTAATACCAATATTAAGGCAATTTTTTTTTTTAGTAAAAAGGCCTTCCTATTTAATAACTTTAACAAAATGGGCTTTATAGGTACTAAATAGTGAAAGTTAAATATCCCTTTAATAATTAATTTTATGAAATGTGAACAGGTAACTTTAAATATAGTAGTGGATAAATTAATAATTTTTTAATAATACTTTGGCAAATATTATATATATTTTATGTGTTAACGTAATCGGTAAGCAAGCGCCGCATTGAAGGCGAGCGCCGCACTTCTGTACTCCATATAAAATGGCACTCTTTGAAACCTTAATATCTCAACCACCAGTAGATATAGAAACATCTTGATAAGATAATAACATATATATGAACTCTAAAAGGGTGTTTTTATACTTTCATGTTTTTAGGTAGTTTTCTTGGCTTTAAATACTAGGACAACTGAAAGTATAAAAAATACAGCTGTAATTTATCTTACCTGGAGAAATATTCATTCCGGAAATTTCTCTGCTTAATATATATATACACAGTATTATATTATACTGTATATTTAATTTTATGTCCTCTAGGTGCTTTATTGTTGAGATATTAGACTCTCAAAAAGTGTCATTTTATATGGAATACAGAGGTGCGGCGCTCGCTTACCGATTACGTTAAATAGTTAACTTATTATACTAATACTTATACCTGTAAAGGGCATTACAGCTGTTATTAAAAAAAATTAATTATTTAGCTCAGTAATTAGCTATATAACTAATTATAGGATATTGGCAAGCTCAGGGGAAGAACATCGTCAATTTCATTGATTAGTGTGTAGAAGATTGAAGGTGGACGAGGTGAAATATTCGAAGCATGGACGAACAAAGTAGGGAGACCGCTAAGAACCATTTATACAGTTCTAACCCGTATAAGCGTGCTATATATGGGGGTTTTACAAAATAAGGTCGCCCTTAACCACTACCACTAACTAGATACATAATGTAGGAAGCATATTAAGATATTAAGGAAATCGCAAAATAAAACAATTTAGTGCGACGAGGGATGGTAGTAATTTAAAAAAAAAGGAATAGGGAATAAAAAACACCTAATTAATATTACAGTTAATCTTTGGCCTAGAATAATAAAGGTATATTAGCAGTGGAACGCTTGTACTCCTTAATAAGCTTGTAGTAATATCCTTAGTCCGGACCTATTAATTTTTTTCTAATAAGTACCCTTTCCAGCGCACCAGGTATTTGGTAAAGGGAGCTCAATTTCGGCTAATTTATATAATTTATTTGTTAAGAATACGCTCCACCTCCTTCCTAATAATCTGTTTAATTAGAAAAACACTTGTTAGTTAGTAACTAGTAGAGGACAGGTAGGTGCACAGATAAACAGGTTATTCCAGGGATTAGAAACTGGCTTAAGTTGGGTGATAAATATTACTGGATAAATTTTCCAGCTGGCTGGTAACTAAAAACAGTAGGCGGAATATCCGACGTGCTTAATAACTTTAAAAAAAGCAAAGTACTATTAGGAAAGCTTTTTTTTAAAGTATTTTACAGCCGGGATAAAGTAACCCTTGTGGAGATATATAGTAACCTTATTACTAGATTTAAAAACAGGAGGTTTTTCATGCCTTCGGTTGTATATCTCTTTTATTCGGAGTGAGGCAAAGGCAAGGCCTTGCCTTCTTAGTATCTACCCTGGACAAGAAATCTTGCCCCCCAAGGTATTCTTTAACTATATTTTATAGTCGGCGCAGATCCATACTAAATAGTAGCTAATATAGCGAGGCTTTTATTAAAGTATTTGCTGTCCTATTAATAGTAAAAATAAAAAAAATACCTGAAGTATTTAAATTACAGGTAAGCTAGTGTTATAGTATTGTTTTAATAACTTGGATTATTTTTTTTATCTAGCTGTGTTTAAGAATAATAAGCTATAAAAAAAATACTATTTAGCACCTATTATAAAAAACATGCTGTGCTAAAACAATAATATAAACTAAATATTTTTATTAGTAATAATGTACTTAAAACCCTAGTTATACTTTTTTAAATAATTAACTAGAGCACAACTCTATTCCTGCGTGTCCTATATTACTTTTCCTGGTATAAGCCTAACTTGCTAGTGAACTTGTTTATAATTACTAGGAGCTAATTATAGCCGTCAGATCTCTAGGTAAATTAGTAAGATAGTTAATAATAATAGTATAAAAAAACTCTGGTATAAAAATTAGATATAAAGCTTTATAGGGATAATAGTACTTAGGTTTATTTAGCTAGTATAAGCAGTGGTTAATATACTACCTTAAAAAAATATTTATCTTGGTAGATAGTAAAACTATTTAAAAAAGGTATTTATTAAGGCCCTAATAATTTTTTTAATTATAAATTATTTTAAAAACACCTTTAACCAAGGGCCTTGGCATATATAACCACTATTTGTTGCCAGGCTAATATTTTATAAATAATAAGTCTTTATCTAATTAATGTAAAATAACCTCCATGGTACTTAGGTGTTTTTTTTAGATAGCTAATAATTTTAGTAGCTTAAGAATTATTAGAATAAGCACGTTGCAATTCTTATTTAAAAAATTTAGATATTTCAACTGTTAAGGCAGAGAAATAAGCTAAATTAAGATTAATATTTAAACTAGTAGGTTTCTAAGCTAGTAAATATAATATAGTATTTGCTATAGTATTTATCTTCCCTGGTTAATAAATAATCTTTAACTTAAATTACTAAATATAGTTGCTCGCCCTTACAAGCTGCAGATTTTAATAATTTAGAAAGGTAGTTATTACGAACAAGCTTTAGGTTGCTAGACTAACAGTCAAGGTATGGGTGGTATAAATAACTAGGGTTAACTTAGATAACTTAACTATATGATATATTTTTTGTAATACCTAGACAAGGTAAAATACCTTCAGTTTAGTAGCCTAATATCGTGTTTTAGCAGGATTTAAGGAGTAACTTAGGAATATAATTAGCTTGACTAATATTCTTGGAGGTGGTATTTATAGTTTAAAATATTTTTTAATAAAAAGTCCAGATTAATATAAAAGTGTCTCTTAGGGGCAAGGTAATAAAAAAATAGTAGATTTTAGCTAATAAAATAGTCCTGCAAACACTTAAAGGCAGCTAATTCCTTTTTAGTTAGTTTAAATAAGATCGCATAGTATATGCCTTTTAGCTGCTTGGATTTTTTCTAGAAGCTCCCTTTAATAATAGGGTCTTTTATTTTTAATTAAAGGAATTTACTTTTTAACCTAGCAGCTTTACACTCGGGAAACCTATAAAGGCTTTAGTGGGCTCCAGCTTTATATTTAAATTCTTAAAGCAAGTAAAAACAGAGTCCAGATAACTCATATTTTTTAAGTATTTTAAATACTATTACTATACTATTCATGTACACCTTTATATAGGGCATATTTTTTAGGATACTATTTATTTACCACTGGACATAGGGCACTAAATTAATAAACCCTATTATTATAATTTAAAAAATTTTTTATTTTTTATATAAAACAACAGCTAAATAGTTTGCATGCTTTTTTACTTTACAGGCTATTAGTAAAAAATTTTACTGTGTTTATAATAAAAATAAAGGAATAACCATGTACTAATACAAGAATTTTTTTTTAGCTAGGTAATAAATACAGATCTAGTTTTATTTCTTTATTTACCCTATAAAGATTAACAACTACTTGACCCTTAGTTTTAAAGGTATTTCGCTTTTTATCCCAGACCAGTCGGTAAATAATAAAAATAGGATATCCTAAAAAAGTATAATTAATTACTTTAATTAGCTTGCCATAAAATTTTAGTAGGTTAAAGATTTTATTAATAATTTCTTTAACTCGCGGTTTTATATAATATCTTAGCTTTTAGTATATACTTTTACTAATCTTCTTGTAATAGTACTTTTATCTATTATTTTTTTATATTAAATCTATCAGGCTGGGCCTATATATTATACTTTTTAATAATATACTTTAGGCTTAAAATATTTAAATAGTAACTTTAATAAGATAAGATAATAGTTTTATCAGGCTTCTTTTTAACTAGAATAATAAAAAATGCAGAGGCCTGTAATATATATATAAATAATTTTTTAAATACTAATATAATAATAAGCAAAGCTTGGTTTAGCTTGTTATAAAATATGATTTTTTAATAACTTAATAAAACAGCTAGCATCCTTATTAATTAGTGGGTTTATAAAAGTAAACAGGTCCTTAGGGAGATTACCTATAGCTTAATACACCGTGAAAAAGTTATTTATATCTAAAACAGTTCCTATTTAAAAACACCAAGGAATAACAACTGGTTTATTAGTGTTATTCTAGACCTTAATACTTTATAGTGCTAATACTAGTAATAATAATTACAAATCCTGTATTTTTAATAACTACATTTTTAATAGTTTTTATAAAGGCTTTATTTATTAATAATAGTAAAGAAGCATCCCGAATTAAGGCAAATTTTCTTAAGATTTTTTAGTGGTATTTAGGCCAGCTTTTATAGTAATATAATATTAATACCGAATATTAAAACAATCCTTTAGTAAAAATACCTGATTTCTATTTAATTTAATAAATTTAACTAAATAGGCTTTAGCTGTAGGTATTAAATAGTTAGGGTTAATATTTTTTAATAATTAATCTCGCAAAGGTGTGTAGTTTATTATTTAATAAAAAAATAAAACTATAAAAATTATATAATATTACTATATTATTACTCTTAAAAATAGTAGGTATTTAAATTACTTAGTTTTTTTTTTAATAATACTTTAGCAAATATTATATATATATTATAGGTATTAAATAACTTATTATAAAATTTATTATACTAATAATTATCCGTGTAAAAGGCGCTATTATAAATAACTATTATTAAAAGGATTATTAGCTATCTACCCAGGTACTTAAGCAATTGGTCAGGCAATTAGTTAGGTAATTAGTTACTTGGGGGTTACCTAGTATTAGTAATATTTGCTTGCTTATTATTTTGTTTATAGGAATCTCCCCTTTTAAATCCCTAGATGCCTTAGCGCTATACGTATATTTATATAAAGGTTTTACTATTAATTCCATAGTTAACAAAGCTAGTTAATATATGGGCTTGGGCAATTATATAAACTATAATTAATATTCTATAACTAGTTATAATTAGCAGGATTCGCTGGCTTATTGGCTATTTGCAGCTGCGGTTTTGCTGACCTAAAACAGGCAGTTAGTTCTGCTGGTTATAGGGTTATTACCTAAGGGCTTAACTAAACTAGTTAGGATATTAATACATATTCCGATTATATCTATTATAATTATATAGTAGCCAAGCAGATAGGAATCTCTGGTAGGCTTAAGGGTAGAGAGGGTATATAGCCTTTTGCTGACTAGCAAAAAAACCAAGCTTGTAGTATAAATAATCTAAAGTATTAATATCTAGTCCTTAGTAACTATTTTTTTTTTAAAAGGGTCTCTGGTTATAATAGGCCTAATTAGGATTAATTTTACTATATAATTAGGCCTTGGGTTTTTTTTTTGCAGGAAATAAGATTTTACCAAGGAAATTACTACTACTTTAGTTCTTGTAGGAACTTGGTTTTAGTTATTTTTAATTAGGGTTAGGAAATATACTATTAAAAAACAGGATTAAATATATTTTATACTATAGCAATCTGCTAAAAGGGCTGATAAATCTTAGCAGCTTAGGCTAGGTATATAACTTCTTTAGCAAATACTTGTAAAAGTTTTTCCAGCGGAAATATTAGTATAAATATATTAAAGGGCCTGTACTTTTATAAAAGTTTTAAATTAGGTTTAAATTATTTAGCTAAATAATATAACTATCCGTGCCTGTTACCACTACTATTCCTGCTTTAATTAATAAAGGTAGAGTACGCAAAGCATCCTTTTTAATTTACTTAATTTAAAAGTAAACCAAGCAAGGGCTGCTCCATGGAGGCAAGCTTGTAGGTTAGCTTAAACTATTTCTTCCCCTTTAAAGGTAATAATATTTTTAATATAGTTAATAAACATATTAACATCCTTGTAATAAATATAGTTATTAACCTGTTTAATAGCTATATCTTTCTTAAGTTCCGGCCAGAAGTAGCCTATTTCCTCTGTCTTCTAGGGGCTGCTGTTATTCAATCTATTTTCACCTTAACCAGGCGGTCCGGCTGGACCAGAGGGCCAGGATCGCCAGGATTTCCAGGAACACCGGGGAGGTCCAGGTCCAGGAGGTCTAGGAGGCAGTTGTTATTTCCTATAAGTCTTAATTACTAACTAACTGTTTATTTATTAAACAAATAGCTAAGTTGCTTATATAGTAGCTAATACTTGACCAGCCGGAGGTGGGGTGTAAAACAGGTTAATAACTAAGGTTTAATAAAAAAGATATTCTAACTATTTTCTAGTAAGTCAACACAGGTGTTAAATTATAAAAATTATTTAAAAAAAATACTTCTAGCTTGTATCTTTGTTTACTTTATTAACCTAACTATTATAAAATTAGGAACAGGAATAACCTTGTTTCTTGGTTCGACAAAAGGGAAAAGCCTTCTAAAGGTAGCTAAGGCAGCTAGAGAAATGTTTCTGGTTTTTATTTAGTAAATAGTAGATTATTTAACCATTTGGGAGACAGGTGGTATTTAAGGTTTAAAGATTATTAAGATAAAGGATTATTGTCCCAGAGGATGTAAAGGTATCCGGTTAACTACAGGTTAGCACACTAGCTAGTTAGTATACTTCTGCTAACTTAGTAAATAGTTAGTCAGGCGTATAAACTCTGCAACTGCTTAATAAATAGTAGAATAATTAATATCCTAGTTAAATATGTAGATGTGTGTTAATAGCAGTAATTTAATAGTTAAAATAATATAGTAAAATTAGTAGATAATACTAGAATTTAGCTTCTAAGCAAAGCAAGAGGCATTAAGGTTAATAAATTAAGTAATTTAATAGCCAAGCTTTATAGTCTACAGCTCTCGCCGCGATGGCATAAGGATACTGTAGGATTTTAGTTAGATTAAATAGGATTGTTAAAATAACAATAGAAATAATACGGAAACAACTATAAATAATAAAATATAAAGATAATATTAAAACAAGTATAAAAATAAGACAGAGCATAATAAAAAGCAGTTAAATAAATATAATATATTAAACTATTTAAATAGCTTAGTAAATAAACATCCAAAGAATAAATAAAATATAAAAGAACATACCACTAACTGTAAAACACGCAAGCTTAGAAAAAGAACATTGTTAATTTTATTGATTAGTGTGTAGATAAAGATTAAAAGCGGATAAGGTTAAATATTTAAAGCATGGATAAACAAAGTAGGAAGACCGCTAAAAACCACTTATAAAGTTCCGACCCGTATGAGCGTGCCACATAATCCTTATTTAAATATAAATAATTTGTATAAATTATTCGATAATTGGCAGAATACTACCTGTTTATAAACTTTACCACACTAAAATTCAGCCCCCTAGAACTCAGTTAATTCTTGGTTTTTTTCCATGGAACCTTGTATTCTGTTTGGATCTTATAACTACCTAGCAAATAACAAAGACTGAATATATTCAAGCTTAGTTTAAAGTTGAAAAATAAATTTTACATATTAATATAAATTGTAAATAGCTGTAATGTCAAGAAGTATTATACTAGGACGGCAGCTACTTATTAACTATGGCAATTGTCCTCGCTATATTTAATAATGGCAAGAGATTATTCAAATAGCTTATCCGGAATTTGAATTGTTCACCCGAACTTTATTAATTCTCGCCAAGTCTGAGAGTAGTTATATAGTCGTTTTTACCACTTCTTACTGTCTATAAATAAATGGCATAGATCGGACCATGTGTTGCTCTGGTGTCTAGTTTAAGGTGACACTATAATAAACAGCTGGCTAGGCCATATAAAAAAGTCGATTATAATAATGTAAAGCAAAATTTTTAAAAACCAATCTAATAATTTTAAAAGTTTTAAGAACCCAGCACTAAAAGGCAGCTGTTAATTAAGCCATGCTAGCTTTAAATATCGGTAAATAAGCCCAAAAGGGTTTCTTTTATAAGTGATGTTTTATATCCTATTGGGGAAAAACCTTTATTCCCCTTTGGGAAAGGCTGTATTAAGAAGCTTATTGGACGAAATTTTTATTATATATTAAAAATACACTATTGTCAGAATATTTAGAGGCGAATGATATACCGACACCCCCCCCCCCGTTTCACCGACACCCCTTTGGATCCAGCGACACCCCCTATTTCCCAATATAGTATAGCGCATAATCACGTGAACACCCCGACGGGGAGTTTGGGTGGAGGGACCATGTTAGTATATGACCGGTGTGGCCTTGCCTGAATCGCTTAAAAATGCAATAAAAACTAATCAATATCTGTTTCCTTATTTAGTATAGCATCAGAATTGTATCCTTCCTGTCATCCCTGGTGGGACACCCGGGACCTGACCACCACGACCACGACCGCAACCACGCCCACGCCCACGCCCACGCCCACGCCCACTATCTCTACCTCTCCCTCTCCCTTGCCCGCGCGATGATTCCTGGGATAAGACAATACAAAGGCTGAAGGATCACGCTGAGTGGAGCGATCCTGACTTGCTGGCTCCAGTTCTGGTTCTACCTGACTGGATCGATTTAATGATCCTCCCGGCCGGCCCTTTCGGCGTACAACCTCTGGTTCTAAAACCAAGTCTCTTGGGTTAATCGGAGGCATGTCCTGGTCATTATAAAGACGACAATGACGATTAAAATCTCCAAGATATAGAGACTCGCGGTTTTGAAGACGCTCCCGGATTCTGTGGATACATGGAAGCCCCATTGTAGTATGGGTTACACCACTGCATTCCTAAATTGGCCGCTTTCCTGGTTGTCCTTCCGGTAGATATTGTATTTGTGTTTTATACACAATATTAAGTGCATATCTAGATACTTTATTAAGCACTTTTGATAAATAAAGTCTGGAGATAAATAGGTGCCGATCTATCCTATTAATCTTATCCCATACTTTTCGATGTTGATCTTGAAGGACAAGACCTATATATCAGCAGCGCTAAGAAGGTCCTTGGTAGATGATTAAAGCTCTCGTTTAATAATCCAATGACTCCCCTCCACACGGGAAGTGGCAATCTGACCAAGATAAAGAGACTTATTGGTATGGCATTTAAAAAGCGCTCTAAAGTCAGGTTATCATCTATTTCTTGAATATAGCGAATAATATCAGTCCAGATGTTCGGCGTACTCGCTGGTAAAATTAGCCCATGCTGCATTATTTCTGTTATGGTTTTTCATTGACTATTTATAAATAATCCAAGAAAAGCTTTCCATTTATCCTAACTTTCTGGTTAAAGATATCTCCAACTGCTTGGCTTGGATTATTATATTAAGACAAGTCACTTATGTCGAATAATTGGTCTGCATCGAGTCAAGATATTCTTTTCAATGTGCCATAGGCATAAGATATTTCTGCAAAAGGAAAACAAGTTAACTGCCTTATTAATCCTTATCTTATCTGTAACAATGGTTTTTGGAAAGGCAATATAAAGCGATTATTACAGCTCCAGCTGTTAAGAGCAAATGTATATAACTCCTCCTTCTTATTAGATATAAATGCAAAGCCCAATAAAATTACGATTGGTGGCTGTACTACCAAAATATAAGAAGAGGATCTGGTATCGATTTTTTTATATTTGAATCCATAAAAAGAACTGTGCTGTATAGACTTAATATTTCCAGGCAGGATTTATAGGTTAAAAAAACTGTCACCACTGATTATCTTATCTTTTGATAGTTATAATCCACTCGTCTGTCTCTGGAAAGTTGATAAAAGAGCCTGTATAGGAGTCCTGCGTTTAAAAAGCGCCTTCTTGTTTCTCTTTTAAAATTATAGATATCCCGATCCTTAACACTTCCAGCACCTTCTTTATGAAGTGATGCAATAATATGACGTGGTTAAGCTCCAGTTTAAAGTTAACTCTTATTTTCGATGCGTGGGATACTATATCTACAACGTGGACTGCATGAGTTAAAGCTGCAGAAGCTGATAATTATCTGCTTTTCTTTAATCTCCAGCCGCCATATAAAATAGCTTGAGCCTAAGAATAATAGAAAATGGGCACATGGTTAAGCTGGTACTCCCTTTCCTGCGGCGCTTGGTTTTATTAAGACGGCTATTGTACTTTCCACCTTTGTTATATTTAAGCCATATTATCTTAATAACACCTGCTTTTGTTGGTTTTGAACACCGTTTTACAACTGTATATCCATTGTTGTAAGCAAAGTTATTTATGTGCTTAATAGCTTCCTCCGGGGAGCGAAATGTTAACTCTTGAAGGCCTTCTGGCAGCGGGAGATCAAATAATTCAGCTTCAGAGTCAGATATCTTATTAGAAACATCAGGATTAGTTGACATTTTGAAAAGCTTGCATGTAGAGAATATTAGAGCATGTAAATATGGTGGTGTTGATATATAATTTGCCCTATATTCTGGCCCTAACCCTCTGCCCTACGAGACCAAATTACTATATTGGGAAATAGGGGGTGTCGCTGGATCCAAAGGGGTGTCGGTGGAACGGGGGGGGGTGTCGGTATATCATTCGCCTATTTAGATATCCTAATTCCCAATTAAGTAATTACTTAATTAGGAAACAGAAATCTCGGCGGCCTGTTCCGAACTTCCGAAACTATATAACACTGATCCTAATATCGAGATTAATTTGGAAGGAAAATACCAGGATGTTAAAGGTATAAAAGCAGCTCAAACCCCTGCTTGGAATATGGATAAACAATTATTCTTTAATATTCCTCGAGAATATACCTTCCTAAATAGGAAAGTATAAGTTATTCTTTGTTATTATATTATATTATATGCCTACTATATCTTATACTTGTTTAGTATAACTTATCCCTATATACAATTATTCTTTTATTATACTTTATAGTGCAATATCGCTCATCACACAGCTGGTTAGGTAGGGGACTGGACAAGGTAGTACAACACTAAGCCGTAGGGACAGTCGAATATAGGAAGGGGGCCCCAGGGGCCGCCCTGATGGCAGCCCTGGGGAGGACTAAGGGAATTCTATTAAGTCTTCTAAAGGAATGTATTGCCTAAGCTATCTGCTTAAAGTACCTCTCTGGTCTGCTACCTTAAGTAGCAGACCGCTATTTAACCTAGTGTTTACCAAGGTCTTCCAGTGTACTGCTGTGGGATCCTATATTATAGATTATATTTTCGGAGTGCCTATATGTTAGTGCTATATTTATTAGGTACTATATATTGCTAATATTAATTAATAGGGTTAATCTTTTGTTATATATTCTAGTACTATACTAAGTCTGTTACTTATAAGATTACTTAGCATAGTCTAATTAGTCTGGATTAACAAAGCAGTTAAGTTATTATAGATTTATTTGTAACAGAATTCTTGTGCTAGTTAGATCGTAATAAATATATTAAGGGGTTATCATTTCGCGCTAGTAGGAAGCAAGGTTAATTATTATTACTAAATTAACTATTTATTATTTTTTAAATATAAATAGGACCTTTTATGGTTTGCTAGTAGCTACTATACTTATTATTCTTCCTGCCTTGTTGTCTTTAAGACTGTTAACTTAAAAGCTAGTTTAATTAATTCTTCTTTTTAAACTTTTGTGTCGGGACTCTAGTCAGCCTCCTCCTATTAGGTATATAGAAAATCCCGCTTTTTTTTAATATATCTTACTTAAAGTAGCATGGGGATTACTATTCTAAACTGTTAAGCGGTAATTAATACCTATACTAATAGTAACTGTAAGTATGTCTTTTTCTTTGTGCTTTATAGCTAATTTTATTAGTCTGTTTTTTCTTTAACTGCGACTAATATAAGTACTCTCTAGTTAGTTAATAAAGTTATAAGGTTAACTAGGCATCTGATAAAAAGGGTAAGCTAGTACTAGAAGTAATTAAAACTATATAATAGCAAAGCGCCTTAATTTTACACAAGTATAATTTGCTTTTAAAAGCTTATTTATTATATACTACTAGCAGAATATTTTAGTCGTGCGTTGCTTTTCTAGTGCTTAAAAAAGCTACTTCTTATTTAGGTACCCACTTAAACTATATTTAAAATATAGTTTTTAGTATATTTTTTACACTAAAGACCCCTGCAATACTTGGAATGCTAGTATAGACTAGTAAGTTTTTTATAATTTTTTTTTTTACTTATTTTAATCTTGCTAGGTCGATACTTAAAAAAGTGGTTATCTCTAGTTTCTTAGTTATTATAATATTTTTTGTAATTTCTCCTTGTTTATATTTATATATTTATCCAATTTGTTCCTTTTAGCCTTTTTTTAAAAGCCTTGGCTTTTATAACTCCTTTGAAGCGCCCTTATAATATAGATTTTAATATTAAAGCTGTTAAAACTCGAACTTGTCTAGGACTCCTGGGGTTAGGTGTTCTAATTAGCTCTAGAAATCTTTTACTACTAGTATATTAACTAGTCCTTCCCTTACTTTGTTTAGCTCTAGGAAGGGTTATTTTTTTTAATCTAAGTACTACTAGTTAATTATTAACACCTTTTTACTTTAAAAAAAAGTTTTATTGATGGTAAGTTCGTGCCCTAATTAGTTCCTAAAAATACTTGGGATAATATTAAGACTTTAAAAACTATTTATACAGAGCTTTATTACTACCTTTATATTGTTAATAACTGCATCCAAGCTTTAAATTCTAGAGAGCCTTCTCCTAATACATTTTAGGATACTATAGTAAAGTTTTATATGAAGGTTAGATTAAAACTAGATAAGTTAAAAAGTTTGTAATTTTATTATATTTAGCTAGTAATAAAATTTTACTTTGTATTCTAGCAAATAAATACCTTTTTATTCGGGATTTACGTAGCTTTTTTATAAATAGTGATTAGTTATAAAATTAGACTGTTGCTATTATAATTATACTAATCTAATTTTTCCTGGTAAGACAGTATGACCACTGCAAATAGTTTTTTAAAATTAATATTTCTAGTGTCCCTTTAACTACTTAACTTTTTTATTCCTTTACCTGGTAGTAGTAGTAGTAGTATTCATACTCGGGTCTGTCAGCTCTACGCCGAGTGCCGGAAAAGGTCCGTTCCGACGGCTGGGCCAACCGTCGGGGTAGTTAAATACAGGCACGTGGTTATGTTATGTGATTGAAAATATCTAATTTAACCTTGTTCCTGATCTCGCCCCTGTATCTAACCTTTTTGTTGTGTTTTGTTACTAATAACCACCTTGTCCCATGTACACTGTTAGTAGAACTATACCTGTCTGCATGCTTGCCTGGATCCTATATTAGCACTATCTCTTCCACCTCCATGCCTAACTTGTTAGTTATTAGTTCCATGCCCTATATTATATATTTGTGTTATATGCCTACAGCCTGCAAAGGGCCTTTTAAAAAATAATAGTTAATTTTTAAATAAAATTTTAATTTTATATTAAAGGGTACACGCCTAAAGGTTATATAGCACAGGGACTGTGTTATTAACACTTTTAAATTAGCTAAGGAGTTATATCTATGGTATAAATATAATTACCTACTATGTTAAGCTAGCTACTGCTAATAAAATGTTTAGGTACTACTAATAATTAGTTATTTAGTAGTTTTTTTATAATATTTTTAACTATAGATCTGCATGCTAGTGGTATAAGATTAGGATATATTAAACTAATTGCGTCCTGTACCTGCATAGGAATATAGTTATATCCATGGCACTAAATATTTTTAGGTAGGATGCAAGTGCTATCTTACTAGTCTATATTTATATAAGTACTGAGCTATATATATAAAAAAAGGCCTTGTAAAGATTTAACACATTCTTTATAGGCTCAGGCAGTATTTTTTAGTATATTAGCTATAGTAAAAAAATACCTACTATTTTTTTATATTTTATAGGCAAGCTCGCGCAGGCGCCAGCGACACACAGAGACTAGGAGAGTCCTGGGCTCTGTTACTACTATATTGTTGGTAGCTTGCTTAATAATAAGCTTGGCTAGGTAGTTTACATGCTTATAGTATACTAGCAATGCCTTTATAGCCCGGGAGCTATTAAAGGTGTACGCGGCGATATGCGGTAACTTAGTTTAGTTATTAAAAAATATTATAAAAAATATATTAGCCTAACTATTATACAGGTTCAGCGCAGGCACAAATATAGTAGCTTAGTTATTAAATAAGATTATAATATTATTACTAGCTATATTACTATTAGTAGGGGTAGCTAATATAAGTATTATATTAATTTTTATAAGTTCTTCTATATAAACTATATACATTATCTTTTATTTAACTAGTTAGTATAAAAATTCCTATTATATAGTAATAACTACCAAGGCCCTAATACTGCCCTTAACTGCTACTATTAGTATAGGCCCTTATAGTATTTTAGGGAAGATAATTATATTACTAGATTACTTTATATATATTAGTTATAGTATATAAAGGCACGGCTACTTGCTAGATTATTTTATATAATATATAAGATTTAGTAAAATAGGGAAAATATAAATTACAGGCAGGCCCTGTTAGTAATTATATATAATACTATACTTAGTAGTAGTATATATAAATATACCTTTTTAAGGTAATTTATATAGTTATATAAAAAGCACCCGCTATATAGTATAATATATAGTGTAAAATACTTTCTAGTATTTTAGTAATTTGTGTAGTGCTTAATTAATATAATAGCCTTTAATATTTTAAATAAACCATGCTAAGCAGCTGTAAAAAATCTATAATATAAAAATTATAATATATATATATATTAAAGGTATTAGGTTAATATACCCTAAATTAATCCTATAATTAATAAAAGGGCAGCTGTTAGCTTAACAGCTTTAGCTTAAAATTACTTGTGTGCTTTTTTACTTAGGTTAAAATCTAGGTAAACCCCTAGATACTATAGCTTAGATATTAGCTATATTACAGTGCTATTTATATTTAAGGGATAGTCTAATTTTATAGCAAAGGTAGCTACTATAATATTTATTTTATAGCCTAATCTAGTATACTATATTAATTAAGCTATATTTAAATAGTAAAAGCTTTAATATATGTATATATTCCTAGTGTTTTATATAAATATATAATTAATATATAGTTCTTACAGATTATTATACCCTAAACTAAAATATAAATATTATTTATATAACCTAGTATTATACTTTTATATATTAAAAGGGCGTTAATAAGGTCGGTATTATAAAAAAAATAAAAAAATAAAATATAATAATAATTTTTAAAAAATACTAGTTAAAAAACTTCGCGCTCCTTACTAGGGCCCTCTTAAAGGTAAATAGTAGTTTATTTTTTTATTAAATAGCTAGAGATATATTATATTATAGCTTCGGGTACTCTGTGCTTGTGTAGATTGTATAGTAGTTATTTATAGGATATATTATTATATATTATAGAAATATCTAGGGTTGATAAAGTAGCTATAATATCCCTGTTTTTTCATACTATATAAACCTACTCTAGTAGGTGCAGCGCGTGCTTGCAGGAATAGCCTTTATAACTACTACTATAGTACTTAGGTAAAAGCCTGTAGTATTTTATTAGGTAGCTAATTTATAATATAATAATAGCTTCCAGTGCTTTACTAATAGTGCTTAAAAATATATAGTTCTTAGTCAAAAGTTTGAATAACGAAATTTCTACACCCCTAATTTCAATATCTTATTATTCTGTATTATACAACCAACATGTTTTAAAAACTAATAAAAACCATATAATTTAGTTTAATGCGCTATTATTAATAATATAATTATAATTTTTCTAAAAAATAATTTTACTATCGCAGTAAAAATGGTATATATAATAAGCAGTCCGAAACAGAAAAACCTGTAAATTTTAAATACAAATTATAAAAAAAATAAAAAATATCTACATAAAAATACTTGTATATATATTTAATACTGGATAGTTATTTTAATACTATATGTAAAAAATACTATACTTGTATATAATTTTGTTGTGTTATATTTCAATAAATACTATAGATATATATATATGTTCGGGCCATATAAATCGTCCTATTACAAAGATTTTGCAGCATGTATTTCAAGCAATCTTTATATTATAATAGTATAGTTATGTATTTTTATATAAATTATAGATAAATCTAGTATAATTTTTATATATATAATTTTTTTTCTTACTATTTTTTTTATATTTATTTATTGTAGGTACCAATAGTACTATGTTGTATTATAAGCTAAAAACTGAGTATAAAATTACATGTGGTATAAAAAATACAAAGTAATTTTTCTGCTTTTTTTTATATATTTTTATAAAATTTTACCACTTATATTGCATATAATATAGTAATTTTAATTTCGACCGTCATATGTTGCGAGATATATTTTACCTGTATGGGTAAAACCCATGGTTGGGTTGCGCGGCTACTGGATCATTCAGACTTTCGGGCGGAACTGTAATTAGATAATAATTCTTAGGGTTACAAGCGGTGTTAAAATAGCCGTTCTGGGTATTACTATAGCTAAGTGGCATTATTAACTTCTGGAAAAAGTGTCTGTTTAAAGACCTATTACCTTTTTTTAGGGTTGTATTAGTATTCCTGTGGGTAACTATAATACTAGTATAAATATTAGCTAGGGGTTGTTCTAGCTACATGCCCACTAAGCAAGCTTCTAGAATTAATTTATAAAAATAATAGTCTTTTCTATCCTTTCCCTGTATATACTCCTATTTAGCTTGGCTGTTTTATTAGTTTATAACTGTCACAGGCCTTGCGGAAATATTCCTAGTCTGCTTCCTGCCCTGTGCATTTGGCCTTACACCCTGCAGGCTTTTTTATAAGCTGCTTAAGGTATTTTATCTTTAGTATATAACTAGGTTTAAAGCAGTATATATAACCCTTATAAAGGGTTATAATATTTATTACTATAGTTAGTGCAGTAACTAAGTAGCTAATTATATTATTAATTATATCCTATATAGTAGTTTAATATAGATATAAGTTTATATTATATATAGTATTAAATATTTAGCTAGGATCTTTTAGTAAAGGATTTAATTAGTAATATCCTAGTCCTATCTTACCACCTTTTAGTGGTTTAGTAACCAGGTTAATTATTTGGCTTTAGGATTTTACTAGTTATAGCCTGTGGCAGCCTATATAAGGCAGTATAAATTAAAAATTTTAAATATTAGATATTTATTTTTTTATATATATAGATTTTAGCCCTAAGATAGTCTGTATATAGAATAGACTAATATAGTTAATATTTTTTTTACTATTATTTTTATAGCTTTATAACCTAGGATTATATATATGTACTGGCTTTTTAGCTAGATTTTATATGATTAGCATGCTTAGATTATATATATAATATTTTATAATTTATATTTTTAGATTTTCTTATAAAGAATACCACTTGTGGCAGTGGTGTTTTTTAGTATTATTAGTATAACTTAGTATTAGTTAAATTACTATATAAAATTAACCTTTAAAAAATACTAAGTGCATAGAAATCTGTATAATTAAAATATAATATTTATAATATTTTATATATTTTTTTTTACTAAAAAAATACTATATAATAGTAACATGTTTTTTGCAATTTACCTATATTATAAAAAAAAAAAAAAAAAGGCTATATACTCTAGCATGTCTTTACTAAACTTATTATTATTATTTTTATTTAGGGGTGGCTGTGGTGTGCTGTGCCTGTGTATTACTAGTTTAATATTATTAGTTTATTTAATTCCTGCTAGTAATATATACTTATAAGCTTTTTATTACTTTAGTTACCTATAGCTATAATATTATTATTATCCTTGCTGTTTAGAGTGTTATATTAGATATACTTATTTTTATCCCAGGCCTAGCTTTTATTATATAAGCTTAGCTCCTAATTATAGCTTTTAAAGTATGTCGGCCTTTTAACTTTTTAAAAAACTTCGCAGCTTGGGTTATATATTATAGCAGTGACTTATAGTTAAGTATACTTGCTCCTAGGCAGGTATATATTAGAAGCTATTTAAGCTAGTTAGTTTTAGCTTTAGCTTTTATATTAGGATATTAGTGGCTAAACTATAGTATCTTAGGGAAAAGGGTAGGCATGTAGCCTTTTTTTTAATAAATTATTTTAATTTAATACTATTTAACAGGATTTTTAAAGATATAGTATTTACCTTTATAAAAAAAATATAATAGGTATATTTTTTATAGTTATTATAATTTTTATATATATAGTTTTATATAAAATATTCCTAGCTGCAGTATATACAGGTGTGCCTTCCTTATAGTATTAAATAATATATTTATATTTTTAATAGCTAAAATATTATAATAAGTACTACTTGTAGTTATAAATACTAGTATTATATTACTTTTTATTTAGGATAAGTTTTTAATAAATTACTATATTAGCTGTATAGTTATTATTAAATTTTACTACTAGTATAGCTAGATATCCCTTTTATATTACTATTTTTTATAGCTGTACCTATCCCATGTTGGTAATCTTTGGTGTAGTAGTTAATTAATTAATATTAGCTATTATTAGGTACTTAATTAATACTTTTTAAAAATTTACCAGGTTTTTTTTGCTAATTATTTTAATATCCACCTGGTGGACTGCTATAAAATATTCTTAGTGTTTAAATATAGTATTAGATTTTAAGACTTTTTTTTAGCTATATAAATATATTTTATTATAGTTTTTTTTGTTTTTTATATTATTAATTATAAAAATTATATCCCTGCTAGGCAGCACGCCCTTTAACAAACTATAGGAGCCTGCTCTATCCTGGATTATTTTAAGCTCTAAGGTAACAGCTAAAAAGGCATTTATATATATGTATATATTTTTATGGTATTATTTACTTAATTAGCCTTATAGAGTTAAACACTATATATAGCCTTTCCGCCCGCGTTTAGTGTGATTGCAGCCACAATAACAACAGGGAACAGGAGGAAGGCTTGTTTTAAGGATGATTACGAGGTTATTTAAAAGTTAAGGGTAACTTTAACATAAAATTTAAACAGTTGCGTACTTTGGTTGTGGTGCTGGGGCTTTTGTTCCTTTACCTGGTATATCTTCCCGTCTTACTTAGGCCTCGCCTCGGACTTACCCTCCGCGGGTGAGCAAATCTGGAACCTCCACAGTGGGTGAGCTATCTTAGACCCTCCACCCACTGAGGGTCAACCTCACTCGCCCGCCAAGACTAGATACTAACCTTATTAGCATGGATAAAAATAAAGTAACCTTTTTTGGATGTATAAAAGTGATGATTCATCTAAAATATAAGCATAAGTCACGTGTTCGGGCTGTTTGTGCTGTTTGTCCTATTTGTCCACCCGCACGGGTGACCCTCAGGGGGTGAGGGTGAGCCACCTTGGACCCTCCACCCTCAAAATGCGGGTGGGTCCGAGGCCTAGTCCTACTATCCAAAGTAGTCTGTATTTTTAACAGCTTTTATAGTAGGCTTTGTTTTATATTATATAAAGTAGTTAACTTTTATTACTGTTTACTAACACGCCCTTTTTTTTTAAGGCTTCCTTATATTAGGTTGGTAAGCCTTTTTCTTTAGTATCCACCAGTGTTTTTTAATAATTTTATATAGTTTAAACTATTTACTCTAGAACTTTATAGTGTTTTGTTTTATACTAAACTTTTTTTTCATTTAAATATTTCTTCGTGACTAGTATATTCTAGATTAAGTTTTAACAAATTATATATATTAAATATTTTTTGTTTATGCACATGCGTGTATAACATGTATATAATCCTTTACTATTTAATATTTTTATTAAGTTGCTGTTTTCTGGAAGACGTGGCTCTAGCCTATAAAAAAGGTAAAAAAAATTTTTTCTATCTACTTTTATATATATATATGCGTGCTATAAATACTATAATAGCTAAGTAATTATAAGTATATTAGCTTACCTATTACTTTATTAATATCCGGCCTAAAAAACTATTTATATTCTTGTTTTTTCCATTTGTTCGTGGATAATAAAGTGTTATTATTTAATATTTTTTAAGATCACAATATATAATATCTTACCAATCTTTTAAAAAAAAGTTTAATCTGTTATTTAATAGGAGCTTTTTAAATACTCTATAATTAGTAAAAATCTCCTTGTGTAAAACCCTTATCTTTTAATAAATATCCAGCAGGGCCTTTGTAACTGCCCATCCTATTATATAATTAACTGCTGTTATAATTTATTAATTCCTATTTAAAGTTGTTAAAACTATTTAATAAGGTTTATATTCTATTACTTAAACAGTTGCACTCTTTCCTGCACAAGATACTGTGGGCATTCTCTCTCCAGACCTAATTTATAAAAATTATTTAAAGTCTGGCAGTTTAGGTAATGCTTTAGAGCTTTTTAAATATTTTTTTATATTATTAGCCACCAGGCACGATTGCCTATGGCTCCTAGTAAGGCTGGATATTTAAAATATCTGTAATCACAGTGTATTTTATAAAGCCCTTTAAAAAAAATATATATATATATATATATATATAGCGTGTTACCATTGTTTTATAAATATATAACTATTATCAGGTACTTTTTTTTTTAAAAAATATTTCTAATACTACAAATTCTTGTTTAGCTCTGCGTCTCCCACGGTGTGTTAAGAAAAGGTTTAGGTTACTTAGCTATTTTTACTAATATATCCTTAACCAGGTCAGGCTAGTAGCTAATAGTATTTAATATAACTACTTTAAATCCTTTTTAATATTAAATTTTGTGTATCTAGAACTTTTTCACCCATCGCGCAAGACATTTTTTATATTTATAAGGTACTGCAAGTTTTCGTGGTTTATAACTATAGTTATTAGTTGCCTATTATTAATATAATAATCCTATTAATAAGGCACTTCCTTAATTACGAGTAATTCCTTTTTCTGTTGGATAGTTTCGTTCTGCTCTAAGTAGTTTTTAGCTATTATATATAATTTTTATCTTACTAGAATAGCACTATACTAATTGCTTTATTTAATATATTAGTTTTAATTTTATATAGCTTTAAATTATTAAATATAAGTTAACAAGGTACTATTTATTAAATAGGTTAACCTTTTTTTCCTTAAGGTTTTATCTAATTCCTTAAATAGTTTACGTGTATCATGAAATCCCTTTATAAACTAGTAGTAATAGGTAGCTAGACCTAGGAACTATTATACCTATAAATATTTGTTGGAATAAACCAGTCTTTAATAGTATCTATTTTTACAAGTACTGGTCGAATTTTACTATTACTAATTATATAGCCGCAGAATTTTAACTATTATTTAAACTAATATTTAAACCTTTTGTATAAAGTTTATATTTTACTAACCTTTTAAAAACTTATACATATTCTGCATGCTTTTCTTTTGTATCCGAGAAGATTAAAATATTAACCACAATAAATTCGAAATCTTTTGGGATATTGTTTATTAATATTTAAAAGCTAGCTAGAGTATTATATAGCCTAATTAGTAAAGGTTAAATAACTTTTTTAACAAGTAGTTTTTCTATCTATTACTTTATTTTTTTAAACTTCGGGGATTAGGAATAGGTATTAGTGCTAACCAGTAATGTATTTTTTATATTAATTTTATAAGTTACTTGTTTTTTTAGTAATAGTCTAGGTACGTTATCCTTTTAGAATACTAATTAATACTATTTTAAAATATTTCAAATCATTTTCAATTTACATATAGGTGCCTTTGTTTTTTTATTTATTAGTTAGATTATATATAATTATACTTTTGTGCCCTTTTTATATATCTTGCATTGTGCTTGCTTTCCTAATGTTATATTTAGTTTAGATCCTGCGATAGTTCTTGTATAGATATATTTAAATACAAGCTTTATTAGGAGTGCTCCTTTTTGTTGTATATTTATATATTTTATTTACTAATCTATTACTAGATTTATTAACCTTAACTAGTCTTGTCTTAGGGTTAGATTATATATATTTATATTTACCTTCAAGCAGAGATTACACTGCACTATTCCTTAATATAAATAAGTATATAGACCTTGTATATTATATATATACTATTTTTAAATAGATATAGCTCCAGTAAAGGGTGTTTATTTTATCTAATTATTGCTTTATAAAATAAATATTTCTATATTTATTAAGTAATAAATATATATATAGCGCCTGAATTAACTAGTTTTAGAAATCCCTAGTAAACCTATAAAGAAATACACAGGTTCTCTCTCCTATTACTACTAGCTCTCCTAGTAGCTAGAAAAAGTCGCGGAAGCCCCAGCACCACAACGCTAATTAAATAAGTAATACCATAAAAATATATATACACATATAAATACCTTTTTAGCTGTTACCTTAGAGCTAAAAGTAATCTAGGATAAAGCAGGCTCGCATGGCCTGCCAAAGGGCATGTTCTCTAGCCCTTCCTGGATATAGTTATTAAACTAGTTAAATAGTTTTAAAAGGCTTTTTTAGTTAAGGACCTTACTAAAGATATTATGGAACTAAAGTCCCTAGTGTTGAAACAGATAAAAGACTAGTTATAGCTAGTTAAATCTATTAATATGCTTAGAATCCTATAAACTAGTATATTAATAATACCTGTGTTAGGACCTTTATATTCCTAGCTTAAGGCTGCCTATTACAGCACAGTTCTAGGAACTACTATAATAATAACTTTAGGATTATATATATCTAACTGGTTGGGTGCTACCTATACTAAGGGATTTATAGTACCTAGTATAGTTATTAGAATATTAGGATTCCCTGCCTTAATATTATTTTTAACAGCAGACTTTAAACTACATGCCTGCAAGACCACTTTCTTAGTAGTTAATCCCTTTCGGCATAACTACTAGAAGTTAATAAGGAACTAATTTATTACTAAAAATAATAATAAAATAATTAGCTATTATAAAATGGTCGCCAGTTGCATGCTACCTAGCAGGGATATAATTCTTATAGTTAATATAAAAAATACTAAAAGACTGTAATAGAGTATATTTACTTAGCTAAAAGACTTAGGATATAATACTGTGCTTAAATACCAAGAATATATAGTAGCAGTTTACTAGGTGGATATTAAAATAATTAGCAAAAAAAATAAAATATTAAAAAGTATTAATTAAGCGCCTAATTATAGCTAATACTAATTAGCTACTATACCCACGAAGATTACCTACATGGGATAGGTGCGGCTATAAAAACTAGTAATATAAAAAAAAAAATATCTAGCTATACTAGTAGTAAAATTTAATAATAACTATATAGCTAATATGGTGATTTATTAAAAACTTATTTTAAATAAAAAATAATATAATACTAGTATTTATAACCACAAGCAGTAACTACTATAATACTTTAGCTGTTAAAAATATATATTATTTAATATTATAAAAAGGCACTTGCCTGTATATACTGCAGCTAGGAATATTTTATATAAAACTATATATACAAAGACTATAATAACTATAGTCTAGGATCCCGGTCCCTGCCATAGATATACTAATACAAAAGCTAAAATTAGAACTAACTAGCTTAGATAGCTCCCAACACGCGCCTGCTTAGAAGAGAGTATAATTAATTATAAATAAAAAAGTTACTATTATAATATATAACCCAAGCCGTGAAGCTTTTTATTTAAAATGCCAGAGGCCGACATACTCTAAAAGCCACAACTAGGAGCCAAGCTTATATAATAAAAGCCAGGCCCGGGATAAAAATAAATATATTTAATATAATACTCTGGACAGCAAGAATAATAATAATACCATGGCCATAGGTAACTAAAGTAATAAAAACTTACCTATAAGTATATATTACTAGCAGGAATTAAATAAACTAATAATATTAAGCTAATAATATACCGGCGCAGCGCACCGCAGCCACCCCTAAATAAAAATAATAATAATAAGCTTAGTAAAGACATGTTAGAGTATATAGCTTTATTTTTTTTATGGGTAAACTATAAAAAATATATTACCATTATACAGTATTTTTTCAGTAAAAGAAAAGGTGTAAAATACTATAAATATTATTATAGTATAAGAACCATACCCTAATTATATAACTATATAAATTTTTATATACTTGGTATTCCTAGGGAGGTTAATTTTATATAGTAATCTAACTAATACTAAGCTATACTAATAACACTAAAATACCACCGCCACAAGTGGTATTTTTTATAAGTAAAAAAATTAATTTAAAAATATAAATAATAAAATATTACACACACAACCTAAGTATACTAACTATACAAGAACTGGCTAATAAGGTAGTATATATATATAATATATACAACCCTGGGCTGCAAAGCTATAAAAATAAGAATAGTAAAAAAAATAATTTAATAGAAAATATTAACTATACTAGCCTATCCTGTATATTAAACTATTTTAGGGCTAAAATCTACATATATAAAAAAAATAAATACCTAATATTTAAAATTTTTAATTTATACCACCCTATATAGGCTGCCACTGGCTATAATTATTAGGATTTTAAAGCTAAATAGTTAATTAACCTGGTTACTAACCACTAACTAGAGCTTTTACTCCTAGAAGATATAGTTACTTATAAGCAGGGTAACTACTAAATTAGAATTAATTTTGTTTAGGCCATATCCTGGCTGGCTAACTGTATAATTACCTGCCAAACACAAAAGGATTTATAGCTAGGGGATAATTATATACTAATTACTATAGTATTAAACATCCGGCCGATAATAGCACTAAAGGTAGTAAAATAAAACTGGAATACAATAATTAGGACCTTTACTAAAAGGTCCTAGCTAAATACCTAGACACTATATATAATATAAACTTATATATTAAACTACTATAAAGGATATAATTAATAATATAGTTAGCTATTTAGTACTATATTAACTATAGTAGTAATATAAAGATGTATCCACTAACGATGCAGCTAAAGCCTGATTTTTATAAGCACTTATTGTAACACAATATATAGGCACTTACTTTTATATTAGCATTCCACAGATATATTTCCTATCGACAAGTTTTATCCCATATCTGTATGCAACAGGGCTCTTGCATGTGCAAGGGCTGCCATTGCTGGCATTGCGTAGCAATATAATCCAACAGTGCCAGGTATTAGGCATATTATACATGGCGTGGGAGAACCGTCGACCACGTAATAAAGCCACGATCGTGTTGGTGACGCCGGAATTAGCAGTAATAGACGATTTCTTGTTTCTAGATATCAACCTCTATTTTCTATCTCTTGCAAGAAAGCTTTATAAGTAATTAGGAATCCGTTAAATAATCATGGCTCTTAGTATGCCTTAAAAGGTTCAGTGTTACCTTCCTATAAAAGTTTATATGTATCACTTTAAACCTGGTTACACGCCAGAGATAAAACACCTTGAGCAGCTTATAAAAAGGGCCCGCTGTAGGGCCAAGCGCACAGGGCAGGAAATAGACTAGGAATATTTTTACAAAGTATAGCATAAACTAATATATAAAGTAGCCAAGCTAAATAAAAATATACACAGGAAATGAATAGAAAAAGCTACTATTTTTATAAATAAACTCTAGAAACTTGCTTAGTGGGTATATATTTAAAATAACCCCTAATTTATATTTATACTAGTACTATAGTTACCTATAAAAATATTAATTAATAACCGTAAAAAAAAAATATATGTCTTTAAATAAACACTTTTTTTAAACGTTAATAATACTAATGCTAACTATAGTAATATCCACGAAGGCTATTTAATACTACTTGTAAACCTAAATATTACTATTTATAAGATTTACCAAGCAGTGCACCACACCGCACCCTAAAAGGCCCCTGGGCTAGATAGGATTCCTAACCTGGTCCTACAGCAGAACCTGGCTTATATTAAAATATAGCTGGAGGATATCTTTAATATTTATATAAATATAGGTTACTACCCAAACTACTTTAGAGTATTAAAGACTGTTATCCTATACAAGCCAGGGAAGGATAATTACTCTAACCCTAAGAACTACTATTTAATTATACTTTTAAGCACTACTAGCAAAGCACTGGAAGCTATTATTATATCGTGGATTAGCTATTTTATAAAATATTACAGGCTCCTACCAGAGTACTATATTAATAATTACAGGGGCTATTCCTGTAAATATATACTGTACCTACTCCTAAAGCAGGTATATATAGCCACCCTACTAACCCTGGATATCTCTAGGGTATATAATAATATATCCTATAAATAACTACTATATAATCTACACAAGCGCAGAGTACCTAAAACTATAGTATAATAAATCTCTAGTTTTTTAATAAAAAAATAAACTATTATCTGCCTCCAAGAGGGCCCGAGCAAGGAGTGCAAGGTTTTAACTAGTATTTTTTAAAGGTTACTACTATTTCCTATTTTTTATTTTTTTTATAATACTAACTTTATTAATATCCTTCCAATATACAAGAGTATAACACTGGGTTACATGGATAATATCTGTATCCTGGTCTAGGGTATAATAGTTCATGAGAATTATATTTATTTTTATTAGTTTTATATTTATATAAAACACTAGGAATATATACATGTGTTAAAGTTCTTACTATTTAAATATAGCTTAATTAATATAGTATACTAAACTAAATTAGGCTATAAAATAAATACTATACTATTTTTATTATAAAACTAGACTATCCCCTAATTATAAACAGCACCGCGATACAGCTAATATTTAAGCTATAGTATCTAGGGGATTTTTAAATTTTAATTTAAGTAGCAAAGCATATTTTAAGTAACTACAAGCTAAAGCCGTGAAGCTAACAGCTGCCCTTTTATTAATTACAGGGTTAATATAGGGTATACTAACCCAACACATCTAATATATATATACCACAGTCCTTATACTATAGATTTTTATAGCTGCTAGTGTGGTTTATTTAAGGTGCTAAAGGCTATTAATTAAGTACCACACAAATTACTAAAAGTACTAGAGGGTATTTAATACTATATATTATATTATATAGCAGGTACTTTCTACATAACTATACAGGTTATCCTAGAGGTATATTTATATATACTACTACTAAGTATAGTACTACTATACATGGCTACTAACAAGGCCTACCTGTAAATTATATTTTCCCTATTTTACTAAATTTTATATACTATATAAAATAACACCACTATCACATGCAGAACCTATATAAAATATAACCTAGTATTATTACTACTATATTAGCTTAAACAACGCATTGCTCAGGCTTTTTAAAAAACCTGGAGTAATTTAATATAAAAATAATCTAGCCAGTAATTATACCTTCCTAGTGGGATTTACTAGAAATTATTATTACTAATATATGTTGAAAACCAGGATGCCTAAGGCACCTTCGGGTATCCTAGTCCTGAAGCCATCTGACATATCACACGCAAGGGGCTAAGGGGCTAAAGGACACGTAGACATAAGGAAGCGTTTATCTACGCTCTATCTCCTACATAGAACAACATACTCACCATGCGATACTAGATCGCACCGATAGTTTTTAATATACTATCCAGTCACCGCTATCCTAGCACCTCACGACATAGCTTCTTCCCCTAGATTCTCAACAATATATATAAAAAAGTAATCTAGTAATATAACTATCTTCCCTAAAATACTATAAGGGCTTATACTAATAGTAGTAGAGATATAGGTAGTATTAGGGCCTTGGTAGTTATTACTATGCAACAGGAATCCTTATATTAACTAGTTAGACAAAAGATAATATATATAGTTTATACAGGAGAACTTATAACAATTAATATAGTATTTATACTAGCAACCCCTATTAATAGTAATACAGCTAGTAATAATATTATAATTTTATTTAATAACCAAGCCGCTATTTATACCTGTGCTAAACCTGCGTGATAGTCAGGTTAATATATTTTTTATAATATTTTTTAATAACTAAATTAAGTTACTACATATCACTGTATACACTTCTAGTAGCTTCTAGGCTATAAAGGTATTACTAGCAATAAGCATGCTAACTACTTAGCCAAGCTTGCTACTAAGCAGGCCGCTAACAATATAATAGTAACAAAGCCCAGGACTTTCCTAGTCTCTGCATGTTACCAGTGCCTGCGCGAGCTTACCTACAAAGTCTAGAAAAAACAGTGGGTATTCTCCTACCATGGCTAATATACTAAAAAAATACTGTCCAAGCCTACAAAGCATATATTAGACCTTTATAAGGCCTTTCCCTATATATATAGCTCAGTGCTTATATAAATATAAACTAGTAAAATTACACTTGTATTTTACCTAGGAACCTTTAATATTATAAATACAACCGCATGCCTATGCAGGTATAGGTATTAGTTTAATATATTTTAATTTTATACCACCAGCATGCAGATCTGTAGTTAAAGATATTATAAAAAAACTACTAAATAATAGATTATTAGCAGTATCTAGATATCTTGTTGGTAGTAGCCGGCCTAACATAGTAAATAGTTATATTTATACTATAAATATAACTCCTTAGCTAATTTAGAAATATTAATAATATAGTCCCTGTACTATATAACCTATAGGCAGGTACCCTTTAACATGTAATTAGAATTTTATTTAAAAAATAACTATTATCCCTTAAAAGGCCCTTAAAAGGCTGTAGGTTTATAACATAAATAAATAACACAGGGTATAGAACTAACAACCAACAAGTTAGGTATAAAAGTGGAAAAAATAGTGCTAATACAGGATACAGGTTAGGCTGACCGTTGGGACAGGATTCGGGATCCCGGGCGAGTCTCAGTCCCGTCCCATATTCCTATGGGAATCACATTTTGATTCCCACCCCGTGCCAAGACCTTTGGAAAGGGATTCCTATTAGAAGGGATTTAGGATAGGAGATTTCTATTCCCACTTATTTTAAAAATTAGGTCCTGTTTCCTGTCCTATTTCCTAACCTAAGATCCCGAATCCTATCCTATTTTTTAATAAAGAATCCTGAATCCTGTCCCACTTCCTAATAGGATATTAGTTTAAAAATTTATATAATATAAAGTAGTTATTTATTATATAATTAAAATAAAAAAAATTCTTATAGGATTTTTCCTAGAATTAAAATATTCCTATTTTTTTCCTATTTATAAGGTTAGTCCTGTTTCCTGTTTTATTTTTAAATAAAAATTAGTCCTATTCCTGTCCCGGTCAGGGAAATCCCAAGGGAAAATCCCCTCCCAACGGCCAGCCTAATACAGGTATATAAATAGGTATGCATGGTAGGTATAGTCACTAATAGTATATATAAAACAAAGTGGTTGTTAGCAATAAAATATTACAAAGAGGTTAGATATAGGGGCAAGATTAGGAACAAGGTTAAATCAGCGTTTTTAATTATGTGATATAGTATCACATGCCGGTATCTAACTACCCTAATAGTTGGCCCAGCCGTCGGAACGGGACCTTTTCCGGCACTCGGTGAAGAGCTGACAGATCCGAGTATGAATACTACTACTTCTCCTAGTAGCTATTACCTTTTAACTTCTTCGCTGGCCTTGTCCGGATTAAGGATATTAACTATTAATAGTTTTCTGCTATTAAAAGCCTTTACTATTTAGTTAACTAGTACTTTTTTATCTAGTAACCTTTTTTTTTCCCCGACCCCTGCTTTAATGTCTTCTTTATTTCTGGCTTTTTTAAGCTTTTACCCCCTTATTATTTTTTAGCCGGGCAGTTAGAGTTTTTATACTTTATATTTTTATAACTAAAATATACTTGGTGCTTTTTATACTGTTCCTTTTTAAGCCGGTGGCAATCTTTTTAAAGGGTTTGGAACAGCTATAACTGTGCTTAGGTTTATTAGTTTTGTAACTTAATTATTTTCTACTACTACTAAGTAGTATCTATCCAAGGCTATACCTTGCTTATATAGTACAAACCGTTGTACCATCTTATTATACCTTATAGGTTAATTTATATCTCTAGCCTATATAGCTTGTAACACGGGTTTTGCTTCTGTAACAAAATTTTGGATTAATACAGGCTCAGAAATATTTTTTTTAACTTTATTAGCTGCAGTATACAGCACTGTGCTATAATTTTATACTAAACAGGTTTTTTATATACATGCCTTGTATTCTTCCCACCTTTGTGTATTACTTAGAATCTTACTAAAGTTTAGTTTAACTCATTCCTTTAAAAAAGGTAATCTGGTATAAAGGGTTGCTTTGTACTTGTTCTCGCGCAGAATACTATTAATCCCCATGCTAAACCTGTTAAATAGTATAAAGTAATTGCAATTTTAAGATTTTTTTTTTTTTTCTTGATCTACTGTTTGCTTTTAAAGTAGTTCTTAAAAACTATTAATTATTTACAAGTAGTATTTTTAGCATACTTCCCACTATATATTAGGATAATACTTAAGTTAGATATTTTCTAACTTTTTTATTTCCTGCAATATGCTTCCTACTAGATCCAGGTAACTATTATTTATTAACTATAGCATATTGTTATCTGTTCAAGGCTTTTTATTTAAGAGTTCTGGACTTCTTCAGCAAGGCATGAAAATCTGTAGTACTAAATTTAATTTTCCCCTATATATTATCCATGGATGCGTTACTTAGGGAAGAAAGTTTTAAAGTAAAAAAGATATTAGCTATTTTAGTAATATAGGCACACTTTGTTGTTGTTTTTAATTAAGCTTCTTGTGTTTTCTTTAAGGAGTTAAGCTGGTTAAACAAAGAAAAGGTAAGAAGGGAGAGAAGGCCTATTTATACCTGCTTTTTTAATCCTACCTCCCCTAGTATTGTACAATTCTATATTATATAATACTTTAAGCGTTTCCTGTGCTTCCACTATAAGTATTTTAGTAGTTAGTTTGCTTACTCTATATTTATATACACCTTATCCGTCCCCTATTCTAGCGAAGAAAGTTGGATCATGTAAGTAGTTATTTTCCAAGCTAGTACTTAATTAACTATACTACAAGCTATAGTTGCAGCTTTTAGCTACACATGCTATTAAATGTAATATTACTTATTATATGGCCAGTTAGGTAGGGGACTGGACAAGGTAGTATAACACTATAAGTTGTAGGGATAGTTAAATATAGGAAGGGGGCCCCAGGAGCTACCCTAATAGCGGCCCTGGGGAGGACTAAGGGAATTTTATTTGTCTTCTAAAGGAATGTATTGCCTAAGTTATCTGCTTAAAGTGCCTCTTTGGTCTGCTACCTTAAGTAGCAGACTGCTATTTTACCTAGTGTCTACCAAGGTCTTCCAGTGTACTGCCGTGGGATCCTATATTATACAATATAGAATCGTATGACGTGGGATCATGTTTTCGGAGTGCCTACGTGTTGGCACCATATTCGTCATAATCATCCCTGGGATAACAATAGAATAGTATTCACAACCCATTTCCTCTAAGCTAATTCTAAATAGGAATAGCCCATGGCTATTCCTATCCTGGTTAATCTAGTTGTCCACCTTCCTCTGACACCACTTTATTCCCCCGTGGCTGTAAGGATGGCTAGTAGTATAAGATGTGTAACACTATATCCCGTGATATAAAGCTTTCTGTTATGTGTCGGAAGCTTAATTAAATACTATAATTTTGTTATTATTTAAAATTAGTTTGCACTTATAATATAAACCTTTAAAGCTTAATACTAAAATTATACCCGCTCATATTTATAATGATTTTTTTGCGAGAATAAAAACATTTTTGGTATAATTATAAATATACAGAGTTATTTAAAATTATTAGATATGTTAGCTACTTTTCATGCAGCTATACTAGCTATATTATTTATAATATAGGAAATTTTGCCTTATTATATAATAATATAGTTGAATCCAGCTCCTTTTATAAAATTTGTCATGGGCTAGTAGCCGATTCAACCTATATAATAGATTTGGACTAAAAGAACTCGCTGAGGAGCTTCTATCTGCGGTCGTGACGGCCGAACAGGTAAATGTGTGTGCGAGATAAACGAGATCACGTGATCGGGGGAGTTCTACATACGGGCACGAGCATTTTGCGGAAACTACATACAGTAGTTAATTTATATTCCTCCAGGGATATTAATTATTTTAAAATTAATAAAAGTATTTAAAAATACTTAGGCGAAGCTAATACTCTGTAAAATATATTATGCATTTTAATTTATTAGTAAAAATATCGCAAAGAAAATAATACATAAATTTATAAAAAAATTAATTTAACCAGCCAGATACTATACCTCTTCTTGCATCCCTATAACTCCACAGTTTAACCTACTATGATTTATATATATATTCTTTGGGAAGCTGCTTGTTTTTTTATAGCTTAAATACAAATTGAACTGCCCTGCCCGTCTTTACTACAAAGTCTTAGAATTATGCACTAAACTACGCTACCTCCCTGTTAGGTCCAGAGGTAACTAAAACATTATATCTTATTCTTTTTTACTGTTTTTCCCAGGCACTTTCCATTTTTCAAAGTAGTCTGTTAAAAGGATAATAATTTAATATACATGTTGCTATTTAGCCATTAGAATGTCGCTTCTTTTGTTCAGTTTTGCGTTGGTAGTAGACCTTGTTTACTAGAAAAGTCCTCGCTTATCATGCACAGTTCTTAATGCTCTGGATTTAATAGCGTTATTATTATACAAGACTTGTTAGAGATAATATTACATAATAGTAAATGTAATCAAAATTAAGAATTCTTAATAAAAAGAGAATTTAAAAAATAAGGAACTTAAATGGTTAAATTAAGGTTAAAACTATTAAATAGTGTAAGGGGCGAAATGCCTTGCTATCTAATAACTAGATATACACAAAGAGGAATCGCTGGAAGGAAGAAAGTAAAGGGAAAGAAGTGTGCGTTCTCATACTACAAGGGATCATGTGACTGCGATAAGCGGACCAATCATATGTGTCGATTGCAGCGAGCCGAGCAACATACAGGTGTAGCCCGTGACAAATAGGGTAAATATTAACGAATAAATAGCAATACATATAATATATATAACAAAATATATATATATAATTAAAACTAAATAATTGAAAAGGATTAAATTAGTTAACTAATTTTTATAAATATGTTATTAAAGGCAAGGTTGGTAATACTATTATAAATAAAATAAACAGTGATATATCATAGGAAAACAGAAAACAAAAAATAACTATAAAATAACCAAATATAGTAAAAGAAATAAAAATAGCCAGTATTTACCAATAATTTTAAATACTTCTCTAATAGCAAAATAAGACATTCAAACAGATACGTATAACAAAAGAATAATAATCTAGTATGCCTGGATTAAAAAACTAAAAAAAAATAATTTACTAATAAAAATACATTTACTTTATTATTTAGCCTTATTATTGGCTATATATAAAAACAGCTGGTACAAAACAATATATAAATAATAAAAGGCACTAAGCTACCCAAGCGAAATTAGGACTTACCGAAGGCTACACGGAGCTGTGGCTCCGCGCGGAGGCCATGAAAATAATACCTATGCTAACCTTAACAATAAATACAAAAGCACCTGGATTAAGGGACCGAGAAAGACACTTGCTAATACTTAACTTTAAGCTGCTAAGATATTTATATAGAAAAATAAAATTAGGTAGTCTATAAAGGCAGAACCGCTCAACCGTTATATTACTATATAATCTCTCTCTTTTTTGCGTAAAAAATAAAGAGAGATAAAAAAATAAGCAAATTATAAATATAGTATAGAGAGATAGTGGGATAGTTAATGTTTTTAAAAGGGCATTGTTATAACCCCCCATGTAGCTCTCTAGTCTATAACAAGTACAGTGTAAATCCTACATGACTAAAAAAGGGAGATATTAGGGCTAGTACATGGGGCTAGGCCCAAATATTAGGGCAAACTGTAGATATAAGGTGCTATACTGGAGACTTAAGCTTACCTACCTACACAATATAACTTACTTGGATCCATGTAAATGACTTTAAGTGTGCCACTATTATTGCATTTCTAGGGATACGAAGCTCTGATAATAATCCTGAGGTATAAAATATTAGTAATATTTTATTGTAATCACAGCTAATTTAGTGTGACCCCGGAGACGGTAGATAAGTGAATTGGGAGCCAGACTTGGTATTACCAAGTCTAGTTGACCTTTTTGCAGTGGCGTGGCAATTGGGTGTACCCTGTAACCTAGTCTTACCCTTTTCGGACTAAGGAGATTACATTATAATTAAATTCCGCTCCCCCCAGGTCCTAAGACCAAATACTTTAATACAGCTGAAAATATTATTGATTTTATTAATTAATAACTTTACCCAATATTATCGCTATGCAGTTGCTAAAAAAGTTAAATCAAGCCATACTAAAAACTATTCGTCCAAAGTGCGATGATAAAGTAAATATAAAAATCGCGTGGAGGGCTACTAGGGCCTATCCTTATTACAGGAGGCAGTATCATATTTTCTTAGGTAATTAAGGAAAAAATTAGAATATGAAAATCTACCATACGGGATAGATCGTTAATCAGGTAAGAAAATTATAATAGTCCTAAGTAATCAAGGTGGGTGTAGGATTATTTCTAGACTAACTTTTAGGATTCCCAATAGAACCCTAACTCCCTAAGCGAATCCCTATATAGCAAAAAGGGGTAGGCCAGAATTATTGTGTAATCCATTACAGAGAGGCCATACAAGCCAATTCGTCTGGATATCTAAAGATAAGTAGCTGGATACCTTTAGGATGGTTCCCCGAGAACTTGGGGGGTGGTTGTTCCGTCCGAGCTTGGAGCCCCATTAAATCCATGGCACTTTATACCACCTATTTTTATTAATGCCTGGTGTTAGCTGGCCGTTGGGAGGGGATTTTCCCTTGGGATTTCCCTCCCGAACGGGACCAGGACGGGAACAGGACTAATTTTAGGAAATTTATAGGAATTAAAGATCTTAGGGAGTATACCATTCCCTAGGTCAGGATTTTTTTTAATTTTTATTTAAAAATAAAACAGGAAATAGGACCAAACTTATAAATAAAAAAATAGGAATATCCTAATTCTAGGGAAAATCCTATAAAAATTTTTTTTATTTTAATTATATAATAAATAACTACTTTATATTTTTTTATATAGTAAAATTTTTTTTTTTTTATATTATATAAATTTTTAAACTAATATTCTATTAGAAAGTAGGACAGGATTCGGGATTCTTTATTAAAAAGTAGGATAGGATTCAGGATCTTAGGTTAGGAAATAAGACAGGAAACAGGACCTAATTTTTAAAGTAAGTAGGAATAGGAATCTGTCGGAAATAGGAGCCTAATATATCAGGCACCAATTACTACTGCAAAATATCAGCAAAACCATGGAAAAATTATGAGTCATAATTTATGAGTCACAGAAAACTATAAAATATTTCAATCTATTTCTATGAGATTCTATGAGAAATTGATTGGTTATATGACTCTGTTGATTTCAAAGCAAGTCTTACCTGAACTTCAATACAGATTTAATTACCCAAAAAGGAAACCAAAATGCGAATATAAAAGCAGTTCTTTGGAAGCAATTTTTATGATTAGGAGACGAGCAATTCAATCCATTCTTTCTTCAATATATTATTATTATAAGAATATAAGAATCTATTAAAGATATTACTAATATTCATTATACCTTACTTCCCCTACCGCCTTCCTCCGACAGAATCTCCTATCCTAAATCCCTTGTAATAGGAATCCCTTCCCAAAAGTCTTGGCATGGGGTGGGAATCAAAATGTGATTCCTATGGGAATATAGGACGGGACTGAGACTTGCCCGGGATCCCAAATCCCGTCCCAACGGTCAGCCTACTGGTGTACAGGGATACTAGAGGAGGGTTTATAAGAACCCTAAATAAAGAAAAACTTTTGGCCCTTTTCTTACCCAAAAAAGAGGACAGGAATATATATTTTTAAAAAAAGGAATAGACTGTTACTAGACAGTTGCAATAGAAAAGAGTATCGCGGTAGAATAGAAGGGATTAGTTAGTAGAGGAATAGAACAGTATTCAACAATACTCTATTTTAGGATTAGATATATATAGAAACTGAAGCTTAAACTCCTTAAGCTAGGGAACGCTTGTATAGGTAATAGGCACAACAAAGATAAAAGTAATATAAGCTATAAACCTGTCACGGGCTAAACCCAGTATGCTGCTTAGACTAAAGCCTTTGTTACTATATAGGGCGTTAATGCGATTGATTTGTCAATTAGACTTGTACTTTTTATTTGGCCGAGTCTTTTTTTTATCTCTACTAGCGCAGAGATAATCAAACCATCACAAAACCTTTCTATATTATCCCACTGTAGATTAACGAGATAGGCAAAGAGTAAAAAATTTTTAAAAAAAGTAACAGTCCTAGGCTGTTCTATCTAGAAACTTTATAGGCCATTTACATATATGTATTTTTAGTTATTTTAGGTAGTTTTTCTCAAAGTGTTATTTTTGTATATAGTATTTTTTTTAAAAACCTATTAGCTATATTAGCAGGCTATGTAGTTTATCAACGAAATGGTATAGTTATCTATTAATAATTGCCTTGTTTTTGGTTTCATTTAAAATTTTATATACTATTATTATCCTCCTAGTCTGGTATCAGCATAGTGCCATAACGTAAAATAATATTTCTTTAATAAAAAAGTCAGTAGGCCTGTAATATAATTTGTTCAAAAACTTATAATAATTGTTAAACCAACAGGGCTGGAGTTTCTTGTCTTTTAAAAATGGATTTCTTATAAAACGTTTAACACCGTTCCCTTTCTTAAATGCTATTTTTATATTACTAATTATAGTTTTTGCCCGCCTTTTTTAAGCTTTTAAATATTTTTCTCGGATTTTTATAATACATATAGTTGCTTAACTCAATTCTGTGCAGCTGGTGCCTCCCTTTTATAATATTATTTATAATATTAAAGTATAGTTTAGAATTATAAATATATAGGGCTTTAAAAGGGCTTATTTATGTTACAGTATTTTTATATAAATTTAGCTGCAGGTAGGAGCATTGTTTAATCTATTTAAAGCATTTAGGGGTATAAATGGTTTTGTAAAATTATTTAAAATTTTAATTAATTTATGGGTAAAAAGCAATGCTTATCCCTATTTAAATAATTAATTTTAACTACGGCATAAATATCAGTTTTTTTTGGTACATTGAATTTTTTTTAGTCTACCTGTATATTTTCTTGCTAAGCTTATATTACTAACGTGACCGAACCGAGCTGAGCGCTCTGTATAGAATATAAAATAGCACTTTTTATGGCCTTAATATTTTAACAACATAGAGTTATATTGGAAGTATTCCTTAATATTTATATATTTTAGAATGGTTATATAATTTAATTAGAATTTTTAAGATTTTTACTGACTTATATGGCAATATTATTTTAAATACCACTTTATTTAAATGTATTTTGAAATACAGTAAACTAGAAATCCTACCCTTGAAGGATATACTGTAGGCTTAGTATTTATATATTTAATAGATTTTAGGCCCTCTTGTCATGTTATTGTTAAGATATTGGGCTTGTAAAAAGTGCTATTTTATATGCAATACAGAGGCGCGCAGCTCGGCGGCCGGTCACGTTATATGTAAAGATTTTAATTTATTAAACTCTTTATTTCCACCCGGCTTGGCAATGATTAATCCGTTCATTATCAATTTGATTACAGTGATTTTGTGTAAGATTTGTATTTTAGCCTTACCTTATGCATAAATTTGGCAAAAATTTTATATACTATAAATTGTTGGAAATCAGGATGCCTAAGGCACCTTCGTATATCCTAGTCCCGCAGCGATGTGATATATTATATTCAGGGGCTAAGGGACATGTAGATATAAGGAAGCGTTTGTCTATACTCTCTCTCCTAGATAAATAAATATACTTACCATGCGATACTAGATTGCACTAATAGTTTAATATACTATCTAGTTACTGCTATCCTAGCACCTCACGACATAGCTTCTTCCCCGAGATTCTTAACAGGTTATAAGCCCGGCTGCGCGCTGGGTACTGCTGAGGTTGTAAAGCTAGTAAATAGTTGGGCCTAGGTAAGTCTGTAGTAAACAAACTACAAAGAGTTATTATTAGTGTTGTCAAAGGGCCCTAACTTTGGTAATAGACTGCGGAGCTAGGAGTTTTGGTTAAAGAAGGTTATATTCCCTTATTATTAGCTAGCTTTTATAAGGATATAATATTCCCTCGAAGTGTTTACCAGCCAGCAAAGCCTATTATAATATATAATTATATTACTAGGATAATAAAAAAATATTCGCACCTAGACACTCCGCATTATTTAGTTATTAATAAAAATTACAAAGTCAGATGTACACAGTGTTTTAATAAAATAAATAAAGTATACAAAAAATATTCTAGTAATTTTATAAAAAAAACTAAATATTATACTTATTTTATTATTATTTTACTTTGTTACTCCTAATATCTAATATATATAATTTTACTGAACTATAAAAAGTTATATTATTAATTATAGAATTAGACTTACCTAACTTGCCTATTAAAAACTATAGTTTATAACCCCCTACTATACTAGTTCCAGAAATAACAACACCTGCATTAAACATGACCTCGCAGGTTTAATCTAATTATAATAAAAATAATACTAAAAGGCCTTTTATAACTAATACTTTACCTCTTTAAATAATATCTAATAGCGTGAACCTAAATAATATCTAAAAAATAGTCCCAAAACTGTTAAAAAATAATATAAACTAATAGTTTAATATCTTTAAAAAAGCAGTGGATAGTAAAAAACCTCTAGTAAATTATTATAGGTCCTAAATAATTAGACTAATATGCGAACAGAGCTATTACTGTAGTGGAGGAATTCGGGGGATTGGCACGTGACATTTGTATGGATAGCTATTATCTTCTCGTTCGAAGAGGTAATAGACAATCAACAACCTTCTCACAGACCACGGGACGCAGTTGCGTAAAGGGCATATTCGGGACGCCTATAACTAGCTTTGTAAAATAGTATAAAAACTACAAGCCAGGCTACTATATATATAAGAAGCTTTAAATAAAAAAATAATATTTAATTAGCTTCTTGCATTACTCCTGGAGGAATATAAAGTAGTGCGAGATATATTTAATATTTAAAAAGTTTTTAAAAAAAATATTAATAATACCCTTAAAATACTAGAAAAAAAAAATTAATTAAAAAATATAAAAGTTAAGAATACATACCTAGCTTAAAACTACTAAAAAGGTTAAAAGGGATTTTAATACTAATAATATAATCGTGATTATAGCTATTTAAAATACTGAGATATATATAATTAAAAATATAATAAAAAATTATATTAGTAATATAGCATCTCTAGTAAAAGCTTTAACTACAAGCTAAAAAAGCAATTGTATTAAGCTGCTACTAAAAAAAATAAAAAACCTTATTATATTATATATAATAATAAATACCTATAGGATAAGTACCTAGATTACTCTAAACTTAAAAAGCTATATATAAAACTTTAAAAATGCTGCTAGAAAAAATAGAAAAAGGTATATATATATAATATAAACTTGTAATCTAGCTTTAAAAGGGAGAAATTAAATTTAGTACCTAAATTATTTTAATTAGACCCAGATTTAATTTTAACTTTAATAATAAAAAAATATACCTAATATAGCTTATAAAAGCTCCTAAATTTACCTATAAAGCTTTGTCGGACTTAACTATGTTAACTAATAAGGAATTTATTCCCTGTGTTAATAAATATAAATAAATTATAAATACTAGTGTAACATCGCATATAACTAGTAATTAAAAGCTATTTACTAAGCTTTATATAATTATAACTAAATACAAAATATAAACAGGTGCTGGATAACTACTAATCTAAGGTTATAGTACTATATAGCTAAGTAATACCTATTATAATAAGATTATATTGCAAAATATTCTATATATTCCTGGCTTAAGTGCAAATCTAGTTTCTATTTATATTTTATACAAACAAGGACTGCGAGGTATTATTACTAAAAAGGGTATATTATTTTACTGCAACTAAATATTAGTATTACAGGTAATAATTAAAAATAACCTGTATATTATTAAATAGTTTTTATTAAATATTATAAAATACGCCTATACAATATAAAAAATTAGTAATTTACTAGAACTAGGACCCCATATATATTATAATAAAAAGAAAAAATATATAACTTATAGTATTAATAAATAGGCTATTTTTATAAAAGCAAGCTGTAAAACCTTTATAAAATTATAAATTTTAAAAAACTAATTCCTTGCTAAGCAGAACCTAAAGTATGCAACATCTACGTGAGGATAAAAATAATTAAATATAAAAGCCAAGAGTAAAGTAATAAAAAGTCTAAACTACTAAAATAAATATATTTAAATATCTGCAGCCTTTACTAATAATAATTAATAGCAATTACTAGTTTATTAAATTTAAATAGCTATACCTGCAAGACTAGTACTACTAATTTCTAAAAGAGAGCACCCACAGTACTAGAAAAATAAAAAGAAGCAATTAAATCTAATTAAAGCTAAAGCTGGCTTATTAACAACACAGGAGAACTTATAAAAAAATACAAAGTATAAAAAAAAAGTAATAAACTAAAAATTTAATTAATAGTTTTATACACCTTGTACTAAAATAGTCCAGCTAAATATATAATATAAATAACTAAAAAAAAAATATAAGCTATATTTAAACAGGCTTTATTACTAATAAAGTTTTAAAATAAAGCTGTAAAAATACATGTATATATTATAATTAATCTAAAGCTGTAAATTAAGTCTACCTTTATTATATTACTAGATAGATCCTGTAGGTTAACTAAAAAAGCAGGATAAAAGATTACTAACTTTGCAGGATAGCTTGCTAGAACCAGCTAATAATAAATAATACAAGACAGTAGCTAAGAGTTTTAACTATAATTACTTGGATAATTACTATTAAAAGTATTAAAACTTAGTAGGAGCTAGTAACAAAAAGCTGATTCCTGTAAAAATACAAGAAATACTAGAAGTTTATATACTAAAAAAAAAAAAATATACTAATAATAAATTAGTATAAAATATAAATCTCTACTAATTAAAAAGATTAAAACTAAAGAAACAAAAGTAGTAAAATAAAATTAATAAAATAATTTATTTTATATTATTAGTTAAAATTATCACGAAAACCGTGCCTAAAATTAATAACCTAATTCTAATCCCTTGTATATACAAAGAAGCTATTAATAACCTAGTTTATAAACCCAAGTAAAAAAAAAGGCTATTTAATTAAAATTTTAATTATTATTAACAGCACCTTTTATAAGACCCACGTGCCTAACAGCGCTAATATTATTACTATAAAATAGGTTTTTATAGTTAAGTATGCGCTAAATAGGGGAGTTAAATAATTTAAAATATAATTAATTATAAAAGGTTTTATTAAAAGTTTAAAAAGTTAACTATAAAAAAACCTTTATACTAATAATTTATATTAACTCCCTGCGAATTATGCTAGCTATTATTATATTTAAAAACCTTAAAATATATTAGGTTAATATTAACAATACTTTTACTAAAGTAATACTACAAGAGCAAATATATATATATTTACTAGCTAGTATTAAGCTATTTAATAAATATATACTTAAAGTAGAGCTTGTATAGTTTAAAATAAGCTATATAAAATTAGTATAACCTATATTTAAAAATACTTAAAAAAATAGGATTTAAAGCTATCCTAAGTAAACTATATATATTCTGTAACTATACTATAAATATTTTTATTAGACTATATATAAATAACCTGCTTATTATTACAAAGAATATACACAAAATTAATAAATTTAAAGTAAAATTCACAGAACACTTTAATATTAAGGATCTAGGGGAGATTTTAAAAATCCTTAGTATTTATATAACCCGTGACTATTTAAACTATATAATTTACCTAGACTAGTTAGTATATATCAAGCAAATACTGTAATAGTATAATATAAATTACAAAGTAGTTATACTAACCTGTTCCCTAATATTAAGTAGTAAAATATTATTAAAAGTATAATAAGATAATAAACTTGTATTTAAATAAGATTATTAGCAAAGAGTTGGTAGTATAATATTTATAATAGTTTATTTATAATCTAATATTATATATATATAACAAGCGTGCTTGCTTAGTTTATAAATAAACTAATTAAAAAGCACGCTTAAGATATAAAAGCCCTTTTATATTACCTGTAATTAACAATTAACCTAAAGATTTACTATGGACCAGGTTCTAGGTATATAAATTAGGTTATTAGCTATTTAAATACTAATTATACAAGAGATTATTTTAATTTAAAGTTAAAATCTGGCATGCTTTTTATACTAGAAGGAGGACTAATTTTATAGCAAAGCTATAAATAACCTGCAGTATTAATATTAACAACCAAAGCAAAGTATATTATATTAGCCTTATATATAAAATAAACTAAGTGGATTATATAATTTATAATAAATATAGGCTATTTAAAGTATATTAATAAAAACCAGTGTACTATTTTAATATATAAAAATAATATTTCTATAATTATACTTATTAATTAACTATTATTAAATAAATATTTAAAATATATTAATATTATATACCACTTTACATGTGATTTAAAGGAGCGTAATATTATTACTACTAAATATATCCAAACTTGTAAAATACTTGTAGACAGTACAACAAAGCTACTACTATAAAAGCTACTAGAACAACATCGCAGCAAGATAGGATTGGTAGACAGTGGGAGATAATTAAAAAAAAGGTAGAGAAAATAAGTGTGCTGGATAAAAATATATAAGCTATATTTTACAGGACAAGTCTAAGTAAGAGTGTTGGAAATTAAGATGCCTAAGATATCTTTATATATCCTAGTCCCGCAGTGATATAATATATTATATTCAGGGGCTAAGGGACGTGTAGATATAAGAAAGCGTTTGTCTATACTCTTTCTCTTAGATAAATAAATATACTTACCATGCGATACTAGATCGCACTAATAGTTTAATATACTATCCAGTCACCGCTATCCTAGCACCTCACGACATAGCTTCTTCCCCGAGATTCTTAACATAAATAACTATAAGAATCACGTATCTTAAAGGTATTATAAAAAAAGACTAAAAATTGGCTGAGTAATAAGGGAGCGAACCTTGGGATAATTATCCCGGATTAAACTGGACAATACGTGATTCTTATAGTTATTTATAGTATATAAACTTTTATTGTATTTAAGCATAGGGTAAGGTTAGACTACAAATCTTACACAAATCACTGTAATCAAATCGATAATGTTCGGATTAATCATTGCCATGTGATGGTTTGGTTGTCTCTGCGCTAGTAGAGATAAAACCACTTGCCCATATAAAAAGGTACAAGACAGTCTAGGAGCGTAAGGCCATGCCTGAGAAATACACTGGGTTCAACCCTTGACATAGTTATCAAATTAATTAAATACTAATAATACTAACTGTCAGAATATAAGATATTCTAATTATCTAACAGAAAACGGAAATCTCTATAGTTCGGTCCAAAGAAACCCAAATGTGGTATGGGCTCTAATCCCGATTCCCAAATTAATTCGGAAAGAAGCCCGAGGATTTTAAAGGTGTAAAAGCAGCTCAAATCTCTGCTCAAAAGAAGGGAACAATTATTATTTAATATTCTTAAACAATATACCTTCCTGAATGGGAAATATTAGTTATTTTCTGTTATTATATTATACATTTATTATATCTTACTTATACTTGTTTAATATAGGTTGATAACTTATCTCTCTATACTATTATAGAATAGTATTCAAACCCTATATCCTCTAAGCTAGTTCTAAAAAGGTATATCTTTTAGCTATTCCTATTATGGTTAGTATAGTGCTTCAACATCCTCTAGCTTTAACTTTATATGTATATTAATTTAATTTAAAACTATGAAAGATTTATCAGTGGAGATAGAATTCCATGGGTTTATATAATTTTTATAACAATTAAATTTTTTTAAAAGGCCATTAAAGGTTATAAGTGTTGAGAATCTCGGGGAAGAAGCTATGTTGTGAGGTGCTAGGATAGCGGTGACTAGATAGTATATTGAAACTATCGTGCGATCTAGTATCGTGTGGTGAGTATGTTCTTCTATCTAGTAGAGAGAGTGTAGACAAACGCTTCCTTGTGTCTACGTGTCCCTTAGCCCCTGGATATGATATATCACATCGCTGCGGGACTAGGATATACGAAGGTGCCTTAGGCATCCTGATTTCCAACAATAAGTAGTTTTTAAACCACAAGGAGTTATTTATTGGGCTGTAGTTATGGTCTGTTGGATGCTCACCGAATAATGGTGTTCTCATTGATTAAAATGTGAAGCGTAATAGAGGAAAAAGTTGGATCCGCGACGGCAGATCAGCATCTATGTGGGTTAGTTACGTGACACTCAGCCGAGCTGGAAGTATGTTGAGGCGCAGGGCCCTACATTTAAAATTATTTATATCTCTATATATTACCCTGTGAAGAACTGTACCCTAGAAAACCTGTAAGTTATATTTTTTATTGGTAAATTGAAAACAGCCTGCTGGCATTGAAATTATTGGGGTTTACTACCCTGGCATTTCGTAAAATTACCAATATGAGGACAGGGACTGTATGGAGTGGAGCCAATAGCGGCGCGTAGTCACACTATTATTTCTTTTTTTAAAGGAGAAAAATAAGATGGTGGTTAAGAAAAAGTAAAACTTCACTTTGAACAAAATCCAGTATAAGCAAATTTTGAGCTATTCTGTTTTCATTGCTTATATAGGGATTTACTGTACTCATAAATTATATGGCCTCATATGGAGAATTTAGCCATGTTCCAATTCAAAGTTGGAGTCCGTTCCACTCCCACGATTGGCTAGAACTGTACGACTTGCAGACCGTACCCGTCCATTTTGCGTCCTTTATAAATATTTGCTTCCTTTCGCTCCACACTTCGTTACGAACATCGATTTAGACTACGGAGCACCACCGACTTTCTTTAGGTTATCTTGATAGCCTTATGGATTACGGCCGGGACCATGGCCTTGATGCGGCTCATAGTAGCGGAACAGGAGGCATGGAAAATAATGTCACTACTTCTGGAAATACAGTTTCTGATCAATCAGACAAGCCACCGTTTAGCTTACTCTACGATTCAGCAGCTCCCATCTCGCCAAAGGAGAATTCGTACGGTCTGCAAGCCAATCAATCCAGGATGCACAGGCCTGACCTTGGGATGGAGAACCAGAATATGGATCGGGGCACCCACCCCTCTACTCGTTCTTCCAGCCGCGCAGGGCGACGTTTAAGTGGAAGCACAGCCACGAGCTCTGTCAGCGAAGCAGAGTACACATTTCCGAGTATTGGAAAAATTGGTGTCTGTGCCCTGGATGTAAAAGCCCGCAGCAAACCAAGTCAAAATATTCTGACCCGCCTTCAGTCTAAAGGTGGATTCGAGGTGATAGTGTTTGGTGACAAGGTGATTCTCGACGAGGCTGTAGAGAATTGGCCTGTATGCGACTTTCTTATTGCGTTCTTCTCTGACGGATTTCCCTTGGATAAGGCTATTGCCTACGCTAGGCTTCGGAAACCGTTTTGTGTTAATGACTTGCCTATGCAGAAGGTTCTATGGGATAGGCGTCTTTGTTTGAGGATATTAGACCATATGAATGTCCCCACTCCGAAAAGGTTGGAAGTTAATAGAGATGGCGGGCCGACTTTAGAGTCCCCAGAGCTTGCCCAGCACGTATATAGGTTAACGGGAGTTAAGCTTGAAGGCTCTGCAGATGGAACTGGGGGTGGTGCTTCCAAGACGAAGAGTGTTGTATTATCAGAGGACGGAGATTCTCTTATTGTCGACGGCAAGCTTTTCAGGAAACCGTTTGTTGAAAAGCCTGTTAACGGGGAGGATCATAATATTCATATATATTTTCCTAACGACCAACAGTATGGTGGTGGTGGTAGGAGGCTTTTCCGAAAAATCGGGAATAAAAGCTCCGAATACGATCCCGAGCTAGTCGTTCCCAGATCGGTGACTGACAATGGTACAAGCTACATATATGAACAGTTCCTGCGGGTGGACAATTCAGAAGATGTCAAGGCGTACACTGTTGGGCCTGACTTTTGCCATGCCGAAACACGGAAGTCACCAGTGGTTGATGGACTTGTTCGACGGAATACGCATGGCAAGGAGCTAAGATACATAACAAAACTGAGCAAAGAAGAAGCAGCAATTGCCTCGAAAATATCAAATGGATTTGGCCAGAGAATCTGCGGTTTTGATATGCTTCGTGTTGGAGAGAGAAGCTATGTGATTGATGTTAACGGCTGGAGCTTTGTCAAGGATAATAATGACTACTACGACCGATGTGCCAGTATACTGAGAGACACCTTTCTAAATGAGAGACGCAGATGTCAAGGAAGCTCAGAACCACATGATGTCTTTCCCTCAGACCCTGCGCATCCCTGGAGGTATTCTGTATCTCACAGGCACGCGCTGAAGTCTTTGCTTAAGTCTCCAAGCGTGCCAAAATTACATGAAAACATGCCTGCCAACCAAATTTCTGAGACGTCAGACTCATCGGGCTTGCCAGTGCCAACTTATACTGTTGAGAACAAAGATAATGGACATGGCTGTAATCTCTCATCTACGCATGAGAAGTTCGCATCTTCCAGTACCTACATGTCTCAGAATACAGAGTCACCTGCCATGTCAATCAACCCGAATGAAGGAGGTCCAGCGCCTCCTCCGGCCTCCAAACACTCTTGGAAACTAAAGGGCATGGTCGCAGTCATTAGACATGCAGATCGCACTCCAAAGCAAAAATTTAAGTTCACATTTCACAGCCAACCTTTCATTGACCTATTAAAGGGGCATCAAGAAGAAGTAGTCATCAAGGGAGAGGCCGCATTGGCTAGTGTCTCTGATGCTGTCAAAGTTGCAATGGAGAACGGGCTTGAGGATATGGATAAACTGAGATTACTTCGTACGTCGCTTGAAAAGAAAGGAAGCTGGCCAGGAACAAAAGTTCAGATTAAGCCAATGTTTCGCAAAAGGGAGCCAGAACAGCCATGCAGCCAGGAACCGCTAGCAAACCCGATGGTTTCTACAGAGATTATTCAGGATACACTGGTATCCCTTGATCCTACGGAAACATCTCCAGAAAATGAGAGTCTGGGTAGACCTCAAACGCGAAGTGATTCGATATCCGGTGCAACATTTTCACGATTCTCCGCTGCCGAGAACCATCTTGTTTTAGACAAACTTCAACTTGTAATCAAATGGGGAGGAGAGCCTACACATGCAGCACGATACCAAGCACAGGACTTGGGGCTTAATATGCGCGATGACTTAAAATTAATGAACAAAGAGGCGCTAAATAATGTTCGTATATTTACTAGCTCAGAGAGAAGAGTTAGCACTAGTGGTGAGTTTGCTTTGCCTTGTTTCATATATCATCAGCTAAGCAATCTTCATAGCCCAAATCTGGGCTTGCTCATTTCTTGACCAAAAGGAACTTCCTGAAAATTTCATACAAGTACGGAAAGATCTTTTGGACGACTCTAACGCAGCAAAGGACCTCATGGATAAGGTAAAGAAGAAATTAAAACTGCTTTTACGTGAGAGCTCGGCACCATCACAGTTTACCTGGCCCAAAGATAATATCCCCGAGCCGTCAGTTGTCTTGGCTACCGTTGTTGAACTTATGAAGTTCCATCGTGATGTTATGAGACACAATTTTCAGCGACTTGAATCATCCCCAGATCGTCTAATGGACATGGGTGATATCGAGAGCTTGACTACCTCGTGTACATCTAACCCCCTGTATGAGATTCCTACCTTATCTTCGATTCAAGGGAGATGGTGTACTGGTGAAGATCCGACATTGTTCAAGGAAAGATGGGAGAAGCTCTTCGCCGAGTTTTGTGACACGGAGAAAGTGGATCCTAGTAAACTATCTGAACTTTATGATAGCATGAAATTTGATGCTCTTCATAACCGACAGTTTTTGGAATGGGTATTCATGCCACCAGATAGTGATGAAAGTGATGCTACTGAGGATAATAAGTCAAGCAGCGAAGGGGCAAGTCATGAGAGAAATGAAGAACATTCCGAACACGGACCTTTTGCTCGTCGGTTTGGACTGAGAAAGCGGATGCATGCATTTGAATCAATGCCGCATTTTAGGGCACTTGATGACTCTTACGACCACTATTTCAAGCTATACTCAGGCTCCAGTTCAACGAAGGCGAAATTGGATGGGAGGCTCTCAAAGCTCAGGGAGTTATACAAGCTAGCAAAAGTTCTCTTTGACTATATAACCCCCCAGGAGTATGGGATTACAGACACCGAAAAATTAGAAATCGGCTTACTAACATCTCTACCCCTTCTCCAAGAAGTTGTTAGAGACTTAGAGGAAGTCCAGGCCTCCCAGGATGCAAAGTCCTTTTTTTACTTTACGAAGGAGTCACATATTTACACACTTTTAAATTGCATTTTAGAGGGCGGAATACAAACCAAGATAGCAAGGACGGCCATTCCTGAGTTGGATTACTTGTCTCAGATTTGTTTTGAGCTCTATGAGGCTAAGGACTGTGAATCATCGACAAATTCTTACTCCATCCGCATTTCAATCAGCCCAGGTTGTCATGCTTTTGACCCTCTCGATGTTCAGCTCGATTCCAGACATGCAATTGGCTGTGCGCCGAGGAGGAGTTTAACTGCCCATCAGGATTGGAAGGAAGTTATTGAGACTCTCAAGGCAAAATTTGATACGTGAGTGTGACTGGTCCCATACTTGGTTTATTTAAAAGTGCCTAGGAGCTGACAGTGATACTACCAGTGTTAAACTTCCACAAACATTCATTGCAGTAAACTTAAGTGATAAGCATGTACCCAGCCATTAAAAGGTATGTTATATGTTATAATACATACACACTATCGCGCATTGCTGGGCGGTAACATTTCGGCAGATTAAGTTTGTACTAAAAGATCAAAATGGATTCAATAGCAATTAGCTAATATATGTACTATACCTCGAGGACATGGCTGCCTAATAAGTAATTGCACGTGTACAATTTGTCCCAGTTCTGTAATTCCAGTAGCCAGCTCTGATTTTTTTTTTGTTTTTTTTTTGGATCTGTCTTATTTGTCACGTAAAAAAAACAGTGAATGTTTCACTGTTTTTTCAAGGCGCCAAGAACGAGGTACAAAACATAGGCCTAGACTAAATTAAAGTGCCGATATCTGACCATCTTACCCCACATAGTTACATATCAGTCTGTACAGAGTACCTCAGTTGCAACCTGTGAAGAGTGAACTACTCTAGCTAGTCAAGTTATAACAAGGTACATACAGTGGAAGTATCATATACTATTCTTGCCATTTCCCTTACTATTATGCTAATAGGATTACTTAGAATTATGTCTACTACGACCAATTACTCTTACTGTGACATCACAGGGAGCCATGTTCTATGCCATGATTTACAGCACCAGAGAGAGTTTACTGTCGCTATAAAAGACATAGTTTGCATTGTACCAACATGTGATGATAGCACAAATGGATACAACATGTTATTCCTTCGGGGAGGGCACAAGAATGCTAAATGTGGCCCTGAAGATGTTCACGCGCACCTTGAAAGTATCCAGCTTGTTTCTTTGCCATCTACGGTGCTGACATCTTACCTTTGCCCAAACATTCCCCATTGGCTTAAACCTTGCAGCGGCGAGAGTATGAATGTCCATGTTATCATATCCACACTCTCAGGCACAGGAATGGCCAAAAATTTTTACCAGTATATTTTGCAACCATTTCTGGTTCAGATTGGATTGGTAGATTATAAAGTCCATGAAACAAAGTCTGCACAAACTATTATTAGGCTGTGCAAGTCACAGTTTATTCCTGTTGCTCAGTCTGGAGTCCCGCAATTGTTAATTCTTCTCTCCGGGGATGGTGGTCTCAGTGACATTGTCGACACTTTTCACAGCGCTACAGCAGCACTGTTGGCCCCGCCTACTATTGCTTTGATCCCGGCGGGCACAGGAAATGCAATGGCAAGCTCCATGCAATTAAATTCACACATAAGTTCTGGGTTGGTGACATTGCTGCGAGGAAGACCAAAGCTCGTACCAACCTTTATTGCCGCATTTTCTCCGGGCGCGCAGCATATCACTGAAGAAGGTCATTCCCGAACTAGTATACTTGGCAACTCACGTCAAGAAGGTGATTGCCCGAAAATCCGCGGTGCGGTTGTTGTGAGTTGGGGTATGCATGCGGCATTAGTTGCCGATAGTGATACCACAGAGTATCGCAGGTTCGGATCGGATAGGTTTAAAATGGCTGCAAATGAGCTCCTCTTTCCCTCGAATGGTACCGAAACACACAAGTATGCTGGCACAATCACTCTTACCAAGTGGGACAGACAAACAGATAGTCGATATATGGAAACTGTGAGCAATAAGGAGCACATGTATGTGTTAGCAACCTTGTTACCGAGACTTGAAAAGGATTTTATGATTTCTCCTAAATCGAAGCCGTTGGACGGCAGTCTTTGGTTTGTCCATTTTGGTCCAATGCCTCCAGAACAAGCTATGCAGTTGATGACCCATGCATATTGTGGGGGTCAGCATGTTGGTGAGGAGGGTGTTTTTTATTCGGAGATTGAAGGATTTAAAATTGAGTTTAATGAAATAGATGAGAGATGGAGACGTGTGTGCATTGATGGGAAGATTGTTGTTGTTGAAAATGGGGGCTGGATGGAAGTAAGGAAAGAAGTTAAACATGCAGTTAACATTCTAGCCCCTCCAGGTATTGATGATATTAGACATTGATGGCTATAGGTTATCTTTTTAGGATCTCTATTTAATGCCTAATTTTGTTACTTTACGTTCCCCTTCAGTCCCCCGTTTATTTATCGCGGTTAAATGGTGATTCCAACAGCGAACTTGTAAATTAAATAAATGGAGCTAGCTCCGTTCCTATATTCATAAATATGGCTGCGGCCAGTAGTAGTAATAGTAGTAGTAGTATTCATTTACCTATCCTGGCTTACATACGAATGTCGCTCTGCAGGTCGCCCCTGTCGGCTCCGAGGAGCTGTGTGAACCCAGAAAGGAATGGCGCTAAACAAACAAGACAAATAAAAAGCTTGAGTGAACGTCAACTCTAGATGTCGGCACCAGCAGCGATGGCAGTATAGCAGAAGTGTCACGGTTTAAACGCAGAGTGTCAAGGGTTGAACCCAATGTATTACCTAGGCATAGCCTTCGCTCCTATATATGACGCTAGATGCGACTGATCGAAGATCAGTCGTCTTGTACCTTTTTATATCGTAAAGTGGTTTTATCCCTACTAGCGCAGAGACAACCAAACCATCACATTATTTATATACTATTTTACAATATTATTGAGCTTTTCAGTCAGAGACTATGCATGCTCAACCTACCACCCCTTTGTGATAGTGTTTAACTAACGAGTGGGTAGATATTGAATGAGAGGGAAATGGTAGAACTCTGAAGGAGTAGATCAAGGAGACAGTTTTAGACAGCTCAGAAGTTGTGGGCCCTGAGCCCACAAGTTCCTGGCAGGAGAGAAGACAACATTCCCTTTACGCAGGTGCGCTCCGTGGTCTGTAAGAAGGTTGTTGATTGTCTATTACCTCTTTGAACGAGGACTTAATAGTTATCCATAAAATGTCACGTGTCAATCCCTCTCGTTCCTCCACTACAATACATAATTGATAATACACCTTATTGGCTAGATTGTGGCTACATAGGGCAGCAAGATCCAGAGGTAATTACAGGTAGACCTCGGCATAATCGTTTGGAGTGTTAAACACTCGGCCCGAATTTACATAATTTTTTTGTGACCTTTCCTAATTAGGATACATAAATTGCTAAGTCATTTAAATAAAATACCCACTTATATACTAATCCTGTAAAAGAAATATGGAAAAATATGGCCCGGAAATTGCATAAAATATACAACTCACTGGGTCCGTATGTTTGTCCTATTTGTTAACCCTCGTGACCCTCGAGAACCGCCACCCTCCGAGGGTTGCGCGCGTGTTAAGGCGAGGTCTAGTTATAGGAGATAAGTAACTATTTTAATAATATTATAGCTAGCTGCATAGCTTTTTGTCAAAGGCTCCGCTGTGTATCCAACTTCCTCACCACGCTTCGCATTCTAATCAATGAGAACACCTATTATCGGATGAGCGACCCAACACTTTTTTTACTGTATAGGTATTAAATATACCAGGTCTAGTATCTGCAAATCCTTATTAAACCCCACCACTGGCTGCAGATAAAGACAGAACTAGTAATGACCTAATATTTTATTTATTTTAGCTTCCTTTGTATGGTTTGGTTGTCTCTGCGCTAGTAGAGATAAAACCACTTAACCATATAAAAAGGGACAAGACGACTAACCGACGCATCCAGCGCCCTGTATAGTAGCGAAGGCCTTAGTCTGAGCACTATACTGGGTTTAACCCGTGACATCCTTCTTCCCTTTCTTAGCCACTTCTACCCTTCCAACCAGCTTTGAGTTATCTTTTATCTTGTATAACTATGACCGCGCCAGATCCATGGAAAAAGCAAATATATAGGCTTGGCAGTAACCTATTTGTCTAGTCTTTAAAAAAAATTATGCAGTGCATCCTGGCGCACTTTATAAATTTATAAAATTTATATATTATATTTAGTTAGGTTAGGTTGCGGAAAGTGATTAATAAAATCTATTTAAGGCCGGTGACTGCAGCGGGACGCCGTTAAATAGTATAATTAAAAAAGTTAGAGCCTGTATAAAAACAAGGAAGACCCTTTCTGTATGGACTCTATTAACTTCTGCAAAAGGGAAAAGAAAAAAATAGATAGGTAGAATTAAATAATACAGCACAATAGTATGTAACGTATTTCACAAGCGAGCATCCCATACAAAACGAGCCTTCCAACCCCTTCCAATTTCAACATTGGACCCTTTCCTCCTTATCTGAATTGTTTGCATTTATACCCGCTCTTGATGGCATGGCGGGTGGTTAAATTGCTTCAAATAATTTGACTTGTTGAAATTGGGATTTGGGAGGGACGGAAAGCTCGCTTATGAAATTGTAAAGGGGCGAAATGCCTTGCTATCTAATGACTAGATATACACAAAGAGGAATCGCTGGGAGGAAGAAATTAGAAGGGGAAGACGGAAGAAACTTGGGAGTAGTCATGTGACTGCAATAAGCTGACCAACCATATGCGCCAATTGCAGCGAAGGTGAAGCGGAGCAACATATAGGTGTGTAGCCTGCGAGAGAAATGTTAATTGTTTTTTAAAACATTATCCCTTCGTCCGCTGCCAAGATATTTTCATTAGCGCGCTTTTTCCCTAGAGGATCGATCTAATTGGCCTACTAGCCCCGCCAATTCCTGATTGGCTTTCATAGCTCACCACCTAGAAATTAATATTACCCTTCTAGGAAGCAGGCGACTCTATTCAACTGATTTATTCTTTGATAACTCTATAAAAATCCTGGAAAAATGTTCGCCCTATCTATGGAGGGTATATTGGCACCTTACAGCCCCCACAGTTCCAAGTTAGAAATGCCTGCTTGTGTCACGGGCTAGTAGCCAATTCAATCTATAATAGATTTGGACTAAGAGAACTCGTTAGGAGTTTCAGGCTAGGGCGGCGGGGCTCGAGCACTTTGCGGGCCCTGCCCGCTACTGTCCTTTAAAAAATTTAAGTAAGCTAAGTTAAAGCTCTTGCCGGAACTGTGGCTGGGATATCTTTGCTTGATTATGCTGCTGTTAATATGTGTAATATAGCCGATATGCATTAACTATTGCAGTATTAATTATCAGTAGAGTTGTCAGGGCTGAACACGTAGAACCTATACCATAGGTTATGTACAAAAGGAATCGTTGAAGAAGGGAAGAAAGGAAGAGGAAATGAGTGGTGAACAAACAAAGTGAGGGTCACGTGATATAGATCGAGGGCCAATGGGGTTTCAAAAGGGACAGTAGGGACCATAGGCCCGAGAAGGTAAACAGGGCCCAGACCTTTACAAGAATAGGGGGCCACCATAAGCGAACTATATATTAAGAAGTTTTATAACTTTCTCGTAACTAGTTGGCAATATTAATGCCACCTATATAATGATTATAGTTATTAATATAGGTGGGAATCTTAAGCATTTTTGTATAAGAATTACCAAAAATTGGTCAGACATTTTTTGCACTTGTACTTGTCTTTAAAGGCCGCTTTCGTTCACGCTTAATTAAATTATTTGATTGGTGGACTGTATGCACTGTAGATAGCCTAAATAAAATAAGACTATTATCTTGCCATGCCAAGCAAAGCACCTTGCAAACCTTAATTGCATAGATTGTATTCCAACTGATATAAAGGATGTAATCGTTTAGCTTATTTATAAGTAAAAAAAAGTTCCTTGCTGTCTTTGCTTGTTTTGTTCCACATGCGCCGATGCCAGTTTGCGAAGTATCTTAAAAAGTGATATACTGGTGAAGTAATTGTCCAGATAAAGTGTATATTCATTAAGTGATGTGATGTATTTAATTACTTTATTAGCCAGCTTATTAGCCAGTTAACCATATACCCTGTCATGGTTAGATGCTTGTAAATAACAACCTTAACTAGATACTTTATGCGGCTTCTGGGGGTAAAGATCCAGATATATCTATAATCCGCAAGCGCAAATAGCTTATATTCTTGCGAAATTAGCTTATTTGGCATTATATATATGTGTTGGGATTGGCAAAAGTATTAAATTATAAGCTTATTAATCGATATATTAGATGCAGGTGAATATAAGTGCTAGGAAGCTGCGCGAAAGTTAGAAATTATAGGATCACCACTATATCCTCAAGCAGCTCCTCCGGATATGTATACTTGTCCTCTGGGGTTA